>NW_026294562.1:104549271-105149271 GCF_007827085.1 Peromyscus californicus insignis | reverse complement strand
TCTGTTCTGGAGCCACTTTCCCTCATTTGGTGAGCTGAGCCTGTTCCATGGTTTCTTGCACCTTACTGCTTTTCAGTCCAGGGAGGAAGTAAAGTAATTCCAAACTGAGCTTAAGACATTATAATCTTGTATTGCTATCCCTCTTTCTGGGAGCAATAGTGGACAGATGTCCTGTGTACCTTAGTGATCAAAGCTGATTTGTCCAGACCATTTACAGTCACCCAACAGCCAGTATTTCCCAGAGTTCTTTCCTGTCTGCCCTTCATGGTTGATATACTGGTTCTCTGCTGGTTTTGTTTCTGGCACATTCTAGTGAGCTTTGCCTTAAGTTTGTCCCTGAGTACTTGCTACTCTGTGAAACCTTTCCCGTGTGAACAGTTAGGCTGTACTTTGTTAGGTAATTGAAGGTCAAGGACTAGCAGCTGCAGAGTCCTTTCTTAAAATCTGGAAATTTTTTCTTTGTAAAATTATTGTTGTTCCTTCCTCCGTGTAATAATGTTGTCCTGTCCTTCCTTCCCCCTAAATACTGACTGTTTCCCCTCCTTGTAGGTCCGTGTTCTCAGGGTCCTTTGAAAAAGTACATATTATAGCCTGACAAGACTAATGTGTATAGTCTGACTTGACTCTGCCACTACTGTTGGTCATCTAGTTATGTTTTGAGTACCTTCACTATTTCTGTTGTGATTGTGATTCAGTGTTAGAGACTGGCCTAGGGTGTTCCAGCCCCTCGGTTCAGTCAGTCCTCAGCACTGACCTCCCAGCACCCACATTGCAACTCACAAACATCTGTTGTCCAGTTCCAGAGGATTTGATGCCCTCTTCTGGCCTCCTCAGGCATTGCGTGCACAACATACACATACAGGCAGGCAAACACCCACACACATAAAATAAATGTGTCTTTATTGTTTTTTGTTTTTTAATTCCTGTGTTTACAAATTATTATGGTTGTGAGACTAACTATGAATTATGACATTGTGTCTCTGTTTTCTTATAGTATGGTTATCAAAAAAATAACCTCAAAGAAATTCTGTGCTTCTGTGATTTATATCTCACCCTGTAAAAGTTTTCCTTCCTCACACCTTTGCTTCTTCCTGTGGTCTGTGGCCAGCGGCATCTCCTCTCTAACCTCAGTGCTTATTTCACTGGTACTGGGTTGGATTTCAGCTCACAGTTCAGACATCACTAACTTCATCTTGGCTCCCAGCTCTGTCACCTTCTGTTATTGTTATTGGCCTAGAAGACAATTTTTTGTATAATCTGGTTTTCCTATATTTCTCTGAAAAATTGGCTGTTGAGAGATTATCATTTTGTTTGCAGCCGTCACGAGAAACTCACTTGGCACATCACTAATGGTTACACACTGGGATTCGGGGATTCTTTGTAATATTGAAATAACTATAAAATTGCTACAATTTTTTAAAAGATTTATTTATTTATTTATTTATTTATTTATTTATTTATTTATTTATTATGTGTGCAGTGTTCTGCCTGCATGTTTGCCTGCACACCAGAAGAGGGCACCAGATCTCATTACAGATGGTTGTGAGCCACCATGTGGTTCCTGGGAATTGAACTCAGGACCTCTAGAAGAGCAGTCAGTGCTCTTAACCTCTGAGCCATCTCTCCAGCCCTGCTACAGATTTTTTTTTTTTTTTTTTTTTTTTTTTTTTGGTTTTTCGAGACAGGGTTTCTCTGTGTAGCTTTGCGTCTTTCCTGGAACTCACTTGGTAGCCCAGGCTGGCCTCGAACTCACAGAGATCCGCCTGGCTCTGCCTCCCGAGTGCTGGGATTAAAGGCGTGCGCCACCACTGCCCGGCCAGATTTTTTAATGAGCTGCTGTTTTGTTTTGTTTTTTTTTTTCTGCTCATTTTATTCTCTCTGTTCAGTGTCAAAGAAATATTGTATTCATAAATTTTATTCATGCTCATCTGAGTAGTTGACCTGATTTCCAAACAATGTAATTTTTGACCATTTAAGATTGTATGTGCTTTTAAAGCCTGAACAAGGGCTAAGGTGTTTGCGTAACCATTACTAATTTCAGAATAATGGATGTCTGGTACGTGAGATGGGGACAGAAGAGCGCACAAAGATCTCGAGATCACAACTCCACTGGTGACATGTGCGCACATGCTACCTGTGCTCCTCTGGACATGGCATCTACATAACTTAACCGTTCCTTGCTTTTCTCATCTGTAAAATGGGGTGATATTAGCTGCCTGGAAGGGTTATTACAAGGCCTGAGAACCCTACAAGACTACACCTAATAATGGCTATTAGTAATAATAACTAAGCCTTTTGTCTTTCAGATTCTCTCATAATGGCAGGCGAGAACTTGGCGCCTCTTCCACTCCAGAGTGGGGCTGGTGAAAGGCTTTTTCCTTCTCCAAAACTCACTTTTCAAGACAGACTGTCATGAGACATCGAGCTCATTACCAACAGAAGAGACTGTGACCTTTATCAACAAAGGTGAATTAACTGAGCGGGTATTTCTAGTTCTCATTTACCCCCAAATTTCCTGTCTAGGTGTCTTCTGAGTAGGCCTCTAGTTCCTGCCTCTGCTGCGTGCACATCTGTCGGCCGGATGGCTTCCATGGTGAAATGTACAGAGCTCACACTGTATAGACTGGGTGAGAAAGAGATGCTGAAGCTTAGATGTCTCTCTGGGGGTTAAAAGAACTCTTATCCCTGAGATAAAAGTACAGCCCTCAGGGGGGGGAGTCTCTAGCATTTCCACAGAGGCATGGGTCCTTTACTTCAGGCTAACTCTAGGTCACCTCTGGAAGAAACCTCAGTCACACCTCGCCAGGACACGAGACTTCTCTGCTGACTTCTGTTCTCCCTCCTCATCCCAGTCTGCTCTGTTCTGTTCTCCCAGCTTTAGGTCCTTGACTGTCTACTCTCCTAGCTTTCTGTAACACAATAAATAATCTGTAATGAAGTCTGCAAAGAACACTTAATGATGTTTTGTCTTTGTAATAGTTAACAAATAAATCTAGGTTTTCTATATCATTGTGCTTTGTTCTTGACTAAAACCTTTAATAAGAAAAAAATTAAGATTTATTTTTATTTTGTATGTATGAATGTTTTGCCTGTGTGCATGTGTGTGCATCACATGCATGCCAGGTGCCCGTGGAGGTCTGAAGAGGATGTTGATACCACTGGAACTGGAGTTACAGACATTTGGGAACTGCCATGTGGATGGTGGGAACTGACTGTTCCTAGGTCCTCTGCAAGAACAGCAAGTATTTCTTTAACTGCTGAGCCATCTCTCCAGCCCAGCACTTGCTGCTCTTTAGAGGACCTGAGTTCAGTCCCTGCAAATATATATTGGGCAGCTCACAGCTGCTATAATGCCAACTCCAGGGGATCTGACAACCTCTCTGGTTTCCATGAGCATTCAAATACGATATAAAGACATACATCCATACACATAAATAAATAATAAAGTGATACTGGGACTGGGGGTGTAGATTAGTTGGTAGCGTGCTGGTCTAGCTGCAGGACGCCCTGTGTTTAGTTCCTAGCATTTTATAAACTAGGCCTGCTTGTATATGCCTGTAAATCCTAGCACTCAGGAGGTGGAGGTAGGAGGATCAGAAACTAAAGGTCATCCTCAGCTAGATGTCACATAAATACAAAAATAAGATATTAATACTCAGGGGCTAGAGAGAGGTCTTGGCAGTTAAGAGCTTGTACTGCTCTTGGCAGAGGATCCATGTTTGTTTTCCAACCCACACGTCAGACAGCTCATAATCAACCTGTATCTCTAGCTCTATAGGATCCCACAGCTCTGGCCTCCGTAGGCATCTGCACTCACATTTGTATGTGCATGGAAACCTGAGGCTGATATTGGAGTCTTCCTCACTTGCTCTCTACATTTATTTATTTATTTATTTATTTATTTATTTATTTATTTATTTATTTATTTATTTATTTCAGCTTTATTTATTTATTTATTTATTTCAGCTTTATTTATTTATTATGTATACATGTATGACTGCAGGCCAGAAGAGGGCACCAGATCTCATTACAGATGGTTGTGAGCCACCATGTGGTTGCTGGGAATTGAACTCAGGACCTCTGGAAGAGAACTGGAAGAGCAGTCGGTGCTCTTATCCTCTGAGCCATCTCTCCAGCCCAACTCTCTACATTCTTATTTTTTGATTTTTTGAGACAGTCTCTGTAACCCAGCCTTGGCCGGAATTACAGAGATCTGCCTGCCTCTGCCCTCTTGGTGCTGGAAATAAAGTCATGTGCCACCATGCTCATTTTTACTTTAATTATGTGTGAGTGTGGGTGCCTAAGGAGGCAAGAGTGTTGTTTTTCGGGAGGCCCACCACCCAGCTCCCAAATAAATACCACACAGAGGCTTATTCTTAATTATGAATACTCAGCCTTAGCTTGGTTTGTTGTTGCTAGCCAGCTTTTCTTAAATTAACTTGTCTGTCTTTGGCCTCGGGGCTTTTCCTGTTCTCTTATTTCTGTAAATCTTACTCTTACATCCTGGCTTGTTGGGTGGCTGGCCCCTCATGTCCTCCTTCTCTGACTACTTCTTTTTTCTTCCAGAGTGTTCCTTCGTTTATCTTCTCTGCCTGCCAGCCCCGCCTATCCTTTCTCCTGCCTCGCTATTGGCCATTTCTTTATTAGACCATCAGGTGTTTTAGACAGGCACAGTAACACAGCTTCACAGAGTTAAACAAATGCAGCATAAACAAAAGTAACACAGCTTAAAATAATTCTACAACAGAAGATGTCAGATCCTCTAGACCTGGAGCTACAGGCAGCTGTGGGCTCTGTGACGTTGCTGGGAACTGAACTTCAGGAGTAGTATGTACTTTTAAGACTGAGCCATCTCTCCAGCTCCAACCACCTGATTTCTTGAGACAGGACCACTCACTGAACCTAGACTAGACTGGTTCACCAGCAAGCTCCAGAGATCCTTCTGTCTTCCAGCTCCTGCCCCGGGCTTCACCCTTCTCCTCTCAGCACTAGAATTATGGACCCCATGCCCCATAGTAGTGCTGGGGTCCAGACTCCGGTCTTTATGTTTGTACGGAAGGCACTTTATAGACTCGGTCGGCCATCTCCCCAGACCGAGTTAGTTCCGTTGTGTTAGGAGCATGAAGTTAATACAATGTGTAGTTTCTATCGGGTCTTCCATGAGGTGAGTCTTAAAACATTTAGACTTGCTGATGCTGTGTGGGTCAGGGGTAGTTTGAAGTTTAATCAGCCCTTGCTGTATGGTTTCCATAAGCACCTGGGTAGAATCCATGAGGCTGATCTTTAGAATTCTAGCTTAGCTTATGCCTCTTTGTTTTTGAGACACTGTGTATCTCTGCCTAGTCTAGAACTCAGCGATTCACCTGCCTCTGCCTCCACCTCCCAAGTCTTGGGATTAAAGGTGTGTACCACCACGGGTGGCTCATACCTGGATTTTCTGTGGCCTTTGAAAGAAGGGTGTATGAGTGATTTGGGGTTGTCACCTGATTAGCAGCTGGGTCCCTCAGATCCCCAACAGTCTAGAGTTCTTTGCAGCAGTTTTTCACAGTTTCTCATTTTGCAAAGTAAGCAAAAAAAAAAATTTCCCCCCTTTTTGTATCTTTTTAAACTGGAGTCAGAAGTTTTGAATTTGTTAGACTAAACCAGGTGATAGGCCAGTTGAAGAGAAACTAAGAATTTCCGAGGCCTCGTCAGTTGCAGCCACTGCCCTGGGTTCTTCCCATATTTGGTTTGTGATAGTAACTGGTCCATGAGGTAGCAATGACGTTTTTAGCACCCATGATGTAGAGGAGGAGCTGAGTTCTGGAGAGAGGACTCCCTTAAGGTTATGTGGATATTGAACTGGTTTTTAAGCCTATTTTTCAAAACACAGCACAGCCTTAGTGCCTGCCAGCAACTGGCACTATGTGCGAGCTCCCACCTACAAACCTCTCTGCTCTAAGTTTAACGTACCCAGGATTTTATCCTAGAAATGTGCTCATTCTTCAGTAGGGGGCCAAGACTTGCTCGTGAATTAATTATACAAATTTCACTGAGCATCTTTCTAATGAAGTGGTTCTCAACCTATGGGTTGCATCCCTTTGGGGGTTGAATGACCCTTTCATGAGGTCATCTAAGATAATCAGAAAACACAGATATTTATATTATGGTTCATAACAGTAGCAAAATTAGTTATGAAGTAGCAACAAAAATAATTTGGTGGTTGAGGTCACCACAACATGAGGAACAGTATTAAAGGATGAGGCATTAGGAAGGTTGAGAACCACTGGTAAAGGAATGAGTTTCAGGAGATTCTGTGTACTCGTCCTTCTGTGGGATTTACTGTGGTCGGCCTGCTACTGCAGGTGACACAGTCCAAAGGCAGGGACCAGGCGTCTGATCTACGTTAGCAGACATCTGGGCCTACTCTCTCCCCTGTAAATGAGGGTGTGATACTTTCAAAGACTTAACTATCATTCTGTAATGCTAGACATTTACATCCATAGCCTTGAGGGGAAAAGGTCAGGTCAGACTGCTTAAAAATGAAACTCAGCCTGCCTCAGGAGTCAGAACTCTGTGAGTTCGAGGCCAGCCTGTTCTACATAGCCCCAGATCAGGGCTATATAGTGGAGACCCTGTTTCAAAAACGAAAGAAAAATAAATTAATTTGTAATTATCAGCAAGCCAACATTTCCTGATTCTACTTTAGCTTTAATTTTTCATTTTTGAGTTTAATTTTGTTACTGAAATTGTCCTGTTTACATGATCTTGTAGACATTCTTCTCTTCTTCCAAGTCTGACTCATTGAACTGTCCCAGAACAGAGCTAGCAGTTACGTTCTCACGTCTGTCATTAAAAACAAGCAAGCAGAAACATGCTGGGCTTGGAAACATGCCTTACCTCTAAGAGGAACTGGCTGCTCTTCCAGGGCATCTTCTGGCCTTTAGAGCCACTGCATACACTTGGTGCATAAACATATGTATAGGCAAAACCCATACACATAATCGTGTCTAGTTGGAAGGATTTCAGAATTTCAAATGAGAAGTCAGACTAGGTATGGTGGTGTATGCGTGTAATCTCAGCGCTTGAAAGGTAGAGAGGCAGGAGAATTGGGAGTTTGAGGCTAGCCTGGACAATATAATTAGACCCTATCTTTTAAAGAGAAGTAGTTGAGGGATGAGGGCGCTAAATAAGGGTATATACGGGAACTGGTACTGCTTGGAATTGTTCAGATTGTTTTAGAGAATTAATCATTGGTATACAGAAAGTGCTTACCACAACAGTACCTAGAAAGTAGCTTAATACCTGTTCATTATTGGCAAGGTTAGTACTGGCTTCATCTGTCTGTCTGTCTGTCTGTCTATTTTGAGGCAGGAGCTTGGGATGCCCAGACCGGCCTCGAATTTGCCTGTAGTTTAGAATGACCTTGAACTTTTAATCCTCCCGCCTCTACCTCCTAAAATGGAGATTATCAACATGTGCCACCACACCCAGTCTTAATGTGGTTCTAGGGATCCAACTCAGGGCTCTTGCATAACAGGCAGACACCTCCAGCTGAGCTGCATCCCAGCCCTAATACTGACTTCCTGAAGAGAAGCTAACTAACTGTAACCCATCATGAGATTAGAATACATCTAAGAAACTCGAAATGTAAAATTCCACTAAGCAGTTAAACACGGAGTCGTCTGTGCTTTTGAAATCGCACCTGCAGGCCTGTCACTGCAGGGTCCTGCTCTTGCTCTGTAAACAGATCCGATGCTCTGGTGTCTAGTTTGCAGAGCACCAGATGAGGAGAGGGAAGGAGCTGTAGCAGTCATTTCAACAGGAGCAATGAATTCCGACAGCATTGTGACGAAAGCAAATACACAGTCCGTCCAAATAAACGGTCTGTATGCACTCTACTGCAGAGATAAGATACTTGCTCAGCGTGAAGGTGGTGCAGCAGTTTTCATAAAACGAAATCCATCCAAGTGAGAAGCCATTAGAGGGCTGAGGGTTTAGCTTCGTGGTGGAGCACTTACCTAGCATACACAAGCCTGGGTTCATCCTCGTGGTGGAGCACTTACCTAGCGTACACAAAGCCTGGGTTCATCCTCGTGGTGGAGCACTTGCCTAGCATACACAAGCCTGGGTACATCCTTGGCATCACTCCCTCCCCCCCAAAAAAAGTGGGAAAAAAATGGACAAGAGAGCAACAATAAACCCAATCCATAAAGGAAGTTAGGGACCAGGAGTGGTCACATCGTGTGAATCCTTGCTGATGTAGACAGGTTTACCAAAGGTTAAAGATTCAGTGTGGTAGCTGGCCTTCTGTGTGTATGTTGCAAAACACCAGAGATCCTCTGGCCCCTCTCAGTTTTTGTAATGGAAGCACACTGGCCTTGTCCAGATTCACACAGGAAGGATTTGTAGATACTGGTTTATGAGAAATGTACATTATCTACTGCAATTGTTGAGTCTAAAATATGTGTGTATGGATGGCTGGTAGAAAATATAAGTGAGAGAATAAGCACAGTTTTATTTGACTAAGCTGTGGTTACCATATGTTAGTATGATAGGAGCTAAGGATCTAGCAGGCATGTTTGTGACAGTGATTGTCCAAATGACTTAAACTCCATAAGTAGAAAGTACTTGAGATCATTGGAGATAAGGTACTAGAGTGAGGGGGCTAAAAAGAGGTTAGAATTGGAGGTTAGAGTATTTGGACTCCTGCATTTGGTTGACTGATAATGACAAGCTTGTAGCTAAGGTGGAGTTCAGGTAGAGCGAAACACACGCTAGCGAAAGGAGAGACAGCCAAGGAACTGAGGCCAGGACACTGGAAGGATCCTTTTGTGAGTTTCGATTACCAAGACACAGAGCAGTGTTCCACAAGGAGGCTGCAACTAAGATCTTAAAAGGGGGTGGGAGAGATGGTTCAGTGGTTAAGAGCACATACTGCTCTTCCAGAGGACCTGAGCGCAGAACCAACCACCTGGAACTCTAGCTCCAGGGGACTCAACAGCTGCCTTCTGGCCTTCACAGGTACCTGCACACACATGGCATATATTCACACAGACACATTAAAATAAAGTTTTTTCTTTAATGAAGGAAAGAGTTGTTTATTTTGCTTAATGGTTTCAGAAGGATGAGAGTCCATTGTGGCAAGGTAGAGGCATGGTGGCAGGAAGTCGACAGAACATATCTTTAGCCACAAATACACAGCAGAGCAAACGGAAACAGGGCTAGGTTATGAATTCTCAAAGGCCACCCTGTGAAATACTTTCCAGAAGACTGCACCTCCTAAATCTTCCCCCAAATAAAAGACCACTCGCAACTCAGCAGAGAGGACAGGAACTTTCACCTCAAGGCCCAGTGGGCAGGAAATGGCAGAAAAAAGTGCCACCCTGAGAGGCCTGCAGGGCAGACGGCAGAGTCTGTACCGGAATCACTGCTGGAGTTCAGAGGTCGGCGTTTCCACAGTAACAACCCCTCCCCTTCCGGTCAAGCCGGAGCACGCATGTTAGTGAAATGAATAAAATCTTCTATGTTCTGTGAAGAGCCATGACACGTTAGAAAACTCGGCTTCATTTTGGAAGTTAAAGGGTGATTTTAAGGGGAACAGTCCTTATTTGGTAGTGTTGCCAGTATGGAATGCAGGCCTCAAATTTGAAGAGAAGCCAGAACTGAGTTTTTGGGTAAAGAAATAGGTGAAAGTGGCCTGATACAGGCTAGGCCTGATCGAACATGACCTCACCGCTACTTGAGTTAAGAGCAGGCCATCACCTACCTCGCTACTCCGAAGTCATCTTGTGTTGTCCCCTTGAGTCCTCTTGTTAAGATTATTTTTCTAAAAGATTTCATTTGGAGGCAGGTGTAGGGGATGTACACTTCTGGAGGAAGTATGTCACTGGAGCAGGGCTTTGAGAGCACATGCATTCAGTCACCCCGTCACAGTTTTGAAACCTCTCATTTAAGTACTGTTACATATTAATACATGATAAAGCTGCTCATTAGCTCTCCAGCTGGCTTCCTTGTTGGACCTAGTGATGCACTGTCCCAGCCACTGTGAGCCCACCACCACTCAGTGCTTATGTTACCGGGCAGCCTCCCAGCTGAATGTTCATTATTACTCAAGCAGATCATATCTCATCCCCCCATAAAACCAGTATTGTGGTTGAGGAATATGCATAGCTTGTATGGCCTGGAATTTTTGTAATTAGACTTCAAGGCCAGTAGGATGGCCCGGTGGGGTCAAGGCATTGCAGCACAAGCCTGGTGACCCGAGTTCCATCACCAGAACCTAAGTAAAGATGGAAGTAAAGATCCATGGAGATGTGCTCTGATCTCCACATGCATGCCATATCCTGCACTTACACATTTTACACACAAAATAATGAAATAAAATTTTAAATAAAACAATTTGGACTTCGTAATAAGGCTTCCAGTGAAGAAAAGTTGAAGGCATTTTAAACTTCAAGAAGTATTAATAAGGGCTGAAGAGATGGCTCCATGGTTCAGAGCACATGCTGCTCTTCCAGAGGACCTGAGTTTAGTTCCCAGCACCCATGTGGCAGCTCACAACCACCTGCAACTCCAGCTCCAGGGGATCCTCTTCTGGCCTCCTTGGCTACCTGCACATACGTGTGCACACATACACATGCACTCACATGCACATACAAAAGAATACAGAGGAAATAGTTTCTAAATTTATTAAAAAAGAATTTAATGTTTTCTTCAGAACCTTTTCCTCCAGTCAGTGATGACTGAAAAGAATTTTTGTTGTCGAAATGTTAGTGTAGAATTACATTTCCCTCTTTGACGTTGGGTGAGGGTCACAAAGCACACCTCTAGGCTTAGCTTCTGATCTTGTAAAATAGAGGTTAGGAATTCATTTCCACATTTTGTCATTATAATGTCATTGAGCATGTCAGTCTATCATTACAGAAATATAGCAACATAGAAAGAAAACCTACCTGTGTCTCTAGGTAGCTGTCAAGTGCAATTGAGAAAGTGAAAAGAGCAATCTTGGCTCTGTGGGGGTGTTTATTCTATTAAAGACAATTTAGCTGAAATTGTCTACTTAAGAGAAATATTTTAGGTATTAGAATATATTTAAAATCTAGGAAGCCTGAGGCAGATGTGGTAGTATCTACTTATAATCCTAGCACTCAAGAGGATGGTGAGTTGAAGGCCAGCCTGGGCTACATCATGAAAGCCCATACCCCTGAACAAAAACAAAACAAACCCTGGTTGTGGCAGCACACTCCTTAATCCTAGCACTTGGGAGGCAGAGGCAAAAGGATCATTGCATGTTTGAGGCCAGCCTGGTCTACACAGGAAGCTTCAGGCCATCGGGCCACAAGTGAGACCCTGTGTCAAACCAGTGGGAAACCTGTAGATGAGTGGATATAAAACCAGCTTTTCTATTAAAAGATGCCGTGATTGATAGTGTCACTAAGATGTGGCTGCAAAGCACCTTCTCTGGCTCTGTGAGCTTTGAAGTCCAGTTCATTCAGAGGGACACAACACAGAATTTCTTTGGTCCTGCACAACCAGCTGTCCTTCCCCAGTTGACTTTGTGGTCATCTGGTTTTCATCACAGTGAGTAATCACCTTGGATTTATAGAGGTTTAATGAATGAGCCTTTTCTAGCAGCATTTAATACATCACTCAAAAGAATGAGCTTAACTGACAAATACAGGCCACCCCATTTTCACAGTCATTTTAAGTCCAGGTAGTGAAAACATTAAGACACCTTCCACAAAGGAGGTTGAAACAGTGACAAGTCCAGTGCGGCTGGAGTTTGAAAGGTGATCACATCTGTCATGTCCAGCTTGACTGTCCTGTGACTCAGTTTGAGTCCTTGGGAGTAGTTACTCCTTTTTATTAGTCATTTGGTTGTTATGCAGCCATGGAAGGAAAAAGCTGAACGTCAGGATCATCAGCAACACACCTGAAAAACAAGACCCAAAGTCTGTAGGAAGGTGGTAGTGACTGGGTACAATCGAGACAGCTGATCTCACACCTCTCTTCAGTTCTTAAAATGATTGTGTGGGCAGTAAGACTAGGGGCGATCACCGTGGCTTCAAATGGCACTGAACCCAAGTGTTAGAACTTCCGCGTCATTACAGATTTGGTGAGAAACCCTGGGCTTGAGTCATTTGTTCCTCTGCAAAGGGGCAGCGCTTTCTCCAAGCCTCAGAGGGGCTTGGGAGGCAGAACCTCACAGCATTGTGGGGTGGTGGTGGTGGTGGTGGTGGTGGTGGTGGTGGTTTAAAGTAGAGCAGACAGATTAAGGAAGAGAAACATCTGGAGAGTAGCTGGGGCTCCGGGGGAGGAGTACATTGACAGCTAGCTCCCTTGGGACGTTCACCCAGAATGTCCAAGTATGTCTGTTAGGCTCTTGCTCTTTCTTCATGAGCCCCACCGTAGTGGGTTTTACAAATGTATCACATAAAACACCTAAAACCAGTGCTTAAGTCTTCAAGTATAGTTAAAAAAATGACTTGCATATTAGTGATGCTTCATTTTGGGCTTGCTATGTTTTGCAGTGTTGTGACTCAAATGAAGGCTTTAGATACACCAGACAGGCTGTGACCACTGAGTAGCGCCTCCAACCCCAAATCTTCAGTCTTTTTCAATTTTTATAAATTACTTTTATTGTATAGGTGTTCTGCCTATTTTATTTAGCTGATGACTAAATAAAAGCAAGAAATGCAGATAACATAAATACTGATAATATATAAAGTGCATATTATTATAGTTATGTTACTTGATCCCTCTTTTTTTTTTTTTAAGATTTATTCATTGTGTATACAGTGTTCTGCCTGCAGGCCAGAAGAGGGCACCAGATCTCATTACAGATGGTTGTGAGCCACCATGTGGGTGCTGGGAATTGAACTCAGGACCTCTGGAAGAGCAGCCAGTGCTCTTAACCTCTGAGCCATCTCTCCAGCCCCTACTTGACCCCTCTTTAAAAGAATTTTTGTTTTTCTGATACTGTGGATGGAGCCTCGGGCATACTAAGCAAGCAATCGGTGGGCCACGTCCCCATCCTGATCTAGATTGCGTTAACATGAATGGGACTTAGTCATTTAGAGGCTATATTGACTACAGTGTTGTCGCACAGAATGCTCTTTGACAAATAAGAAAAGCAACCTAAATGGTTAAATGACATTTGGTTTGGAACTCACAAATTTGGGGAAAAGAATTATTTAGCAAAAAGTAAAAGTTGGTTGGTTGATTGATTTTATTATTTTAAGATAAGTTTTCTGTAGCCCAGGCTGGTCTCAAACTCAGTGTGTAGTTGAGGGAGACCTTGTACCTCTGAACCTCCTGCCTCACTTCCCAGGTATGAGGTTACAGACATCTACCACCATACCCAGCTTTCTGCAGTGCTGGGGATGAACCCAGGGCTGGGTAAGCACTCTACCAACAGAGCCACATCCTTGGCTATTAAAAAAATAATTGTAGCCGGGCGGTGGTGGCGCACGCCTTTAATCCCAGCACTCGGGAGGCAGAGGCAGGCGGATCTTTGTGAGTTCGAGGCCAGCCTGGTCTAGAGAGCGAGATCCAGGAAAGGCGCAAAGCTGCACAGAGAAACCCTGTCTCGAAAAAAACCCAAAAAAAAAAAATAAATAAAATAAAAAAATAAATTGTAGTACTAGAAATAGAACCCAAGGACTCGTACGTGCTAGGTGAGTTCACTACTGAGCTGTATCCTCATCCTGTTTCTACATTGTATTTTGGGACAGCCTCAGTAAGTTGTCCAGGCTGGACTTAAAATTGCTTTGTAGCCCAAGCAGCCCTTACACTTGCAATCCTCCTGCCTCAGCCTCCTGAATAACTAGAATTTGAGGCTGCACACCAGGCCCAGCTAAAGATTAATTTTGGATGGAAGTAACGACCCTTTACTGCCCCCTCCT
Organism: Peromyscus californicus insignis; assembly: GCF_007827085.1. Taxonomy (NCBI): domain Eukaryota; kingdom Metazoa; phylum Chordata; class Mammalia; order Rodentia; family Cricetidae; genus Peromyscus; species Peromyscus californicus. Next base: position 105,135,385 of record NW_026294562.1, on the reverse strand, counting down.
AGTAGGGAAGTGCTAAACTATATCTGCAGCCCTCTTTGAAAACACAGTATTAGGAGCTGGGGAGTGGGCTCAGTGGATAGCGTTTGCTGTGTGATCGTGAACCTGAGTTTGGACCCCAGGCACCCACATAGAAGTTGGGTGTGGCAGCATGTGCCTTGTAAGCTCAGCACTTGGAAGTAGGGACAGAGATGGATAGACACTTAACTCGATGGCCAGCCAGTCTAGCTAAAACAAGAGAGCACCAGGTTCAGTGAAAAACCCTGTCTTAAAATAATCCCGTCACTTGGGAGGCAGAGCCAGGCTGTGAGTTCGAGGCCAGCCTGGTCTACAGAGCGAGATCCAGGACAGGCACCAAAACTACACAGAGAAACCCTGTCTCGAAAAACAAACAAACAAATAAATAAGTAGAGAGGGATAGCCCCCCAAACCCCCTCTAGCCTCCCTCCACACGTACACACGGGCGAGTGTACCTGCACACACAGCTTCAAAGGACACTGCACAAAATAGAAATGCTTTTCAAGCACGTTAACTAAGTTGTTTTATTTTCTTTCTTTTTCTTTTTTTGTCTATTCTCTGGCTTTAGAAATTGACAGTATAGCATTCTTGAATGTTGGGTTTTTTGTTTTTGTTTTTATTTTTTTCTTTTTAGTTTTTCAAGACAGGGTTTTTCTGTGTAACATCTCTGGCTGTCCTGGAACTTGCTTTGTAGACCAGGCTGGTGTGGAGGGGCCCCAAGACAGCTTGACCACACAGCTGCCATGACAGGCTTAGGGGCCCAGACACAGCTTCTGTGACAGGCTTACTGGCAGGCAACACCCAGATCCAGGAAAAGCCATAAGCTGACACCACCTAGAGATCTACCCAGGGATGGGGAAGTATCTAACATCCCAAACATTCCAACCATTAGATAAGGTGGCCAGATGTCCCTGAGTCTAGCACACACCTATTTTTGTTTTACAGATACCCAACCTCTGCTATGATAAAAACCCCACCCTGCCTGGACTCAGGGCTCTCTGCTCTCACTGCTGTGTCAGACAGACAGAGGGACCAAGCTCAGAGCTTGAAAATAAAGGCTCTTTGCTTTTACATGTGGAATTTGGTCTCTGTGGTGGTCTTTTGGGGGTCCCCTCAATCTGGGCATAACAGCTGGCCTCAAACTCACAGAGATCCGCCTGCCTCTGCCTCCCGAGTGCTGGGATTAAAGGTGTGCACCACCACTCCCGGCTCATACATCATCGTATTTTAAAACATGATATTTTACATTATTTAACCTTGGGGGCTGGAGAGATGGCTTATCAGTTAGGAGCACTGGTTGCTCTTCAGAGCAATTGGTTTAAAGTTCCAGCACCCACATGGCAGCTCACACCCATCCGTAATTCCAGTTCCAGGGGATCCAAGGGCACTAGGCACACAAACAGTACACCTATGCATGCAAAACACCGTACACAACATAAATTGATTTTTAAATATCCTAACCTAGAATAAATAGAAATACACTTACCTAGAGAAGGGGCAAGCCAGTATACTACAAAAAACTGGTAGAAGTTCTCATCGAAGCAGGGGAAGTGCAGAGAGAGCGCCAGAGCTGGGTTGAACAGCGCCCCCGTGAGGCTCCCTCCTGTGATGGCAACAGAGGGAAAAGACATTAAAGAGAAAATCAAGTTAAAATGAGTACAGTAGCCCAGTAGCCCAGGATCCTCCTGAGTACACACATGCCTTTGTATTAAAAATGGAAAGGAAAATAAACCAAAGCATTACTATTGGATCCATCTTTACTCATCAGCAGAGTCCCTAAGTGACGGAACGGCAGGACTCAAGAAAGCAGTTATAAAAATTAAGAAACGAGAGCCGGGGACATAGCTTGGAGGGCCAGAGTGCTTGCTGTCTGAGTATGAAGGAAGACCTGAGTTCAAGTCCTCAGATGTGCTCATAACCGCAGCATTGGGGGGTGAAGACAGGAGGCTTCCTGGAAGCTTGGTGGCCAGCCAGCCTAGCCAAAATGGCCCCCTTCAGATATAATGTGAGACCCTGTCTCAAGGAAATAGGGTGGAAAGTGATGAAAACACATTCAACATCCTCTGGCTTCTTCACGCATATACATGGATGGACACACGCACACATACACACAAAGCATAAGTGACTAGGTAGAAAGCATGAAGTCCATCAGCGGAGTGGACAGACTCATGTTCCAGCTCTACAGAGCCTAGGGGTTTATGGTTCCGATCACACAGCCCACAAGGGAAGGAGGGCTGTATGGCCAACACTACTGCACAGAGCTGTGGCAGTGTATTTGCCAACACCCTCCGAGTGCCCCACGATTTCGGCTAGTTCTTCCAGGTGGAGGCTCCTTCACTCACATGCAGTTTGACAGGGACATAGCCTCCCATTGTAGCATGTCAACTGTCTTGATGAAACAGGGTCACGTGGAGCTGGGAATTAGGAGCCTTTCCTGGGACTTAACCCAGTGCGATTGATTCCCAGGCCAAGATCAGCGGTGTTGAGAGGAAGCCATTGAGGGATGGACTACATTCACCAAATGGCCGAGGTTTTCTCTAGCATACCAGCCTGACAGCACAATTGCTAGTGGTGCCTCGGCAGTTATAAAGGATGTCATCTGAGGACATCAGAATCATTCCTGAACAGTCACCCTGGAATGCTAAACCGAATGAGATTTGGCTACCCTTAGCATTCAAGAGAATTGTTTGATTGGCAGCCGCTCATTTTGGTTTCCACAGAAACAAAAAGTAAATTGAGCCCCTTTGTGTTAGAAACACCATGGGAAGAAAGATTAGGACTTCCAGCTCTTTGTAATGTTACGACTTACGATCATACAAATGCCCTGCGGCTTTTAAAGGCATTTGTCATTAGAAATGCCCCAGCCATTGACCTCACAGCTTGACCGTTTGCTTCAGGACGGCAGGTCATGGCAGATGGAGACGGTTACGTCCAACATCATGAAACCTCTTACGTCCTAACACTCAAGCTGTTCTACTTCCCTGTCTCCAACCCTCACAGCACCAGAGCGCTTCAGAGGCTGTGGGAACTGCTCCTAGGACTGGGACATCCCTCAAATATGGGTTGGCTCTGTGACCTGAGTTGACAAAGTGCAGCAGAGGTCATGCTGAGTTCTGAGTGCAGAATTCAGAATCGCTGTGTTGTTTCCAACCCCCACTTTTCTGCTCTCTTGGAATAATGCCCTGAACCTGTGCATAGTAGTCTAGGCTGCTGGAGGATGACAGGCTACGTGGAGGGGAACCAAGGTGCCCCCCAGGACAAGCAGCAGTAGCCAGGTGTGAGTGAGCAAGGGCTCTTAGAGGCTTTTGACCCCACTGCCGTCCTGCTGAAATGAACGCAGCTGCACGAGTGATCTCAGAGGGTTGGCCCATCTCACCCCAAAATGAAAGCGTATACTCAACATCAACATGGCCTGGGTTTTCACATGTGCACACACACACATACACCCCCCACACACACACACAGATTGTTAAACAACTGGATGGAAAGTACAAAGAATCATGAGAAATAAATAATTATTATTACTTTTAGAGTTTGGAGATGGTTTGTTACATACCAACAGCTGTAACTAAAACAGTCTTCCACATCAATTGTGGCTTATGTGTTAACAAAAGCCCCAAACAGGGCATTTGCTGTTTCACTGTATAATTCTTTTTTTTTGTTCTTTTTCGAGACAGGGTTTCTCTGTAGCTTTGGAGCCTGTCCTGGAACTCACTCTGTAGACCAGGCTAGCCTTGAACTCACAGAGATCCGCCTGGCTCAGCCTCCAAAGTGCTGGGATTAAAGGCATGCGCCACCACCGCCGGGCCTCACTGTATAATTCTTGGTGTTAGAGGCTGTCCCGTGTACTTCAGGACATTTAGTGACATCTTTGGTCCCTCTCCATTAGATGCTGGTAGCCCACCCCTTCCCAACTTCGAAACTATCAAAACCTCAGATAGCCCCAGATGTCCCCAGATGAGAACTTCTGTCCTAAAGTAACACTGATAGTTATGTACAAGAAGACACATACAAGGTTGTTCATTTACAGCAAAGACGTGGGGAGATCTAAATGTCCAGAAAGGTGGTTAGACAGACTTATTTGGAATATATGCACTATTATGAAGGAATTAGAATTTCTATGAACATACATCTCCAAGATAAACACTAAACAACATGGAAAAGAAGAGAGGATATGCTTTTATGTTTGCATGAACACAATCATTAGATTTGGTTTCATAAATTAATACCTACATGTTTAATAAATAAATGAAAGCTAGAATGGAGCAAAGTTAAGGGTTTTTTTTTTTTTTTTTTTTTTTTTTTGGTTTTTCGAGACAGGGTTTCTCTGTGTAGCTTTGCGCCTTTCCTGGATCTCGCGCTGTAGACCAGGCTGGCCTCGAACTCACAGAGATCCGCCTGCCTCTGCCTCCCGAGTGCTGGGATTAAAGGCGTGCGCCGCCACCACCGCCCGGCTTGTTTTGTTTTTTTAGTTTGTATTTTTAGATGGTCCTATAGGAAAAGGGCAGGGCACAATCTTAAGACAGGTGAGGGCTCCTCTGGAGACAGGCCTGCTAGGTGCCATAGAGTGGTTGATTCACCCTGTGGCTTTCTAGGTTCCATTTCTCAAATGATGTCATGGACAAGAAAGTTTAAGGATTAAGCAAAACTTAAAAATTCAGAGTTTAAAAGTAAAGCCAGGCATGCCCGCAGGCCTTTGAGGCTGGCACGGCCCAGCTCTTCCTGAGAAGTCAGGGATCCTGTGCTGCCTCCCTCAGGTGTGGTTCTAGCCGGGAGGGAATTCCTCCTCAGGGTGCTGGTGGCTGTGTTGGGCTGTCTTCTTGCTTCCCTGCTGACTGAAGGAGATGTGAGCTCGATTAGCAATCCTGCAGAAATGGTCCCGTTGTACAGGAGATCCGTGGGAAACTGCAGGGCAAAGGAATAAGGACCAAAGCAGCATTTCCTCATTTGCTGCATGCCAGGAAGAAACTGCAGGTCGGAAATGCAATTCCTCACACCTGCTGAGCTAGTGGTATCCATCCTAAAGATCAGGAAACTGAGGACACACATACCCAAGGACACAGCCCAACTCAGCCTGGCCTCTTAACTACAAAATTAGACCGGTGTGGTACAAAGTTTGGGACCCTTGTTTAAACTACTTTTCTGTTTGTTTGTGTTTATTTGGTGAGGGGAATGCGCCTGAGTACCTTAGCATTTATGTGGTGGTCAGAGGACAGGGATCAAACTCAGGTCGTAAGGCTTGGTGGCAAGCGTCCTTAACCTACTGAACCATCTCACCTGTCCAGAAACGAATCTGTATTTGTAAATTGGTGATTGTATCCATTTTATCTTGTTCCTGTTTTTTTTTTTTTTTTTAAAGATTTATTTATTATGTATACAGTGTTCTGTCTGCACGTATCCCTGCAGGCCAGAAGAGGGCACCAGATCTCATTACAGATGGTTGTGAGCCACCATGTGGTTGCTGGGAATTGAACTCAGGACCTTTGGAAGAACAAGCAGTGCTCTTAACCTCTGAGCCATCTCTCCAGCCCTCTTGTTCCTGTTTTAAATGAGGACACGTATAAAGCTCTTAGTTCCTTTTTCTTCGGACAAATAATCTCACCTACAGGCATGGCCGGAAGGATACTAGAAACCCAAAAGGAGCGATGGGATGAAGAAAGAATACTAGAGTTTCTCCAGGGAGGGCCGGGGAGGGGAGGCTAGTCCAAAAGTCTGACTGCTTACTCGGTGCGGTGCTACTATGCTGAGTCCTAGGCCTCGATTCCGGAAAGCATGCCTGATCTGTAGTCATAGCTTATCGTATGTAGGGGACACAGGCATTATGTCACAGACGGTGTAGAATTTAAAATTCTACACATGAGAAACAGTACAACAATAAAGACAACTTACATGTTTAAAATAACATTGGTTCGACATTTCCAGGCCTGGCGTCGCATGCCTGGAATCCCAGCTGTTCAGGAAGCAGAGGTGGGGGCCATCAAGATGGCTCCGAAGCTTAAGGTACTTGCTTGGGCAACCTGAGTACCATGAGGGACCCACGCGGTGGAAGGGGAGATTTGACTCTCTCAAGTTGTCCTCAGACCTCTACATATGTGCTACAGTATGCACACACACCCCACCCCACCCCACATATACATACACAACAAATAAATGTGACTTTTTTAGAGAAAGGAAGCTGAGGTGGAAGGATCAATTAAGTTTTGAGTTTGAGAGCAACCTGGATAACAACCTAGCAAGAAAAGACTCCATCTTTAAAGAAAAAAAGGCTAGTTCATGGCTCTGCTTACAGGAATGACAGTGGCTTCGGCTTGCACAGGACAATTCAGAGTGCTGGGTGAAGCATGTGTTTAGCATTCACCGGGCCATAGGCCTCGTTTCCAACCACAACATGGGTACTAAGCAACGAAGACACAATTCTCGGAGCCCGTAGCTCTGCCGCTCAAATCCCTATTAGACATTCAACTAGTCCAAGGCGGTCCATTCTCCGGGGAATGTTACGACTTACATACGGAAAGTGATAGGAATGATAAGCTTAAGCGTGGCCATTTCCAAGGTGGGTTCTCTTGGGCTACACACTCTGGACAAAAGGACCTCAAGCCTGTCCCACACCCTCCTCTTGGAGTTCCACACTACACAGGAGCAAAGTGATGTCTCTAAGACCTTAAAATTAGAAACCTGTTTAATCCAGAGTTTAAGAATTTAGTGGCAACAGAATCACGTAATAATTAAGAATTTTAAATTCTCACACATATGTCATAAAGCATGCCATTTGCTGGTCTGTGTATTCACAGTGCCATTTGGACATCAGCACTGTCTTTTCCCAAACGTCTTCCAGCCCCTAAAGTTTTCCCAGTGCCTTCTTTTCCATCCTGTTTCTGATAGGATCTTGTGTAGCCTAGGCTGGCCTCAAATTCACTATGTAGCCCAGGCTTACCTGAATTTATCATCCTCTTGCGGCAGCTTTCCAAGTACTGGGTTACAGGCCTGACCACCACGCCTGACCCAAAGTTTTCAACAAGCTTTTCACTGCTTCAAACACAAATCCTGCACCCACTCAGTAACACATCCCACCCATCCTTTTCTCATCCCCTGTTCTAGTCACCGCTATTTACTTTCTTAGCCTTTGAATTTGCCTGTTTTATGTATTTCCCGGAAGTAGAGTCACCTAGTATTAGCCCTTTGGTGTCGTAAAGTTCATCTATGTGGCATACATCAGAACTTACTCTCTTTTATAGCCATGTAGTATGTGATTGGGTGTGCTTTTGTAACTCTTGAACACACTACAGAAATTCTGATAATGACATGAGTGTTAAAGTGACACTCAGCAGTGTGAGCCCTGGTTCCAGACTAGACTGTCTGTAACCCAAGGCACGACATTTCTCATGAGTGTCACTTGCTTTACTTCACATGGGAAAAATAATAATGTGCTCATCCACAGATAATTGTAAGAATTAAGATCACTTATAAATCCCAGTAAAGTGATTTGGTATATAGCAGATACCCAGGGGGTACTCATCTCCCTTATATTGGTAGAAAGACAGTGGGAAAAAATACATATGTAATAGATTGTGAATTCATGTAGCTTTATAACTCGCTGTGTATTTGGCTCCACCCCTGCAGTCGCAAGCCCTGCCCAGAACTGTAGTCACCAGCTACAGTACAATGTGAGGAGTGAATGTGACATGTGTCTCCTGTCTAGGAAGCACTGAAGCATTCATCTAAATAGGCAGGTGGGGCTGGTGGCCACTGAGCTGGACAAGGCAGGTCTGGACTCTACAACAGTGTTCCCAACCGTGGTTTCACAGTGGGATCACCTGGAGAAAGTTACACTATGCCACCGCCCAGGCTCCTTCCCAGAGCAGTTAAGATTCTAATAGTTGCACCAGGTGGGCATATTTTTAAAACTCCTCCAGCGATTTGAAAAGATTGTTGAGAACCTCTGATGATTGGTTTACCCCCGAGTATTCACATTTCAAGAACCGGGCAGAGTTTCAGATCCCTTCAACAGACATTCTAGAGTCCTTCTCCATTCGCTTTTCCCTTATGAATGACTTCAGGTGTCACCTTGCTGCCCTTTGGAATGGCATTTTTACCCCTTGGGTGAGACCAGGGCCAATCGCATATGCAAGTGTTCTGCCTCTGAATGACATTCCTAGCCCAGGAAGAGTTAATAGTATATACATTATTTATGGAATCCTAACTTGGTACTAAAAGCACAAATTACAGGAAGAACAGCAACTTCACAACAGACGCCGGAGGAGTAATTCGAGGTGAGAAGGATCCAGGAGTCATTAATGTTTTCTTTTTCTTTTTAAATTATAAAACAATCTCAATTTTTTGTTTTTTGTTTTTAGAGACAGGGTTTCATGTAGCCCAGGCTGGCCTCAAACCCAGCATGTAGCAGAAGATGACCGGAACCCTCCTGCCTCTACCTCTCCAGTACTGGGACCACAGGCACGAATCAGCTGCCCAGCTCTTTGCTGCTTTGATTGACAAATACAAACTGCACTGTGGCATTCTACTGCACATGAAGAGCAGTGTTCCTGCTTTAGCTGAAACTCCTCCCTGGCCTCTCAGAAATGCACGGGCCCTCTTCTGTTACCCCACACAACGTGTTTTCATGTGTCTACTCAAAAACTAGTACTAGATTCAAAGAAGGGAAAATTGTGTAGTCTTTCATGTTCCCTTAGGAAGCCAAGCATGCATTTGAAGTATACTTCTACTCAGTTGCCGGGAATTTTGTTTGTCACACCAGGGACTGAACCCAGACCCTAATGAATGCTAGGAAGAGCTCTTTACCACTGAGCTACATTACCATAGTTTCACTTTGAATAGGTAGAAGATAAACTATTACTATAAGTTTCCTTTATTATATCCATGCCTCTAAAACATTTTATAATTCCACTATAATCCCAGTAAAGTATTTCATTATTTTAAATGACACAGTAAAGCTGGGCAGTGGTGGCTGTGAGTTCGAGGCCAGCCTGGTCTACAGAGCGAGATCCAGGACAGGCACCAAAACTACACGGAGAAACCCTGTCTCAAAAAAACAAACAAAAAAATTTAAAATAAAAAAATGATACAATAAGGTACATTTTATCATTAAACAATTTTTGAATTCCTCCTGCAGCTGAGGTTTGTCAAGGTAAATAAGTAAGACTTCTGGAGATTGTCTCTGGTTTTTGTTTTGTTTTCCTTATACAGAGTGTCAGACTTCAGTACTGTCTGGCCTTCAATTTACTGTTATCCACCTGCCTCTGCCTCCCGAGCGCTGGGATTAAAGGCATGTGCCACCACACCTAGCTGAGAATTATTTGTTTTTAAAGAGCACCTTTAAGTACATTTTAATTTTGAAACACACCTTTCACGATAGGCTACTTAAAAATTCATGTGCAATGCAACCTAAGGAAATATGACAAGTAATTTGTAGGAAACGCAGCTACAGAATGTCGACTCCCTACTGTTAACTATGAACCAATCATGCACTTGAAGCTGGAAGGAACTTTAAGACGGGATCATTTTTCAGTAAGGGTGTCAAAAGCAATCTATACCAGCTTGGCATGGGAGCCGAAACTGATAAGCTGCCTTTCTGACATTAAAACAGCTCCTTTGCAGGCTATCTAAGCCCCTGGCAGTAATCTAACAAGATCTTAGTTTCGGCACCGGAGTGTCTGCTTTCTCTGGGTGTTCAAAACAGCACTGAATGAAGATCTGGATGTTGGCTCCAACTGCTAGGCACTGGCTGCGAGATGGTTAGAATAGTAAGGGGCCCTGGGGAGGGTGTAAGTATTTCCATCCTATTGGAGTAGGGGACTCGACTGTATCGGTAAAGAAGTTGGTCACAGAGGCTCGGGACTGCCTAGTGTTTTGTGGGAATGACAAACCTGCATAGGCCAAAAAGGTGATGAGTGCAGCCAGCAGGTGGATGCGAAGCTTGGTTCGGACCTCCTGGAAGTGCAGTAGAGCGCTGTGGAAAATAAAGGAGCAGATGGCCTCTGTGATGATCGCTTTGGACATGTCCGTGTGGATGGGATTCTTGCAAGCTAAGCTCCTCTCGTTGAAGTGGTACTTGGTCAGACTCAGGCTCCACAGGGCGCTTATGCAGTACCTGCTGCATAGGGCGCTAACCAGCTGAGCCAACAACCTCATGGCACCCGTTTCGGGGGACATACCCCCCAGAATCATCTGCATCATCACGCCGCACGGGTTGCTAGCTGTGCCCACCAGGGTCAGGCCATGCACCAAGGAGAAGAAGTAGATCAGTGTCAGCGTCCAGGTGGGGTGCGCGGGGTCCTGCTCGCTCAGCAGTTGGAGCTCATGGGTGCAGCAGCAGAGCTGGAAGGTGGCTAGAAACTCCAGGACGAAGGCGTGGGCCGTGGGCCTGTGCAGCTGCTGCCGGGCGATCACGCGGGCCAGCCCCATGAGCAGCACGACCAACAGCATCAGCCCCAGCGAGGTGCAGGTGTCCTGCACCTCGGGCCGGAGCCCCAGGAGCGCGGACATGGCTCCCTTTGGCCAGGGATAGCTGAGGGCGTCAGGGAAAGCCGAGCGTCGGGGGCCGGAGTCCGAAGTCCGCGGCTCCGCCCTCCCACGCCCCTCAGGGCGGGCCGAGCAGAGAGCCCCGGTTCCGCGCTGGAGGGCTCCTCCCCTCCCCGGCTGCGCTGTGGAGATGTGATCGGAGCCGGGGAGGGGGGGAGGCGAGGCGGTGAGGGAGCTGTCCCTGGGTACCGGCGGAGGGGGCAACGGTCAGCAGAGCCCCACGTGTACCCGCCCTCGGCCGCCTCCCTAGCCTGGGACCGCGGCCCGAGACCACTGCGCAGGCGCGCGGCGTGCAAGCTCCGCGCTCCAGGAGACCGGACCCGGAGCCTAAGACCCCGCGGCGCTGCTGGCAGCGCCTGTTGCACCCGGAGCGTGGCTTGGGAACGCCACCTTGAACTTTGCGCACTCCGGAAACTGTACTCCGCGGAGCTCCAAAGGTCATCTCTGCAACCTCCCCGTTTTTACTAATAGAGAGGCTGAGGTTGAGGAGCGAGGAGGTGGTCCTCAAGGAAGGAACTGAGATTCACTAGGAGTGGGCGCGAGAACCGAGGTTTGACCTGTGCGACGGGGTGTCGGAGCCTTGACTTTCTTCACCTACCCCAAAACTCTTTGTAAGTGAGATTTATATGTGTATATATATATATATATATATATATATATATATATATATATATATATACACACACACACATTTTTTCCTGTGCAGTCGATTGTTAATTATATTCACACTATTATCCAGCTATCATCGCAATTTCCAGACTTTGAATGCTGGGTCTCGTTTTTTTTTTTATCCCATGCATTTGTTTAATTACTTAGTTATTTTATTTATATATATATATATATATACATTTATATATGTTTACATATAAGTACATTTATGGAGGCACTGTACCCCAGTTATTGTGTGGCCCAAGGACCACTTGTTCTCTATCTCTCTCTCTCTCCACTGGTGGGTCCCAGGAATCAAATTCAGGTCCTCAGAAAGCACCTTTGCCTGCTGAAGCGTCTTGCCTGCAGGTAGTGGTTCTCAGGCATGAAGCCCTTTATAATGCCTTTGTGATCTTCATCGTGAAATAGTAAAATACTTTTTTTTTTTTTTTTTTTTTTTTTGGTTTTTCGAGACAGGGTTTCTCTGTGTAGCTTTGCTCCTTTCCTGGAACTCACTTTGGAGACCAGGCTGGCCTCGAACTCACAGAGATCCGCCTGGCTCTGCCTCCCGAGTGCTGGGATTAAAGGCGTGCGCCACCACCGCCCGGCTGTAAAATACTTTGAAATCATTTTTTGCTTATTCTCATTGGCGTCCAGTGTGGGAAGGAAACCCGGAGTAGAACCTTGGAGTGGTCCACTTTGCAGAGTCCTAAGATATTGGACCAGGCAGATCAGCGTAGGACATAGCTCAACTTTCCTGGACCCTGCGATAAATCTCCTGTGGTTGTGAGTTAATCCCCCAAAAATTCCCTTGCTCATTAAATAGACTCTGTGGATTAATCCCATTATACAACCTTCCTCCTTCCCTAGCTGTAAACCTACAATTTCCTAGTTATCTCATGAGAAACTCCATCTAGTGAAAGACATATCTTAGCTCCCTTGCATACATAGCCTTTGTGACCCAGGGTTTTACCTTATCAGATTGCAATCCTATCCACAACATCTTACGAACCACTCTATAATCATATTTTAAATAAGGGTGTGTGTGTGTGTTAGGAAGGAACCGTTCCTTACACTTGGAGAATGGAATTCCAAAAGCCTCTAAAATCACCATACAGTTGTGACTGAGCCATGTAACTACAGTTCCTGAGAAGCACAGACCCACACGAGGTTGCCCGCCGTCCTCTCCCTGATTGCCTTTCTCCTGATGCCTGAACTTAAGTCTGCATAAACAAAATCTCTCCTTCACAAACTCCAACTCGATTCACACCAACTCATCCTGAAATTCTTTTCTGCATTGAAAAATCCTGGATTTGAGGCTGTGTGGTAGCACACACCTTAATCTTAGCCAAAGCAGGCAGAACTCTGTGAGTTCAAGGGCAACCTGGTCTTCATGGAGAAATCCTGTACCACCCACAACCCCAAATCATTCCAGTTTCATCTAAGCAGGATGTCTGGAAAGAACCCCTCAGGCTTCTTTTTTTTTTTTTGAGACAGGGTTTCTCTGTGTAGCTTTGCACTTTTCCTGGAACTCACTCTGTAGCCCAGGCTGGAATTCACAGAGATCCGCCTGCCTCTGCCTCCTGAGCACTGGGATTAAAGGCATGCGCCACCACCGCCCAGCTCCTCTTAGGCTTCTATCAACAACAGCGTGGAGCTTTATCCCCTCCCACACCCAGTGACCCCTGATTGGTTTCAGAAATCATGAAAACTCCTTAGCACCGGGCAAGAAGTATTTAGTGAGTGGTAGCTTGAAACTGAAACTTCCTATTTTAACAGCCCGAGTCCAAGAGTCCGTGCCAACACCACACTCCCAACAACTCAGCCACTTGGGCGGCCCACAGTGAGTGAGGAGTGGAAGAGAGCTCTTGGGTCTCCTCAGACCCTGTACCTAACAATGTTCCGAACTGATACAAGGCTGCCCTGCTTGGCTTCCTTAGGAGGGTCCACATTGCTAAGCACGATCCTGCCTCAATCTTGTCCCACGTGGCTCCATCACCCACAAGTCCACAGTTCATAGAGCTGAGAGGGGGAGGGGAGGGGAGTGGGGGAAGGTGAGCTTCTCTATAGTTTTATTTCTCAGTCTCAACTTGCCCTTTTATAACCTAATGAAAATTCCCAGACTGTAGTCCACACCCGTTACCCCACCATGCTGGTGGCTGAGGCAGGAGGATTGCCTCAAATTTGCAGGACAATTCCCTTTTAATGCTAAGATTCTGTGATGCCAGTAGGAAGAGAAAAGGTTATTTCATAAAATACAAGTTATGTAGAGAAATGAAGCCCGTTCCTCTTTGCTGGGTTTATGCCAGAGCCAAAGAATTTAGGGTAAGTGAAAGCCAATCCTTAGCCACCGCTGTCGGGAGTTTAAAACCACCCCTGTGAGCTTAAGCCCCCTTGAGGATTAGTTATGTGAATGCGCCCATTTCCTGCTGTGCTGATAAGTCACTTCTGCTAGTAAGAGCCCTATAGAAAATCTGTCTTTTGGACTTTGGTAAGGATTTAAAAATCATCATCATATACATTGTCATTAAATAGACTTTGGACTTTGTTTCAATTAAGAAATAAGAGCCAGCCAGGCGGTAGTGGCACACACGCCTTTAATCCCAGCACTCGGGAGGCAGAGCCAGGTGGATCTCTATGAGTTCGAGGCCAGCCTAGTCTACAGAGTGAGATCCAGGACAGGCACCAAAACTACACAGAGAAACCCTGTCTCAAAAAAACAAACAATAAAAAAAGAAAGAAAGAAAGAAAGAAAGAAAGAAAGAAAGAAAGAAAGAAAGAAAGAAAGAAAGAAAGAAAGAAAGAAGGAAGAGCCAAATAAACTTCAGAGATTAAGCTGCGCCTGCCCTGCTCTGAGTAATTCCGTATTGTATAAAACAGTGGCTTTCAGGCTGTGCTTTGCCCTGGGTGACTGCATTTCACAAGTTCCATTTGGGTGCATTTTGAGTGCAAATACAGAGGTAAATAGCTTTGTATCTCGTGCACACAGACCTGTCCAGCCCCATGAGGCACAGACTGATAATTTTCTTTAAAATATTTAGTTTTATTTTATGTATATGAATGTTTGCCTGCATGTATGTACATCACATGTATGTGGAGGCCAAATAAGGCATCAGATCCCCTAGAACTGGAGTTATGGATAGTTGTAAACCTCTATGTGGGTGCTGGGAATTAAACCCACATCCTCAACAAGAACAGGAAGTACGCTTAGCCACTGAGCCACCTTTCTGGCCCCTAATCATTCGTTATTTTTCTGATTTCTTTTTTGAGACAGGATCTCTCTGTTATGTGACTCTGGCTGTCTTGGAACTGTGACATAGACCAGGCCGGCCTCCAACTCACAGATCCACCTGCCTCTGCCTCCTGAGTGCTGGGATCATGGGCATGCGCCACCACTGCCCGGCCTAATCACTTATTCTTAAAAGATGTCAGCTCTAAAAAAGTAAAGTGGGAACATATTAGCACATGGGCATATTAAAACCGTATCAGAGAGCTGATTCTCAGCTGCCTCAGTGGGCTCACAATGCCTGTAACTCCAGCTCTAGGGGCTCATACACCCTCTTCTGCCTTCTGTGGGTACCTGCACACACAGCATATATTCACACAGACACTCACCCAATATACATTAGTAAAAATAAGTATTTAGCCGGGCGGTGGTGGCGCACGCCTTTAATCCCAGCACTCGGGAGGCAGAGGCAGGTGGATCTTTGTGAGTTCGAGGCCAGCCTGGTCTACAGAGAGAGATCCAGGAAAGGCGCAAAGCTACACAGAGAAACCCTGTCTCAAAAAACCAAAAAAAAAAAAAAGTATTTAAAGCCACATCAGAAAAACCAGACCATAGAACTTATCAAACATACCAGTCTGACAGCAGATAGAACACCGTGAACTCTATAAAAAGGAGGACACCTAACGTTGCTGTGGCAACGGCCCCATCAACCTATCATCTGACTGCATGGTGTGTGCATCCAGGGACTGGTAGGCATAGAACTCCTTACTGTGCCAAACTTCACCTCGGCTTGGTACCCTCTGCTTGATGCAGCCCACTAGTGCTGCTGTCTGTCCATCTCTCCATCTATTCATCTGTCTGGACCTAGTCCTATACCTGGCCTTCATGGTTCTGCCTCCGGGCAGCTCAGCTGGGTTGTTTGGTTGCTCTCCATCTGGGTTTGGTAGTATCTTATCTAACAATGGCTGTCTGTATCAGCTCTCCACCTCCACTTCTGGTAATGCCTCTTTGAACTCCAGTGAACTGGGACTCTTTTAAGCCCTTTGTAACCATTTTGTGACCTACATTGTATGGATAGATAGAGATGCGATTACTGTGATGTTTAATGTGTGATTTGAGAGTCAATAGTAGTAATTAATATCAAGTATAACAGGCATAGTGGGTACAACTGTAATCCCAGCACTTGAAGCAGGGTATCAAAAGTTGAAGGTCACCTTTGGCTACATGAGACTCTTTCAAAAATAACTAAATAAGGCCAGGCGGTGGTGGCGCACGCTTTTAATCCCATCACTCGGGAAGCAGAGCCAGGAGGATCTCTGTGAGTTCAAGGCCAGCCTGGTCTACAGAGTGAGATCCAGGACAGGCACCAAAACTACACAGAGAAACCCTGTCTCAAAAAAGAACAAAAAAAAAATAACTAAATAAATGGAATAAAAGAATTTGTGTTTGCCAGCTGTCAAGGGAAATCCAGACTGCTTGGCCAATTTTAGCTAACAAAACCAACAAGAGACTTGTGCATTTACCATTATTTAATAAATCCTGATATTGTAGAAAGGCTTAGCTGTATTTGTCTATATCTCTGGTAAAGGATGCTTAAGACATAAGCCTTTATTTAGTACAGTAGTTCTCAACCTTCCTGATGCTGCAACCCTTTAATACAGTTCCTCATGTTGTGGTGACCCCCAACCATAAAATTATTTTCGTTACTCCTTCATAACTGTAATTTTGCTACTGTTATGAATCATAATGTAAATATCTGTGTTTTCCAATGGTCATAGGTGTTGGTTAAACAGCACGCTGCTCCTGGCTGGCCGCCGCCATGCCAACGGAGGAGAGTGCTGGAGGAGAGTCACAAGCCATAGTTACCTTTTTAGAGCTTTATCGGGGGACAGCGGGGAGAGAGAGAGGGAGAGAGAAGGAGAGAGAGAGAGAGAGAGAGAGAGAGAGAGAGAGAGAGAGAGAGAGAGAGAGGAGAGAGAAGAAGGAGGTCCAGACGGAAGGAAGGAGTGGAAAGTGAAAGGACCAAGCAGATGCCATAACAGGCTGCTCAGTCTTCTCTCAGGCCTCAATTTCAGTTTCCTGAGACTGAGCAAGCAGTCTCTGGGAGGGCCATGAACAAAAGACATAGTTCTTGCAGTAGCTCCCTTTCTGCACATACTCTGACTGCTCCAAGTTCAGCCAGACGTTTACTGTCTGGGACCCCTCACCAACTTAGAGTTATGTGCATGAGTCAAGGACAGAGCCTGGACCACTGAGCCAGCCCCCACAGTCAGTACGTGCTAGGCCAGCCAGCCCCCATGGCAGCTCAAGGACAAAACCTGGGACTTGTGCTGGACTGCCCCCAAAATGATAATTGTAACCCCCAACCAGCAAATTCAAAGGTTACATACCCTCACCCAATTAAGAGAGAACAGAGATAAAAATAAACCAATCTGAGTTGCACCCATGGCAACCCCCCCCCCCAACTGCCCTGAAGGGCTTGCGGTTTTTGCCTTTTAAAAGCTAGCCTCACAAAGAGCGAGCAACTCCTTCCTGCCTCACTGTATTGGGTGTAGGAATGAGTTCCCTATCTAGACTTGTATCTACAGAATAAACCTTGCTGTTGCGTTCTGGACACCTATGGTCTTCGGTGGTCTCTTTGGGGTCACAATCTGGGCATAACAGAAAGGAAAGAGAGGGACGCACAGAGGGCCCACTCGCTTTTTAGGCTGGGACACCGTCTCAGGCTGATGATGTAATTAAGGACAGAATCCTTACAATAGGTGACCCCTGTGAAAAGGCAGTTCGACCCCAAAGGGTCATGTCCCACAGGTTGGAAAACACTGCTTTAGTTAATCACTTGATACTGAATATTTTACATCAGCTAAATCAATCTTCCTGATTCCAGGGTCAAGAAAGCACAAACACCCCCTCAGAGTGATGCTAAGACCTCTTAGCTTTAGTGAAACAACGAAGGCCACCCTTGCTGTTTTATAATATCCAAGGGAGATCAGTAAGTTAGAGCCCCAAAGAGGCCACGCTTGGTGTCACACATCAGCAATCCTAGTACTCTAGAGGCAGAAGCAGAGGAGAGCCCTGCAAGTTCAAGGTCAGCCAAGGTGCTGTATTGGGATCCTGTCTCAAAAACAAACAAACAAAAATTGTAAAAATATAGTAATAATGAAAAAAGGGGGACAGGGAAAGACACCACTAAGACTTCAGGGAAGAAGGACTCTTGTATTTTTTTTTAATTTTTTTTTACTCTCTTTTATTTATTATGTATACAGTATTCTGCCTGCAGGCCCAAAGAGGGAACCAGATCTCATTATAGATGGTTTTCAGCCACCATGTGGTTGCTGGGAATTGAACTCAGGACCTTTGGAAGAACAGCCAGTGCTCTTAACCTCTGAGCCATATCTCCAGCCCGGACTCTTGTATTTTGTTCTATAAGCTGACTGCTGTCGCGGCTAGGGAGTGACGGGTTTGTGTGTTGGTGCTATTTTACAGTCGTAGGCACTGAAACAGAAATTTGTAGAAGCCAGAGGCAGACTGTGGTGTGTGAGGGAACTCCCAGGCTGAGGGAGCAGCGAAGAGTTGGTAGGCAGAGAGGAGGGAGCAAGGGAAGGTGTGGGGCATGAGGTCAGAGAGCTGGTCCTAGTGGACCACCGGGGAGCACATGGAAAGGTCAGGAATGGGGTGTGAGCAGAACCTGGGGGAACCGACACACAGTGCCAAGCCCTAGCCCTTGGAAAGTCCAGCAAAACCCAGTGGGAGGTGTTCACATCAGTACCGACGGCGCAGGTGCCAAGGGAGGGGGCGCTTGTTACACGCATCGCCTGCTAATGCTTTTCCAGAATGTACGTCTGTCTTCTACCTTTGCAGCAATGCTAAGAGGGTTGGGGTCCAGCTCAGTGCTAAAGCACCTGCCCAATATGCATAAGGCCCTGGATGTGACCCACAACATTTCAAAAGGAAAAACAGACAAAACCACCGCACAATACCATGAGATGAACAAAACAAAGAAAGAAACCCCGTTAAAACAAAACAAAGCGAGTTCCAGGAAAGGCGCAAAGCTACACAGGGAAACCCTGTCTCAACAAAACAAAACAAAAACAAAAACAAAAACAAAAAAACAAAACAAAAAACCACACACAAAAAAACAAACAAACCTCAGCGTCCACAAGATGGCTCCCTGGGTAAAGGGCTTGCGTCAAAACTGGTGACCCCTGGTGATCCCTGTAATCCCTGTAGACAGTGAAAGGAGAAACATGACTCCAAGAAGTTATTGTTTAACCTACACACACGCGCGCGCGCACACACACACACACACACACACACATTTTTAAAATAAAATTTCAGTTCTCAGAAAGTAGCTTGCCGATGGGTATACACCATTAGTAAACACAAAGAAAGGCGGCATTAGAGTTGTGTCTTGATCCCTTGTCTTTCTCACGCTGCTGACATCGATTCCTTTTGTTTTATGTTTGGAAAAACAAAAAGATGCGGAGGGTAGAAAGGCGACAGAAACCAGGCTGAACTGCATCATGTCAGTCTTACTAGGTCCGACTGTGTGGGGCACGTTCTTCCACAAGGGGGCAGCACCTTCCGCTCATTCCTACAGTGGCCACACCGATTTTGTGTATGTTTTTGTTTTTCAGTATAAACATACTTAATGAACTGGATACGGTGATATAAAGCTGTAACCCTAGCATTCAGGAGGCAGAGGCCAAAGGAATGCCACCAGGTCAGCCTGGTCTACATAACGAATTCCAGGCCAACCTGGGACACATAACAAGACCTTGTTTCAAAAGCCCAAACAGGCCAGCTAGATGGCTCAACCCTTAAGAGCGTTTGCTAATCTTGCAGAAGACTGGAGTGTGGACTCCTAGCACCCACACTGGGCATCTCACATCGCCTGTAACTCCAGCTGCAGGGAATCAAATACCCTCTTCTGGAATCCGACTGCCCCTGCACTTACATGCACTCAGACAGAAAGACAGATATTCGAGCACACAAACACACACATGAATAAATCTTTTTTAAAAGCTAAAACAAATAAAATAAAATAAAATAAAAATGTATATAGTTATAGCCCATATATGGAAACTAAATTTTAACTAGAAATTCTTGGTCTGAAATGGACTCAAATGCTCTAAGTTCACAGAAATATTTCACACACTTGTAAGTTTTAGGATCTTGACATTTGACACCAAGCAAGCAGGACAAAACAGAACACAGATGTCATGTGAGGTTGACATAAAATGGAACGCGGTGATTGACTTTCCATTTGGGGCGTCACAGAGGATTGAGCACCAGGAGCTCCCATACTTAGAGACCTGGCAAAGGAAAAAATATCTTACGTCTTCTATAAAACCCCTACCCCCAGGCCAGTGAGATGGTTCGTGTGGAAAGGTGATTGCCTCGAAGCCTGGCCACCTGAATGTGATCCCCTGCACCCTCGGAAAGGTGAAAGGAGAGAGCACACTCTGTTTGCTGTTCTCTGATCTCTGCACACGCACCATGGTATGCACATGTGTGCACGTACACATAGACACACTTTCATCTTAATGTCCTAGGTTAGTTGGAAATGTTACTACATTCAGACCTCCTGGTGAAGGACCTGACACTTATCAGTCAACAATTGTCTACATCTCTAATAATTACTCATATAATAATTGTTCATTGTTTTCCTTCTATCCTTTGAGAACCTTTAGAAAGCATTCCATCTCCTGGTTCTCAACCTTGGATGTACGCTGGAATCACATGGGGAGCTTCAAAAAGTCTGGCACCTGTGGCACCAGTCCCAGAGGCTCTGAATTAGTGGTACAGGGTGTTATATAATAGTTTTTTGTTGTTCTGGTTTTTCAGCGCTGAGAATTGAACCTATGGCCCCATGTGTGCTAGGCACCCGCTCTCCCATTGAGCTATATCCCCTCCCTTCACTGGAGTTTTTAAAACTCCCTAGATGGTTCTACTATGCCTGCAGGGTAGATGAATATTCCTCGAGAGTCTAGACCGACATGCTCACTGTACCTTCAAGAGGCTCAGAGGGTGGAAGTGACTTGTCTGGTGAGGGAGATTAAGAGCTCAAACAAAAGATGGCTGACTCAGAGCCTTGGGCTCTCTTAACACACATAGCAGCCCCTGGCTCACTGCTGTGCCTCCATGCCAGGTCCATCCTTTGTCTAACTCATGGCAGTACAAACTGCAACTCATTATGTGCCAAACACTGAGTAAACCACAGAACACATTACTTCCAATCTGTACAACTATGTTCATGGGAGGTGAGGCCCCCATTGAAAGCATAGGAAGGAAAAAGAGGAAGTAAGAGGCGGAAGCCCCTGTTCAGAGAATCCAGGAGACTAGCTGAGTTCCAGCCCGAAAAGCCAGTACCGTGTTAGATGAAGGCTCTTGGACTCCAAAAACCCAGGCCCTGCGTTCATTGCCACCTACCTTCTCCATTTTACAGACTCATGTCTCCATCCAAAACCAGCTTTAGGGAGTAAGTTTGTAACTCAGGGATAGAGGAGGTGCCAGCATTCACTGGGCCTTGGGTTCAATTCTAACACACACACACACACACACACACACACACACACACACACACACACACACACACAATGGAGCTGGAGAGATAGCTCAGCAGTCAAGAGCACTGGCTGCTCTTACAGAAGATTTGGGTTCGATTCCCACAACCACATGGCCGCTCACAATCTGTAACTCCAGTGTTGAGAGATCAGATGCCCTCTTCTGGCCTCTGTGGGCACCATACACACGCAGACATACATGTATGCAAAACACCCCCCCCCCAACACACACAAAATAATGAAACAATAGTTTTAGAAGTTAAAACAAAACAAACAAAAAACCCCACCATCTCAGGCCTTCTAGGATCTCTTTTCTGACTGATTTCAGGGCCTCGTGCACCCACACGCACAGGGCGGTCGTTCTGTCCTGTGTGTGACTTGATCTCTTTTCCACGGCCGAAAGGTGGCTTTTTCTAACTGCATTTCTTTCTGTCAGTTGGAGTTGTGACAAGAGTGATGGGATTGCACTAGTAAGACACTAATATTCGGTGTTTTGTAAGGCTCCAGCCTCAGGATGGCCCCGAGGGAGGGGAACCCGGCTGTCCGGGAGAAGTTGAAATGTGAACTGAAGTTCTGGGCCTGCTTTCGCTGGAATAGTCCTTCTTCCCCAAGTTAGCCACTAGGTGTCAGTCGATACTCTGGTTCCGAGTGAGAGGCACCCAACCGCAGTCGGAATTTTCCTCCTCTGTGCAGTACAAAGCCAAGCTTTTCCCTCAGAGGAACATTCTGTCCAGCCGCAGGCCGGTGGTCAGGATCCTGCTGTGTTTGGGGAACTTCTTCTGTTTGCACGTCTTTACTGAGAACACGGCTCTTGATTTTATGTGACTCTCCCCCCTTGTGGCTTCCTCTGGGTCCTAGAGTTTAGGAAATTAGTGCGCCTGGACCCAGGCAGGGCTGCCACAGCTTTGAGGGATGTTGCTGGTGCGCTGGGAGCTGGGCTGCTCTGGGCTCTCGGGCCCACGTGCTCTTTCCTCTGGATCTAAACATTGTGCACCCTTGGGGATCAAGACAGAGAGGAAGTCAGCCACACTGCACCCCTGCCAATCTCTGTCTCAGACCTAAAGGTGCGGTTGGGGTTGGGTGGGCAGGTTCCAACAGAGCCCAAACCCCTGGAGACTGGCTATGTGTACATTGTTGGGAGAAACTTTCTTTTTTCCACGGCTGTAAGTGTGGCCACTTTGTTAAGCAACATCTACTTCCTCTAATTAAAAAAATAAAAGGAGTTGAACGTGGTGGCATGAGCCTTTAACCCCAACATTGGGAAAGTACAGGCCGGGAGTGAGTTCGAGGACAGTCTGGTCTATTATAGCAGACTTCAGGCCAGCCAGAGTTACATTATGAGATCCTGTCTCAAAATAGCTAACCAACTAAATAAATAAATAAACAAATAAATAAATAGGGCTGGAGAGATGGCTCAGAGGAGGACCTGGGTTCCCAGCACCCAAAGGTTGCTTGCAACCATCTGTAACCACAGTTCCAGAGGAGATGTTCCGGTTCTGACCTCCTCGGGCACCAGGCACTCAGGTGGTGCACAGACGTGCATGCGGACACGAACACTCACACACATAAAACAAAAGGAATAAATCTTCAAGGACATTAAAGGGACTGGGGAGAGCGGTTGTTTTTTAGCGGTGTGGCCCCTGCTCAGGGTCCATAACCCCATCCATGCCCATGCGAACAACCCTAACTAAACACAGTGTGTCACGAAACCGGAAACAGAACAAAACAAAAAGACTCAAAAGTAGGCGAGGGACTTGGGAAGACAAGAGGCAAACAGGAGGGATTTGAGAAAGTACTTTATATAAATGTATGACACTGTCAAAGAATAAGAAGAAAATTTAAAGAGACTAAAAAATAACAAAAACCAACTAAAAATAAATGAATAAAAAGAGAGGGATTACTGGTATACTTCCTGCTTCTCATTTTATTCTTCTTAAAAAGATGTGTGGAAGACAGCACTCTGGAGGCAGAGACAGGCAGATCTCTGTGAGTTCGAGGCCAGCCTGGTCTACAAAGCGAGTTCCAAGACAGCCGGTGTCTCTCCCTCCAGGGATCTCGAGACAGATTAAGTCATCCACACATACATTAAGTCAGAGTCTACGATGTGTGATCTTTGGGTCTCTGCTCGGCAGTCAGAAAGTCAGTGGGGTGCATTCAGTCACAGATCTGTCCACTTTCACAGGGCGATTATAGCCACATGAAGGAACTAGCATTCACTGGGTATAATCTTCCTCTTAGACAAGGGGCCATTTGCCTGCTTTAACCGCCTGATATAATTTACATCTTATGACCATCCATGAGATAGTCTACGGACCTCTGCATTTTACTGATGAGGAAGGTGAGCATTAGCATTTGTATAGCTTGACCAAGTGTTAAAGCTGGAGTCTGGGTACAGAACTCCCTAATCACAAAACCACGGCAGCTACGGGCTTCTCATGTGGCTCCCAAACAACCAAAGGAACACCGTGGTCCCCTCCTGTCATGTGCCTCATAAATTCTGCCTAAAAATTTCTTTTCAAGTGTTCTAACCAAATCTCTCCTTTTCTTGTCTCTTTTATCAAAGCAGGACCTCACATAGCTCAGGATGACTTTGAACTCCTGACCCTCCTGGCTTCACCTCTGAAGTGCTAGGATCACAGGTGTGTGTAACCACACCCGGTTTTATGCAGTGCGTGGACTGAACCCAGGGCTCCCAGCATGCTAGTCAAGCATTCTGTCAGATGAGCCTCATCCCAGCCTGGTTTGTTGCTGTTTTGTATTTTATAGAGGGATTTGCTTGTTGTTTTATTCGGAAGTCAGACTTCTTCCCAATAGCATTCCATTGTAAACTTGGACACACAGAAGAATACATAAAAACCAATTGTAGATATAACCAACCATCTTATTAAATAAGAAACACAGAGCCGATTCAGAGAAGAAAGCCAAGAGGTCAGAGCTAAGAGCCTCACCCTTCCTGATTCAGCGATCCTCTTCAGCCAAGAGAGCTCTCCGAAAAAGGACCTACTTCCTGTGTGTATGTCTTTATATAGTCTAGCTGTTCTGCCTTCTTATTGGTTGTAAACCCAAACATGTGACTGCCTCGTCACTGCCTGTATGTACCGCCCTCCAGGTCCTTAAAGGCGTGCGCCACCGCCGCCACGCACTTGCTATGGCTCTAATAGCTCTGACCCCCAGGCAACTTTATTTATTAACATACAATTAAAATCACATTTCAGTACAAGTAAAATACCACCACAAACAATTGTAGTAATTTGGATATTTGTTAGTATTTTTTTCTTTCTGGAATTAGTTCTCTGATTATACTTATTTATAGTGATCAATTGCTGTGATTAGAATAACAAAGAAAAATTTCAAGAAAATAAAATTACCTCATCTTGAGGCCTGCTTAACTATTTCTATTCTAATTCATACCATATGTACTCACACTTTCAACTGTAAATCCTTAACATAAGATGTTATATTTTTTACTTTTTTTTAATCTCTGTTTTTTATTTTGTTTTGAGACAATCTCACTATATAACCCTGGCTGTCTTGGAACTCTCTCTGTAGACCATTGACCTTGAACTCATAGAGATCCTCCTGCCTCTGCCTCCCAAGTGCTGGGATTAAAGGAGGCACGAGCCACCTCCCCCCCCCCCAAATCTTCATGTTTTAAAATCGTGTCTATTTTATTTTTTGTGCACGAGTGTTTTGCCTGCAGGTATGTCTCTACTACACATGCCCCTGGTTCCTGCAGAGAGCAGAGGAGGGCATCAGATGCCCTCAAACTGAAGTAATGCACGGTTGTGAGCCACTGTGTGTGGGGGTGCTGGAGACTGAACCTGGGCCCTCCGCAAGAGCAACACGTGCTTTTAACTGCGAGGCATCTCTCCAGTCCCCATTTTTATTTTTTTCACTCAGTATTATTTAAGAACGTGTGTGTACATCATATGTCTATCTCTTCATCTGTGATGGCATGTAGGTTGTTTTCTAGCTTGGCTCTTATGACAGTTCCACAGTGAACAGAGGATTTCTAATGTCCCTTCAAGATCCTGACTTCAGTTCCTTTGGATTACTACACAGAAGTGGGATTACTAAATAATACAGTGTTCTATTTTTAACCTTTTGAAGAACCTGCCTGCTGTTTTCCATAGCAGGAGAAACATTCTGCATTTTTGCCAACAGGATTCAAAGGTCTCTCTTTGGTCCACACTCTCATCCCCAGTTCTTACCTACCCCTTTGATGATAGCATCCTGAAAGCTGCAGGCAATACCTCCTTGTGGTTTTGATTTGCACTTCACAGAAGATCAGTGATGCTAACCATTTTTATTTTCCACAGGCTTGCTGGCCACTTTGTGTATTTTCTTTGGAGAAATGTCTCTTTGGGTCCTTTGTTCATTTTTACAACCAGGTTACTAGTTTTCAAATGTATTAATTTTGGAAGTGTGTGTTTTGGAGGTTGGCGCCTTACCACATGGCCGTGAAAGTCTTTCTGCTCCTGCACAGGCTGTCTCTGACTCGGTTGGTTGTTGTCTTTGCTGCACAGCAGGCTTCTAGTTTGCTGGGTCACACTCGTTTCACATTCGTTCCTGTCATCTGTGTTTTGGGGTCCTATCTATGAGACCACATCAGACTGATGCCATGAAGTTCTCCCCTCTTCTCTAGGAGTTCCCCACTTTCCCCTCGGAGGGATTTGGTGGTGTTTGTTATTTGGGGTTTTTGATGCTGGGATTTGAGCGCAGGGTCTGTATATGATAAACACGCTCTGCAGGCGAGTGTTGTGGTTCCTGTCAGGTATGGAGCAGGCCAAGATTCTCTTCACTAATGACGTTTCCTTTGCTCTTCAGAAACTTTTAGATGTCACATAATTCCATGTGTCACTTCCTGGAATTATCTCCCGGGTTGTTGGAGTGCTTTCCAGAGAGACCTTGCTCATGCTTAGATCTTGAAATATTCTCCCTGTGTGGCTCATTTACAGCTTCCTAGTTTCCAGCTGTACACTAAGGGCTTTGGTCCATTTTTGAACTGGTTTTTGTGTTCAAGAGAAATGGATCTAGTTTCATTCTGCATGTGAAAATCCAGTTTTCCTGGCACCATTTTGTGAAAAGGCCATGTTTTCCCAACATACATCTTTGATGCCTCTGGCAAAATGTAGGCAACTATAGATACATGGACAGTGGATGAGGTCTCCACTGTATCCCATTGATCCACGCATCTGCTTAGTACCTTTAGTACCTGTAGCTTTTGTTACTATGACTCTGTGGTATAATGTGAGGTTGAGTGTCATGACTCACTGGCATTGCTCTTTCTGCTTAGGCCTGATTCGGCTACTCAAGGTCTTTTGTGCTTCTGTGAAAATTTTAGGATTGTTTTTTCTAGTTCTGTGAACTGTTGGTGGAATTTGAGGAGAGCGGGGAGATTGAATTGAACCTGGGTCCTCTGGGAGAGCAGTCAGTGCTCTTAACCACTGAGCCATCTCTCCAGCCCCTTGTATTCTTTTGCTTTTTTGTCTCTTGCCACCTTCAAATACTATATTGAATAAGAATGGAAAGACTAGATACAGAGTATTGTATTGTTTGTACCAAAGGGAATGGGAACTGGAAACAAGCGCCTTAGCATTCACAACTAGAGGGCATTGGATCTGGAAACCATAAAATAGGAAGAAGGTTGGGTGGGAGGGGCTAGACACCAGCCAGAGGGATGGCTGGAGAATCTTCTGGTGTGGACAGTGACCTTACTCTTTGTTTGTTTGATTGGTTGGTTTTTCAATACAAGGTTTCTTTGTATAGTCCTGGCTGTCCTGGAACTCCCTCTGTAGACCAGACTGGCCTCGTCGCTTTGGGTCTAAAGGTGAGCACCACCATCTGGCAATGACCTTACTCTTTAAAGAACTGCCTTCAGAGGCTGCTTCAAGTTGTTTCCATATAAGCTGCTCTCTCTTACCCTAGATCATGCTGAACAGTCAACCTTATTAGTCCTGTCCATTTCAGGAGAGAAGGGGTTGAGGAAGTAAGTATCCAATAATGAGATTCAGTAAATCAGTGACCTGAAGAAAATGTCAGCAGGGGATTTGAGGAGATGTAAAAACTCCAGTGGTTCTTAACCTGTGGGTTGTGACCCCTTTGAGGTCCTATAGCAGATATCCTCCAGATCATACTTCATTACAGTAGCAACATTACAGTCATGAAGTAGCAATGAAAATAATTTTACGGTTGGGGGCAGTCACCGCAACATGAGGAACTGTATTAAAGGATTATAGAGCATCAGAAAGCTTGAGAACCACTGCTTGAGAGCTATAAATACTAACAAATATAATAAATATATTTTGACAAAGATGTGCATGGGTTAGTTACTAGGTAATTTTAAGGAGTTTCTGTTATGTTATTATGAATAATAATGGCATTGTTGCTGTGTTTTGTTTTTTTCACCTTTCAGAGACTGAAGTATTTATGATGGCATATCTTGAATTTGCTTTAAAGCAGTTCCTATAAACTCTGTGTGGGAGGGGCTGAGAGGTGACTCAGCAGTTAAGAGTGTTTGCTCTGCAGTTGGGAGGACCAGAGTTTGGCTCCCAGCATGTAGGTAACAAGCCAGGTGGACGCGCAAACACCTGTGTCCTGCTTAGTTTTCTGTCAACGTGACACACGCTAGCATTATGTGATGAGAACCTCAGTTGGGAAAATGCCTTCACCAGATTGGCCTGCGGCCAAGCCTGTAGGACATTGGTTGGTTGGTTGATGATTGATGATTGACATGAGAGAGCCCAGCTTACAGTGGGCAGTGCCCGCCTTGGGCAGGTAGTTCTGGGTGGTATAAGAAAGCAGCCTGTGCACGCCACGGTGAGCCAGCCAGTAAGCAGCACTCCACCGTGGCCTCTGCTTCAGTTCCTGCCTTGAGTTCCTGTCCTGACTTCCTTTCATGATGGACTGTGATGGGGACATGTAAGCTGAAATAGACCCTTTCCGCCTCAAGTTGCTTTAGGTCATGGTGTTTTTATCACAACAGTGGAGACAGGCGGATCACCGGGGCTTACTGGCTTGCAGCAGCACTGATACTCCAGGTTCAGGAAGAGATCCTGCCTCAGAGCGGCAGGTGCAGAGTGAAAGATGAGGAAACTCAGTGTCTCCACCCACATGCATAAGCATGTGCATCCACCACCACCCACAAAATAATCTATGTAAAAAATTATGTGGGACAATAAAGCAGCAATAGAACATTAAAATAATTATTGATTCATTACATCATTCCTTCCCTTTTTGCGTATGTTTGAAATTTTCCACTCTGGAAGTTTTCAAAGTAGACCTAACTGCAAACACAGTGTGTTAACCAGCTCATCCGGTGAGCCAGGCTTGCTGCGGGGGCTGTCCTCAGATCACTGGGAAGATCGTGGGCTTTGCAGTCAGCCAGGCCTGCTTTGATTTCCAGCTCTGCTCCTTACACACCATGTTACCTTGTGTAAGTCACTGGCTTCTGAAGTACAAGCATGGGTACAGCATGGGTACAGCATGGGGTAGAGCATGGGTACAGCATGAGTACAGCATGGGTACAGCATGGGTACAGCATGGGGTAGAGCATGGGTACAGCATGGGGTACAGCGTGGGGTACAGCATGGGTACAGCGTGGGGTACAGCATGGGTACAGCATGGGGTACTGCTGTGGAATGGTCTGTATGTCAAGTGTGTTGCTGATTGGTCAATAAATAAATCACTGATTGGCCAGTGGCCAGGCAGGAAGTGTAGGCGGGACAAGGAGGAGAATAAAGCTGGGAAGTGGAAGGCTGAGTCAGAGAGACACTGCCAGCCACCAAGATGACAAACAGCATGTGAAGATGCCGGTAAGCCACGAGCCATGTGGCAAGGTATAGATTAATGGAAATGGATTAATTTAAGCTGTAAGAACAGTTAGCAAGAAGCCTGCCACGGCCATACAGTTTGTAACCAATATAAGTCTCTGTGTTTACTTGGTCGGGTCTGAGAGGCTGTGGGGCTGGCAGGTGAGAGAGATTTGTCCTGACTGTGGGCCAAGCAGGAAAACTCTAGCTACAGGGTACAGCGGGGGGTACTAACTATTTCCTGCTCCGAAGGTTGAAGGACTAAGTGTGTCCACATGTAAAGTACACATCATGCGCCCGGCACACAGGAAATGCTGTATAAATTCTTAATTACCTTACAGCAATCCAATTATTCTCTTTTTACTTTGTTGGTTTTTAAAATAGATGTAAGAAATATCGAAGTCTATGAAGCGGAGGTGAAATTTCCCTCACCACACTCCCCGGTCTTCTCTCCAGGGGAGGAATCTGCTTAAATTAAAACTTTAGCCGGTATCTTTCCAGACTTTTTTTTAAAAAATCTTTAAATATACACAGGCATATGTATCTGTATACATGCATATTTTTAAAACAAAATGGAATTTTACATGTTGCTCTGAAATTTCCTTTTTTTTTAAATTAATTTATTTATTTTTTAATGTGCATTGGTGCTTTGCCTGCATGTATGTCTGTGGGAGGGAGTCAGATCTTGGAGTTACAGACAGGTGTGAGCTGCCATGTGGGTGCTAGAAATTGAACCCAGGTTCTCTCGAAGAGCAGCCAGTACTCTTAAATGCTGAGCCATCTCTCCAGCCCTGAAATTTCCTTTTCATATTATGCTGCAGAGAGAGAGAGAGAGAGAGAGAGAGAGAGAGAGAGAGAGAGAGAGAGAGAGAGAGAGAGAGAGAGAGAGGAGACTCTGTGTGTGTAGGTCAGAGGGCAAAACTGTCCACCTCCTTGGAGACAGGGTCTCTCATTGGCCTGGAGCTCACTGAATAGGCTAACTGGCTAGCCAGGGCACCCAAGTTCCTCCTGTCTCTGCCTTTCCGGTACTGGGATCACAGGTGTACACCACCATGATTGGCCTTTTTCCATGGGTTCTGGGGATCAAACTCGGGTCCTCACACTTGCAAGGCATTGCTGAACTGGTTTTTACCAGCTGAGCCATGCCCTGCCTAGAGTGTGTCTTTTTTCATGTCAGTTCACGTGCCTCTGCAGACGCGGTTTCATAAATTTCATTCATATGCATTTGCTCCAGCTGTGGGTGTTTATGTGAGCTAGAATCCAACAGCAGAAAAGGTCAAAGGGTACAAGTATAGTCTGGTAATGCGGCAAATCGTTCTAATGTCCCTCTACAACATACTGAAAGTTTTTTATTTTGTTTTGTTTTGTTGTTTTATTTTATTTTTACACCAAGGCCTCGATATTCTTGACTTCCTGTACATTTTTAAGTTGCATTTTAAAGTTGGTACTGAGAGGTACCACCTTTTCTGGTACCACCGATTCCTCAACGGGCACTGAAACGTGGTTTGATTTGGTTTGATCAGCCTCAGTGGGAAAGAGTCAGGCTGCACTCTGGTGTCTGTCCCGGTTGGAGGACACTAACACTGCATGCTGTTGTTAGGGCCGAAAGCAGCAGTGGGTTGGATGAGATAAGTGGGAGCCCCAGTTTCCTTTGTGAAAAGCCAGTGAAGAGTCCGTGAGGCAGGATCCTGAAAGAAAAAAGCAATAAAACCTCCCCATCAAAAGAAATCCCAGAGGATGCCGCCATGAAAAGGTGGGTGAGGAAAGAAGGCGGATAAAGAGGCTCACTTTCCCCTCCTGTTGTCCTGGTGACCTTCAGAGACGACGATTCAGGAGAAAGATGATTTCAAAACGTGAAGGGGGTAAGCCGACCGAGTCGGCCTGCCTTACTTATGCAAGAGCACCTGCCACGCGCTGTACAATCAGTCCCAGGCGGACTCCTTAGAAAGATCGCTTTGTAAGCCACTCTGGGCTCAGGGGAAGCCAACAATTGCCAACAATTGGCCTTTGTCCTTGCAGCTCTCCCACCATCCCACTAGAAAGCTTCTGGTTCAAGCCACCGGGAGGTTTGGGCAAGAAGAAATTCTTCCATTGTCTGTTAGAAATGAGATCAATAAGGTGACGTCATTCATGATGTAAGACTTGCCCTGGGTTCGGGCTGTCCCAGGTGCAGGAAATCATGCATGCACTTCTTTAGGCCCTTAGGCAATCTGGACACACAGAAAATGGAGCCTCCAGTCCCTTCGCTCTTTCCCATTTCGGCACTCTAACTCCCCTAGCCTACAAACCCACCACAGGCGCTCTGCTTTCTTGGACTGGGGATTGCCCTTCTGCCGGCCTCTTCCCAAACACAGCCTATGCTGCCTGAGCATCACCCATTCTCTAGTCTGTCTTTCTTTCTTGCCAGCCTTACATATGGTACAGGGGATTCAAGCTGGGAAAGCACTAGGAGAGTGCGCTACCATGGACATACATGCTTATCCCCAGAGGCTCAAGGGTAAGGGACGCCACAAGGGACACACGGACAAATTCAGAGTATGAGATGGTCTGTAAAATGGCTGGACTAACTTAATCTGCAAGTCAATATCGTAAGAAGAGAGACAGATAAACAAAAGGAGGCAGTGGGATAGGGAAAATGGTCCTAGAATTTAAAGTTTAAAAGACCCGGGGTTAGCGAGATGGCATCAGGAAAAGGTGCTTGCCACACGCGCCTAGCCTGAGCTCAATCCCATGAACCCTCGGAAGGGTGAAAAGGAGAGAACCAATCTCAGTTTGTTCTCATGTGCCCCCACACACTTTCAACACACACAAACACACACACACACACACACACACACACACACACACACACACACACACACACACCAAACAAACAAACAACAAACAAACAAAAATAAAATCCGAAAGACATAATTATCCAATGCATGCAAGAACCCTTGTTTGGATCCTGATTTAAAAAAATAAAAGTGGCCGGGCGGGGTGGCGCACGCCTTTAATCCCAGCACTCGGGAGGCAGAGGCAGGCGGATCTCTGTGAGTTCGAGGCCAGCCTGGGCTAGAGAGTAAAGTTCCAGGAAAGACGCAAAGCTACACAGAGAAACCCTGTCTCAAAAAAACCAAAATAAATAAATAAATAAAAAATAAAATAAAATAAAAGTGTCATAAAAGGACATTTCTTTTTTAATTTTTTTTTATTTTTTTTTTTATTTGGTTTTTCGAGACAGGGTTTCTCTGTGTAGCTTTGCGCCTTTCCTGGAACTCACTTGGTAGCCCAGGCTGGCCTCGAACTCACAGCGATCCGCCTGGCTCTGCCTCCCTAGTGCTGGGATTAAAGGCGTGCGCCACCACCGCCCGGCAAAAGGGCATTTCTTTAGACATCAGGAAGCAAACGGTAAGAACTAGATGGACTGGAGGGACTGTTACTTCTATTAAGGATTTTATTGGCTGTGATTATGTAGGGATATCTGCATGTCAAGTGTCAAGGGAGGAAATAATATGAGGTCTGGGATTTAAAATCAAATGTCTACACAGATAAAATAGATGTGAATGTGGGGCAGTCCTGGTAAGTGTTGAAAACTGATGATAAGTATTTTTATGCAATCTTTTCTAATTTTGTTAATTGAAAATCTCATAATAAAATAGTAGTGTGGGACCAGCTAGATGGCTAAGCAGGTAAAAGTACGTGCCAGGGCAATCCTGAAGATCTGAATTTGATCCTTGAAACTCTTGTGAAGGTGGAAGGGGAACCAGCTCCACCAAGGTCCCCCCTCCCCACTCCCACACCTGCTGCGGCACGTGAACCCTCCCCTCACCGTGAACACACACAATAGTAAAACGCATCAATCTTTAGAAGAGGAAATGGAGGTGTGGGAGAGGCAGAACAGAGATGCTCTGCTTGACAGCTCAGCCTGATCCCTGGTGTCAGTGGAACAAACGTTAGGAACACGTCACTACAGATCTTGTCACTGCTGCTCTCCGCCTCCACCAGCCGCTGGGCTGAAGCACACCTGGCAGCAGCAGTGGTCACACCTAAGATGATGAGATCACAGGAGGAAGGGATGCTGGGAGGTGAGAGTCTCATTACTGCCCACACCCGAGGTGGCACCTCAGCACAGCGAGCCGAGTGTTGATGCAGCTGCTGACGTTCTTCGGCATCTGAGAAATGTGAATCACACTCCAGGCCTTGCTGATTCACTGGGGAATAATTGTTGATTCTGAGAGTAAGTGAAACACTTCTTTTCCTCCTCCTCCTCCTTCTCCTCCTCCTCCTCCCTCATCTTCCCTCTCCACTTCTTTCACGACTACAACAATCAGAGACAGGAAACACGCCCAAGTATGTAACCACTCTCCTCTAGAGAACCTGGGGGAGGCAAGCATCAACTCTAATTTTCCTTCCACTCCATATACTGCCATATTGACGCAACCTCATTGATATCCCTATCAAAAAAAAAAAAAAAAAAGAAAAGAAAAGAAAAGAAAAGAAAAATCTTGAAGTTGATTTGCAGAGTGAAGAATTTACCTTGCTGTTTCTTCATTTCTGCACTGGAACAAATAAAAACAAAAATACCTTCGAGAGAAACTCGAGTGTGGCTCGGGGGGAGATCATATGCTCTACATGAGCGAGGCTTGGGTTCACTCTCCAGACCCAAAAGACACTATATTGGTTTTAAGGAAGAAACTTCCTGTGGGGATCATTGAAATGTAAAATAATTGTTTGGAAAGACTGTGGTTTATGATGATGGTGATGATGATGTGCACATTCTCTCTGTGTGTGTGAGTATAGGTGCACGTGTACCACAACTTGTGTGTCAAAGTCAGAGAACAACTTTCAGGGGTTGATTCTCTCCTTCTGCCATGGGTTCTGGGAACTGAACTCAGGTTTTCAGAACAGCGTGTTTGCCGCATCTGGCCAGTGCTAAGATAGTTTTCTTTAAAGTCTGACTGCTACTGGGCAGGTTCTTATGGTCTAGAGCAATTCGGACTAGGGGCTTGACCACCAACTGTGGCCTTCTAGGACATTTATCACACTTGCCTGCTCAGAATTCCTCTCTCCTCCTCTTTGTCACAGGATATCTTGGAAATACTGGAGATGCTGAGGAAAAACAGTCTCCCTTAATCTGAGTTTTTGGACATGGTGGCCTGAAGTAAAACATGCTCCCTGGATTTTAAAGCACGAGCAATAATAAATTGCCGGATTGCTTGTCTAGCTTGTTTGAATTTGGTTGGTGTCATTTCTAGGCAAAGGCTTTGGTGGTATGGCCTGTGGCTGCTTTTCAGTCAACAGTTGTACCATTGACTCATCTGCTCTGGTTAGTCACTTTGCCGCCCTGTCTTGCAGGTCACAGCTAGAGTCAGTGACTGAACAGCAATGACACAGAGTGCTGAATGTGCCCCAACTGCTCTTCTGAGGATACCACGATTCTTTTTTGTTTGTTTGGTTTGGTTTTGTTTTTTTGAGAATGGGTTTCTCTGTGTAGTTTTGGAGCCTGTCCAGGAACTCACTCTATAGACCAGGCTGGACTCAAACTTACAGAGATCCGCCTGCCTCTGCTTCCTGAGTGCTGGGATTAAAGACATGTGCCACCACCGCCCAGCAGATACCATAATTCTTACCATGCCTTGGAGATGAACTGTTTCGATTTCAGGGAGGAAAAAAAAAATGAAGCCTGGAGAAAGAAGTTAAAGATCTTATCCAAGGTCACTCAGTGCAGACATAGATTGGAGCTTTAAACTCAGGTACCCTGGTTTTTGGGTCTTACATTCCACAGCTGCCCCATGCATGTGTCTTGAGTGCTCAGGCCCCAGCCTGTGGTGCTGTTTGGAATGCTGTGGAGCCTTGAGGAAGTGGGGCCTGGCTGGCAGGGGTAGGTCACTGGGGGTAGACAGGGGTAGGTCACTGGGGGTAGGCAGGGGTAGGTCACTGGGGGTGGGCAGGGGTAGGTCACTGGGGGTAGACAGGGGTAGGTCACTGGGGGTGGACAGGGGTAAGTCACTGGGGGTGGACAGGGGTAGGTCACTGGGGGTGGACAGGGGTAAGTCACTGAGGGTGGACAGGGGTAGGTCACTGGGGGTGGTCTTTGAAGAGATACTCATGTCTCTGTGCAGTCCACAGTCCCTGCTCCCTGCACCCTGTAAACAGCCACAGCTCCCATGCCCCACTGCCATGGAGGAAGCTGTTCCCACCACTAAGTGTAAACTCTGAGCTCCCCGTAATATAGGTGTAATGGCTATTCTTGGTTGTCAACTTGGCTACTATATCTGGAATTAACTAAAACCCAAGTGGCTGGATGCACCTGTGAGGGATTTTTTTTCTTAATTAGATCATTTGAAGTGCAAAGACACACTTTTAATCTGGATCTCTGAGGTGGGAAGATCTGCCTTTAATCTGGGTCACATCTTTTGCTGATAGTCTGTATAAAGGCTATGGAAGAAGGAAGCTTGCTCTCTTTGCCTACTTGCTCTCATTCTCCCTGGCAAGTCCATCCCTTCACTGCCATAGAGCCTACTTCTTCTGGACTCTGGCATAGACTGAAGACCAGCTGAGACATCCAGCCTCATGAACTGAACCATTACTAGATTCTCAGACCTTCCATTGGTAGACAGTCATTGTTGGACTAGCTAGATCACAGCCTGTAAGCCATTCTAATAAATCCCATATATATATTCATTCTATAAGTTCTATTCCTCCAGAGAACCCTGACTAATACAACAGGGAAGCTTAGAGTTCCTTTCAGTGGTCCCATGCCTTCTGGAAAACATCCCTGAACATGCTGGGGGAGCTCTCTGAGTCTTATATAGTCCATGTATCCTCATAACAACACCATATTGCAGAGGAGGCCTTGGGAAGTTAGCACGGGGTGAGTTATGTGCTTGCCAGGAGTCAATGGTGTTTGCTAACAAACCAAGGTTTCCCAGACACACACTGTGAAATTCAATTAAAAATAGTATCAGACTGGGAAATATGAATAAAAAGATATCAAACTATCATTTCTATGAAAGCTAAGTTGAATGCTTTAGAAAGATTTAATAGTTTTTTGCCGGGCGGTGGTGGCGCACGCCTTTAATCCCAGCACTCGGGAGGCAGAGCCAGGCGGATCTCTGTGAGTTCGAGGCCAGCCTGGACTACCAAGTGAGTTCCAGGAAAGGCGCAAAGCACAAAGCTACACAGAGAAACCCTGTCTCAAAAAACCAAAAAAAAAAAAAAAAAGAAAGAAAGATTTAATAGTTTCTTTTAAGAAAATTGTTGTTCAGAGGGAGCAGGGCCTGTCTCTGACTCTGTTACCTGTTTTGGGACCCTTTCCTCTGTTAGGGAATATTATTTTAAGGTGTGTTACTTTTGTTTATGTTGCATTTGTGTAACTCTCTAAAGCTGTGTTACTTTCCTTGCCTAAAACACCTGATTGGTCTGCAACTTGATATGCCGTGGATGGCTGATATATATGGGAAGCTTGCATTTTTCTGAAGAGAAAGGAGTGGATGGGGGGTGGAGGTGGGGGAGGGACTGGGAGGAGAGGAGGGAGGGAGGGGAAACTGTGATCAGGCTGGGGAAAATAATTAATTAATTAATTTAAAAAAAGAGAAGAAAATTGTTGTTGAATTAAGTGGAAGCAGTCCCTGCGTTATGGAATATTAGTTTAAAATGTGTTAATTCGTTTATGCTGTGGAATATTTGTTTAATGATGCAAATATGTGTTGGGTTCTTTTATATTGCATTTGTTTAACTGTGTAAAGCTGTGTTACTTTGCCTGCCTAAAACACCTGATTGGTCTAATAAAGAGCTGAACGGCCAATAGCAAGGCAGGAGATAGATATAGGCAGTGCTGGTGGGCAGAGAGAAGAAATAGGAGGAGAAATCTAGGGAAGAGAGAGAGTAGGACATCAGGGGTCAGCCACCCAGCCAGCCATGGAGTAAGAAGGAAATAAAGATATGTAGATTAAACAAAGGTTAAAAAGCCCAGAGGCAAAATGTAGTTAAAGAGAAACAGGATAATTTAAGTTAGAAACGCTGACTAGAAACAAGCCAAGCCAAGGCCAGGCATTCATAAGTAAGACTAAGTCTCCGTGTTTTTATCTGGGAGCTGGGAGGTGCCCCCCCCCAAAGAGTAAAAAAAAAAAAAAGCAAAAAAACCCAGAACAAATGACTGTTACACCCCTGTTTCTATCCCCTGTCTGTTGCTAGGATTGATGATGTTATATGGATAAATGAGACATCATGCTTTCCTCCTCCAAATGCATCCTCCAGGATCCAGCTCAGATGTGATCTCTGGGAACCAACAGCCTGACTTACACAGCAACTCTGCCACTCATTAGTGACATGTGACTTTGTCTCCTTGAGCTGTAGAGTCTGCATCCATGAAACAGAAATGGCAATGTGCTCCTTGCAGAATTATCATGAGGAAGTAGGTGATGTTTGCAAAGTTGTCTGAGTCAATGAGAGAAATGCAAATAAGACCTACATTGAGATTTCCTCTTTCCCCAGCCAGAATGGAACAAACAGCACTCACTGGCCACCATTGTTTGTCAAAAGGGAACCCTCATCCACTGCTGGTGGGAATGCTAACTAGTCCTGTCACTAGGAAGGGTCCTCAAAATACTGAAAATAGATTTACCATGTGACCCAGCGATAGTTGGATATTTACCCAAAGGTCTGAGTCAGCACATCATGGAGATAGTTGCCCATCACTGTTTACTGCAGCCCCATTCACAGTGGCTAAGTTGTGGAGCCAGCCTGGATACCCAATTATGGAGGCATGGGTAAGGAAAACATACATACATAACGGAACTCTTTTCAGTTATAAAGAAGAAGAGTCATGTCATTTGTAGAAAAGTGGGTGCAACTAGAAATAATCAAACTAAGCAAATTAAGTCAAAGTTTGTCAGAAGGACAAACGTTGTATGTTTTCTCTCACTTGTGGAGCCTAGACATTGTAGATTCATAAAGACATACTTGTACAATGACTTGAAAGCATTGAGGCAAAACTACCCATGGAGAAACAAAGAGGGAGAGGAAGGGGGAGGTGGGGAGGGAGGGGGAGGAAGGGGAGGGCATTGGGCAAAGTAGGCTCCAAGTTCCCTATATATGTACGTGAAAATGGCCTTGTATAAGCCATTATAATAAAAAATGTAAACAGTCATCACACTGGGTATGGTGGTGTTCACCTTTAGTCCTAGCACTTGGGAGGTAGAGGAAGATGAATTTCTGTGAGTTTGAGGCCGGCCTGGTCTATGTAGTGAGATCCCCACCAAATGTTATCTAGGCTATAGGAGACCATGAATGAATGGCACTAACTGCCATGTGCTTGGTTGGTCCTAAATTAGAGGCTTTGAACACAGATAAATGAGAGTCTGCTCCCCAAGAAGCCATGGACAAGAACATGGCTATCTGTCTCCTTGCTCTGAGGTGAGCCCAGGTGGTTCACAAACAGAAATGGAAAATTTTAACAACATCTTTAGACACTGGCACCATTATGTCATCCAAATTCTCAGTGTTTGATTAACATCCTCAGGGCCTGAGGGCACCAGCCCAGAGCCTTGTTTCAGGGACAACTTTCTTATACTTAGTCATGAAATGATTTGTCCCGAAGCTCAAAGGGAGCCACAGACACCGTTTCAAGAGAAGCAGATTCTGATTGGATGAGGGGCAAGGAGCAGGGTCTGGGGTCCCTCCAAGGGGCTCACACCATGGCTCTACCACACACTGTCTATTTTGACTTTGGTAAAATTACACAATGGTCCTGAGTCAATTTCCTCATCAGGAAAGTGGGGGGGTTAATTCTCATTTCCTAAGATGGTAATAAGGGGATTCTTGGAGAGGACATTTGACCACTCCTCCCTCACTCTGCGCTGTGGTACCTCTGCAGTCCTCAAGCTGTTAATTTCATCCTCAGCGGAAGCTCGAATCCCCACTCCTGCCTTCACTGACAGACATGAGTCACCCATCTACAAAGGCTGGGAATACTGCCAGAGAGAAAGTTGGGTCTGTAAAGTTACAGGCTCAGAGACAGAGAAATAACCAGAGGCTGGGGA
Source organism: Peromyscus californicus insignis (assembly GCF_007827085.1). Classification (NCBI taxonomy): domain Eukaryota; kingdom Metazoa; phylum Chordata; class Mammalia; order Rodentia; family Cricetidae; genus Peromyscus; species Peromyscus californicus. The sequence goes on along the minus strand of NW_026294562.1, from coordinate 105,096,555 downwards.
AGAGAGTGGGGGCCAGGACTCACCACCAACGGCAGAAGGGGGGAGAAATGGGAAGTGGGGAGAGAGGAGGAGGGTGGGTTGGAGGGAGCAGGAACCAGAAAGGGGAAGCACTTGAGTGACCAGGCTTCCTTCACGCTGTTGTCTGCAGCAGATAGACTGTCCACTGCCCACAGCATTCCGAGGCTCCTGGACTTCTGGTTTGGAATGAGCTCTTGGGCCCTGGGGAGCTTGGGTCAGTGCGTTCTCTGTCTTACTTTTCATGTTGTAACAGCATCAACTCTTGTAAGCCTCGGAACAGAAAGTGAGGAGACGCGGCCGGCCTCCTCCAGGAGTCACGGTGCTCTGAAGGAAGTCCTTAGTTCTTGCCAGAGTGAGACCAGGCAGAAGCAATCAGGTTTTGCCTTTGGGTTGGCGTGGTAGCGGGACACCTTTACCTTGTTCTGCAAATCTCCAGCTGCAAACGCTAAGGATGTGGGACTCTGTTAAGTCACACTGGTGACGGCCTCCATTCTGACCGGGCACTGTACAGTCCATATAAAAGCCACCTGCCAAAGATGACGCTATGTAATGTGATCACACGCACAGTTCGGATTTAGTTGTTCTCACAGCTTATAATTAGACCTTGTTGTCAGGAAGAAAAAAAAAACTGAAAGCAGCTGTGTTTCACTGCTGTTCAGATCTGTGACTGACCCAGTTTTTTTTTTTTTAAATTAAAAGTGTGGCGCTGATGTTTGTCACGCCTTTGCACCTTGCTCGAGCTCTTCTGAGTGCTGGCTGTGTTCTCTGAACTGGGAGTGTGGAGGAGGAGGGGCCTGGGAGGGCAGCGGACACACCTCAGGAAAACTCCAGAAGCAGAGCTTCTTCCTCCGAACTTCACCTCCACAAATGGCAAGGAGGAGGGCTTAGACTCTCAGAAGGTCAATCCGAAAACCCGGTGGGTCAGGAGCCAGCGATGCCAAAGGCGGGTAAAGGCCTTTTGGCACCAAGTCTGACCGCCTGAGCTCAGTCCTCGGAACAGACATGGCAGATGGGGAGAACCAACTCCCCACAGTTGACCTCTGGCCTCCACGTGTGCCCCGACCCCTCCTAGTCAATAACTATTTTAGAAAACTAACATGATAGCTCTAGAACTATAGCTCAGTTGGTATGTACTCAGAGGTAGGAAGCCCTAAGTTCAGTCCCCAGCACTGCGTAAATTGGGCACGGTTATAACCTTGCACACTTACAGCCTCAGCACTGGAGAGGTAGAGGCAGAGGACCAGAATTTTAAGGTCAGTTAAGTTGGAGGCCAGCCTGGGCCACACGTGAGGCTGTCCTAAAAAACAAAAAAACCCAGAAAGCTTAGCCAGGTGTGGTGATGCGAATCTGAAATCCTATCGTTCAGGAGCTAGGAGCAGTGTTGTTCCAAGTTTGAAACCAGCTTGGTCTTCATACTGAGATCCTGTCTCACTGCTCCCTCACCCCTCTGGAAAAAGGGGCAGGTTATTTGGAGGCAAATGGCTACGGCATTTGTTATGATGTCTTCATGGCAGAGGCAAACCATTGAGAGCCTTCACACCCAGCCTTTCTGCCTCCCTTTCCATGTATAGGAGGTCTGGCTGCCAGCGTGTGTCACTGGAGCCAGGTTCTTGGGTTCAGAAGCAGTGAACATCTGTCTAGACCTTTTTTATTAGGACATCTGCTTGACGTAGATAGACCCAGCTCTGAGCAAGTCAAGTGGTGGCTCCCCAGACAAATAAGGGATTCAAACTGATAGAGAGTATCTGGTCCAGCCTGCCCAATGTTAGGTCCTCCATAATAAAAGGGAGAATGCTGGTCCTGCTTGATCCTTGCCTAGGCTTAGTTGTAAGCAGTGAGTAGGTCAGCGTTGAGCAAGGCCGGTTTTTAGGAGATGTGTTACTAGGATGCGTTTGCAGTGATTGTAGATTTGGAGCTGTGTGTGAAACCTGGCTTTGTTGTGAACATGAAAAACAGGTATGATCCCTGTAGCCCCCTTTCCAGCATTTAATTGCTTTACTCTTCTTTTGGGTGGTCTCACCTGTCCCAACAGGATCTTCCTTGATCTTTGCGAGAAAGACGTTTGAGGTGGGCTATGGCTCAGTCGGTAGAGTACCTGTCCTGGATTTGGTGTCCAGCACTATGTAAATCAGCTGTGGTAGCCCCTGGGATGTAGAGGCATGAGGATCAGAAAGAAGCCCAGGGTCATCCTCTGCTATACATAGTGGGTGGAGGCTAGCTTATAATACACGGGACCCTGTCTTAAAAAAGGAAAAGGTGCCGGGGGGTGGGGGGGGGGTGGGGGGGGGCGGCGGCGGCGGCGGCAGTGCACACCTTTAATCCCAGCACTTGGGAGGCAGAGCCAGGAAGATCTCTGTGAGTTCGAGGCCAGCCTCGTCTACAGAATGAGATCCAGGACAGGCACCAAAACTACACAGAGAAACCCTGTCTTGGAAAACAAAAACAAAAAACAAAACAAAACAAAAAGGTTTAAAAATTAGGACTGTCTTTTTGTTTGTTTGTTTTGGTTTTGATTTTGGAGACAGGCTCTCACCCTGGACCCAGCTTGGAGCTCACAATATAGCCCAAGCTCATTCAACATGCGTGTCTCAGCCTCTTGAGGGCTAGAATTACAGCTGTGAGCCACATGCCCAGTTTAGGACTGTCCTTTCAACCTGGCTCTTAGGTTTTCCAAGTGCAATGGTTGTTTCCCTCTCTGCTCATTATGAAAAATGCTAACAAACAAGCAAAACCAAACCAAACCCACCTCATCTAAAACAAAAACGGCAAGGGCCCAAACCCGGAAAGATGCTGCATTATTGACTCTACTTCCCACACAAGAGAACGTGTGTTTCCACCCACTGCCAGTGGGTTACAACTCCTCCCATTATAATTTCACACGTCTGATGACGGGAAGAGTGAGAAGGATTTCCCACAGACTAACTTGAGACTCCATTATTGTCAGTCTTTGCGTCTCTACTGCCCACATTCCTGTTGTGACGGGTACAGTAGTACACACTAGGATTGAACATTGGTACCAATGGCTTAGCACCGTCTTGTCTGGTTCTGTTGGTACTGGGGACAGTGTGAATGGTCCTGGATGCTGTTCCCAACCTGGAATGACTGGTGGTAACTATATGTAACAGTTATTGTGGACCACAGAACACATCCACCTCAGCCAGGCTTGGTGGCTTATGCCTGGAATCCCAGCACTCCAGAAGATTAGACAGGATTATCATTGTGAGTTAGAGGCCAGCCTGGGACTACACAGTAGTGAGTCCCAGGACAAGCTGGGCTATAGAATGAGGAATAAGAAAAAAGGAAACAACAACTCTGTATCATGTATGCCTATGTCTTTATTTTTAGTCTCCAACTCAATAAAAATTCAAGGTATCCCCAACTCCACTTCCCCTTGGCAGGGTGCTTGAAAATTTGTAGTCACTCCAGTGCCATCCGACCTGCAGAATCATTTCAGTGGAAATCAAAAGTGATATCCATTGACTGTGATGCAACAATTTTACCTTTGCAAGATTTCAGAAATGTGTGTGGGAACATATGGTCATGCAGCCACGTTGATGCAGCCCTTCTAGGTCCAGGAAGGCGCCTGTGCCAGGCTGGCAAGCTTCAGCCAAAGAGGCAGGAGGTGTCAGAGTCACGTTGCTCTGTTTCAGACTGCAGGCCCACAGGTAAGCTACCGTAAAATCAGGACAAGACAAGAAGAAAGGCAACCGGGAGCAGGCAGAGCAATGGGCAGTGAGAATGCTCCTGGAAGCTGCCAAAGTGGCTGTCCTCATTACAGAGTTCTAAACAAACTTGTTTTCTTCAAGAAAGAAAAGTGTGAGTGTGCGCGAATGTGTGTGTGTGTGTGTGTGTGTGTGTGTGTGTGTGTGTGTGTGTGTGTGAGAGAGAGAGAGAGAGAGAGAGAGAGAGAGAGAGAGAGAGAGAGAGAGAGAGAGAGAGAGAGAAGACTGAGCTATAGTGAATTCTAGGTCAGCTTGGGCTCCAGAGTGAGACTATGTCTCCAACAATAAACAAACAAATAATAAATATAGACGGTCTCCAATTTACAACAGTTTGAATATTTCAGCTTCATGATGGTGTGAAAGCAAAACACCACCAGAAACAACATTATACTTCAAATTTTGAATTTGGATCTTTCCCAGGACAGCAGAATGCCGTCCAATACTATCTTACAATGCCAGGGCACTACATTTGCTCTTCTGTAGTTCCTATTTTGCCAGCAGTTTTGAAATATGGGTATTCAATAAATGACTTGAGATCTTCAGCACTTTATTATAGAACAGGCCTAGTATTTTGGTGATTGTGCCCAGTTGCAGCTTAAGTTAGAGTTCGCGCATGTTGGAGGTGGGCAAGGCTAAGCTGGAGTGTTGGGTAGGTTAGGGGTGTCCAGTTCATTTTTCACTGGGTTTCCAGTGGGTTGATTGGGATGTCACCATGGTAAGCCGGTGAGCGTCTACACAGACTCATAAAGCCTCACGTAGAAAGCACTCTGCTGTCCTTCCCCCCTGGCACAGAGCTTACCCAGTCTCATGTTCTGATGACTCCAAAGTTCAGCGTGTGTGTCTAGGCCACTCTTCTCTGAAGGGTCTTGAGAAGAACTGATAATAACATCTGCCTGGCTAGCCTTTACTAACTTAGGAAATTGCTTATTATAATTAAAAAAAAAAAACCTATATTGAAAACAGTAGTCTTGGAATCCTTGTGTACCATGGGTAGGAATTCTAATAGTGCAGCTACCAAGGAATTTCCTTAACAATAATTAAAAACAGAATCACCACATGAGGTCGGCCTGGTGGCACACGTCTATGTCCCTAGTGCTTAAGAGGTGAGGGCAGGAAGGGGATGAGCTCAGGGCCAACCTGGGCTACACGGTGAGTCTCACACCAGTCTGGGGCTGCAGAGCTAGACCTTATCTCGAAACAACAATAACAGAACTAACTATTGGGGCTGGGGGTGTGGTGCAGTAGCAGAGTACTTGCCTAACGTGTGTGGGGTTCTGGAGTCCATTTCCACCCTGCTCAGGCAAGCAAGCAGAATCACTGTACGGTCCTGCGGTCCCAGCTCTGGATTCGGGATGAAGAGTTAAGTTACAGGCTGGCTTAGAAGGTAAAAGCAGCTGCTACCAAGTCACTCCTGCAGCTTGTCCTCTGACCTCCACATGCATGCCACGGCACATGTGTACACACATACACGTGTATACGCAATGTAATAAAACATTTTTTTAAAAAGAAGTTGCAAGCCTACAAAATTGTCTAGTTTTTAAAAAATTCTACTCTTACTTTCTAGAAAAGATGTGCCTTGGGTGCTTGATAGGTTGTGCTAAGCAATGATATTTGTGGATCTGGTGGAATCCTGGAGAAGCCATTTGGATTTCCCCTGGGCAGGAGACCATGAAGGGGAAAGTGTGGTGATATTTGTAATCTAAGAAGTAAAGCTTGCCTGAAGATCAGAGGACAGAGCCAGCCACAGAGTTAGCCGCAGAGGTCTGGCAGTGGTGGCACACACCTTTAATCCTAGCACTAGGGAGGCAGAGACAGGTATTCATCTGGATTTCTGTGAGTTCAAGGCCACAGTGGGCTACATGAGATTAATCTAGTCTAAAAGAGGAGCAGCCAAGCAGCGGTGGCACACACCTTTAATTCCAGCCCTAGGAAGGTTGAGACAGGAAATGATATGGCTGGACACAAAAAGGAACATGAGGCAGGAGGAGACAGGAATTCACTGTCTTACAGAGGCTCTGTCAGGCTGAGGAGTTGGCGAGGTAAGAGGTGGTGGCTGTGGTTTGCTCTGCTTCTCTGATCTTTCAGCTTTCACCCTGATATCTGGCTCTGAGTTTTTATTATAAGACGGTTTAGGATTCGTGCAACAGGAAAGCAGTAATGATCATTTACTTTGTTCCAGGCATATTGTTATCTCAGTGAATCCTTAAAACACCAGTGCATGAATGGGTAGGATTTTTGCTTTATTTAAACATTAGGAAATGAAAACAGAGGCATCTCCCCTCAGATCACACAGTCAGGATACAAGGGATCATTGTAATTCTAGAGCACATGTCTTCAACTATAACATGTCACTTCCTGGTTGGTGGGTGGAAAGTTTCTTGTTTCCACATATAAGGATACCAGTGTATTAGTGCACATGTAATTGAACTCACCGTTTTATCATTCTGCAATGGCAGAGCATGTAATATCATGGAAATGAATTATAAATAGTGTTATGAGTTAACTAACACTACTGTCCTGGTAGCTACAAACATCACCACAAAAGTGTTACCACACAAACAGAATTTAGAGAGATAATATTTACACTGATCTCCGCAGCAGGGTACAGCTGAGTCACAGCTGAGCCGGTGTGTGCTTGCTTCTCTGAGAGTTTACTTATTAGAAAATTAAGGGACAGAATGCTACTGGTGAAAACATGCATCACAGTGGGTTCTGAAAAATTTAACAAACTGAACCAAAAAAAAAGAAGCCAGTCCAACAGTAACTAAAAATCAAACAAGAAGAATACTATCAATTTAAGGTCATAATGAGAGCTGGGTGTGTTAGCTCACACAGATCATCTCAACATTCAGAGGCAGAGACAGGAAGGTCTATTTGAGTTTGAGGCCAGCCTGGTCTATATAGTGAGTTCCAGACTAACCTGGGCTACATTGTGAGACTCCGTCTCAAAGAGAAAAAGGTAAATCAAAGAAAAAAAAAGTAAAATCACAACAAACCAAGACAATAGCCAGGATGTGATGCTTGGTGAGCTGAGTCTGCTCCCCAAGCGAAGGCCATTCCTGCTCTGCATCTAAGCAGCAGGAGGTAATCGGCGGTTGCCAGTATTGCCCTGTCCCCGAAGGCTTCTTAGTGGAATCGCTGAAATTTGACATTGGTAAACGAAGTCCAGTGACATCTCACTCTTTGTTTATGAATGTCACAATTCAGTAGTAGCCACAGTCATCAACTGAGAACTAGTGGAAACGAAAGTTTAAAAACTTATGAATTTTAGGATCTGATTGATGTAAGATTGAGACTGTTCCATAGATACCAGTTCATTAAAATCATTTGTTTTTGACAGGGTCTCTCATATATCCCTAGCTGGTCTTGAACTTGCTATGAAGCCAACAATGACCTTCAACTCCTAATCTGTCTCCCTCCATCTCCCCAGGTCTAGGAATATAGACATGCATCATCATGCCCAGTTTATGAGGTGCTGGGATTTGAACCTAGGGCTTCTTGCATGCTAGGTGAAAATCTGTCAACTGAGCTATATCCCTAGCCTGCACACTCATTCATAAAGAACTATTTTACCTGGTGTCTTAGTCAATGTTCTATTGCTGTGAAGAGACACCATGGCCATGGCAACTTTTATAAAAGAAAGCATTTAATTGGGACTTGGTTGCAGTTCAGAGGGTTAGTTCATTATCATCGTGGTAGGAAGCATGACAGTGTAAAGGCAGACATGGTGCTGGAGAAGGAGCTGAGAGTTCTACATCTGGATCCGCAGGCAGCAGGAAGAAAGAGAGAGCCACTGGGCCTGATTGGGTGCCTGAAATCTCAAAGCCCACCTCCGTGACGACGCAATTCCTCCAACAAGGTCATGCCTCCTAATCCTTTCAAATAGTGCCACTCCCTGGTGATAAAGCATTCAAATATATGAGCCTATGGGGGCCATTCTATTCAAACCCCCACACCTGGGAAGAAACAGAGACAAGGCGGTGTTAAGCCATCACCTACCTTTAGATCGTAAACAAGAACCTTAGTTTCTCTCAGGTTTAGTGTGTGAATCAGTCACTCAGCAGTGTGTTATTGATGTTGGAGAGCAAACTGCTAAATTTCCTGCAATCCTACAGGCCAGTTATTAAACTCTTGAACCTCTGGCACCAACTGTAGTAGAAGTATTTATTCTGAAAGAATTAATAAATTCTACAAATGAGGGAGCTTACCTCCCTAGAGAACGCATTTATTAGTGCACAGCTGCAACATGCCCATTCTTTTCCAGTGCACCACCAAATCCTGGAAAGGGGGAGAATGATGCCCCTGTAAGGATGAATTGCTTTGGTACTGAACCAAACAAAGCCAGGCAGTCAATAAGCATTCACTTTATAAGGTGGCCGTGTGGCATCGTCACATTTGTTTATGGTGGCAGCCTTTTTGAGATAGGTGCTGTCACTCCCAAGGACAACCGTCTGTTTTGCATACACACAGCATCTAGAATGATCACAAAGTGCAAACCAGAACTGCCTACTTTCTGCCAACAGCTCTCCAGTGGTCCTGCCACGTGAGAGTTCAAATTCCTCCTCTTGACCTCAGGCAGGGTATTGATGGGTATAGCTGCTGAAACCTGAGCTCAAGTGCCAATTTCCTAGCATGACTTTGGACAAGGTGTTTTAGCCTCTCTGTGCCTTAACTTTCTTATCTCTAAAATGGAGAGAATAACAGTACCAACCTCACGTCATTACTGGGATTAAATTTATTACTTCATTCGAACCACTGAGAGCCGTGTCTGTCCCTCAGTATACACGCAGGACATGCTCATTTTTATCCGCTATACGGTTGCAGTAATGGTTAAATGAATTATGCTCACCGAGGTCTGAGAGTGTGGCAGTGGTAGAACTCGGTAGCAGTGTAAAGGCAGACATGGTGCTGGAGAAGGAGCTGAGAGTTCTACATCTGGATCCGCAGGCAGCAGGAAGAAAGAGAGAGCCACTGGGCCTGATTGGGTGCCTGAAATCTCAAAGCCCACCTCTGTGATGACGCAATTCCTGGGTTCATATTCCAAGCCTTGGGTTCAATGCAGAGACTCGACACAGTACCTGGTCTGTCATCATAACTGTCCTGCACTGCCAGTTCCTGGCTGCTTCTCTACTTCCTGTATGGCCCTTTCCTGCCTAGACCTGAAGGGAACGTGGCTGGGCTTTTTCTCCCCTCGCCCAGACCTTGACACTTGACTTGCTCCATTCCTCCCACCCTGTTCCTGACCAGGTCCTCTGCACCTTTTAGTCTCTGCTTGGGCAACAGGTCTCGCAGCCCTGTCAAGGTCGGCCTGGCTCTTCTGCCTTTGCTCTGTCCCCTCAGAACTGCGTTTACTTCTATCACAGCACTTTATTTTTAAGATTTGATTTTTTTTTTTTTGGTTTTTCGAGACAGGGTTTCTCTGTGTAGCTTTGCGCCTTTCCTGGAACTCACTTGGTAGCCCAGGCTGGCCTCGAACTCACAGAGATCCGCCTGGCTCTGCCTCCCGAGTGCTGGGATTAAAGGCGTGCGCCACCACCGCCCGGCAAGATTTGATTTTTTTAATTTTTAAAAATCATGTGATGTGGAGGTATGTATGTATGTACACATAATTGCAAATGCCCGTGAGAGCCAGAAGAAGGTATCATATCCCCCGGAGCTGGAGTTTCAGGCAGTTGTGAGCAGCTGGTCCAGGGTCCTGGGGACCAAACTCAGGTCCTCTGCAAAAGCAGTAGAAAGCCTTGCTCTTGGCAGCTGAGTGGCCTCGGGGACCCCATCACAACATGTTCCATATTTCTTATCTCTGATTATTTCAAGTATGGAAACACTCCCATCAACAGATGAATGGATAGACAAAATAGGAATAGGCATATAGCAATTTCCATCCTTACAGGGAGGAAACTGCATCACTTGCTACTACACAATGACACTTGAATAGAAACAATGCAGTTGCAGAAGCCAAGTTGAAGACTACCAAGAATACCTTATTGCAACTGAGAAGTCTGTTTAAATGGGTTACTGATGTGTGTTGTACCACAGTAAGAAGCTGGTAACCCAGCCAGTGGGGAGACTGAGGCAGGAAGGCTGAGAGCCACCAGCCAGCCTGGGCTACATAGAAGGCTCCTATCACAACACCACCACTGATAAATCAACCAAACCAACAATACAGTCCACACCCTCTCCCTCTGCCAAGTTGTAGTGAAGTGTTAAAAGAATATCCACACTTGTCTGGAAAGGCCGTTAAAATACCTCTTCCGCCGGGCGGTGGTGGTGCACGCCTTTAATCCCAGCACTCGGGAGGCAGAGCCAGGCGGATCTCTGTGAGTTCGAGGCCAGCCTGGGCTACCAAGTGAGTCCCAGGAAAGGCGCAAAGCTACACAGAGAAACCCTGTCTCGAAAAACCAAAAAAAAAAAAACAAAAAAAAAAAACAACCTCTTCCTTTTCCAGCTCCACATAAAAGGATGCATTTTCTTTTTCATTAGACTTGCAACAGGCCAAGTATGGAGGCAGATGTAAGGATGCAGCTGCAAGTTCACAGTCCAGACAGTGAAAAGTTCTCAGAGCATAAGCAACCCTACTGGCTGTTTTTCTCTTTCTGTTTGGTTTAGAAAATAGGTACTTTTCACGCACATACAAAACCTACTTCGTATTAGTAATTATAAAGGATGTAGTAGGAGATTTTTTAATTTTAATTTTTTGTTTATTTATTTATTTTTATTTTTTTGAGACAAGGTTTCTCTGTGTAGTTTTGGTACCTGTCCTGGATCTCGCTCTGTAGACCCACCAGGCTGGCCTCAAACTCACAGAGATCCGCCTGGCTTTGCCTCCTGAGTGCTGGGATTAAAGGTGTGCATCACCGCCGCCGCTCAGCATAGGAGATTAAAGAAAAATTAAGTTAATAACTATGTAAAAGCTTTTTTGGCTTGAACTTTTAATACAGTAACTCCTGAATGCTAGAACCCACATGGACACTTTGGGATTTGTAGTGTAGAGGAGTCCTGGGGTCAAAGAGTCTGAGAACTGCTTCCCTGCTTTCTACATGAATCACCACAGTCTCTTCCAGGACAGGGAGCCTCCAGTGTGCACCATGACACTTTGAGATAGAGTGATCACTCCTGGAGCAGATGAGTTGTCCTTGGTCCACTATGACTGCTAAGAAATTCTGGTTGTGAGTCAACAATATGTCTCTTGGACAGTGGTCCCCAGCAACTGGCCTTAGAACCCACTTTTCAGATTGGAAGATAACATCCATTGCCCTCACTAGCGTCCCTAGAGAGAATCAATAATCCCCTCTTTCAGTGACTCAGGAGCAGATTCATTCTGAGTCAGCCAGGAATTTGTAGGCAGTATTACAGAGCCAGAGAACTCGCAGCTGCTTTTCCAGGAACCAGATAATCCCCAGCCTCACACCAAATCTGAGAAACCCAAGTTGTTTTTCCCAGTAAGCTAACCTTTTCTGTGATAAATTGCACGTGCTTATTTAAAACGTTAAAGGAAAGTTAAAAAAGAAGTACTTTGAAAAGAAAACTTGGTCATGATTAGTCCTGACTTTCTTATCTTGGCAGCTCTCCCTTTTAAAGTGACCCTGCATGCTCTCTTTTCAGAAGGTCCCAGCAAGCACTCTGCCCTGGTCTTAGGGGTTGACTGGTTCCTGCATGTCAGGGAAAGGCAGTTGTTGGTTGGTCTAAAGGCCAGTTAGGGCAACTAAGGAGGGACGCTGGGAAGAAATGGAGGGTGTATGGTTCAGTTGTCAGATGATGTGTGGAGCCTCTTCCAGCTGCTGTCCAAGCGGTCTGAGAGGACACACAGTCTCCTAAGGTAGGGAGTGATTCATTTCCTCCTGTATTTTCTTTATGGTAAAATCTGAAATTCCTTTAGAAATTCTACTGCCAAGAATCGGTCCAAAGGAAATGATAAGATGTTTAGACAGCCCGATGTGTCTACCATTATTCATGAAACCTGGAAATAAAGTGTTCATGATAAAAGGTTCATTTCAAAACTCTGTGGTTGTATATTCTATGCTGGCTAAGAAGAATAGGCATTTATGAATTCTTTAATGGCACAGGAAAATCCTTGATGTAGAGTACTGGTAGTCAACTATATACTTGGCCTAAATATTTGTTGGCTGAAAACTTAAAAACATAAGGATAAGAAATTGTACCTATATATACTACATTCTCCATTATGTAAATATTTTTGTGACAAAGTAAAGAAAACTTAATCTTTAAATTTTTTTCATTTATTTTTATTTTATGTGTATGGGTGTTTTGCCTGCATTTATGTCTACATATTTAGTACTTGGTTGGTGCCCTCAGAGGCCAGAAGGGGCGTTGTATCCTCAGGAACTTGAGTTAGGGATGGTTGTGAGCCATCATGTGGGTGCTGGGAACTGAATCAGGTCCTCTGGAAGAGCAGCCAGCACTCTTAACCACTGAGCCATCTCCGCAACCCTGAAAACTTTATCATTGGTTGGCACCAATGTATGTCACCAGGAGAAAGCTGTCTTTGTGAAGACACTGAGAAATGATCAGACGAAGATTTATCAGATAGACACCAAGAGGGCTGGAAACTGCTTTGCATGAAGCAAAGACAGGAATTTGGTTTAGTGCTTCTGGAAGGAGGGGGAAGGGGGACTGTACGACTCCTGGCTCTCTCAAAATTGCCAGTTTCAAAGTTTAACTCAATCTGGAAAAACCAAGAAGACCTGGTTAGACATACTTGGATCCAGATACATTGGCGTCCTTATTTGAGCTCTGCCCTGCCCCTTCCCTCCCCTCCCCTCCCCTCCTCTTCTTCTTCTTCTTCTTCTTCTTCTTCTTCTTCTTCTTCTTCTTCTTCTTCTTCTTCTCTCTCTCTCTCTCTCTCTCTCTCTCTCTCTCTCTCTCTCTCTCTCTCTCTTCCTTTTAAGACAGGGTCTTCTTGGGCAGTGGTGGCACATGCCTTTAATCCCAGCACTCAGGAGGCAGAGGCAGGTGGATCTCTGTGAGTTCGAGGCCAGCCTGCTCTACAAAGTGAGTTCCAGGAAAGGCACAAAACTACACAGAGAAACCCTGTCTCAAAAAAACAAAAACAAACAAACAAACAAACAAAAGGCAGGGTCTTCTCACTTAACACTGACAAACGGAACAACTGAGTTTTTAAACGTTATTTACTTTTCTGTGTATGAATGTGTGTGCAAGCATACTTTAACGCTACTGTACATATGTGGAGGTTAGAGGACAACTTTTAGTAGAGTGTTCTCTCCCTAGCATGTGGGTCCTGGGGATCAAACTCGGATTGGACTTAGGATCAGGCACCTTTACCCACTAGGCTGTCTTGATGGCTCAGGGCATGCTGGACATCTGCTCTACCACTGAGCTCTGTCTTCAGATGCCTGGAGTGACGTTGAACTCCTGGACTCAGGTGAACTCCAGTCTCTGTTCCAACAGCTGATGTTCTTGGGCTACAGAACACAGGAAGGTGCTGGTTCTCTTCCCATCTCTTGACTCTTTTTTCCTTTATTGGACTTCATTTAAAAAAAAATCAACCAATCTTGGAGCTGGAGACGGCTCAGCAGTTAAGAGCACCGACTGCTCTTCCAGAGGACCCAGGTTCAAATCCCAGCACCTATATGGCATCTCACAACCATCTGTAACTCCAGAGGCTACCACACCCTCAGACAGACATACATGTGGGCAAAACACCAATGCACATGAAATAAAAATAAATAAATCATTTAAAAATTAAAATCTCTCTCTCTCTCCCCCACTCCTCTCTCGCTCTGTGTGTGTGTGTGTGTGTGTGTGTGTGTGTGTGTGTGTGTGTGTGTGGTGACAACATATGATGACTCAGTGTTTCAAAGAGCAATATGGGCTCAGGATTCACAGCAACGCACTGAAACTTGTTCTTGTTCCTATTATATATATGCAAATGTTATTCCTGATCAAAGATAGCAGGAAAAATGAAAGCCCTGGACGTGGTAACATATCTGTCATCCCAGCACTTGGGAGCTGAGACAGGAAGGGCTAGAGTTTAAGGCTAGCCGAGGCTATACAGCAAGACTTTGTCTCAAAACCCAATCAGACAAAAAAACTATTCCTGCCATTGTGAAGATGAATATTCTCGTGGAAAACCAGAGTGCGCACTCACACAAAGTCAGAAAGTCAAGTGTAACATGGGACATCGGACAAGGAGGATCCCAGGAGGGAGCAAGCGAGAGTCCTGTTTGCTCTCCCCGTGCTAATGTCCTGAATGGCTTTGCCTTTTGCAGCAGATCTACACACTGATGAGCAGAATTCTTGGCTCCAGCTGCTGTATTGGACACATCTCAGGGTAGAAATGACACACAGGGCCTCAGAGCCTCTGATCCAGCTGCTACTACCTTCCCAGTTCCTCTCCTAGGCCCAGCTGTGGCTGCTGTTGGTAAAATGCAGTTGGTAGGAGCACCTGGGTCTTGGTGTCCTGCCTTGCCTGGTTCCTTCGTAGAAGAGAGAGGGAAAGTGGGCTGTATAGACCACGTAAGAAGGATTGGTCTCAATTCTCATTGGCATTCAGCTCCACAGGGAGTGAAGGGCTGGAACTGAGGTATAGAGATAAGTAGCATACAACCCACAGAGCAATAATGCCAACGATAATTGGGACCAATCCTTCTTTTGTGGTCTGTATTAGCCCTACTTCCCCTCTCCCACTTGGTTCTATGAAGAACCAGGCAAGGCAGGTGCAGGATCTGGTTCTGGGTTCAAATCATCCATTTCAGTTTTAATTCTTACTTTTAGAGTGTATGTTAAACTTAAAATTAATGTTTTTATTTTTCTACTCTTGCAAAATCCATATAGCTTGTTTACATATTTATTTAGCGTGTGAAATGTACATGTGGGCACATGTATGTGCAGATGCATACACCCATGTGTGTACATGTGGAGGCCAGAAAGTGTCACTAAGGTAGCCCCTTCAAGTGATTCACTGGTCAACAAGCCCACCAGGATCCCTTGTTTCCAACTCATTAACTCTGGGGTTACGAATGTGCCAGGGGCTGGAAGATGACTCATAGGTTAAAAGTGCACACTGCTCTTGCAGAGGACCTGAGTTTGGTTCCCAGAACCCATGTCAGGCAGCTCATCAACAGCCTGTAGCTCCAGCTCCACGGGGAGTCAACATGTCTGGCTTTCATGGGCATCTGCATTCATTGTGGTGGTTTGAATGAGAATGGCCCCCATAGGCTCATATGTTTGAAAACTTGGTCCCAAGTCTTGGTAGACTGTTTGGGAAGGATTAGTAGATGTGGCCTTGTTGGAGGAGGTGTGTCACGGAGGTGGGGGGTAGCTTTGAGGTTTCAAAAGCCGAGGCCATTCCCAGTGTTCTCTTTCTACCTTCTACTTGTTTATCGAGATGTGATCTCTCAGCTATTTCTGCCACCATGGACTGTGACCCTCTGAAACAGTAAGCTCAGTCAAGCTTTCTTTTATGAGTTGCCTTGGTCATGGTGCTTTGTCATAGCAACAGAAAAGTCACTAAGACATGTACATACTCCTCATACACACGATTTAAATTGAGTAAATATTAACACCACAGATGTATACCACTACCCTTTGCTTTTATGTGGATGCTGGAGATTTGAACTCAGATCTTCACACTTGTGCAGCAAGCAATTTTATCAAGCCATTTGCCCCACCCCCAGTCTAGTGTTCTTTAACCACCCTTTTCACCAAAATTATTTCTAGTTTAAAAATAGATACTAACTTTAAAGAAAGTTTAGGGACTTGAAAGATGGCTCAGAGGTTAAGAGCAGTGCCACTCTTGCAGGGGACCTGAATTCAGTTGCCAGGATCCACCGTGGCTCAGAGCCCTCTCTGACTTTAGCTCCAGGGGATCCCACATCCTCTTCTAGAGGCTGCAGGCACTGTACTCCCATTTGCATATTCACACACAGACAAACACACATAACTTAAAAATAATAAAATATGTTTTAAAGTTTAAAAGACACAAATACTAGTTGAGCATGGTGGTGCATGCCTTTAATTCCAGCACTCAGGAGGATCTCT
The DNA here is from genome assembly GCF_007827085.1 of Peromyscus californicus insignis. Classification (NCBI taxonomy): domain Eukaryota; kingdom Metazoa; phylum Chordata; class Mammalia; order Rodentia; family Cricetidae; genus Peromyscus; species Peromyscus californicus. Next base: position 105,080,797 of record NW_026294562.1, on the reverse strand, counting down.
GTGAGTTTGAGGCTAGTCTGGTCTATATAGAGAGTTTCAGGACAGCCAGGGCTACATAGAGAGGCCCTGTCTCATAAAACAAACAAACAAACAAACAACAACCAACAAAAACAAAAAGAGAGAGAGGGAGAGAAAGATCAATTAAAAAAAAAAACAACAAAAAACCAAGATGTTGTCTGGGCTGTGGTGGTGCATGCCTTTAATCCCAGTCCTCGGGAGGTAGAGGAAGGGGGATCTCTGTGAATTCAAGCCCAGCCTGGTCTACAGAGTGAGTCCTAGGACAGCCAAGGCTACACAGAGGAACCTTGTCTTGAAAAACAAAACAAAACAAAAACCAAAAACCTCAGAGATGTTGGGCTAGGGCGCTGGCTCCCTGTGAGAGTGCTTGCCTAGCATGAGGCTCTGGATTTGGTTCTCAGCAATGACAATAAAAACAGCAATAGACACTCTGACCTCCCCTGCTTTGTTCCCAGGGCCTGCTTCCAGCTCTTAAGGTTCCAGGCCAGCCTGAGAGGGGATATCATGTACAAGCCAGGTGCCTCGGCTCCTGTACTGTCTTCCCTTCCTTCCTGGTCTACTGCCCTGCGGGAGGGCAGTGCCTTGGTGTAGTCATTTATCCCAACTCCTCTCTAAGAAACCTGTTCTCAGGAAAGACCTTGTAGACTCATTCACTCTCAAAACGGACAACAACAACTGTAGTAAAACACAAGGAAGATAAAACGTACACCTTCCTGGTTCCAGCACCCAGCTCTGTGATATCAAGTGTGTCCATATTGAGACAGAGCCACACCACTCACAGGTGGAGGTTCTATTACCTTTAACACTGACACTGCGTATCCATTAAAGCTCCCCATCTCCTTCCTTCCAGCTGTCCACTCTTCTCCTGTCCCTAGGAGTCTGACTACCTTGCATCAGTGAAATCACATAGAGTTTATCTTTTTGGGGGCTGTCTTATTTCACATAGTATAATATTGCCAAGGTTCATTCATATTGTAGCATATGTCAGGATTTCCTTCCTTTAAAAATTATTAAAAAATGTTTATTACATTTATTTATTTGTTTGTTTTGCATGTATGCGTGTATGGGGGGGGCACTGTGCATGCCACAGCACATATGTAGAAGTCAGAGGACAACTTTTGGGAGCCAAGATCTCCTCTTTCCACTATGTGGGTTCTGGGGATCAAACTCAGGTTACCCAGCCTGATGGAAAGCACTTTTGTCCACAAAGCTATCTTGCCATCCTTCCTTTTTAAGGCTGAGTAATAAGTATTCTAGAGTGTGTTATAGGGCACATTGCTTCTTCAGTCATCCTTTGATGGGTACTTGGGCAGATACTTTGGATGGATATTGTCTTAGTTACTGTTTGACTGCTGTGAAGAGACACCATGACCAAGGCAACATATAAAAGAAAGCATTTGATGGAGGGGGGTTGCTCAGAGGGTGAGTCTAGCACCATAGTGGGGAGCATGGCAGGCAGCAGGCGAGCAGGCATGGTGCTGGAGCTTACATCTTATCCACAAGTTTGAGGCTGGACCTAGCATGGGCTTTGAAGTTTCAAAGTGACACACCTCCTCCAACAAGGCCACACCTCCTACTCCTTCCCAAACAGTTCCACTAACTGGGGACCACCATTCAAACATAGGGGCCTATGGGAGCCATTCTCATTCAAACCACTACAGACATCTTTGGGTTACTGTGATCATGGGCATACAGATGTCACCCTGAGACACTGCATGCACCTCTTAGAAGTAGAATGCCTGGGTCATATGGTAATCTTATTTAAAAATTTTGTTTTAAGGCAGGGTCTAATATTACAGCCTACACTGGCCTAGAACATGCTGTATACCGAGGCTGCCCTCACATTGATCCTACTACCTCAGTCCCCTAAGTAATGGAATTTAAAGTAGAGGGCCACCACAGTTCATTTTTTTAAAACGTTTTTTGGTATGTAAGTGTGTGTGTGGTGTACTTGTGTGTGTCTGTGTTCACGTGTATGAGGGTACATGTGAACATGTGTGTGCATGCACACATGTGTGCATAGAAGCTGGGGGGTTGACACTGGGTATCTTCAGTATTGTTCTCTGCATTATATTTTGAGGCAGAGTCTTTTGCTGAATTCAGAGCATGAGGTTTTGGCTCTAGTGTAGATAACCAGCTTGCTCTGAGCATGTTCTGGACTTGAGGCCTTCTGCCAGAGCACTATGTGCTGTTTATCCCTGAGCCGTCTCTCCAACCCCAATCCAGCCTCATTAAAAAAAATTGTTTTTTTTTTGAGAAGGGGTTTCTCTGTGTTGCCCTGGCTGTCCTGGAACTAGCCCTATAGACCAAGCTGGCCTCAAACTCACAGAAATCCACCTGCCTCTGCCTCCTGAGTGCTGGGATTAAAGGCGTGCACCACCACTGTCCAGCTTCATTTTTAATTTTTGAAGGAAACATTCCTGTAGTTTTCCACAGTAGGACACCATTTCACAGTTTTGTGGCTTTCCCGGGGGGAAGTAAAAGAAACAACCATCCATTCTAAACACGGAACCAGCCAAGAGACCAAAACAAGTCCAGCCTGGCAGACAAATGAGCTGCCTGGAGTTGAAGCCTTAGCGCCTCTCAGGCAGCCGCATCACCGGAAAAGTCCCAGCCCTCTGTTTTCTCCCTCATCTACTTTAGCATGGCGAAGAATAAGTGCAGCAGGGGCCAGAGGGCATGGTGACTGGAATCCAGGGGAGGGGCCTGTGAGTTTCTTGTGACCCTCTTACTCCATCTCCTAGAGTGAATATTAACAGTCCCACGATGGTAGACCTAGCAGGGTACTGGCCACGTTCCAGGAGCAGCAGTGAACGAAGCTGTCAAAATCGAACAAAGTGAAACCCACACTGGAAACTCTCAGAACACACTGTACTGCTGAAGAACAGCATCGGACTACAAGTAACAAGGTCCTGAGAAACCACAGCTCACGAACGTCAAAACTGAACTAACCTGCCTCTCTTTCCCTTCACAGGACAGCTGGAGGCAGGTGGCGGCTGATCTAGGTTGATGACTCAACGTTCAGTTGAAGATCTTTGTGATTTTCTTGGCCTTTTCCTCATAGTTTGAGGATGGCTGCTTCAGCTCCAGATCCCACATCTGCCTTTATGGAAAGAGGAAGGAGGAAGAAAGGGAAGACATTATTAGGAAGTTCTTCCCTCCCTGCTCTCCTGTGGAGCTTCTGTTAGTTACAAACCACCACAAACGCAGCTTGAGACACGTTTGCTTATTCTCGTGGTTTCTGTGGGTCAGGGCTTGGGTAATGACTTCAGTAGATTCAAGGCCCATAAGCTGCACTGTCTTCAAAGGGTTCCGAGCCCCCTCAGGCTGTTGCAGAAACCCTTGCAGCCTCAGGACCACAGAAGCACGCTTCTTTTTTTTTTTTTTTTTTTGGTTTTTCGAGACAGGGTTTCTCTGTGTAGCTTTGCGCCTTTCCTGGAACTCACTTGGTAGTCCAGGCTGGCCTCGAACTCACAGAGATCCGCCTGCCTCTGCCTCCCGAGTGCTGGGATTAAAGGCGTGCGCCACCACCGCCCGGCGCACGCTTCTTAAAGACCAGAGTGACTGTAGTTTTAGTTGCTTATTTATTTTGGTGTGCATGTGAGTGTGTGCACACTTCCCACAGCACACACCTGAAGGTCAGGGAACAACTTTCAGGAGTTGGTTCTCTCCTTTTCTCATGTGGGTTCTAGAATTGAACTCAGGTGTCAGGCTTGGCAGCAAGTGCCCTTGTCAGCCTAGCCGTCGGGCCGGACCCTGGGTGGTCCGCAGAGAAGTCCCAGGAACAGCTGTATCCTTTATAAGGAGCCCACCTGGGCTTTGATAAGAAAACACCATTCTTCACTGAAAAGCATCTGAGCCTTTTCAAGAAATGGCAGTGTAAGCAGCGGTCACAGAAAGTAGAGGAAGAGCAGAGGCTGGGACATCTCACACCCAAAAGCAAGGAAGTCCTCAAAGAATGATGGGAATCCATCAAAAGCGCACTAAATTCTACCAGTTTGAAGACCAGTGTGGCTTGCAAAGTTAAGTAGGTGCTTATCCTACAACATGCCTATACTACTTTTAGGGGTTTACCCAATAAACTGTAAGACATATGTACTTGAAAAATCGTTGTAGCTTCACTGTAGCCAAATATTTGAAATGTCTATTGGGAGCTAAGTGGATGAACAGATTGCGATAAATATGTAGAATGGAATACTGTTCAGTAGTACACAGGGGAGCGTAACTGGCAGAACATGGCTCATCTCAAAAACACAAAAGCTAGCGACGTTGTTCGTAGTAGAGTGTTTGCCTACAGTGCACGAGGCCCTGTGTTCAAGCCCCCACATGGCAAAAATGTTATGAAGGAACCGGATGCAGAGAAATCTTTACAGAATGAAATTTTAGAGCGGGCACAACTGACTCACAGTAACAGTAAACTGATCTTCCTTTGCAGGGGTGGGGGGTGGGGGGGTAAGGAGATTGACTGCAAAGGGGCATAAGGGAACTTTCTGAGTCAGATGGGCTTTGTGGGTGTTTATGAAGATAAACATTTGTCACTCACAAGGCAAAACATTTAAAATGCATGTACTTTGTTTTATGCAAGTTCTATCTCAATACTGATAGTTTAAAAAACCAAAGATTCAAATAGATACTTTACTAAGGAGTATACCCCAGCTGGGCACTGTGGAGGCAGGAAGACCAGGAGTTCAATGTCAGCTTCAACTACATAGTAAGTCTGAGGCCAGCCTGGGCTTCATGAAACCCAGCTTCAAAAAATAGTCAAGTACGGTAGCACTCATCTTTGATCCCAGCACTTGAGAGGCAGAGGCAGGTGGATCTTTGCGTTCAAGGCCAGCTGGTCTAGAGAACAAATTCCTGGCCAGCCAGATCTCAAAGTGAGACCCTACCTCAAATCCAATCAGTCAAATAGCCAATCAAACAACCATCAAAAAACATATCCAAGGGGCTGGAGAGATGGCTCAGAGGTTAAGAGCACTGACTGCTCTTCCAGAGGTCCTGAGTTCAATTCCCAGTACCCATGTGGTGGCTCACAACCATCTGTAATGAGATCTGGCTCCCTCTTATGTGTACATAATAAATAAATCTTTTAAAAAAAAAGAAAAAAGAAAAATACGGGCCGGGTAGCAGTGGCGCACACCTTTGATCTCAGCACTCGGGAGGCAGAGCCAGGCGAATCTCTGTGAGTTTGAGGCTAGCCTGGTCTATAGAGAAAGATCCAGGACAGGCACCAAAACTACACAGAGAAACCCTGTCTCAAAAAACAAAACAACAAAAAACAAAACAAACAAAAAAAGCATGACCAAACAGCCATAAACTTATGCACAGGTGTTCAGCTACCTTAGCAATCAAAAAAAAAAAAAAAATAAAGCAAGAACACACAATCACACTATGTACTGCCTGTAATAAATAAAATGGTAAAGATTGCTAATCCCAAGTTGTTGAGGTTGTGGAGTAATTAAAATTCACATACCTTCCAGATAGGAGTGTAAATGAGTTTGGCATTATCTACAAAACTTGGTTTATAAGATGAACCTATTAATGAAACCTAAGCAGTTTTTGGCAGACACTTCCTGTATGGCAGTCCCCGAGCCCATGTCTGATTTCAGCTGCAGCCTTGGCCAGTTCCCACTCTCTCTTCACTATGACGTTGACCTAATGTCCACCACACACCTGCCTCACTCTCCTGCAGGGACTTCTCTGATAGCAGATTGTAGGATGGACCTGCAAACAAAGCTGTTAAGTCTAGGGGCATCAACAGCCTGGGGCCAGCCCTCAGGTGATGAGGAATTCCTGCAGTAGATAAGGTTCCTCTTTAAAGTGGTCTCTTCCAGGAAGCCCTCTGCATGCTTCTCCAAGGTTCCCACACACTCCCCATTGGCTTTCCCTCTTTCCCACACCACTCCCGTTTTCTGGGATCACCTCCTAAGTGAATAGTGTTGTTTCCAAGTATTTATCACAGGCTCTGGTATTTTGGAAACCCAAGCTTAGATAATTGATAGCCAAAATGACTCTACTCTTAGGATGCAATTCTGGAACTTTTTTTTTTTAATTTATTTATTGTGTATACAGTGTTCTGTCTACACATATGCCTGCATGCCAGAAGAGGGTACCAGATCTCATTATAGATGGTTGTGAGCCATCATGTGGTTGCTGGGAATTGAACTCAGGACCTCTGGAAGAGCAGCCAATCAATGCTCTTAACCGCTGAGCCATCTCTCCAGCCTGCAATTCTGGAACTTAATAGTCACTGATCAGATGGCAATAAGGGTCTCATTGTTGATAGCTGAGTAGTGATAAAGTCCCTGGTACAGTGTGTTATCATAAGGGCTAAGGCTCTTTGCCTGATGCCAGACTGGAAGTACAAGTGGAAGGAAGAACTGAATCATATCATAGGTATTGACAAGAAGGTATGGTGGGGAAACCTGCTTGCCACCAAGCCTGATGACCTAAATTGTTGTATGGAAGCCACATGGTAGAAGGAGAGAACTGACTCCGGAAAGTTGTCCTCTGGCTTCCACACACTCACTATGGCATATGTGACCCTCCCCCACAAATAAATAAGTAAATGTTATAAAAAGGAAAAAGAAGTCCCGTCATAGTCCTAGCCTAACACGGGGATTCTCAATCTTCTATTCATTTGTCCTTTTAAGAAGAAAGAAGAATTAAAGCTGTCCTAGTTAGGGTTCCTACTACTGTGATGAAATACAAGGACCAAAAGCAAGTTGAGGAGGAAAGGGTGGCTTACACTTCCACATCATAGTCCATCACTGAAGGAAGTCAGGGCGGGAACCTGGAGGCAGGAGCTGATACAGAGGCCATGGAGGGGTGCTGCTTACTGACTTGAGCCCCATGGCTTGCTCAGCCTGCCTTGATTTAGAACTCAGGACCACCTGCCCAGGGGTAGCCCAACCCACCGTGGACTTGTCCCCCCACCCCAGCCCCCATCGCCCCATAATGGATCACTAATTAAGAAAATGCCCTACTTACAGCCAGATCTTCTGGAGGCATTTTCTCAACTGTCTTTTCCCTCCTCTCAGATGATTCCAGTTATGTCAAATTGACATAAAACTAGCCAGCACAAACGCTTTCCTACTCAGATAAATTAAATATTAAATAATAGAGTTTTTAATCACACAGTACTGAGCTCCACAGGCCACACACCATTACAGTATCTAAAAATCTTCTGCCTATGTATGTACTAGATTTCCACAGAGAAATCTCAGCCCTGCTGAGAAATAGTGCTCTAGTCCTTGAGTGATAGAGGGGCAGTGTCACAGATCACCTAGTTGGTTATGTTTTGTTAGCAATCTTGAGAGTCTTGAAGAAATTTCAGGTTCAGGTCATTCACTCACCTATCAACTCAGGACATAATGTGAAATCCAGAAAATTTCCATGGAAGACTGAAAAACAACAAACCCCTTCTTTTTTGGCTGCTGGGAGAGCAGACTATGTTAAAAGTTATGTCCTGAAGGAAGAGCTGTGTGTGAAGTGCCATGCCTGTAGTCCCAGAACTCAGTGTGCTGAGGCAGGAGGATCTTGACATTGGGGCTCTGAGCTATATACCAAGACCCTGTCTCAAAAACAAACAAAGAAACACAGTGCAATAGGGTGCTAGAGATGTCTTGACTATTTGCTTCAGCAGGGTTTTAGGGACCACATAGCAAGTGATATCTAACAATTGGGGTGGACAGATTAGGGTGTGTGTCTACCTCTAGCAACCACCCCTTCCACTTTCCTAACATAGAGGAGCCCTACTCTTGATGGGAGATTAATTTCTTTTGACTGGGGAACAAACTAGTCCATGTGTAGTGGCCTAAGACAATACGCACTCGCTACTTCACAGCGATGTGGTTCAGAAGGGCAAGATGGATGTGTGTGGGTTGAAACCGAGGTGCAGGGAGGGCTGAGTTCCTTTCTGGAGGATCCAAAGGGAGACTTGTTTTCTTGTATATTTTGAAATCTGCTTTCGGAAGCAGAGCAGTTCCTATCTCAAAATCCTTGTTTACTCACATCTGCAAAGCACTTTGTCATGGAGGGCACGACTTACTGTTCCCAGTGGACAGAGTGTTGACAGTCTGGAAGAGCTCCGCTTGCGACAGTGTAAAGATAGTGTAGATTAGGATAAATTTCCTGGGTTGTGATCCTAGGATAAATTATGCTCTGTGCATATGCCTCAGTTTCTCCATCAAAGGGCAAGGGGAACAGTATGAAACCTCAAAGGGTTGTTAGAGGTTTGTTTAGGGAGATAGTGTTAATGAAGTGCTCAGAAGTAGCATACAGTAAGCATTTATTAAATACATTTTTTTGATATATGGTCTCTGGATCTCAGAGATTTGCCTGCCCCTGCCCTTTGAATGCTAGGATTTAAGGTCTATGCCACCTCAGGCCACTAAATATATTTTTAACAGGTCAGTTGATGCTAGGTAACAAGCACTGCTCCAAGTGTGAGAGATACAGAGAGGATATGACTTGTGGAACTGATGGAGTCAGGTGTACAGTTACAGTTACTAGACCCTGTCCTGCTTGGGATAAAAGGGCTAGACGAGGTGGTGCACTTGGGAGGTTGAGGCAGGTTGACAGTCACAAATTCTAGGCCAGCCAGGCAAGAATCCAGAAAGTTGGAGGGGGGCAGGGAAGAAGAAGAAAATAGATAGATGTGGAAGGCTTTTGATATTGTTAAGTTCAGGGAACCTTAGAAATATTAGTCAAGTTCCTAAATTGATGTGATATTGGAGTTTCATTTTGTAGAATGAATAGGTGTCATTCAGTCAGATAAGGAAGGACTCCTTGACAGGAAGAAGAAAGTTGAAAAAATGTTAGGTAGTGTTCTGATGTGGCCGGAGCAAAGGTAGAGTATAAGATGAAACCAGAAAGAGTATAAGCAGCCAGTCTGTATGTGCTGTGTTCAAGTTTGGACTTTATCCTAGAAGCAATAAAGTCTCTCAGACTGTTTAAACGGGAAGGAGAGCACTAGTTTTGAAGCTTTATAAAGCTGCTCTGGAAACCAGAGAGCATAATGAGTTAGATTTTGAGAGACTAAAGGTTGCTTCTGTTGCCTAGGTGATGGTGGTGAATAGAGAGAAGGGCAAGGGTTTGACAACTTTTTGCAGTTTACAAGCCGGAAGCACAATTTGAAATGAATGTTGAGAATGAGGATCTGGCTTAGAGGACTACTGGATGGTGGTTCATTTGCTGAGAACAGGAACGGAAAAGGATACCAGAAGTACCCATTATTTTCAAGGACAATGCATGCTAAACTGCAGCTATTATTATTATTATTATTACTTTTACTGCTATTATTATTATTGTAAAGCTGAAGCTTAGGGAGGCCAAGTTAGGATAGCCAGGTATTACTTATTATGAAGAAATTATGGGTTAGGAATTTGAAGTCTTAACTTGAACATCTGGGGTGTGAAATAAGGCTCTGAGTTTCGGCTCAAGAGTAATACGGTCTTGGTTTTGGACGTACTGATTCTGAGGTACAGCAGGACATGCCAGTAAAGAATGCTGTTTTACAAGTATTGAGAAATACAGAATTCGAGCTCAGGAGAAAGGTTTGCGTCAAAAGTAGCCTCGGTGATGGGAAAAAAGCGGGAAAAAGAGCCTATTTTTTCCCCACGTGAATTCAATATAGCTCAAACATCTCGGCTGTTTCTTCTCCCACCCTTACCCTGCTCAGACTTCCAACCTCAAGACAGACAGAAAAGTAGATGTCTGGCTCGGAGCTAACCCGAGATCCGACAGTTTTCACACATTCAGCTCTTGGAGAGCTCGGAGATGCGGTGGTGCTTTGTAAACAAGGGGCTAACCGCGTTCCACTCTGACTACACCCTAACCATTTTATACAGCACCCCAAATTTCAAGGAAAAACGCCGGTTCAAAGTGGAAGACTGTCCGGGCTCCTAGCCGAAACCCGGCCCCAATGACGTCACATGGCAGCCAGGTGATCCTCGGCCTTTGGCGTCAAGCGCTGATGACGTCATCCCAGCGCTGGGCCTCTCCCCCCGGCCTTGTTGGCCCGGTTCACGTGGGTCTGCTCCCGCCCCCTCCCACCTGCGGGGGGCGGAGGCCCGACGGAGGGGGCGGGGCCGAGCCGAAGGAGGCGGGGCCTGGGCGGGGCTGCAGGGCGCGGCGGCAGCCAGCCCGGCTGCATACAATAGCAAGGCTGCGGCTGGGGCCGAAGGTACGGCCGCACGGTGGGCGCCCCTCACCGCTCGCCCACACCCTCCCGTCCCACTTCACCCTCAGGCTGCACGGGGTCCCCTCCGCGATCACCGGCCCTTCGCAGTCGCGTCTGCCCCCCTCAGAGCCCGCGCTCGCCACAGTCTCCTCCGAGAACGCTCCCCTCAGCGAGCGCACCCCGCCCCCTCGCAGTCGCGGCGCGCCTCCTGCTCCCCGCGGCCCGCAGCGGCCCGCCCTCCGGACCCCGGGCCTGAGGGAACCCGGCGGGAGCGGTGTGAGGAGAACGCGGGGCGGCCGCCCGCGCACACTCCCGCGCTCTCTCCGGGCTCGGCCGCCGCCAGGAGGAGGAGGAGGAGGAGGAGCAGGAGCGGAGCGAGCGCAGAAGGTGAGAGCCGGCCCCCCGCCCGGTGCTCCCCGCATCGCGGCGTCCGGCCGGCCGAGGGCGCGGGGCTGGGGGAGCCGCGGGGGCAGGGGCGCCAGGTGAGCAGAGGCGGGCTCCGCCCCGCGAGGCCGACCGGCCGCTCCCTCCGGGCCAACAAAGGCCCCCTGTGCCAGCTCCAGTGCGACCGCGGGTTCCCGCAGTCGGGACACTGGGGGACCCCGAGGGCGGGCGCTGGCGGGGGAGGGCCCACAGGTCCCGGTGCCGGACTGACTCCCTCCGGAACTTCGGGGTCCTGGGACGCTGAAACTGGCCCGCGACGCAGACGTTTAGTAAAGCAGTGCCGTCTTAGTCTCCGTGATCGGTCCCGGTTTGGGAATCACTTTTCGGGTTCATCGTCTTGAAAAATAAAGGCTGGTAGTAAATGACTTGTGCCGCCCCTCCCCCACCCCAGGAGTACCCCGTAACTTGGGAAGTTCCGCACAGACTTGGAAAGGAGAATGAGAATCATAGTTTTTTTTTTCACGCCCATTATTATTCCATTTCGAAAAGCAGAATTATTCCAACCATCACTATCTTGGGATCTTTTAACGGTAAACAACACTGTGAGTGTTTTGGAAGAATACTCGACAATTATTGGGTGACTTTAAAAAAAAAATCTTGTAACCTAGGTTCCTTATGTTAAACCCCTTGGATAATTATCTTACGCTTTACAATATTTCTAGAAAAGGTTAATAATCAAATTACTACTTTTAAGAATTGTTCTTGCGAAGAACTTTTGTCCCTATGTTTAAGGGTCGCTCAACCCTGTCAGGAGGAAAACAGCAGTACAGAGATCCCTCGTTAGGCATCAGCTCCTCCTGTGTGACCTTGAACAGGTCACTTCCAGCCTTAAAGTTCCTAGAGTTTGCTATTAGTTTTCAGAAATAAGAAGCTAGCTAGCAGTCATCTACTCAGCTTTCAAGATTCCACTGAAGAGTACTCCCCACTGTGAAGCCTTTGCTGGCATCCATCCATTCTGCCTCCTTCCCGGTAGAACAGACTTCTTCCCGTTGGGGCTCCTAGAGGTCCACAGAGATTTCTTCTGTCTGTACTTGTAACACATTCTATTTGGAAATCCTAAATCAGGTACACTCGAACACAGCCCACCTCAACTAGAAGCTACTTCTCAAAAAGTTTTGGCAACTCAGACCCTGCAATATTCCCTGAAGCTTATTCATACTCTTACCTATTACATGAACTCATGGCTTGACCTGATCAATTTGCTCATTTATTCATCTGTTTATCCAACATTACTACTAGAATCTGGAGTGCTACAATGTTTCAAGTTGCCTGCTAGGGTCTGTGGATTTCAAGTGCATCAATACAGGCAGTCTTTGCTCGCCAGACCAAGAGCTCAAAGTTTAGTGGATGAGGTAGACATGTAAACAATGAAAGCCCTCTGGGGGACTCCAGTTGTGCAGTAATTGAGGTTGCTGGACCTGTCTTACAAGTCTTGTCCTGGCCAAAGCAAGTCCTTAGGGAAAGTGACTGGCCCCTTATCTATGCGTGCACTTGATACAAAACTCATCATCCAGTTCAATATATATTTTCTGAGTACCTGTTTTGAGGCCTTGTCCTAGGTTTGCAGGAAGCTGTGCACCTTGAGGGGTCTTTGTAAAACAAAACTGGTCATATCAGTGCTTCCTATTCCCCACCCCTCCCTTTTCACAGTTGAAGGGTCAGACTTTTTAGGATGAAGTAAGAAACTCCTGGAGTCCAGACCATTACCTGCTTTTGCAGCCTTAAACCTTGTATGGTGTCTCCAGCCCCTTTTTCTAATTCCTTTTCTGTGCGCTGCTTTGCCTGGAGTGCCGCTTTCTCCCCCTTACTTGCCTGTAGAAGAGTTCTTTGTTGAATCGCTGAGAAATAGTCCCTCTTCTCTCCTTTTCCTCTTTTGGAGTAAGCTGCTCTTCTGTAGTCCTCTCGGTAATCAGTTGCAGTTGGAGTCTGCACCTTTTCCCTTTAGCTTCTTCTTTCTCTTTGCTGTCCTTCTTTCCTCCCCCCTTACCCCCCTCTCTTTCTGTGGCACTAGGGATCAAGTGTTCTACTGCTCAGCTACCTACCCAACCCCTCTCACACTGAACATTTTACAATTTTGAGACGGGACTGGCCTTAGACTCATTCTGTTGCTCAAGCAATGAACTTGTGATTCTTCTTTCTTAGTTTCCTAACTGGGAGACCACTAGGTTCAGCTGCTTGGGAATCTGACAGGGTTTCTCTGTGTGTAGCTCTGACTGTCCTGGAACTTGATCTGTAGACCAGGCTGGCCTCAAACTCACCAAGGGTCCACCTGCTTCTGCCTCCCAAGTGCTGGGATTAAAGGCGTGGGCCACCACCACCCTTTGAGTGAATCTTTTTTTAAAAAATCTGTTTATTTATTTATTGTGTTATGAGTGCATGCATGCAAAGGTATGACTTGTATGAAGATCAGAGGGCAACTTTTGGGAATTGGTTCTCTTCTTCCTGGGGATCAAATTCAATTTATCAGGCTTGGAGGCATGTACCCTTTCTTGATGGACTGTCTTGTCAGCCATATATATATATATATATATATATATATATGTTTTTAAAAATATTTTCTTAAAGATTTATTTATTTATTATGTACATAGTGTTCTGTCTGCATGTGTGCCTGCAGGCCAGAAGAGAGAGCCAGATCTCATTACAGATGGTTGTCAGCCACCATGTGGTTGCTGGGAATTGAACTCAGGACCTCTGGAAGAATAGCCAGTGCTCTTAACTGCTGAGCCATCTCTATCGCCCCAGCCCTATATATTTTGAAATTTTATTTATTGTTATTTTGTGGAGGTCAGAGGACAGCTTTAAGGAGTTGATTCCGTCTCTCTTTTCACAGTGGGTTTCAGGGGCGAAACTTAAGGTCATACTCATTAAAGCAGTGACTTTTTTTTTTAACCTGTTGACCCATCTCCTTGGCTCTACATTTTATTTTGAGACAGGACAAAGACAGGACCTACCTAAGTTGCTCAGGCTGGCCTTTGAACTTCATGTATAGCTTAGGCAGTCCTTGAACTTGGAATCCTGCTTCTAATTTCTGAGTAGGTGGGTTTAGAGGCCTGTCTACTAGGCCTGTCTCTGTCTGTGAATTATTTGAGGTCAGGATATATTTAGATTTAGTGTCTAGAAATATTACTGGTACTTTGAATAAGTGTTTGAATGAATCACTATGTGAATGAATAAAAGAAACAAGTCCTGTAAGGCTCATGAGCTAGGTTACCTCATCTTTTGGATGGAACAATTAGTTGTCAAGGGTATGGTCCCTGGACCAGCAGTGTCAGCATAATCTGAGAATTTGTCAGTATATTAGTGAGTCTCATCCCAAACCTACAAAATAAAAAAATCAGGGTCAGAGCCCAGAAATATCTGCTTTATTAGGCCCTCCACGTGACCCTGATGCTTAGTAAGGTGGGGAAATCACTACAGAGATCTGTTTTTGGTAAAACCAGCACGATGTCCTCCATTTTTCCCTCCTTCCCTCCCTCTCTCCCTCCTTTTCTTCCTTATAGTATTTAGACCCTGACATTCCCTTCTGTTTATACTCCCTGCCTCCAATCTATCTCTTGCCACTAGAATGAAAGCTTCTTGAGGGCTGGAAGTTTTTCTGTTCAAGTTCATTGCTTTAGCTCAGTGCCTAGAAGAGTGACTAACCACAGCTAGCACAGACACTCAAATATTTGTTGGATGAACAATATGATTTAGTCCTGCTATTTACTGCCAGCTGCTACATTGGGGTTTGGTTGAAGAATAGTTTGAGTGAAGAGTAATCACATTCCAATTTGCAAATCCAGAAGAATTTGGGGTATTCATTTTAGCTTTGGCCACCCTAGCTACCTTCCTCCCCTCCCTGTGTTTTGTTATTTTTAATTTTTAGTATTACATGAAACAGGTCTGGCTATGTAGCCCAGACTGGCTGTGAACTTGTGCCAGCCTTCCTGTCTCAGCTTCTTGAGTGCTGCGCTTACAGGCATATGCCTGTCTTTGCTGCCTTTCTACAATAGGAAAAACCTACAGGGTTTTTTCACTTAGAATATTGTTTTAGCCATGACCTGAAAACTTTTGAAATATTCTACGCCAGGATTCTTTCTTGAGACTTTGCAACTTGGTTTTGTAAGTCTAAAATGAGCTCTCAAACTTTTGAGTCTGAACTTGAACTGTCTCAAGTGGTTTTTGTCTTTTTCTAGTGATGTTTAAAACTGTATAAAGGCTTACTTGATTCCACACAACAATTTCTCTTCCTTATGAAGCTCTAGAAGTGTTTTGTTTCACTTTCTTTTTTTGTGTGTATGTATGTATTAGTTTCTTGTGTGTTTGTAGGTATGTGTGTGCATTTGTGGAGCCATAAGTCCGCTGAGTGTCTTCTTCAATTGCCTCTCTACTGTATTCTTTGAGACTTGGGTCTCTCACTTACTTGAAGCTTAAGAATTCAGTTAGACTGGCTGGCCAGCAAACCCTGGACATCCTTTTGACTGACTCCCCAGTGCTGGGATTATAGGTTTCCCACTGCTCCCAGTTTGTTACAGAGGTGCTGGGAATCTGAGTTCAAGTCCTCGTGCTTGTATGGAAAGCACTTTACTGAGTTATCTCATCAGCCCAGTGTTCTTGTCACTGTCTTCTTAGCCTAACACAGGATACCCAGTTTTCCCCTTTCCTAACACCCTCTGGGAAGAGTGGCTTCATTTATTCATCCTTTACCTTATAAACAGTAATTGGGTTCACCTCTGCCATTTTCTGGGGTAGATATTCAGCTATATATAGGGTGTAACCCAAGCCCTTAGGGCAGTATTGAAATGAATGGATAAAGAGAGGGATTTGATGGTAAAGGTGAGAGAAAGCTGCTTTGTGCCCCCCTCAATTTACAGATAGGTTATTAAGCAAGTATCATTTTAATAAACATACTTCAGAAATCATTTTGAAGCTGGGAGTGGTAGCCAGTATTTTTAAATTATAGCAAGTGGGAAGTGTTTTTTTTTTTTTTTTTTTTCCCAACCCTCAGAATAACCATGTATGATAATTGCTGGTATCTCAGAGATAAAGAAGCAGAGGGCTTATAGTGGTAAAGGAAACAAACTCGTTCAAAGATTTGCTGCATGTCAATGACAAGCCTCAATTCCAGTCCACATCCACCTGGCCCCAGAAGCCATGGGCTATTTTCAGTTTCCAGGCTGCTTGAATTTTTATGCGTCAGGGTATAGGAATATTTTACAAATATATTGCTGTTAGAGTTAAAATAAAAATTTCTTCATCTAGCCTGCCCTTTTTTTTGTGCATTAGGAAGAGTGATAAAGACAGATTTACAATCATGTACAGTCAATGATTCATGTGGGAAAAAGGTTTTTCCCAGGTGCCATTTTCTTCAGTTTTTACAGTAGCCCTGTATTCCCATTTTATGAGTTAGGAGACCGAGGATCATCGAAATGTTGATTTGCTTAAAAAGCACATCATCAGCAAATGCCTGAATATTGATGTGAAGCACATTTTGAAATGCTAGGTATAGTACCTTACTTTTGCCACCATCGTGTTGACTTTTGAACTCTATCCATCTAGACTCTGGGACACTAGGAACATCCTTTTAGGTTGCTTCCTAGTTTCAGTTTCTTACCCTTAAGAAAATCCTAACCAAAGAGCACAGTTTGAGCTAGAGAAAAAAAAATTGCTGAAAATTTTATGATAGCATAAATTTTATGAAACAGAAAAAAATTTATGTTAGCAGCTTGAATATAGCATTTCTTCTCCTGTCTCATATATTTATTAATGTTATGCACTGCCCTTGTCTTAAGCCTTTTGTCAGAAATAACTTTCTCTTCTTTCTTAGAACCCCTCTTTTTTTAAAAAATAATTTTTCGTGTTTCTGTTTTTGATGCCATGCATGTTTTATGACCCTCTAGGTTATCCTTTGTGGGCTGGCACTCAGTTGGTAGAGTGCTTGCCTAGCACATATGAAAACCTGGGTTTGATCCCCAGCACCACACAGAGCCAGGTATGATGCTGTATGCCTGTAATTTACAGCACTTCAGAGTGGGAGAGGATCAGAAGTTCAGGGTCATCTTTGGCTACATAATGAGTTTGAGGTCAGCCTGGTGACAAGAGACCCTGTCACAGCCAACCAACCAGATTATTCCTAGTCAAGGATCTTGAAGTAATGAGTCTAGGAAGAACTAGGGGTTCTTTAATTCCTCATTACTATGATTTATTATTTTTAAAAGGCAAATTAGTGTTTTTAAATAGTTTTTTTCTTTGTTTTAAAAATATTTATTTTTAGTGTGGTGGTGGTGGTGGTGGTGGAGGTGGTGCACGCTTTTAATCCCAGTACTCGGGAGGCAGAGCCAGGCAGATCTCTGTGAGTTCGAGGCCAGCCTGGTCTACAGAATGAGTTCCAGGACAGGGACCAAAACTACACAGAGAAACCCTTCTTGAAAAACCAAAAGAAATTATTTTTATTTTACGTTTATAAGTGTTTTGCCTGCCTGTGCCAGAAGAGGGATTCTGATTGCCTAGCAGTAGAGTACAGCCTACTGTGAGTTCCTGTGGGGGTGCTAGGAACCGAACCCAGGTTAAGTTCTCTTAACCTCTGAGCAGTCTCTCCAGCCCCTCATTAATGTGATTTTGTGTGGTATTGATTAATTCTCTAAAATTGATCCAAGTCTGAAGTTATAAAAGTGCATTATGTCTTGGCTCTTATTCATGGAGTCAGGGTTAAGTAATTTGCATATAGCCTTGGGAACCCATTCTTATTTATGGAGCTGAAACAGCTCTGTCAAGTTTCCCTTTCCCTTTCAGGCTGAGTAAGTTCCAAGAGGGGGTGACAAGAATGTTTGTTCTCTGTATAGAATCTGCCTTTTGAGTCTTTTGTTATGATAAACGATGATGCCAGTGTCTGTGTGCTTCCACCGTCTTCTGTCTGTACAGACTGGATCTTTAGGCTCAGCTCTCCTTTTTCCCCGTCCTGTTCCCACAAAGCTGAGGCTGTGTCTTCCTGATTTACACCTTTGTCTCCGTAGTTCTTTGTGTGTTACCACAACATCTGTTGCTTCATAGGAAGGAATTGGATATCAAAAGGAGAGCACCAAATCTGAAGTTACACAAAAGGCAACTTAGATACTTACTTAAATCTCTAGGTCTTCATTTAGAAAAGAGAAGAAACTCTTAGCTCACATAGTTGTTGTGAAAGTTAAATTAATGTTTGTGTAAATGAATTGCAAGATTTTGATCTGTAAGATATTAGGGTGATGTACTTAGAATTTATGTGTAGGTAAAGGTTTTTAATTTTGATTATGTTTGAATTACTTCTCAAGATTAATAAAAACACAGCAGTCTGTCTTAAGTTTACTTTAACTCTCTTGGTGTGTGTGTGTGTGTGTGTGTGTGTGTGTGTGTTTTAAAGATGGGGTCTAATGTGGCCCATGGTGGCCTCTAGCTGTGTAGCAGAGATGGCTTTGAATTTCTGATCCTTATGCCACTACCTAGTGATTGTGTTAATATACCTTAGTTAACTCTATTTTAAATGTTTATAGATGATTCTAATATGCAAACCTGGTCACAATAACAATATATTATCTGCTGTAAATGTCTTAAGTACTTGTTACATAAAAATCAGTGGTTTATTGCTATTTGAAGTTCACTCATTTGCTAATCACATTCTGTAATAGGCATTGTCTAGGGGAAAACAGACCAGTATATAGACAGTTACGTTCTCTTGAGACAAAAATGACACATTAAGATATGTGCAGGTGCTATGTGATATGAGAAGGGCATCTGCTCCACTTGAAATGGGGAGGCTTGTCAAGCTGTGTTAAAGGAGTGACACTGTAGATGAGGTCTCAACTGTGAGCAGAGGTTAGTAGTACAGAAATTGTGGAAAGGGGAGAAAGAGAGAAAAGAGTTAGGAGGGTCAGAAAACTAAAAAGCTTTTTTTGGGAGGCCTGAGTAGTTTAGTATGTGTGGAAGATAGAGCTGTAGATGGGGAATGGTGAGGGCAGGGAGAGAGACAGGACCCAGATGATGAAATGCCTTTTGTGTGATACACAAAGGTACGTTCACTCTATGGCTTGTATTCGTATTCTTTTACAGTTCTCTGGATTAGTTAGGACAGGTGCTGTTTCATCCTTATTTTATAGAAGAGAAAACAGGGAGGTTAATTGAGTTGCCTATAGCTACATATGGCCTAGCTAAAATTTGAAGACAAATCAGTCTGGCTTTTGAGCTCGTGCCTTTTTCATTGTACCGTAGCTGGTTTACACCTTTACAGAGCTCGAGGATCAGGAAAGCAGCATGAGTATGTGCAGTTTGTAAGCTACAAAGGGCTTGGCTGGTATTGGCTCTTATTTGGGACTTTGTGGTTGGAGCTTTTATTTTTCCATAAAAATATTAAATGATTTTGTACTTACAATTTACTTTATTTTGAGACAGGGTTTCATGTATTCACAATCTTCTTGCGTTATCTCTCAAGTGCTGGGATTATTGGCATGGGCTGTCACTCTCGGCTTAAAGTTCCTTTGTCTCATAGTCTGTGGACATTTCTTAGAATTCTCCTTAATCTCCAAGCTCTTCCCTCCCCCATTGGAGTTGCTAACCAGGATCCAATAAGCTAAAATATTGTCAGCTAATTACTCTTCCAATTTTAGTGTCTAAGTCCCCTTTGTTTTCGTTTTATGAATATTTATTTTATTTATTTGTTAAATTTACTTGCTTTTTTTTTTTTTTGAGCATTTGGGAAGCAAAGACAAGTGGGTATCTGTGAATTTAAGGCCAGCTTGGTATACAAGTTCCAAACCAACTAGGGCTACACAGAGAGATCCTGTGTTTAAAAAAAGAGAGAAAACAAAACAAACTGGAAAAAAAAAATTCAGATTGGGGCATAGGTGTTGAGGTATTTGGTATAATTGGACAAATTCTTGATTCTTCCTGTCACTTGGAGAATTACTGTTTTGTTCTCTATATTTTTTTCATTTAACGTCTCCCCTGGAATTAGATTAGCCCAGAATCTGAGGGGTTTGTCTTGTGACCAGTAATTTTCTGTAGTTCAGGTAATTGGGCCCAGGGTTTCAAGCGCTTGCTCTACCACTGAGCTATACTCCCAGCTCCTCAGAACAGACTTTGCTTGAATAACTGAAGATGTTACCCATTCAGTGGTTACATAAGAGTCAATAAGAAGCCAGGTAGATACAGTGGAAAAATCCACAATGATATACTTTTGAAAGTCGAGGTTTCTTTAGCAGTGTAGAGATTTTACTCACACATACGGACTTGTAAAGGCATACATATGTGTATGTTCATGTATGCATATGTTCATGAGCTCCTGTTGTGTGACACAAAACTTTTCCTGGGGAGACATAACATGTTTCCTCACCTTAGATAGGGATTCCACAGAGAACAAAGTACAGATACCACTAAAGTCCATCCAGCTTGATTATCCAGTGAATTTTATTGGTGTTCCTGTAGGGTAAAGGGCCAAGGAAAGAACACCCTGCCCCTGACTTCACCCCAAGCACCTGGGCCAAGGAAAGAGCACTCTCCCCCTGACTTGACCCCCAAACCTAAGACATAGGCCAAAGGAAAAACACCCTGCCCCTGGCTTGACCCAGAGCTTCCTGTTGTTCAGTACTTTCCTATTAAGCTCACTGTACATGCTCCAAAAACCCTATAAAAGCCTTTCCCTCCATCCAGCCCTCAGTTGTTTCTGTTCCCAGTCAGAGGCAGCAGCCATTCTGGGTTTCTCTCCAATAAATTGCTTGTGTGAGGTTTGTTTCTTGTGGTGTGACTGTGGTATTCTTTGGCTCCTGACTGCCAAGATGCTGTTGTGTTGGGAAAACCCTTATAGTTACTTACAGCAGTGTGGGAGAGGGTTGACTTACAGGAGCAGAAATGACTCAAAGACCCCAGGCCCCCATCACCAAGGCCCACCCAGTATGGATGACAGCTCACAAAAGTTGGTTAATCTGGAGCACACTGCACAGTCTGCAGGCAGCTCAACAGGCAGGAGAGTGTCATTTCCAAGAGACTCTGGTCTGAACCTCTTCCCAGCAGCTTGGCTGGTTTCTGCTTCTTCCAGGCAGCTGGTCTGATCTCAGAGTCTTCTTTACAGCTCAGATTCCTTTTGCTGCTCAGCTTCCTTTTGTCTGAGGGGTCTCTCAGCTTTTATTGCATACTCTGGCAGGGAGGGATCTAATGAATCTGGTTAGTTTCAGGGACTTCCTGAATCCATTTTGAGTAGTTTGCCTTCTGATTTAAGGAGCTTCTTGCAGGATGGAGTGTTTCAATCTTAGAGGAAACTGTTACATACAGCTCCTGTATATCTAACCTATTACTTAAATTCTATGTTATTTCACTGTATTTGCCTATTGCATGCCTGTCCATCTCCCAAACTATTCATATCTATATTATTTTGAAGCATTTCAAAATAAGTTATAAACATTAGTATTTTACCATTAGACATTTTTAGGATTCATGTTGTTTGTTTTCACAGAACATACTCATATGCTATTCTGTGGTTTTATTTGATTAATGGCTGTCTGCTCTGCTGGAACCTAAGCTCCAAGGACTCAGTCTTTTTTTTTTTTTCTCGAGACAGGGTTTCTCTGTGTAGCTTTGTGCGTTCCCTGGAACTCACTCTGTAGACCAGGCTGGCCTCGAACTCACAGAGATCCGCCTGGCTCTGCCTCCCGAGTACTGGGATTAAAAGTGTGTGCCACCACCGCCCGGTTCCTGGGACTCAGTCTCTTTAAAGCATGACTACTTAAAAGAGAATGAGGTAGGTTTTTTTTTGTTGTTGTTGTTTATTTGTTTGTTTTTTTGAGACAGGGTCTTGTGTAGCTTAGGCTGCCTTGAACTGTCTGTGTAGCCAAAGATGACCTTGAACTCCTTGATCCTTCTGTCTTTACCTCTCAAGTGCTGAATTACAGCAGGCACTTGACATTCCCTGCAAATGAAAGTAGGATTCCTTTTCTGTTAACTGTTGTGCTGGAGCCTGGTGTAGAGTCGGTGTTTAATACCATGTTGTGACTGAGTAAATGAAAGTGGAGGCGGCATACACTGGAGCCCACGTGACTTCTTGAGTAAGAACATGAGTTTAATTTTTCTCCAGCTCAACAAACATCAAAGAATTCTTGTGTATTTCTCCTTTGGAGCTCCTCCTGCGCTTGGGAGTTCTTTCTTACTTCTCCTTAATCTGTGTTCACACTGCTTTAAAAAAATACTTTAATATTTGTCTAAAATATGATAGAGGTTGCTAAATAGATGACTGTTTGGTACAAATACCTCTGACATGAGTAAAAGTTGAAGACTTTCCTGATGACATCTAGGAGTAAAAATATTTCAAGGCCACCTCCAGCTATTTTGCCATTCTGGATAGTTCTTTACTTCATTTGAGTTGAGGAGTTAACATACTATTGAGACCTTTGTAGCCGACCTTCTAGGTGGCAGTTTTGTTTTGTTTTGTTTGGTTGCACATATGCTAGATATGAACCTTATAGCTGCATTTGCGGTTGTATTCTGAGGGCCAGGCCTTTTATCCCAAGGCAGGACTTCAAAATTGGAAGTTCTTTTATATTAGTTTTGGGGTGTTTGTTTCTTTAAAGTACTTTACTCCCCCACCCCCTTTTTGCCAAGGTATCTGTGTGTTTCCATTTGGCTTTACAACTTTACAATCTAGATCCTCCTGCTTTAGCTTCCAGAATGCTGGGATTATAGCCAGGTACTACCACACCTGGCTTAGTGTTATTAACTTTCTTCTGTTAAAAGTAACAGATGGCTCAGGAGTTAAGAGCATTGACTGCTCTTGCAGAGGACCAGGATTCAATTCCTAGCACCCTAGCACAACTGTCTGTAATTCAAGTTTCAGTGGATCCAACTCCCTCATACAGATAGACATGCAGGCCAGACACCAATGTACATACAAAACAAAAGAAAACAAACAAACAAACAAACAAAAAAGAAAACGAAAAGATCCGGGCCTGGGGCTCTGGCATAAGTAGAATGCCAAGTTCAGTCCCCAGCACCACAAAAAACCAAACCAAAACAAAAAAAAATCCTAAATCCTGTTTTAGCAGCACTATAAAAAAAAAAAACCCAGAGCTCTATTTTCCAAACTATGTCTTGTTACTACTAGAAATTTAAATAGTTTGAATAAAAACCTAGAGAAGGAGATGGGTGTGGCAATGGATGCCATTAATCACAGCACTGGAGAGGCAGAGGCCAGCCTGTTTTACATAGTGAGACCCTGTCTCGACCTCCCTCCCCCACAAAAATCCAGATAATGTTTGCATGATGTTTTTTTGATGTATCATAATTTCTAATTTTCCTTTTGTGTTAGTTCCTTTTCTGTTGCTGTGATGAAACACTATGAATAAGGACAAGGCAAATTATAGAAGAAAGTTTATTTGGGCTTATGGTTCCAGAGGGTTAGAGTCCATGATGGTGCAGTGGAGGCCCCAGGCATGCAAGCAGGAGCAAGAAGCTGAGAACTCCTTTTTAGAACTGCAAGCTTGAAGCAAATGAGCAAACTAGAAGTCACAAGAGTCTTTGAACTCTCAAAGCCTGCTTCAGTGACACACTTCCTTCAAGAAGGCCATACCTCTTAAGAGTCACCAAACACCACCAAGTGGGGACCAAGCATTCAAATGGGGGGCATTTTTCATTCACATCATCATACCTCTCAACCTCTTTCACCACCCTTTCAGTTTATTTATTGAAGAAACCACATTATTCTGTAGGTTATTCACTTCAGATTTTGTATCCTATTGTTAAAACAACTTCTTTGGTCCTATATATTTATTTATTTTTAAAACTATTTTAATTTAATTTTATGTATGTAGTTTGCTTGCATGTATGTCTGTGTACCACCTGTGTGTCTAGTACCAGAGGAGACCAGAAGAAGACATCAGGTCTCCTGGGACTGGAGTTACACATGATTATGAGCCTCCGTGTGGGGCCTGGGAATTAAAGCTGGGTCCTCCGGAAGAGTAGCCAATGCTCTTAACTGTTGAGCCATCGCTCTGGCACCCCCTTTGTATTTCTTACAAAGGCATAGCTGGGTTTAGAAGCCCAACTCTGCCCTCCTTTCCCTCTTTCCTCTTCTACCCTCTTCCCCCCCTCTTCTCTAACCAGGACCTCACACGTGTTAGACAAGAGCTGTAGCACTGAGTCACATCCCCAGAAACTTGGTCAGATTCAAGTTCATGTTCTTTGTTTTGAACTAGTGCCACATCGTTGTTATTAGTGTGTTCTTTCATCAAGAGGCTCGTGATTCCTGGATGTCTCTCATTCTGAGATGCTAATAGCTGTAGAATTTCCTTTTGTTCTTAGATTGCAGGACCTCTCAACCTTTGCCATTCTTGTTGAGTTCCTTCTTTTAAAAGTCTCCTGGGCTAGCCAAATGACTCAGTACTTAAAGATGCTTCCTGGCAAGCCTGAAGACACACACACATACATACATACAAAATAAGTAAATAAAATACATTTTTAAATAGACTTCCTTTCCTGGGTGTTATGGCATATATGCACTTAATAGTCCCAGCTACTTGAAAGAGGCAGGAGGATTGCTTGAGCCCAAAAGTTGGAGGCCTGTGTTAGTATTATTGTTAGATATATAGAATAATTCAGTTGTTTTAAAAAAAATCAGCATCCATGCATTCCTTTCTGCTCATCATTAGGTCTGTTCTCACTCCTTTTGTCAGTATATGCTTTTTTAATGGCAATATATTAATAGTATATTAATATATATATATCATCTAATAATATGGCAGATTCTAAAATGGAAATTGAAGAATTTTGTGAAGCTGAAATATAGTAATTCTGGAAGATGGCTTGAGCCACACACAGAAACCCTTGACAGGTGAAAATTAGATAAGGTTAGACCACTTTAAAGTTGAAGAGATTGTGTACAGTTAGTATGTTTAAGCTAAAAATTTAAATACAACTTGAAGGAAGGTTAATGTGGGCAATAAGACAACAGGAATTCAGAAAGACATCTATTTAAGTAACAAAAGATTAAAAGGAACCTGGGAGAAAATGGTGAAGATCTTAAATATTTTTACAAAATTGATCTTATCTACATATTTTGGAAATTAAATGTGAAATGACAGATGTTCTTTAAGATTTTTGTTAGTGGCAATTATAACTTAAATTTTAGTAATGGTGATGAAAAATAGATTTTGATTTATTTTGACAGATTATTAAAACCCCTTTCTTCCAATCAGTTTACTTTTCCTTTTTCTTTCTTTCTTTTTCTTTTTTCTTGTTTTCTTTTTTGGCAGAGGAGGGAGGTATACTAGAAATTCTGGTTAACTTTAAGTGATTTTTTTGGGGGGTACTCGTTATCCCTTGGATAACAAGAAGCCCTCTAGAGTTTGATGGTTCTGTTAGGTATAGTCCTCTGAGACTGGGATAGTCTTTATTGGTTATATTCCTGTGGTGCCTGATAAGTGCATAGTGATCAAGGAAGAAGTGAGAAACAACTGAAGGGATTTGGTACTATGTGGTCCAGGGCCTGTATGGCAGAAGTATGGTAGACTTTGGCTGTTAAATGTTGTTAGGTCCAAATGGAAAACCTCTTATTCTTCTTTTTGTTCCTGCCTAGTATGTGCTTTAATATTCAGAGTCTGTTCTCTGCTTTAGTAGCTCTTGGTCTCATTGTAATTCTTGCTGGAGATGGAGATGGAAATGAGAAAGGCTTTGGGCTGCTGCCTGGATAGCCACATTCATGAGAATTTAGCAATGCAAAGGGACCAAGTGCCTTGACTGACCCAGCCGGTGCCAGGTCAGCCAGTCATTGCTTTCCTGCTCTCCCTTTGTTCTCTGCGCCGCCATTGGCCTTTTGTCTGCTGGAGGTTTGTGCTACAGCTGTTTCTACCAATTAATGTAACGCTAATGTGCCCCTTAGTGAAGCCATGGACACACATGGTTCCAGTCGGTGGGTAAGAGCTCCATAACCTTCAGAATATCTTTCCACTAACAGTTGGACTAGACACCTGAAAATATTTTCATATTGTTTTTGAAACCATAGAAACCAAGCTGAACATGCTGTTTAGATCTGGGATCTTAACTCCTCATTTTATTTAAGAAGAAAGATAAGAAAACACAACAAAACAAGAAACCAAAAAGGGCTCCTGCCAAATTAATTTCATTATCTCATACTTTAACAAAGATGTCTGATTTAAATTTTATCCTCTCTGTATTGTATAGCAGTTAATCTTCTCCCCCTTACCTAACTCTTAGGCTGTGATGCTGCCATTTCCTGCTATGTGTTATGGGAGTGCTAAACTCAGTAGTTTCAATTTCTTTACCCTTAAAATGGTACTGACCAAAGCTGCTTATAGGTTTGCATTAGGATTATATGATGTAGTAATTATATTATATAACACTTAGCAGATTTTGACACATAACAAATGCTCAACAGATGCTTGGCCATCATTCCAGGTTAAAGAAGCAGCTGGAATGATCGATCTTAAACAACAGTGCCTAATTTATAGCTATGTGCTTGAAACCTTTCTTCTTAATTCTTCAGTTAGGATTCAAGCCTTATGAAATCCAGGACCTTATCTGCTTGCTACCCTGAAGTATCCTTAGCACCTAGAAAAAATAATTTTTTTTTTTGAGACAATAGTTTCATATAGCCTGGGCCATCCTTGAACTCATTGTATATGTAGCCAAGGATCTTCCTGCCTTTAACTTCAAATGCTGAGATTACAGGTAAGTAACACTATGCTCAGGTTATATGATTCTGGAGATTAAGACCAGGGCCTCATGCATGCTAGGCAGGCCTTCTACCAACTGAGTTATATCCCTATCATTTTATAGAACAGTTTTCAGTGTAATCATAGATGTTTAATACATACTTATTTTTTTC
This sequence comes from Peromyscus californicus insignis, assembly GCF_007827085.1. NCBI lineage: Eukaryota > Metazoa > Chordata > Mammalia > Rodentia > Cricetidae > Peromyscus > Peromyscus californicus. The sequence continues at coordinate 105,054,315 of NW_026294562.1, read as the reverse complement.
TTTCTCTCCCCCCTCTTCCTTTTTCTTTGAGACAAGGTGTATGTATCCTTTGTTGGCCTGGAATTCATTATGTAGACCAGGCTGGCCTTGAACTCTTAGAGATCCCATCTGCTTCTGTCTCCCAAGTTCTAGGATTAAAGGCTTATGCCACCATGTCCAGCTCAGTGAATTTTTTTGAATGAGTGTTTTCTAAATAACATCAAGGTTTAGATACTGCATTGTCATTGGTACTGTAATTTTTTTCTTTTCTTTACAGTTCTTTATATGAATTTGTACTTTTTAAAAAGCTTTGGGCTGGTGAGATGGCTCAATGGGTACTTGCTGCCAATCCCCACAACTGAGTTTATCCCCAGGATCCACATGAGAGAACCAGCTCCCATGACTTGTCCTTCAACTTCCACGTGTATGCTGTGGCACCTGTGTGCCCACATACATACATATGCACACAAAATAAATTATGTTATGTCTGATCATTTCATGTATCATTGTAAGCCTTCAAGAATGAGGCGGTAGCGCACACCTGTAATCCCAGTACTTTGGATGTGGAGGCAGGAGAATCAGGAGTTCAAAGTCATCTTTAACTACATAGTGAGTTCCAGGCCAGCTAGGGCTGCTTGAGTCTCTATTTCAAAAAACAAAAGCGAAAACAAAAACAACCAACACGCCCACAGCCTAGCCCTCAAAAAAGTGAAAACCTGTGATCTTTGCTGTAAGAATCTTCCCCATAGCTCATAGTGTGGTATTTTTTCTACAATTTTGAAGATTTAGTAAATATTAACCATTAGTTATAAAGATCACTTGGATTCAACTTTAATTTATTAAGCAAAAACTAGTATATGCTGTGGAATCATTCCAAACTCTGAAAGTGAATTTGTAGATGTAATCCTCAGTGGCATGGGGTGCCTTATTGCCTTTATGAAGGTTGTTTTTTTTTTTTTTTAAAGATTTATTTATTTATTATGTATACAGTATTCTGCTTTCATGTATCCCTTCAGGCCAGAAGAGGGCACCAGATCTCATTACAGATGGTTGTGAGCCACCATGTGGTTGCTGGGAATTGAACTCACTCAGGACCTCTGGAACAGCCAGTGCTCTTAACCTCTGAGCCATCTCTCCAGCCCCCGAAGGTTTTTTTTTTTTTTTTTTGGTTTTTCGAGACAGGGTTTCTCTGTGTTGTTTTGGTGCCTGTCCTGGATCTTACTCTGTAGACCAGGCTGGCCTCAAACTCACAGAGATCTGCCTGGCTCTGCCTCCCAAGTGCTGGGATTAAAGGAGTGTGTCACCACTGCCTGGCAGTGTGCCCGGTTGTTCTTTATACCTGAGCTAACCTTACTTCCTGTCTCTCCTCTGCACAATGACACTGGTCATTTCTTCAGTGCTCTCTCACTTTTTCCAAGTCTCTTTTCTTCTTTTTCCTCTGTGAGCGCTTTCCTTTTATGTAGGTTGGCTGATTATGAGGGAGGACATTACACTAAAGAGTTGATGCAAAGATATGGGCTAGGTATTATGGGAATATGATAATATGTATTATATGTTATTTTTAATGTGGGGCTGTTTATCAGAGTCCTTACAAATTAATAGAGGCAGTAACAGAATCAATTTTAGCAACTTTAAGCAACATGGATTCATTATAGGTTATGAGAGGAGGTCTAAAAACTCCTTGTGATGGCTAAGGATGCAGCTCAGCGATAGAGCATGTGCCTGGCATACTCAAGGCCCTGAGTTTAGTTGTCAGCTCTGAAGAAAGAAATCTGAAGAAAAGTGTCCAGGTTGAATTTATTTGAACTAACTCTTCAGATTGCATTAAAGAACTGAGCTCCCAAGGATGCCAGTTTTTGCTGGAAGCTGTTGCTGTGACAGCTAGATCTAGAATTGTGCTGTCTCTGCTGCAGTCTGTTCCCACAAAAGGATGTTCTGTGTCCAATCTTACCCTTTATCTAATCTAGTTTGAGAGTATCTACTTGGCAAAACCTAAATCATACTTTTTTTTTTTTTTTTGGTTTTTGGAAACAGGGTTTCTCTGTGTAGCTTTGTGCCTTTCCTGGATCTCGCTCTATAGACCAGGCTGGCCTTGAACTCACAAAAATCCGCCTGGCTCTGCCTCCCGAGTGCTGGGATTAAAGGCGTGTGCCACCACCACCCGGTTAAATCATACTTATAAGAGAGTGTAGATAATCTAATTTTATTTTCCCAACTATGTAGTACCTAGAAGGAGATTGAAATAGGTTTGAGAAAACTAGTTTACAGATTGGTTATAGAGAGTATTCAGGTGCTAGTGCATTTTTCTAGTACTAAATCTGATATTCTATTAGTACAAAATCTTATTTAAATTTTTTATAAATCATGTTGAAGTTTATATCATCATGTTTATGTTACCTTTGTCCGTATGTTGGTACATGTAGTAAACTGGCTGATGGAGCTATTGGGAAGATAACTTGTTTTGTTCACTAATGGATGTGTGTGAGAGAGGAGGGGAGGAGGAGGAGGAGAAGGAGGAGGAGGAGGAGGAGGAGGAGGAGGAGAGAGAGAGAGAGAGAGAGAGAGAGAGAGTGTATGTAGAGATTATGAATATTTGCAATCTAGCCACTAATTTGGTCTGGTGCTGGGAATTGAACTGGGAGCCTCTGTAAGAAGTGCTCTTAACTACTGAGCCATCTCTTCAACCTCCTAAAGCCCCCCTTCCCATCTTCTAAAGAGTCAAATTGTACTTGCCTATCTCTGAATTATAAATTTCCAGGGACATAGCACATGCTGATTGGTTAAACTTAATCACTATTGAAGAACTAACTCCTTCTACCCCTGCCTCTGAAGTGTTCAGATTATAAGTGTGGTCCATCATGCTTGGCAAATTACAAATTTTTGAACCACATCCCAGACCTAAGTAAAAAACTCTAAATGAGCTAGATGGGGGTGGCGCATGCCTTTAATCCCAGCACTTGGGAGGCAGAGACAGGTGAATCTCTGTGGGTTCGAGGCTAGCCTGGTTTATAAAGTGAGTTCCAGGACAGCCAGGACTGTTACACAGAGAAACCTTGTCTTAAAAACAAAACAAAACAAAACCCTCTAAATGTGGGGCCTAAATTTTTTTTTTTTTTATCAATTTTCCAAGTGATTCAGATTATATGCTTACTACCTTTGAAGGATGATAAAACATGAGGACTTCACTTAAGAAGAAGGAAGACAGGAGTAGCTGCTAGGTAGTTTCAATATTGTAATGTAGTTTAAGGGACCAATTCATGAGGGATCTTGAATGTGTACTTTATAAAGTTGTGAAATATAAAGTGGATAGTGTATATCTGAGGACTTGTTTGATGAAGGAGAAAGAATATAATAGGGGTAAGGCTGAACTCAAGATTTTGGAGGCATGAGATCAGATTTTCATCCTGGGCTCTTTCTCTCATTCAGCTTTAAACTCTCTTTGAATAAACAGAATATGGCCATTAGGATGTTGGGAGAGGAAAACAAAAGGCATGAAATTAAATGGGTAATTTCCTGTATTAATAGTAAAATGTAGTGCTGAGTACATCACTTTATACTGCAAGTAAAATTACTATTGTTGTTTTCCTTTTAGAATGTAACTTTATGTGGAAAGGAAACCAAATAAACTGCTTCTGTAAACTTATTGGTACTAATTAAAACTTAGATTTCCAGACTTTGGGGGCTAACTAATCAAACATTAATTTTATGGATGAAAAAACTAGGGCTAAGAGAAGAAAAACTATTGACTTACTGTTACGTAAGAAGTTGGGGTTAAGACCACCTTTTGGCACTTGTGCCTCCTTGTTGAGTACATTTCTATTAGACTCCTTCAAGGCATGGTATAAGAGGAAATGTGAGCGAGAGCAGAAAGAGCACAGATTTGAAGATCTGTGTATGTAAGTCGTAGTTCTGCCACTTACTGATCTGTTTGAGACAGTAGTATTACTTCTTTCCCAGTTTCCTCCATTGTAAAATGGGATTATGCTGCTCCCTCTTGAAACTGCCCCACAAGGCTGTTACTGTGTTACAGTGTGAAGTGCAGTGGAAGGGCCAGTTCGAGTGGAGGTGGTCAATTTGTTAATACATTTCAGCTTTCTCACCATTTAGTGTCTGATTTTGAGAATGTCTCCTAATTTTTTTCGAACTTGGTTTTTCCTCCAAGTTCTCTCTGAACAATAGTACCTGTCTTATAAGATCATTTTTAGGACATCAGTATGAGTAAATGTAGGGAAAAGCAATGTATTTTCTTCCTATTGCTAGGTTCATAGAGAAGCTTCCATAACAAAAGGCAGATCAATACAAGGAAATCATATAGATTTTAGTACAAGTTTTAGGTGATATGAACCATTAGAAGGAAATGGAGATCCCTCAAAATAGGTACACTCGTATATTTTTATATTTAGGTTTGTTGAAGAGGTGAGTAGGGTTGAATTATTGGACAAAGTATATGATCTAATGCTAGTAAATTAGGGGAAACTTTGCAAAGATTGTTTGTTTGGGTTCTTCTTTATATCCATGTGTCTTCAGAGATGAAGAGGTTCTTTCCTTTGGGAATTCCTTGTGGGGATTACCTCTTGAATTAGGATCTTAGGAGAAGATAAAGAAAGGTATGTCTGACCTTCTTGATTATGCTGTCTTCTCAAGTGACAAAGATACCATATTTTGGGAGTAATGTTTTATTAAATCTATAAAAAAGCATTCAAAATGGTACCTGGCATGTGGTAGTATTGGAGAACTTCTTAGGAGACAGTTCTGTTTTCCCAGAATTACTCTTTTAAAATCTTTTTTTTTTTTTTTTTTTGGTTTTTCGAGACAGGGTTTCTCTGTGTAGCTTTGCGCCTTTCCTGGGACTCACTTGGTAGCCCAGGCTGGCCTCGAACTCACAGAGATCCGCCTGGCTCTGCCTCCCGAGTGCTGGGATTAAAGGCGTGCGCCGCCGCCGCCGCCGCCGCCGCCGCCGCCGCCGCCGCCGCCGCCGCCGCCGCCGCCGCCGCCGCCACCACCACCACCCGGCCTCTTTTAAAATCTTAAAGTACTTGTTTTTCTATGGTTTTATATTATTTATTTATTTGTGGGTTTTTTTTTGGGGGGGTAGGGGAGGATGCATGTGCATTGAATTCAGAGAGAGAAGATGATTTGTGGAGCTGATTTTCAGCCTCTGTCTTGTTTGAAAGAAGGCCCCTTGTTTTTACTGCTGTATTGCCACACACTGGGCTAGCTAGCCTCTAAGTTTCTGGATGATTCTGTCTTTACCTCCTATTTTGCTGTTGAGTGCTGGGGTTATAAATGCCTGCCTCAGCATCCAGCTTTTACCAAACTCAGGTTGTCAGGTGTGCACGGTTAGTGACTTTGTCTACGGAGCTGTCTCCCTGACCTTGGATTGTTTTTACAGTGCTGAGGATCAAAGCCAAGACCTTGTCCATACTATTCAAGCATTTTATCACTGATAACCCCTGCACGCCTCTACTTTTGTTGAGCATAGTTCTGGAGTGGCTGTATAAGGAGTAAGGATGCGTTTGGCTGCTAGGTTTCTATTCTAAACTCTAGTGGCCTATAGTCAGGGTTCTTGTTCTGTGAGAAGGGCCATTAGATAATGTTTTCCTTTGGGGTAGGGTGGGTTGGGGTGGGAGAATTTGTAGCTCACATTGGCTTGAACTCACTATGTAGCTGAAGTTGGCTTTAAATTCACAATGACTCTACCTCCCAAATCCTGGGATTATGGTATGAACAAATACACTCAACTGTAATGATAGGTTTTATGGTAAATGGATTGAGAAAGAGGGAGCATTAATTTAGGAGCTGATAAACTTGGGAAGGAGAATAGAAAAGGGAAAAGTATTGCTTCTTTGTGTTGTTTGTGTCTGTGGCTCACTGAAGAGCTCATGTCAGGACTTTAGTAGAGAAATCTTTGTGAATTGAAATGAAATCAAATGAAAAGCATTGTGACTGTAAATGTCTCAAAAGTTGGAACCATGTCTATGTCCTTTTTTGTCAAATACCTGGCCCACAGTGGATATGCTGGTATATTTTTATTGTTTTTTTTTTTTTGGGAGGATGTCTGAAGTAGAGAACATCTAGGACTTGAGGGCTTCATTAGTCCTGGTGGGGCCCTAATCTCTCACCCTCCATGTTGCATAGAGATTTGTGTTTAATCAGGCTTTCATAGTCTTCAACCTGAAGAAATACAGGGTTTGGGGTCTTGGGTTTTTGGCTTAATTCTGATGGCCATTTTCCATTGCTGTCCTAGCTAGGCCATATAGCTCTTTACTTCATTCATAGTCACTGTATGTGACCTGCCAGGTTCTTCTTTCTGTTTGTTAACCCTAGGGAAGAGTTTGTGGTTCTAATGCGTGAGAGCTTCAGAACATGAAATCTCACTTTCAGGCAAACAACTTTTCCTTGGAGGGTCCTTGATGATGAGAAAACACAATGCTGAGATGCTGTTCTTCTCTTCTCCCTTCCCAAGATAGTCTCATGTAAGCCATCAATTGAGTAAATATGTATGTACTATACATTATGGATCAGACTTTTTGGGGGGTATGTGTGTATGGTGGGGCATCAAACATGGAGTCTTATACTTATTAGTTAGATCTTCACCCTTTGGAGTTGACATTCTCATGGGTGATTTAAATATATTATTCCCTCAAGTACTTACAAATAACATTTTAAGTTAGATTGATCATATTCATATCATATTGATTCAGTTTCACAAATGAAGAGTCTGGAATTTAGATAAAAGCAATTATTTACTTTAGCTGGTAAAGGGTAAATGCGGGATTTGAACCACTTCTTAAGACTAATTTAAAAAATTTTGTGTATATGCTTCTGTGAGTATATGCCATGTGTGTATGGGTGCCAGAGATGGCCAGAAGAGGGTATTGGATTTACCTGCACCTAGAGTTATAGGCAGTTATGAGCCATTCATTCCACATGGCTGTTGGGAACTGAACTTGGATCATCTGGAAGACCAGCAATGCTTTTCCAGTTCCTGAATCCATTTTGTTATGACTGCTTGCCTATGAATCTTACCAGAATGGGCACTTATGAAGTCAGGAATTTTGTCTGGTTCAAATTTGTGTTTGCTCTTCTCAGGATAGAGGTTGATACATAGTATTTTTTATTGGATGATTGATACATTGAAGAGTCAAAGATTTAAAAGAGTAGTGCATTTGGGATGAGAATATTGACAGTTGCCTAATGGTTCTAGTTTGATATTTAGTGCTGTGTAAATACCATGACCAAGAACTACTTGGCAGAAAATGGTTTATTTCATTTTACAGTTTACAGTCCATCATGAAGGGAAGTCAAAGCAGGAAACTGGAGGCAGGAGCTGAAGCAGAGGCCATCTAAGAATTCTTCTTACTGGCTTGCTCTCCACAGCTTTCTCAGTTTGCTTCCTTCCTTTTTTTCCCTTTCCTTTCCTCTCCTTTTTTCCTTTTCCTTTCCTTTCTTTTCCTTTTCCCCTTCCCTTCCCTTCCCTCCCCTTTCCTTCTCCTTCCTTCCTTTCTTCCTTCCTTCCTTCCTTCCTTCCTCTGTTTTTGTTTTTGCTTTTGTTTTTCAATACAGGGTTTCTCTGTGTAATCCTGGCTGTCTGAAAATTCAGAGATCTACCTGCCTTGCCTCTTCCTGAGTGTGGTATAAAGGCATTCACCGCCACCACCTGGCTTAGCTTCCTTTCTTATAGTATCCAGGGCCACTTGTCCCAGGGATGGCACTGTTCACAGTGAACTGTCCTACATCAATCATTAATCAAGAAAATATCCCACAGACTTGCCTACAGTTCAGTTTGATGGAGGCGTTTTCTCAATTGAGGTCCCCTCTTTCCAGATAACTCTAGCTGTGTCAAGTTGACAAAAGCTGTTAAGTACACTAGTCCACGTCATTTACCTGAGGAAGCATAAGTCTTCACCATGAATTTTTGTTTATTTGGAGACAGGATCTCATGTAGCTCAGGCTGGCCTCTATCTCACTGATTCTTCTGTCTCAATCTCTCTAGTGTTAGGATTATAGGCATGTACCACCAATTAGCTTATGGGATGTTGAGCTTTGTAATTCTAGGCAGTCACTGCCAACTGAGCTACATTCTTTGCTCCTTAGGGTGAACTAACTGTCTGTCTGTCTATCATCTATTTCTATCTATCATCTATATCTATCTATCTATCTATCTATCTATCTATCTATCTATCTATCTATCTATCATCTTCTATATCTGTCTGCCTGTCTATCATCTATCTCTATGTATGTATGTATGTATGTATGTAGTCTATCTAATCTATCTATCTCTATCATCTATTGATATAAACTATGGTACCAGAAAGGAAAGCATTATTTACTCCAGAAAATCTACAATGATAACTAGCATAAACATCACAAGCATACACTTTAAAGATCTTAGCTAGGGGCCAGGAAGACGGCTCAGTGGAATCATATCTAACTAAACCTGATGACCTGAGTTCATTTCTGGATCCTGGATCTCATGTAAGAAGATAGGTACCATCTGTAATTCCAGCACTCCTGTTTCAAGATGGGAGGTAGAAACAAGAGGATCAACTGGAAGCTCATGGGCCAGCTAGCATGGAGTATACACTTTAGCAATAGAAAGAAGAGAAACCGTCTCAACTAGGTGGAAGAGAGAATTAATTCCTGAAAGTTGTTCTCTGATCTCTAATGCAGGCTGTGGCATATGTGTGTACACACACACACACACACACACACACACTTAAATAAGAAAAAAAAATCTTATCTGGGCAAAGTGATGCATACTTATAGTCCCACCTACTCAGGAGGCTGAGGCAAGAGGTTTGATGGACTTTAGGCGTTTCAAGCCAGTCTGGGCAATTTAGTAAGATCAGTCTCAAAGGAGAGGGTATAGCTTCAGGGTTGATCCCTTGGGTAGTCTGGCAAGTGCTTTATAGCCGGCACTACCACCATCACCACTTCTCACAGAAAAAGTTTCGCTAGGAAAAATAATACTTCCTTCATTGAATAATCTTCCAAAAATTCAAGATGAAAAAGAGTCTATCTGAACTGTGAAGTGTCCTATTGTTTCAGGTCCGGCTTTCTCTGCTCAGTGCCCTCTCTGGTTTCATTCTTCTTACGTATATAAATGATAACTGGATGTTCTCTTTGGCCTTGAGAACTCAGATAATTAGATAATGCTCTTGCTTACTTCCTCCGTTACCATGGTAACAGAGATGTTCTACAGCTCCTTTGCCTTGCTTTAGCGCACTGTTTAGTTTGCTTTCAAGTTCATTGCCTGCTTTGTTTTTTTATTTACTCATTTCGTTTTTTTGCTTTTTAACTGTTTCTGTGTACACTTGTGTTCCCTTTTGAGGTTGAGTTTTGTAAGGCCCCAGGAAGTGAAGCACCTTCCTCAAACCTGGTTGCACCAAAACCCATCAAGTCAAGTCTTGTCCCCAAAGAGGAAGAGAAAGCCAAAGCTTCTTACCATAGAATAAGAGCTTCTCTTTTGAGCTCCCTGGGTTAACTTCTCCACTAACAGAAGGGACGTTTCCTCTTAAGTGACAGCATTTATTGTACTGTGTATTTTATACTCCACTCTCTTGTAATCATTCTCATACCCTGTCTGCCCTAAACATTTTCTTACAACCATCAATCCTTCTAAGGTTAGAGGTACTACTGTGTACCAGGAGCTCAATAATGAGGAGATACCATAAGCTGAGAGCCTTATTGCTGGTAAGCTCCCAATAAATATTTTCTTTTTTTTTTTTTTTTTGGTTTTTTGAGACAGGGTTTCTCTGTGTAGCTTTGCGCCTTTTCCTGGAACTCACTTGGTAGCCCAGGCTGGCCTCGAACTCACAGAGATCCGCCTGGCTCTGCCTCCCGAGTGCTGGGATTAAAGGCATGCGCCACCACCGCCCGGCTCCAATAAATATTTTCATTTAATATTCACAATGGTCTCTGACATGAATGTTATATCCCTTTTACATATGATGTCATTGAAGCCCAGAGAGATAAAAGTGATTTACAACATCATAACGGATAAGCTGAGTTTGCTGACTCCATGCTTGAACTGTAATTAGAACTCTCCTTGTGATTCCCAATCCAGCCTTCTTCCCGTGGATACCACAAATACAGAAATTGAGTGTATAGTTTTATTTAATGCAATGATAGACAGGAGTTCAAATGGGAGCAAGTTGGAATGGAGGGACACATAGGCACAGCACACACTTAATAGCCATATTAAGAAATTGCCCTGGAATATTTATAATGTCCTAATTGGAATTGTGGGCGATCCTATAATTTGGCATTTTGAAATGATTGTTTAGCTGATTAGCAGATGTAACACTGCTAACCTTTGAGCATGTTCTGTTCTAAAAAGATGAAAAGCTGCTTCTCACTACCAAGGGCAAGGTAGATGAGCTCAACTTTGACTTGAAACAGTATGTACTTCTGTTTTGCCCCTAAACCTTTTCATTTCTCTTTCTCTCTTTCTCTCCTTCCTCTCTCTCTCTCTCTCTCTCTCTCTCTCTCTCTCTCTCTCTCTCTCTCTCTTTCTCTTTCTTTCTTTCGTCAGGTGTCAATAACCTACATTTTCAGTGCTGTAGAATCATCAAACAATTGGAACATGGGGCTCTTATCCCAGCAGCTTGAGTTCTCACCAAAGAGTCCAGATATTAAGCACCTTTGTGAAATTGGTTGTTAAAAGGTAGGCCTTGAGACACAGCTCTGCCTCCTTGTTTTGTGGCATGGGTTATTGATTCAGTCTGCAGTCTCTTAAGAGGACTAAGTAATGTTGTATAGAAAGGTAAGAAAAATGACATCTGGGCTTACTCTGTGGGTTTGAACAAATGCTTTCTACTTTCTAGGCCTTTTCCTTCTGTTTTCTAGGCCTTTTTCTTCATGTGTTTTAATGTAGTGATTCTAGGTTACGTATTCCCATTGTCTGTGCAGGAAGAGACTCTGCATCTTAGAGACCTGATAATATTCTAGACTATAACTTCAATTGTTCTCGTCATAACTCTTCCATTTATTATCTGTACTCTAAATATTTGCTGAAGTCCCTTACTGTCTGATGTTGTCGTCATTGAGGTTTTTACCTTATGTATATTTTAAGCTGTCATTTTAGCATGACTCTGGGAGGAAGCATGGGTAAATACATTTCTAATCTGCCAACTTGAATTAGAAGCAAACTTCAAAAGAAGTTAAAGGAAAGATGAAATTGGATTTATATCCAGAGTTGCAAAAGCTTCACCATGAGAATGAATGAGATGATAGTAAATGAAGCTGGTTTCCCTAAAGAAGTGATCTGAAAGAGAAGAGAACAATCAAGACAGAAGCCTAGTGCTTGTTGTTATCATCTATCTAGCTTTGGCAGTGGCATGCCATCACTTCGGTTGTATTGTAGTCACACAGGCCAACCCTTGTCTGGGTGGGTGAAGATTACTTTTGACATTGAGACCCAGGCTATCTACAACATTTATAAAGGAGTGAGCCTTTATAAGCAAACACCAGTTCTGTTCCATTTTCTAGGCTTGGTAGATATGAAGAGAATTCCCGTATGTCTTTAAGAGATGGTTTCTGGGGATGCAAGGAGCAGGGACTCCTTCAGAAGTCTCCTGGGTCTCATTTATCTTCTAAGGATCTTTCTTAGTTAATAACACAGTTATGCCTCTTTCTACAAACAACAAACAGGACACTAGTGAGAGTTGGGAGCATCAACGATTTCTTTGCTCTTTGGTACTGTCTGGTGAAATCATTTGTACGAGTATTTTAACTTTTTTTTGACTGTAAAGAAAATTAGCTGAGGGAACTGTACTTTTCTTCAGTAATTGATATTTTTAAAAACTGGTTTCATTCATCATCTTCTGATCATCCTAAAGGAGAAGTGTGAGGAGATGGAGACTGACTGACCTTGAAGTCAGTGTGGGTTTGCATTGCAGTTTGGCATTGATTCACAGTGTGAGTCTAAGTCACAGTCTCTCTCTGACTTCAGGACATTAAGCTAGAGCGCCAGGGCTTTGCAGTAGACTCTCACAGGTTACTGGGTAAATTTGGGAAGTGGGAAGAAGCTGAGGAAGTGGACTTACCCATCTCCATTTCAGACACAGTAGTTCTACTTTTGCTTGTTTAAATGTTGAGGTTATTGTAAGATCTGATTAGAAAGAAACTTTGAGGCTTAAAAAAAAAGCTTGGAAATGGATTGCTGTAGTGACTAACAGTCTTAAAGTTCTCAGAAGAAAGGGATTGGTTTTTTGATGCCATGGGCAATGAGCCTAAAGGATGTGAGGGTACCCTCTTTTCTGTATTTTTGAAGATACAGTAATAGAACAATGCACCTGGATGACTCCTAAGAAACCTAGACTTTTTAAAAATGTATTTTAAACAGTGTTTGTTGATACAGGCATTAGTTGCCAATGGATGTATCTCCTGCCCCTAAAGTGATATAACTTCTTCAGGGAATCTAGGTCTTGAGGGATAAAGACCTTCTTGGAAAGACAGAGGACATGGAACAGGCCTTCCAGGTGGAGTAGGGGAGGGGAGGGCAAAAGAGGGAGGAATTCAGTTGACACTTGCTTTTAACTGTTTAGATCTCTTTTTTCTTTTCTTTTTTTGGGGGGTGGAGATTTGAGACAGGCTTTCTCTGTAACACCCTGGCTGTCCTGAAACTAGCTCTATAGACCAGGCTGTTCTCGAACTCAGAGATACACCTAGCTCTGCTGGGATTAATGGGATTAAAGGTGTGTACCACCACTGCCCTCAGCTGAGATCTCTTATTTTTTATGGCTCTGGTGCTTACTGTTATTTCCCTTACTATAGAAAACAGCTGAGCCGGGTGGTGGTGGCGCACGCCTTTAATCCCAGCACTCGGGAGGCAGGTGGATCTCTGTGAGTTCGAGGCCAGCCCGGGCTACCAAGTGAGTTCCAGGAAAGGCGCAAAGCTACACAGAGAAACCCTGTCTCGAAAAACAAAACAAAACAACAACAACAACAAAACAGTTGAATAAAACTAAGCTGTTATCCCCTTCCCCATTCTGTTTTCTTACTTTCCAGGTAAACATTCTGTCTGGAATAATGTTATGCCAGCATCATGAGAACCCCCTCACCCCCCCAGACCATCAGGAGTCTGAGTTCGTATGCAAAAGCAAAGAGCCTTTATTGCATGCTTGCGCTTGGGCTCTCCATCTGTTCTAACAGAGCGGTTGGATCAGGGAGAGCCTTGAGATTAGTGGAGGCAGGGTTTTTAAGGAGTAAAGGTTGGGGGTGTAGGGGAATTCTGGATTCAGATGGGGGTTGAACTCCTGATTGGGCAGGAGTGGGGCAACAGAAGTCTTGTCAAACAGGGATTGGTACTGGCGTTGTTGTGAGGAAATTGGCAACCTATATACAAGTGATATATGTTCTAGAGCATTTAGTACTTGTTTGTCTCAATTCTGATTGGTTCCCCACAGGGTACAGTTTGTAGCTTTTCCTGGTTATTGTAATGGTGAGGCCTAATCCCAGTATTGTTAGTCTGTAGCCTGTCATGGCTGCACTAATGTTAAGTTAGGCCTCTTCATTAGAAGCCTAGAAAATACTAGTTTGGTGGAAGGAGGATTAGACTTAGAATCAGTAGAGCTAGGAGAAATTCCATGTCTTCTGTTTACCTGTGTAACTTTGAGAAGTTTGTGCAGTTTGTAACCTGGGGATTGCTGTGAAGATTAAAGGTGAAAATGAGGTACTGCACTGCACTTATTCCCACACTAAGTGCTTACTAGGTGTAAAATATTCGCTATTTTCATTCATATACCTTTGAGACTTTTGGATACATGCTAATTAAAAATTTAAAGATAGTTTATGCTGGAGTAGCAAAATTAGTACTTGATAAAATTTAGTCTTGTCAGATACATTCATTTCCAGTTTGAATTGGCAGTTTGTTTTTGGAATTGCTCAGGCTCCGAGTGAAGCAGTGAATGACTCAAGGTCATCTAGTAGAGGCACCAAGCAGCTCAGCTCATAATACCTCACTCTCCAGTGACTAGGGTAGTTTAGAGTGGTATGGGTGTCTGGAGCTAGTAAATATCCATACTAGGTTCCTAACTTCTGTTTTGAGGGTTAGTCATCTGTGAATCCTGAGAGGCCAGTGGCTGCCTACTGTATATATTCCTACTCTGTTTAGATGTTTTCTCTGGTGTGGCTCTAGGTACTTACCTGCAGATAAACCTGGCTCTTTTCCTTGACAGTTTAACCCTCTTTTCCTATAATTAAAAAAAAAGAGCCCTGAAAAGAGAAGACAAGTATAACCATGATGCCCTGGGAGTACAAAAGAGAGAGGAATGCAAAGGATCAGAAAACTCTTTAGGTCTTTCCCTATCCCCAGCATAGTCTATTAAAGGCTAGTCCTTCAATTATTGTGTGGAGAATTTTAAAACTCCCAATTAGGCATTTGGCACAGCCTTTACCTTATGTTGGGATTACTTTTTGTAGGATACTTACCACATAGTTCCCAGCATCTGCTTACGTTCTCCACAGAGAACTGTACTGTGATTGGTGGTCATTTTCATGGCTGGGAATTTTGTCTCTGTCTCTGAATATGAAAGTTTATACCACCATGGCTTCTGATCACTGGCTTCTCACATGAGAACGCAGGCTCAGACAGATGAACTGATGCTTGTTAAGCAGGCCATTGGTTGAGACTTTTCCATTCTGCCTCCAGCTGAAAGTATCATGCAATGTAGAGATCAAGAAGTTTAGTTCTAGAACCTCAGATCATCCTTGTCTTTGCACAGATTGTTTTACCTAAATTTATTTTTTCATGTTTTTCCCCCCTCAACTTAATAATAAAGATGCTTACTGATTATGTAGTTTTACTACTGTTTTATAGATGAATAACTCAAGGCCGTACAGAAATTCTCTGATATAACGGCTAGAATTCTGGCTTATAGTAGCAATTCTTGGATTTCTTTCCTTGGACAGTTCTTGCAGAGAAACTATCTTCCAGCACCATGTGGCCTGTGTGCCTTGAGACTTCTATTAGGAATGAACGACAAGTTCTATTAAAACACAACAGGGCTGGGGATATAGCTCAGAGCACTTGTTTAGCATGTGTAAGTCCCTGAGTTCAATTCCCAGTACTGTGAAACAGCAGAACAAAGCAAAACAAAACAGCACCACCAAAACAGAACACCATCTAAGGTAGATTTCATCCTATTTTATGATTTATGGATCACAATAGAGTTTCTAGACTGCTTTAGACATAAACAAAATACTGTATTTTAACTTCTGCAAAAACATGGGAACTTCCCAGTCATATGTCAGGGAACTTTACTTTTCCCAGTCACTTGACTTCTTTCCCCCTTTGTCCCCTTATCCACACCCCCCCCCCTCCGCCCCCAGACAGGGTTTCTCTATGTAGCCTATAGACCAGGCTCGCCTCAAACTCAGAGATACTGCTTCTGCCTCCCATGTGCTGGGATTAAAGGTGTGTGCCACTACTGTCCGGCTTACTTTTTTATCTCTCATGGAAGTGTGCCTCATTATAGAAATTACTACATGCATTGGCACTGTGCTGTACTGAAAGAATTTTGACATTTGATCTGGACAGCAGACCTGGCTTGGATCTTAGATTGGAACAGAATACTAGACATACTATTGTAATTATTTTTATTGTTGTTCATGCCTTTTCATCTTTTTTGATCTGTGAGTTTCTCAAGGTTAGTATTGTTTCAAACTATTAAATATAACTGTTAAATTGTAGATTTAAAATGCTAGGTTGGTTTTAAGAACCCATCAGGAGTATATATATATATATATATATATATATATATAGTAGTGCTGTAATTCTAACACCCAAGAATCAGGAGTTTCACCGGGCAGTGGTGGCGCATGCCTTAATCCCAGCACTGAGGAGGCAGAGGCAGGTAGATCTCTGTGAGTTCAAGGCCAGCCTGGTCTATAGAGTGAGCTCCAGGACAGGTTCCAAAACTACAAAGAAACCCTATCTGGAAAAAAAAAAAAATCAGGAGTTTCACAGACAGAGCTACTGAGATCCTGTATGCATCCCCTACTCCCAAATGAGCAAAGATTATTTTATGAAGCTTTGTTGTAGTTTTACATTTAGATCTGTGTGTGTACATGTGTATGCATAGGTGTGTACTAGAACTCAATATAAAATGTTTTCTTATTGTAGGTTGGTGTCAAAACAGTTTAGGAAACTCTATTTTAGGGAAAAGATTGCCCAATTCACCCCTTTGTCCTTCCCTTCTTCCCTCCATCCTTCTCTCCCCTTCTTTTTCTTTCTCTTGATTTTTTTTCAGGCAGAGTTTCACCGTGTAGTCTGTTTGTAGCCCAGGTTGGCTTTTTTCCCCGCAGATGCTGTGATTACAGAATTTAGCCACCATGCTCAGTTTTGTTTTGTTTTTGACCTGTCACAGAGTCTGGAACAAATTTGATTTACACATAGCTAAGACAAGGCTTCTGGAATTGCTTGCTATGTAATACATACAGCAAGCAGAATAAATGTTCAAAGAAGGCAGAAATTGTCTTTAAAAGTTAAGTATTAGGTAGATAAGGTGGATCAGCAGGTGAAGTTGCTTGCTGCCAAGCCTGGTGACTTGAGTTGACCTCTGACCTCTGCATGCAGGCTGTATTTCCCTTCCCCCACTGTACTGAGATCCTATCATCTTTATAAAGACTAAAACTTCCCACATTAAATTTATCCTAATAACCCCAGGAGAAAGTGCTTTTTCCTTTTTCTTTAAGATGTTAGAGATTCTCATTAAAAGTGGGAAGAGCTGGGGCTAAGTAGCTCTCATAACTCTGTAACCTTGATCACATGGCAGACGTAAGTGAATCAATGCATAAGTAAGGTTAAGATTTTTGGTAACATTAAATTTTAAGGGTTTGGGAGATGATCAGAAACAAGTATATAAGAATTATATGTTAGATAGCCATATATGAGGAAATATTAGAATGAAACCTCAAATAAGCCTATGTAAGGCTAAATTGTTGCTTAAAACTATGCATTAAAAATTTTCCAGTGGAAATCAGGAGTGGTGGCACACACCTTTAATCTCAGCACCTGGGAAGAAGAGGCAAACAGATTTCTGAGTTTGAGGCCAGTCTGGTCTATATAGTGAGTTCCAGGACAGCCAGGGCTATACAGAGAGACCCTGTCTCCAGAAACAACAGCAACAAAAAGTTCCCAGAGAAACCAAAAGATTTTATTATAAATAAATGAAAAACACTCCACTAGGTATGCCTATGGTCCCAAGCACTCAGGAGGCTGAGACAGGAGGATTTCGGTGAGTTTGAGGTCAGCCTGAGCTTCATAGTAAACTCTAGACCATCCTGGATACATAGTGAGATATGCCTCAGAAAAAATAAAACACCCCCTTCAATAGTTCAGGAAAGTAGTTGAAAGATGTATTAGTGGACATTCTGTCTCAAATCTTTATTATAAGGCTTTGACTCTTGCAATTATGGAGGATGCTATTTTCAAGCTAGAAACCTAGGAAAAGCAGACATTTATGTCTGAGTCTGAAGGCCTGTGAATTAAGGCAGCTGATGTAAATCCTTTTCTGAGACCTAGAAGAAGAGACGACACATCTTTCAGGCTGGCAGGCAGGAAACAAAAGGGGTGAGTTCCCCCTTTATTCACCTTTTGTTCCCTGCAGGCCCTGAAAGGATTGGACAGTGCCAATATACCGTGCAGAGGGCACTCTGCTGAGCCCAGTGATTCAGATGTTAATGTCATCTTGAAACACCCACATACACACCAATAATATAATGTTTAATCTGGGCAGCCTGTGGCCAGTCAGGTTGGCACATGAAATTAATTATCACAGCAGCCTACCTTTCTGGTGCCTAAAAAGTATAGGAATACATTTCACCTGAAACTTACTGTATGCGTGACCTAAGGCAAGTTAACTACCTCCCTAACCCTCACTCTCTTCATCTCTGAAATTAGGGTAAATACACCTCAGAAACTGCTTGTGAATATTGAGTGAAGTAAGCTATGACAGTGGCTGGCACATAATGAGCACTTGCTTAATAGACACCCCCCCCACCCCCTGTAGTGAGGCATTTGTTCTTGAAATACTGGTAAGAACTAGATGTGAGAAATACCTGTATGTGTTGGTTGATTACTCTCTAAAGCCCATTCTCCATATTTTCTCTCCCTAAGATACCCACAGTCTTTTTTTTCTCTTCAAAGCCACTTCCTGGGGAGAAAGTCCAAAGTAAGCTGTTACAACTTGCCTTTGGCCCCTCCCTGAGCCCTGTTCATTCCTGTAAGCTGGGAAAAGGAAATGAGTTCACATTGTCCAACCCAAGCTAAACTTTTCAAGCAAAATATCTGCCTAACCTTGAGAAGGAATAGCAGTAGGTGTAGCTCTGCATGAAATCGACCCCTGGGTAAGTAGGGAAGCTTTTCTGGTCCACAGCCCAGACTGGAGCTCAAGGGCAGCTCTGAATATGAGGAAAAGAGGCCACTAGTGCCTGTCCTTTGATGATGGAACTAGATCTTGATTTTAAACCTGTGCAGTGGTGGAGAGAGGAGGAGGGGGAAGAGAAGAGAGAATATTCGCAAAGTATCTGAGACACATCTTGGTGTTAGCTCCTGGAAAAAGCAAAAGCCTGGCACAGGAGAAAAGAATAACTGTTTTCCCACTGGTCTCTGTTCTTTTGTAAATTTCCTGCCCATTCTGAGTTTTGCTAAAGGCAGCTCTAAAAATGTTTATGCCCATTTAATGAGGTCTAGAACAAAGATTCATGTGTTAAAACAGTTCACAGATGTTCAGCAGGTAGAACTTCTGTTTGACTTATTTTATATATAGACCTTGAACTCATGATTCGTCTGTCTTCTCAGTGCTGGGTTTTACAGTTGTGTTTAACTATATTCATTTCTCAGCCTCAGGATTTGTTATTTCAGCTAATAGAATTCTCTGTTGGGTGAATGTGGCGCAGTCTTATTAATATGAAAATCGTGTGCGTGTATGTATGTTTCTGTGTGTGTGTATGTGGTAGATTCACGTGTGTGTGCATAGGTGTCCTTATTGTGTGTGTGTACATGGAGGCCTGCGGTCAATTTCGGCTATCTTCCTCCATTGCTCTCCCCTCTTTTTATTAAAAAAACCAAAAACCAAAAACAAACAGACAAACAAAAACTTACGGTGTTTTATTTGCTTGCCTGTATGTTTACCAGGTGTGTGTGTCTTTGTTGGAACACCTGGATTGGGGTTATGGATGGTTGTGCTGGGAATATGTGGGTGCTGGGAATTGAACCTGGATCCTCCGAAAGATCAACAAGTACTCATAGTGACTGAACCATCTCTCCAGCCCCGCCCATCTTATTTTTTGAGACAAGGTCTTTCACTGAACCTAGAACCAGTAAACCATAGGCGTTTCTCTGTCTATGTTTACCCAGTTCTGGGATTACAGGTTTGTGCTACTATGTCTGGCCCTTACCTGGGTGTTGGGGATCTGAATTTAGGTCCTTGTACTTGTGTGGAAAGCTCTTTTCACAATGAGCCATCACCCCAGTTCTGTTATAAGATGTTTAGCAATGCCCTTGTCATCTGTCTACTAGAAGCTAATACACTCCTTACCCCACAAAGTCACCCTAATCAGAAATGTCTAGATAACGCTAAATGTCATTGTGGGGGAAAAATCAAGTGTAACCGAGACTCAGTACTCTTTATATATAAGTTATGAGGATAGCTAGAAGATAAAGCTAATATTAATATGATCTCCTATAATATTCTGTATAAAATGTGCCAGCCACTGTTCTAAGCCTTAAGTATAATAGCTTGTTTTAATAATATTGAGTTAAGTACTGTTATCACAGTTTTATAGATCAGAAAATGGAGGGAAAGAAAGGTTAAATGAATTAATAGGTGCTAATGTTGTTACAAGTATATGTTGTTAGGGACTGCTCTAAGTCCCTTACCTGTATATTATTTGATTTAACCCTTACACTGTTTAACTACCGTGAGGTAGTTCTGATATTGTCATGGGTTTATAGATTTTGTTGGATATCTGTTGCTAAGCATTGATAACACATGGGGTAAAGGCTTGATTTCTTTCTTTCCTTTTTTTTTTTTTTTTTTTTTTTCCGGTTTTTCGAGACAGGGTTTCTCTGTGTAGCTTTGCGCCTTTCCTGGGACTCACTTGGTAGCCCAGGCTGGCCTCGAACTCACAGAGATCTGCCTGGCTCTGCCTCCCGAGTGCTGGGATTAAAGGCATGCGCCACCACCGCCTGACTTGATTTCTTTCTTTTTAAGGCTTTAGTCTTGTTTACCTAATAAAACATTTTACTTTTCAGAGTACTTTTCTCCATTTAAAAAAAAAAACAAAACAAAACTCCAAACAATACTGGGAAGTATCAGTATTATCTCCATTTTGTGGTTTAAGAAAGTGAGAAAGAAGTGGGAGATTATGGCACATGCCTTTAATTCTAGTACTCTAAATTAAAGTGCTGATCTCTGAGTTCGAGGCCAGCCTGGTCTACAGATTGAGTTCCAGGAAAGTCAGGGTTCCACAGAGAAACCCTGTCACAGAAAAACAAAACAAAACAAAACAGAAACGGAGAAAAGAGGGCTGTGTAGATACATGGTAACTGCTGGAGCTGGCTTGTCTGTCTTGTCTTTAAGGATGGACCATAATGCCTTCAGCTGAACTGGGTAGTAAGGTGACAAAGAAATACTGAGCCCCTGCTTGTGTTAGAAGGTGAGCTGAGAGAAGCTACTTCTGGTTTGTAATCTGGGATTTGTTGGTAAAATTTCTGCATGTTACCGATTTGCATTGGCTGTGGAACACATGTTGCAATTATATTATTATTTTATTTTATTTTTTTTTTTGGTTTTTCGAGACAGGGTTTCTCTGTGTAGCTTTGCGCCTTTCCTGGAACTCACTTGGTAGCCCAGGCTGGCCTCGAACTCACAGAGATCCGCCTGGCTCTGCCTCCCGAGTGCTGGGATTAAAGGCGTGCGCCACCACCGCCCGGCCTGAATTCTTTATAAACCGCATGCTGCTTGTTTTTTGTATACTTGTCAAGACTAGGGCTAAATGATTTTGTGCTGTTGGCTTATCAAGTTCCTTAGTTTTCTTCCTTTAACAAAAGTGCTAAACAGCTGTTCTTTTTTTCTTTTCCATTTTTGTTTGCTCATAAATAATGTCCTTTTATATAGTCTGTGACCACTGAATAAATGTCTCTGAAGGACCAGGGTGACTGTGCTGTCTCTGCCAACCCAGAACTGGAAGTCATGTTACAGCTACTATTCTTGACAAGTGCTTCCTATTTCAGTGATGACATGGTGGTCAAAGCTTACCAGCTAAAATAGAAAGTTAGTTTATAGGGAAGAAGGCTTTTTAAAAAACGATAGACGTGTACCCTTGGTTGGTCTGGAACTAACTTGCCATGTTGACCAGGTTAGCCTCTAACTCACAAAGATCTGCTTGCCTCCACCTTCTAAATGCTGGGATTAAAGACACTCACCACCACACCTGGGTAACCTTTTTCGTTGGCAAGGGGGAATGTGGTCAGGGCTGAGTACCTCTATACATACACTTAAAGCTTTCTTACTCTTCTTAGTAAATTTGGAGAGCTGCCCATTTTCTCTAGCTTATGGAGAAAAATCACAAAGCTACTTAAGTAAAATAAGGAAAATGTTTTTGTCTGTTAGTTTCAGTGGTTTTGGTTATTGATACTAGTGGCAAGGAATGCCTATCAAGAAAAGTAAGTGTCTCAGATAATTTAACTGTATGTAAAGTATTTTCATGTTTGTTTGTTTGACCTAATCGTCTAGCTATTTTGTAAAGGTATGAGTTCCTATTATATCCATATTTTACAGATAAAGAAGCTGAGGTCCAATGAGAAGTCATGATTATATAGGCAGTAAGTGGTAGAGTCAGGGTTTTTAAACGAGGCCTACCTGTTAAGTCTAGTAGGTGTTTTGCTTCTTTACCACAGCTTTGTCTGTGTTATGTTAAATAACTTTATTTTATTTTTGTTTATTTTTTGAGATAGGGTCTCCTAGAGTCCAGGGTGGCCTCAACTCTCTAGACCAGAATGACTTTGAGTTTCTGATCCTCTTGCCTCTACTTCGCAAGTGCTGGGATTTTAAGAATATGTCATCAAGTATGGTTTTGTGCAATTCTGAGGATGGAACCCAGGATTTCATTTTTGTATGTAGCATGAATTGTTAGAAGGTCTTGTTACTAAAAACAAACCCAAGCTAGGTATTGGGGTGAATGCTGGAAGATCAGAGAGACAGAACAGGCCACAGCTACCTCACCTTGCCAATTCCTCAGCTGATCCTGGTTTTCAGACTGGAAGCCTTTGAGTCCTCATCCAAATGGATCTCAGCTGAACTGCTGCTAAAAGCCTAAAAGCTTAACCAGCTCTAGTTCCTTGTCCTCATGCCTTAAATACCTTTCTGCTTCTGGCCATCACTTCCTGGGATTAAAGGCTCTTGTTACCACGCCTGGCTGTTTCCAGTGTGGCTTTGAACTCACAGAGATCCAGATGAATCTCTGCCTCTGGAATGCTAGGATTAAAGGCATTTGTGCCACCATTTTCTGGCCTCTATATCAAGTGGCTGTTCTGTTCTCTGACCCCAGATAAGTTTATTAGGGTACACAATATTTTGGGGAACACAATATCACCATACATGTATGCTAGGCAAGTAAGTACTCTACCAACTGAGCCATATTCCCAACCTCTAACAGCTTTATTAAATAGAATTCACATACCATAAAATTCATATAAAGCATATACAATTCAGTGTTATTTTAGTTTATTCAGAGTTGTTAGTACAACCAGTACTACAACCTAGTTTTAGAATATTTGGCCATCTTATGAGAAACCCATTAGCATTCACTCTCAGTCTCTTTTATTTTTGTAGATTTGATTTACTTTTGACATTGCCTGTAAGTGAAGTCATACAATATGTAATCTTTGTGTGTTATAGGTGTACATATGAAGGTGCATGCATGGAGGCCAAATGAGGATGTCAGATACCCTTTTTTGTTCTGCTATATTCCTATGAGACAAGGACTGTAGTAGGACCTTTTTTGTCCCACCAGCCAGCTCCCAAATAACTACATGGAGACTTCTTATTGTTTATGAAAGCTCAGACAATAGCTTAGACTTGTTACTAACTAGCTCTTACAACTTAACCCATATCTTTTTTTTAACAAGTTAAACTGAATGTTTAATGCATTTGTAGGAATAGAAGTACAGCAGAATTAGAACTTATTTGATTGACATTAATGTTGATGTTACATTTTTCAAAGAAGCTTCCCCTAGTTCCTTCTTTTCCAGTTCACTTGGAGCAATAACTATTCCTAAGGATCAGCTCTCCACTATGCTTGACAGTAATTGTATCTTTCACACTTCATTCCATCGACTGTTTTACAGTAAGACTCATCCCACTCAAGTCACAAGAGCCCACAGGAAGTGAAAACAGCAGTCAGAATCATGCGAATCGATGCAAAGGCCCAAGGACTCCAAGTTCTGGGTGTCTGCTCACATAAACCTTCTATTTATTCATATTAGTAAAATGGAATAACAGAAATGAAAGCTACCTTAATGAAACAGAAACTCAGGGTGAGGTCATTAAATATAACTACTTACACTTTAAATATAAATACCATGTCTAGATAAGCTAGCTAAACTGCTTATCTAGAATCCTGGTCTCAGAGAAAAAAGGCAAGAGACGAAGAAGGTGCTTCATATTATTGGGTCCATTTGAAACAGCCAGGGGCTTTCAGAAAAACCACACTAGTCTTTATTTTTATCAGAGACCTCTGTTGGTCCTTTTGTGGGTAATCCAATGGTATCTGCACCCTTGCAGTCTACTTTGCCTGTATTTTTAGCGTTGGATTCTTGTATAGCTTTTTTAGGCCATATACTGCTGACAACAGGGGAAACCAGAGGGTATATATATGACTCCAGGAATTTTTTGAAGATCCAGAGCAGAACTGGAATGATGATACAAGGAATGCACACCATTGTCCCAGGCTTGAGTTCCTAAATGTGTGGTTCCAAAGATGAGAACCAAACCGCTGCCACCGAAGGGAGGAAGGAAGACACCGAGGTCGATGGACGAAGACTGGTGCCCGGATGTGTGGCAAGGGCAGGCTACTGGCACACCACACGGCACTGTCCTGGCCACTGAGCCCCCGGACAGCGTCTCTGACAGAGACCCAGCTCCACCAAAAGCTTACACTAACCCATATCTTTATTCTAAAGGCTCAGTTACCTTTACTCTGTACTGCCATGCTGCTTCCTCTTCATCTGCTGGTGACTCCTGGTGTCTCTGCCCTTCTTCCCAGTGTCTTCTGCCCCCAAAATCCTGCCTAGCTATTGGCTCTTCAGCTTTTTATTAAACCAATCTGAGTGAGAAATCTTCACAGTGTACAAAAAGATTATTGCACAACAAAGGACTCTTACTGAACCTGAGGCTACCCTGATTTTGTTTTTGTTTTTGGCTAGGCTACTGACCAGAAAGCCCCAGCAATCGTTCTTCCTTTCTCCCTTCATCACTGGAGTTATAGACCTGGCTCCTTATGTGGGAATTGGGGATTTGAATATTTCAGGTCTTCACTGTATTCTTCATATTTTAAACATTTTTTTCGACACTTCACAATAGTTATTTATCCTCATTTGAAAGACTAAAATGTCCAGATCAGAGAAACACATAACCAGCTCAAAGGACAGAGTCAGGAATCAAAACTGGATTCAACTTCAAAGTCTGTGTTTTTTCTATTTTATTTTATTTCCTTTTGGTAAAGAGATCTTTCCCTCTGGTGCACTCTCCCTTCGAAATAAAGGTCTTGACATTGTGGGTAATATGGGTCCTTTTAAAGGAAGGATAAAATTTGCTCTTGTTGACAGTTCTAGGTTGTCTCCACAGCCTAAACATTTCTGAACACTGGAGGAGACAGTAGGTCTGAGACTAATTTAGTCACTCATTGTTTGGACACTCAAAGGACTGGACTGAAATGAGAACAAGGATCTTTAGAATGACAGAGCTATGTCCTAGTGTAGAAGGGAAATTTAGGGTCATCAGGCTTTGTACCTAATAGGTGAATCTTTTTTCTACTGAAATAGGAGAATCTCTTGCTAAGTTCTTCCTCACCAAATGCCAAAAGAAACTAGTATCTTGTAAACCTCACCAAAAAACTAGTTTAGAAGATTCTTTGACTCAGTTGAAGCTGTATCACCTGCTCTTTTCTTCTATATAACCCTGATGTTTAGTCAGTACCAGATGTATAAGCTTATCATCTTTACAAAAGGATTTTTCTTGGTATCCCATAAGCTCTATATAGCATCAAGGGAATAAGCAGTGATTCTCAACCTTCCTAAGGCTTTGACTCTTTAATATAGCTCCTCATGTTTGTGGTGACCCCAACCATAAAATTATTTTTGTTGCTACTTCATAACTGTAATTTTGCTACTGTTATGAATTATAATGCAAATATCTGTGTTTTCCGATAGTCTTAGGCAATCTCTGTGAAAGAGTCGTTTGACCCCCAAAGGGATTGCAACCCATAGGTTTAGAACTATTGGAATAAGGGGCTTAGAGTCTAACCTCAGCCTTACTCTTAACGTTACTATGTGGCTGTGTGATCCTAGAGTAATGGCTCATTCACTATCCACAGCAACTACTGTGCTTCAGATCCTCATCACTGTTTTACTTTTCATCAGACTTTTCTTTGAAATTATCACAGACTATTTTGTCTGGCTAATTTGAACCTTAGTACCGCAAGGAGGATATTCTGAGGGGAAGGAGATACTTGATAAAGCCTTTCTACTTTTCGTAGTCAGAATTAATGTCCTGTTTCACACGTGTGCTGAAGTACTTTCTACATTCTTCATGTTTTTGTGATTAATTCTGCACATCTGTGTTGCCTCTGATTACTTGGCTGCTCCTTCAGTGTACGCAATACAGGCACTGCATCCAGCAGATGCTTTCATTTGAAAACCATTCTTATCCCTCACCAAGCTATGAGAAGCTCTAAGTACAGGAACAGGTTTAGACCCTGGGCACCACAGGGTCTCAATGTCTATCTTGTGCCAGAGCTCCTTCTGAGATTACACATTCACACTATTCTCTGCCTTTGTAAATTCTAAATGCATCCTTTACACCCCCTCCCACACTATCACCCTAAAGAGAGAACTCCTGGCCACAAGCGTATGGGTATTTTAAGCTGCGAAACCAGGTATGTCACTCTATCAAAAAGTCTGTCCCACTTTGCCTGAAGGTGCACATTGTGTCACCAAGTGACACCTGAAAGCATGTCTACCATTGTCTGTCTGCAGAGGCATTAAGGCAAAGGAGGGCTTTAGACTTTCCCAGTGACTTAGTTGGCATTGTTCTGGTTTGTGTGGGACCTGTATGAAGAAAGGAAACAATCTAGGCTGAGTTTCTTGCAGGCCGGTGGAGTTGTCTGGGAAAGAAGATAGAGAGAACTGCATTTTTAGGGTTTATTGGTTTACTCACTTGTTCAAACCATAGCAGCATGTTGAGCCTCTCTGATTTGTGAATCCATTCCTTTAGGCCTTTATCTTTTCCATCCCAAGTTGGAACCTTTTGGATCTATTAGTTGATGTTTTGTGATAATAGCAGTGATTAGTAAAGAATGGATTGTTCTCTCTGAGTTCAAGGCCAGCCTGGTCTACAAAGTGAGTTCCAGGACAGCAAGGACTAAACAGAGAAACCCTGTCTTGAAAAACAAAACAAAACAAAACAAAAAGGATTGTTCACATTTGTATTACCACTTGTGTTTTTTGGGGACAGGGTCTCACTCCTGGCTGGTCTGGAACTTACTGTGTAAACAAAGCTGGCTTTAAACTCACAGAGATCCACCTGCCTCTGCCTCCCGAGTGCTGGGATTAAAGGCATACACCACAATGCCTGGCCTCTCAGTCAAGTTTTTATTATTATTATTAAATAATTTTAAAATTGAGATTAGGAAATTTCTGTCTCCACAGGAATGGAGTCAAGATGTTTATATTTACTACATGGCTAGCTTTTATTATGATTCATCCTAAGGAACAAGAATATGTTCTTTACTCTAGATGGCTGCCTGGTGATATTTGAATATAAAGAGGAATAAAGCTTAGTTTTAGAAATTGGGAAGTAGCATAGAAATCTATATAAGATGATGGAGCAGATTCTATTTCAAGCTGTGGTGTTATTGGGTTTATTGTCTTTGTCAAGTGTTAAGCTTTCTGTGTCTTGTTTTTCTCATTTGTAAAGTGGAGATAATAAAGCTAATGTGTATGTATGTGCCTGTACATTTGTGTGTATAAATGGACATGCGCTTGAGTGAGTGTGGAGGTCAGAGGTAGTTGTTGAATCTCCCTTAATTGGTGTCTATCTTAAATAGACTGTCTCCCACTTAAGGTAGAGCTCTTCATTTGACTAGATTGATTGGCCAATGAGCTCCAGGGATCTACCTGTCTCTGTCCCTCACCAGCCTCTAGTGCTTTGATTACAGATGCATATATGGTGCTGCATTTGTGTTTTACATCAACACTTTACTGAGTCAGCTTCCCAGCCCCTAAAGTGGAGTTTTTAATTTTAAAAATATATATATGTTCATTTATTCGTGTGTGTGTGTGTGTGTGTGTGTGTGTGTGTGTGTGTGTGTGCAGTGACCTAGGTTTTATTAGTGTAATATGCCTACACCACACATTTAGAACTTGAAGACCTAAGTGAGAAAGTAATGGGTGCTAAATTTCTTCTAGAGGTTGAGGCAGGAGCATTACTTGTAAGGTTACATTTCTGGCATCAGTGCTTGTGGCTGTGGTAGTGAAGATGAAGCTGTGGAACCAATTCTGGCATCTAGTGAGCTGAAGGAGCTGCAGCAATTTCTTCACTGGACTAGTTCTTCAGTGTAACTTGGTGCTTTGTCCTGAAAGTTTAGCTTCAAGCCCTTTTTTCCCTTCATTTCTGTAGCTTGTGAGCCACCCAATATAAGTAAGTTTGTGTTCTATTTAATCATCCAGGCCTAGTACTTAAAAGAATCCTTGGCTGCTGCCTCTGGGACACATCTGACATGTTTCCTGGTTTTGTAATAAAAGTTTTATTGAATTACAGCTACATTGTTCATTTATATATTGTCTGTGGCTACCTTTATGCTAAGAAAGCACAGTTGAGTAGTTGAGACAGATATGATATAACCTTCAAAGCCTAAAATATTTGACCTTTTGCAAAACAATTCCCAGCTCCTGCTTTAGTGGACAATATTTGTCTCTTAACAGAACACTGGTTGCTTTATCATCAGTGAGTGTTTGGCTTGACTTCAGTCTCTTCAGAGCAGAATTTGGCCCTGAATTGTAATGGCTGGTTTTAGCATGGGATGTTGGTAGTATGCTACAGTTTTCTTTTTATTACCTGAGTAATATGTTATATTGTTACATATAAATATGTTATATGTATTTTATATGCATAAATATCCTGAAAGTCATTTTAAAAATAGGTGTTAATGTTTATTTTTCTGAAAAATTTTAAAATGATTTATTGGGAGTATAAAAAATTATAAAGTGTGTTTATTAGTCCTTTTATATTTACTCATAACTTCTGTAATCTAGTGGTAATAAGAAGAATTCACTTATGGTTAGGGACCAGTGGTGACAAACAATAATAATAACAGTAATAAGTGAGGGACAAATGGTTAATAAGGAATTGGTGTTTCTGACTACTAAGAATAATTTTTTCTCATGATTTTTCTGTATTTTGCTGTATTTTACATCAGCAGTATTTTCAGCTGTATCTAGTAGGAAACCTAACAGTAATCTGAAATGTAAAAATTAAATTTTTTTACTCAAGGAGGAAGGTGATTGATGGCTGGAATGGGCTCAGATACACCCGCACTTGGAAAACAGGTGTTTTGTCTTTCTTTACTTCGCTAACTGGAGAGTATTTGTTTTAGGCCTTGTTCTGTGACATCTTGGAACTCCACAAAGCATGTTTGAGGAAGGAAGAACTAGGGAGAGGCAGAATGAGGCAAAGGAGGAACTAGCACCACTTCTATGTCCTATTTTACAATGAAAAGTAACCATTTCCTGTGAATTCTTAAAAAGCTTCCTGGCTAGAACTGTGTCATATGAGCACATTAGACCTTAAGGGAAGCTGGGAAAGTGTATAGATGCTCTTCAACTTAAAGTGAAGGGCATATGTCGCCATAAAGCCATCAAATTTTATTTATTTATTTCAGATCTTTTTGGGGTGTGTGTGTGTGTGTGTGTGTGTGTGTGTGTGTGTGTGTGTGTGCGCGTGTGCGCGCGCGCATGCTGTGGAGGTCAGAGGACAACCTCAGTTGTCAGTCCCCATTTCACTTTGTTTTGAGATATGGCCTCTCTTGTTTACTGTTGCACAGGACAGGTTAGCTGGCTAGTGAGCTTCTGAATTCCTTTGTCTCTGTATCTCATTTTCCCTGTTGGGGCATCCTGGGGTTACAGATGTGTATGCTACTGCATCATGCTACTGCATCCGTCTTTTCTCATGTGAGTTCTGGGACTCTGAACTCAGGTTCTCAGACTTGCAAAGCAGGAGCCATCTGCTGAGTTCCTTCCTCCCTCTTTCCCTTCCTTCATCGTTGCCCTTGTTTGTTTTTTGGGGGGCAGGACATCATGTAATCTAAAAAGTTCTCAAACTCATGTAGCCAAGGATGATTCTGAACTCCTGAGTTTTGGACTTATTTACAGGCTTGCTCCACCATAAAGCCATTTTAAATAGAAAACATTGTAAATTAAAAGTACATTTAGCCAAGTGCTGGTGGCACACACCTTTAGTCCCAGCACTTGGGAGGCAGAGGCAGGTGGATTTCTGTGAGTTTGAGGCCAGTCTGGTTTACAAATCAAGTTCCAGGACAGCCAGAACTGTTACAGAATGAAACCCTTTCTTGAAAACCAAAACCAAAACAAAACAACAACAACAAAACCAACCCCCCCAAAAACATATTAATGCATCAAACTTACTGAATATAATAGATTAGCATCACAGTGCACTGTACAATATCAGTTGTTTATTCTTGTGATCACATGTTGCCTTGGACAGCACAAGATGTCATACTACATAATAACCTGTGAAAGATCAAAATTAAAAATGTGTAGGGCATGTTCTACTGGTTATGCATTACTGTTTTGCCAGCTGTGGTGGAGCATGCCTGTAATCTCAGCACCTGAGAAGTGGAGGATTGAGAGTTTAAGGTCAGCTTGGGTTACATAACAAGAACCTATGTGGTAGTGTGAATGAAAATGGCTCCCATGGATTCATAGGGAGTGACATTATTGAAGATGTGGCCTTGTTGAAGTAGGTGTGACCTTGTTGGAGGAAGTGTGTCACTGGGGTGGGCTTTGAGATTTCAGAAGCTCAAGCCAGACCTAGTAGCTCACTTTCTCTTCCTGCTGCCTGCTGATCCAGATGTAGAACTCTCAGCTACCTCACCAGAACCTTGCCACCATACTTCTGACCATGATGATAATGGACTAAATCTCTGAGTTGTAAGCCAGCTCCAAGTAAACGTTTTTCTTTATAAGAGTTGCTGTGTACATGGTATCTATTTACAGCAGTGAAACCCTAAGACAACCTGCCTGAAGAAAAACAAGTATTTGTAGTCTGTATCATTCCATAGTAATGCATGGTAGTGTCTGTGTTTTACTGGAGCTGCCAAATTCTGGGCCGGGGGTAGAGTATTAAATGAAGAGATGAAGTGTCTTTTTAACCTAGAGGTGAGAAAAAGTATTAACAAGACGTTTAGTAAGTCAGAATGATTCCTTGGGTAGACTTTTCTAAGGACCATAAATAGAAGTAACTGTTCTGTTTGAGGGGAAGCCATCATAGAGGTAATGATGATATTTCAGTGGCGCCTAAGAACAGGCAAAGTGGACAGTAATGGGTCAGAAAGCATTTTGTTGCTGCATCTTTCCTGATGGTTATAACCTCAGAGACTTTCTATTTCATTACTTGATCCTGTGATTATTGCAGTAGTTTTGCAGAATTCTCCATTCCTTTATTCCTCACCTTCTGCTCTTTGGTAAGAGGGCACAAAGTGATTTCTATGACACAATGAGGAAAAAACCACTTCCGACATTTCTTGCACAATTCTTTCTTAGTCCAGTTTTTTTAGGTTCTTCCAGACAAAAAAACAACCTGTTCAGTCTGTTTAATGTTACCTGTATGTATGTTTTCAGGGCCCACCAATTGATGTGCTCTTCCCCAAGGAAGCCTGTTTCTTTTGTTCTCAGCATTAGTTGATAGGGTTGGATTTTATATAGTAAAAGTGGGGTCAAAGATGAATCAGACTTTTGGCTTAGTAACTTCATGAATTGAATATGAAATATTTCCCATAGCCTCAGTGGACCCTTGGTTCTCAGCTGGTAGCACTGTTTTGGGAGGTTGTGGAACCTTTAAGAGATGAGGCCTAGCTGAGATAGGTCACTAGGGGCAGGTTTACAGTTTATAGCCTGGCCCTGGTTTCAGCCTTATGATCCTCTTCCCTCCACCTCTTCAGCATATTATACTACCAGTGTGCTCTTCCACAAGGTTTAGTGCTTCCTGTTTGCTGCTGCAATGTGACTGTTCTCTGAGATGTGACCAGCTGCAAGCTCTGACAACCAAGGCTGGAGCCCTAGCTTCCATGCTGCCTGCATTTTGAAACTGTGAGCTAAAATAAGGCCTTCCTCCTCTAAGTTGCTTCTTGTCAGGTATTTGGTTGCAGCAATGAGAACATCAACATAGTAACTAAAAGAACAAAAATGCCTCTTATTGCAGTAGAGAGATAACTGAAAGAGGAAGAGACTTTGGACATGGTATACCTGATGACACTGTTTTGTCTCCTGTCCTAACAATTATTTGCTGCTGGAGAGTAAGAACTAGGTCTTGTGATCTTTTCATACATAGCACTATATCTGGTGTGTAGAACATATTCTTGAATGGTGACTGAATGATGAGACTATTGTTTCCATGTATGATCAGACTATTTCCTAAACAGGTCATGCTCTTCTCTTTGGGGCCTTATAGATAATCTCAGTACCTTTGTCTATGAAAATTCTATCTCTTCATTAATACTGGATGGTCAGCTTTCCTTTAACATATACCTGAAATAATTTCTAAAGAGAAAAGTTTATCTTGGCTTAGAGTTTTGAAGTTTTGTTCCTTTTGGACCTGTGGTAAGGGAGCACACCATGGCAGGGAGTGCATTGTAGAGCAAAGTCATTCTCTTCATGGCTAGGAAGCATAAGCGAGGAAGAAAAAATGGGCTGGGATCCCATTATCTCCTTCAAGAGCACATCTCTCATGCCATTAAGAGATCCTACTAGGTCCTACCTTTTCTAAGTCTCACTGCTTCCCAATAGCACCAAGCTGGGGTCCAGGCCTCAAACACAGGGACCGTTGGGTAAATTCTAGATCCAAGCTGTGATAAACACTCAGTCAAAATACTGCCTTTTCCAGGAGGCTTTCCCTCATTTTCCAGATGTAATTTGTGTTTCCCTTCTCTGTTCTTCTTGGCTTTGTTGTTAATTTATGACACTCTGTGACTGGCTGCTGCCAAATAGATTTTACTTTTTTCATTGGTCTCCTTTTGCTTGTTTATTTATTGATGGTTTCTTGAATCCGAGGCTGACCCCAAACCTACTGTATAGCCAGGGATGTCCTTGATGGTCCTCCTGCCTCCACCTTCCATGTGTTGGGATTATGGTTGTGTGCCACCACACAGCTTCCTGATTGCTGGGATTATAGGCATGTGCCATCATACAAAGTTTTATAATATAGTTTTAAAATTGGTAGCATGATGCCTCCAGTTTGTGTGGTTTTTGGTCTTGTGCTTCCATACTGCTTAAAGTATTTTGAGAGCCATTATTTATTTTATACTCTACCTCATTTCAGAAGTGTCCTTAGTAGGCCTTGCCATCTAATTACTTCAAGAAAGAATGGCACATTACATGGTTATTTTATACCAGAATTACCATTGTTAACTGACTTTCTCATACATTTAGTCGTGGTTTCAGAAGATTACAATTTCCATTCAGCAAATGTTGAAAATTGTTTGTGGTTGCAAAAGAAAACCAATTCAAACCCTATGGCTATTCCAGTCATTGTAAGCACTAGTTAAGTACATAAACAAGTAAATTGAAGCTTTGGTTTCTAAACAAAACCAATTTTTCTAATTGGTATTATTGATTGTTTGCTTTTATAATAGAATTAGCAGGTGGTACATGCTCATATGCCTACATAGGCCGGATGTGTGACCTAAAAGGGCCTAGTCAGGTCTAAGAAGACTTCACAGACAAAATATTGCTGTCCAAGGTCCACAGTTTATAATTTGTCAATTATTTACTTTGTAAATCAAAGGGCTATATAATAAATGTAAGGAAGTTACTACACAGAACTACTAACTCATGTAGATTTCAGTAAGTCACATGTTATCTTGTTGATTTAATTTCTTTTTTCAAATATATAGCCTCATCTCTAAATTCCTTCTCCTCCTTCAGTTCTACCTTTTCCCCTTCCTTTCTTCCTTATTTTAGAGACAGGATGTCACTCTGTATCATTGACTAGCCTCGGTCTTGCAGTGATTCACCTATCTGTGCATCCTGAGTGCTAGAATTGTAGGTGTGCACCACCACACCTGGCATCTCTTTTCATCTTTGATCATAGCTGTTGTTAGTCTTCAGTAATAAGTAAAGCCGTTGTACTCATCAGCATGCCTCAATTCCACAAGTTTGTGTGTCATCAGAGGAGCCAAGTTTTTCTTTAAAGCGTCAATAAATATTGTATTTTTTCTTATCTTTAAAAATTAAAATGTAATTACATAATTTCCCCTTTCCTCCTACCCTTAATGGGAAGGGAGCCAGTTTCTTATATCAGTACTGAAAGTGAGAGGGGGCAAAGTGAAAGGGGGCAATGATGACATTTGATTTTCTGTGCTGGTTATCTATAAAAATAGTATGTTTTATCAATAATTTTTCAGAATTGAAGGCTGAACAGAAGATACCTGAATTTGGTCTTTTCATACTATGTGATAGACTTTTTTGTTTCTTCTACTTCATTCTACATGTTTGGTTGTCTAGTATATCCCTTTTTAGTCTGTTTATATGCTTGTGGGTATTTTTGTTTTTGTTTTGTTAAGATCTCACTCTGTAGCCGTGTAGTCCTGGCTGGTCTGAAACTCATATGCTGGGATTAAAGTTGTATCTTACCATGCCTGGCCTTCTTGTGTCTTTTTTTTTTTTTTAAAGATAGGGTCTCATGTAGCTCAGGCTGGCCTAAGTTGCTTTGTAGATGAGGATAACTTTGAATTACAGATCCTCCTACCTCCACTTCCACATGGCAGGGATAATAGTTGTGTCACTTTACCTGGGTTACTTTTTAGTTGTCCTACATATGTCGACCTCTGTTGGCGATTTCCTTTAGATGTAGGTAATTTCTTCATCATTTTTAATCTCTAAAAGCTAGAACATGCAAGAGCACTTGATGGACTTGGGTATAGTGCTTCAGGCATATAATCCTAGCTACTGGGGAGGTTGAGGTAGGAAAACCACAAGTTTTCGAGGCTTGCCTGAGCTACAGAGTGAATTCAAAGATAGCCTGAACAACTTAGTGTCATTCTGTCTGAAAAAGTAAGAAGACAGAAAAAAAGGAAAAAAAAAGTAAAAAGAAGGGATAGGGGTGTATTTCATTGGTAAAAGGTTTGTCTGGCATTGGGTCTGAGAGCCCTGAGTTCATTTCCCAGTACTGCAGAGAGACAAAAAAGAGTTCATGATGACTGTTTAATAAATATTTCAAAAAACTGCATAATTAATATTTTTGTAGATTTGCAGATGGTAATGACTAGAAGGGAAAGCCAATGTGCTAGATGACAGACTGAATAGATGCCCTGAAGCTGACAAGATGAAATTTAAGAGGAGGACTGTTAAATTCTGCATTTAAGTCTCAACGAATTGGGCTGAAGGAAACTTAGCATGATGTTATTCTTATGAGAATGGTGGTTTGAGCTACCTAAGTTCAGTGTCATCCAAAGGCATTGCAGTGGCTAACACTTCAATGTAGCTTTTGAATTATTAGAAGTACTAAGTATAGTTAAAGGAGGTAATAGTAGATTGTATTTAAGAGTAATTCCTTGGGGTTATTGCAAACAGCTCTGTGTTTAGTGGAAGTTGCCCTAGAATGCCACCACTCAAAGTATAGTTTGCACTGTTCACAGTCTGTAGTGAGATAAGCAGAGAAATTGAGAGGTATTTAAATACTTACAGCAATTGACAGTCATTTTATGTCTAATGAGTTTTGTTAAAAAAAAAGCACATCTTATCCATGTCTTTGTTTTTTCTTAGTATTTTCTCTTTTATAATCATTTTCAGTGCAGTTATAGATTTATTAAAAAATTGAGCAGAATATTCATTGAGCCCTCTCCAGCTTTTAGTTTCCTTTATTATGCGAATTTTACAATACAGTTGGTTGAAACAGTATTGAATACATTATTATTGACTGAAGTCTGTAGTTTGAATTAGTTTGCTCTTTCTGTTGTGTAGTTTTGTAGGTTTTGAAAAATGCATAATACCATGTATTTATTATTACAGTAGTGTGAGACTCTTTACTCTAAAAATGTCCCATGCTTTACTTATGTATTTGTTAAGCTTTCTCTTCCCACACTTTTACTGTTTTTGTAGTTTGCCTTTTCTAGGATATCATGTAGTTGGAATCATGCAGTGCTTTTTCTGAATGGCTTCTTTCACTTAGCAACCTACGTTTAAGGTTTTGCCATGTCCATTTGTAGCTTGATAGTTTCTTTTTTGCGTATGCTATTGTATGAACTTATCATAGTTTATTCATTTACTAATTAAAGAATGTCTTGATTGCTTCCAGTTTGGGGCTCTTGTATGAACTAGGGGGACTTTTTTGGGTGGACTGCAATCAATTTTCATTTGGGTAAATACCTAATTGTTCAATTGCTGAATTGCTTACTAAGCCTATATTTAGCTTTGTAAGAAACTGCCAAGTTGTCTTCTAAAATGATTGACCATTTTGTATTTCAGCAGCAATAAGAGTTCCTGTTGTTTCACATCATCTTCAGCATTGTTGTCAGTATTTGTGACTTTAGTATTGTCTTAGGTAGGAATTAATAGTAGTATCACATCATTGTTTAAATTTGCAGTTCCCTAATGACTTACTATGTTGAGCATCTTTTTGTATGATTATTGTCTTTGGTAAACCTTTTGTTCAGATCTTTTGCCTCTACCTGTTTTTTAAGATAGGGTCTTACCATGTAGCCTGGAACTCATTGTGCTGGAACTCATGATCCACCTGCTTCAGCTTCCTACGTACTCTACCAGTACTCGAATAACCCCAGCCATCGTGTTCTCATTTATTTATTTTTTTATCTACATACCTATTTATTTATTTGTTTGTTTATTTTGTGGTGTGGTATGCACATGTCATGTCATGCATGTGAAAGTCAGAGGACAGTTTTGTGGCGTCAGTTCTCTCTTTCTACATTTAAGTGGGTTCTGGGGATTGAACTTAGGTCACCAGGCTTCTGAAGCCAGTGTTTTTACCCACTGAGGCATCTCACTGGTGCTAAAATACTGCCAGTGCAACCTTAGCTCCATAGTTGGTGGATCTCCACCCCACTCACCCCTCATCGTGCAATCGAACCTAAGGCCTTGTACATTTCAGTCAAGTGTTCTAATGTTGAGCTACAGTCCCCAGCTGCTCCCCCATTTTTTTTGAATTGAATTGTTTTCTTACTGCTAAATTTAAAGAATTCCTTGTGTATTTTGGGTACAAATCCTTTATATACTTTGAATATGTACATAAAGTACATTATGTCCATATACTTTGCAAATGTCTTTTTCTTGTCTGTGTCTTGTCTTTTCATTTTTGTTTTGTTTTGTTTTTGATATTCAAGACAGGGTTTCTCTGTGTAGCTTTGGAGCCTTTCCTGGAACTCATTCTGTAGCCCAGGCTGGCCTTGAACTCACAGAGATCTACCTGCCTCTGCCTCCTGAGTGCTGGGATTAAAGGCGTGCGTCACTGCTGCCCGGTGTCTTTTCATTTTTTAACATTGTTTTTTGAAGAACAGTTTCATGTTTCAATCAAGTTCAACTTGTGTAGTGTTTCTTAAATGGATTGTGTCTTTGATGATGCGTCTAAAAAACCATTGCTAAATCAAGATCAAGTGTTGTGGAATATTAGTTTAAGATGTATTACATTTGTTTATGCTGTGGAATATTTGTTTAATGATGCAATGATGTGTTGCAGTCTTTTATGTTGCCTAAATCACCTGATTGGTCTATTTAAGAGCTGAATGGCCAATAGGTAAGCAGGTGAGAGAAATAGGTGGGGCAGCCAGGCAGAGAGAATAAATAGGAGGAGAAATCTAGGGAGACAAAATATAATTAAAGAGAATGGGATAATTTAAGTTAGAAAAGCTGGCTAGCAACAAGCTAAGGCTGGGCATTCATAAGTAAGAATAAGTCTCCATGTATTTATTTGGGAGCTGGGTTGTGGGCCCCCAAAGGGTAAAAAACAAACAACTACAGTCAAGATTTTCTACTGCATTATACTATAGACATTTTTATAGTCTTGAATTTAGATCTATGATCCATTTTGAATTGTGTGTGTGTGTGTGTGTGTGTGAAAACTATAAAGACCATGTCAGATTCCTTCCTTCTCTTTTTCTCTCCTTTTCTGTCATTCATCCTGTATAAATTAGAATGGACAGAGTATGAAAGTGAATGACCATCTTAAAACTACTTTAAGTCTGGGCAGTGATTACATAACTGTAATTCCAGCACTTAGGAGGCTGAGACAGAGTTATCAGGAGTTCAGGGTCCTCCTAGGGTCCATAAATGAGTTCTAAACCAGCCTGGGTTGACACATTGTTTCATAGAACTAAACCAAATTAAACAAACAAACAAACAAACAAAATGTAACAACAACAAAGAATCTGATTTGAGGTCGTCTAGGAAAAACTCCCTCAGTACCTGACTGCAAACTAAAACACAGAGGACCTCTGGTTTTCTTCTTGACCCTGGTGCTCAGGAGGACTCTGGTGGCTCTAGAAGACCTGCCTGGCACCTCTTGTTGGAGCCTGAGTTGGGAGAACAGCAGAGACAACCAGAATGGTGGGAATGTAGCTGTTTCCCGCCCCTCAGCGCCTCTTCAGAAAGAAGGGGGCGGGGGGAGTGCTCTCCCCCCGCCCCCTTCCCCTCCCTTTCTCTGTTCCTCCCTCCCTCCCCGCCCCTTCACTGAGCCACTCTGTCTTTGCTGCCGCCCTACGAGAGCCGGAGTGTGCTGCTCCTCGGGAGCTGGGTAGCTGCGCTGCTGCGCCCGGCCGAATCCAGCTTGTCGGGCTGGTTCAGCCTGGGCTTTGTCCCAACTGCTGAGCAGGGAGAGGTGCGGCTCTGCGGCAGATACCCAAGATCATCAGAGATGCTGGGCCCTATACTCCCCGCCAGGTAATGCTGGCCTTTCCTGGGCCTGGCATAGCTAGGCTTAGCGAGGGTAGGAGGAGGGGGTGTCTTGCTGCCTTCCGGGGTAGAATGGGAAGAACATTGCATTTCACTTACCTTAAGGGACTCTTAATGAGGGAAGGGACCTGAGGGTGGAACCTTGAGATAAGCCCATTCAGGGCTAGGCCTGTGCTGGAATTAGAGATCTGGCTAGTGAAGGTTATGAAGGGGAAGCTGGATTTTTGGGGAACTGTGAGCCTCAGGGGCCCCCTCTCCTTTGTAAGCATGCTTCTGCTTGGTGGCCTGGGTGATGCTTTTCTGTGCTCTGGTTTAGCTGCCAGCTTACTGGGACCAGAGGTACTGTTCCCTGGTAGGAGATGCAGGGAAGATAGGAGCCCCCTGGAGCTGTTCCTGCTTAGGCAGCAGCCTCTGGGAGCCTCAGTTTCCTTATTTGTGGAGACAGGTTACCTTGCAAAGGTGAGCTAGATAGAGACAGAGGAGCCAGCCTTCTGTGTATATTTTGCTGGTCTGTTGAGAGCCAGTGACTTCAGGGCAAGACAGGCTGAAAATGCTGATTGATGCTCATGTTGGGGGCAAGTGTAGGTATGCTGACTGTAAGGTGGGGTTGAGAGGAAACAGGTGAAAGTCTGTTACTATTTTTCTCTGAACTGGTCAATTCTTTGGTACTTAGACCATTGCTGTAAACTAGGCTATCTTCTCTGGAGCCCTGTTGTTGATCTGCTAAGTAAACGACAGAGCTTGAGATTGTGTAATGTCTTAATCACTGTAATTCCTCATTGTTTGGCACCAAGAAAAACAAATACTAACATACCTTGATTATTTTAGACCTTCTTTCTCATTTCAGTTTCAAAAAAGCTGTGCATTTCCTCTGGCAAGCCTTCCTCTCCTTCCTCCTCCTGGTCCTTTTTCCGCGCCTGCCCCTCACCCGTTTTCCCACCTCACCGTTTTCCTTTCTTCCTTTCCTTGTCCTCATGCTTTCCACTTCTCGTCTCTTCCCCCTCCATAACCAGTTTTTCTTTTTTGTCTTTTCTTTTCTCCCCTGGATCCTCTCCCTCTTGGTTAGGCTCTCTTCTTTTCCTTTTAGAATTTTTGATTGTTCTTTCTCACTGGGAGTAGGTTGCTGGTTTGGGACCTTTGCTGTGATGTTTCTAAGGTCCAAGCATTCTAGCTTCCTTGTTTTTCACTTAAACTCTATTTTCTTTAAGTGCCAAGCTCTCTCCTTACTGCCCTCAAGCTGTGTTTGGTGCCTCCCAATATGCAGTCGTTCTTCCTGGTTCTGTTCCCCATCTTTTCTCTGTAGCCATGGCAGAACGTGGGCATAGGGAAAAAGCACAATAGAAAGTCACGAGCTTGAAGGCTGGAGCTGGAGAACAAGTACAAATACAGCTAGATAAGAGACTTTACCTAGAGTCCCTCATTTAGATGAGGGGCTAGGGGATAGCCAGTTACCAGTTGGCAGCCCAGAGGTCTGCTGATTGGAAGAAAAGGAGGTTGTTGACGTGTGTTTGTGTGTGTGTGTGTGTGTGTGTGTGTGTGTGTGTGTGTGTGTGTGTGTGAGAGAGAGAGAGAGAGAGAGAGAGAGAGAGAGAGAGAGAGAAAGAGAGAGGGGGGGGGCGGGCACAGAGGAACAGATAGCATAGTGGGAGGAAGAGGAGAAGGTGGAATCTTGGGACAAGAGAATGTTCTTTTGAAGAGGAAGGTGGCTTTGACATCAAGAGAGTGGTTATTTGGGGTGTGGAGGGTAAGATTATAGGATGTGTAACAGGACCATATAGGCTCATTCTTTTCTCTTCTGACTTAGGGCTCTTTGGAGTGGTTTATTTTTGCTCTGTATTTTTCCCCCCTTGGGCAGTGCCCTAAAGTGGGAGAGTAAGAGGGGAACAGAGATGAGAATGACAGGATTGTTGTTTCTTTTTTTTTCTTTTTCTTTTTTGGTGTTTTCGAGACAGGGTTTCCCTGTGTAGCTTTGCGCCTTTCCTGGAACTTGCTTGGTAGCCCAGGCTGGCCTCAAACTCACAGAGATCTGCCTGGCTCTGCCTCCCGAGTGCTGGGATTAAAGGCGTGCGCCACCACTGCCTGGCAGGATTATTGTTTCATCGACACTATCTAGAATATGAATTGTGTGTGTGAACGCGCACACATACAAAAGATTTCAATGTGGTATCCATCCATTATTAATTGTTCTTTCTGGCTGATGAGATGGTTCAGCAGGTAAGGGTGCTTGCCGCCAAGCGTGATGACCTGAGTTCTTTTCCCAGGTCCCATATGGTGGAAGGGGAGAACCAGCTCCTACAAGTCATCTAGATACTTGAGCCATGGCATGCACTCACCACTACCCCAGCACACACACATAAATAAATAGATGTGATTTTAAAAAGAAATTTTTTCTCAGTCATCTCTACCATGTTAGTTACGGTGTTGGTTGCTGGGTAAAACAGTGGGCGTTAGATTCATTTGCGGCCTTCCATTGCAGGTAAGGGATGTGGACCCTCATGTGGTAGTGTAGAGTGAAGCACAGGGAGCTATGATGATGCAGTGGAGGAAGACTAAGGTTCAACAGATCAGTGGCAGGGCTGGATTGTAAACTCAAGTCTTCTATAATGGTGATAGGAATTTGCTTAGACCATGTTATCTCGTGACATTATGTGCATGTTGTGCATAAAGAGTTTTCTTGTTTTTTCTGTCTTTGGAACCAGAGTGTAGATATTACTGAGATAGAAAACAAATTTACGTGT
Organism: Peromyscus californicus insignis; assembly: GCF_007827085.1. Taxonomy (NCBI): domain Eukaryota; kingdom Metazoa; phylum Chordata; class Mammalia; order Rodentia; family Cricetidae; genus Peromyscus; species Peromyscus californicus. The sequence continues at coordinate 105,013,173 of NW_026294562.1, read as the reverse complement.
GGTAGGATTGTGCCATGCAAAACAAATTCTCGGTACCTTGGAAGGAAATAGACTTTGTCCCTGTTCATTTCTGGCTCCAGGCCCTTTAAGTGACTCACTGCTGAGTACCCTTCCTGAGTTATTTGATCCCTCTCTCCCCTTTGTCTTCCCCGTTTTCTTCAAGTCAATTTCTGGCACAAGATAGAGTCCAGAGACCAGATAGTAGATGTTACATCACTCACTTGTGTAAACTAGAAATGTAACACCGTGTAGGGTTGATGAGGCTCTAGTGAAGCAATGAGTGCAGGAGAAGACTCTGTACCACGATAGACCCATGTTATTTCTAGTGTTCCTGGATGCACTCTTAAAACACTGAGAAGACGCTCAGATGCTGTAGCACAGAAGCCTAAGGATGCCACGAGTAGTCTCACATTTGAGTCTCATTCTTGGTGAATACAAGAAAAAGAGGGAATACATAGAAAAGGCTTTCAGGATTGATAGTTGAACTCTATGCTCAAAAATAGAGGCCAACTGGTAATCAAGTCTTTTATTCAGATCAGAGAAATGGTAGGAGGCCCATGTAAAAGATTGTATTTTTAGTGATTCTTTGTGATAAACAGACAAATTCTTTGTTTTAGTAATTACTGATTACTTGCTTGTTAATCTAAGTTTCATATATAAAATGAAAGATAATTTGTATTAACACCGAAGAGTTTATTATAAAGCTTAAAAGTAATTTTTTAAAAAAATAAAAAATATAGGTCTGGAGAGATGGCACAGTAATTAAACACATTGGCTTATCTTCCAAAAGACCCGGGTTCAATTCCTAGCACCCACATGGCAGCTCACAACTGTCTGTAACTCCAGTTCTAGGGGATCTAGCATCCTCATGCAGATATACATGCAGACAAAACACCAGTGCACATCAAAATAAATAAATTTTTAAAAATAAAAAAATTATGCCGGGCGGTGGTGGCGCATGCCTTTAATCCCAGCACTCGGGAGGCAGAGCCAGGCGGATCTCTGTGAGTTCGAGCCCAGCCTGGACTACAGAGTGAGTTCCAGGAAAGGCACAAAACTACACAGAGAAACCCTGTCTCAAAAAACCAAAACAAAATAAAAAATAAAAAAAATAAAAATTACACAGTTGATAATAGTTATTCGTATCCTGCAAAAATAAACTCTAAAGTCACCTCTTAAGAAAGTCTTCCTTGACTGTTAGGGCCTCTCTTCTGGATTTGTGCAGCATGCATTCAATGGTGGTACTTATCCTTGTTGTAGTGTTAGGTTAATTTTGCATGGTCTCCTCCCATTAGGCTGTGCATTCATTTGAGGGCAGAGTCAGAGTCAGAGTCTAGTACATCTAAAAGTCAGCTAAGTACCTGTTAGTTACTATGTATATGTTAGTAAATAGCATATTTAGTTGCTACTGATTATTAAGGAGATGTATAATAAATGAATATAATTAAAATTTGTGATAGTTGTTGTGATAACCAAGAATACCTTTTGGTCATGTTAACTTCAATAGTCTGTGACTATCTGCAATTCTTGCCAGTACCTGCAACTTACCAAAAGTGTAGATAGAATTGACTGCCAGATAAAGTTATTAATCTGAAAGAGAACTGTTTGGTTAAAAGGTAAAACTTGGGTGTCATGAACAATAAGGGTGTTATGTAAGGCCTTTGGGCTGGGTGAGGTCATCTTGGGGAGAGTGTTTTGTATGAATAAAGGGCCCGGAGTCTTGGATGTGTGAAAGATACAGAAGGAAGAGTATACAGAGGGGAGAAGAGAAGGCAGAAAGATAGAAGGGAAAGAGAATCCAAGAAAGAGTATTTAAAAGAGAACTGAGGTTAATTATATTGACTGCTGATGAGAAATGGAGCAAGGACGGGACAGAAAAATGATCATTTGTTTTTTCAAGATGGAAATGATTGGCAATCTTGACAAGAATACTTTTGGTGAAATAGGAAGGATGCCACTTGGCCCAAAAGGGAAGGTAGTAGAGATAGTGCTTTAAATATTGATAGATAATTCTTTAATTCTTTTGAGAAGCTCTGCTTCTGAGGGCAAGCAAAAACGTAAGTGGTGTTTGGAAGAGGATGTTGGTGTCAGAGGAGAGTATGTGCGCACACATAGGATACTGTATAGTGTTTGTATATGTAGCCGTGAGTTCTTACCTTGATTTTTGTAACTTCTTAATGGTTTCTCCTTTATTCTCCCCTGTAATCTCTTCTACTCTGACTAGAGTGGTCTGTCTAAATTATAAATCAGATCACTGCTTTAAAACCCAGTGCTTTCCTCCAGTTGCTATCCAATCCAGATTCTTACTGTGGCTTATAAGGCCCTGCACAATCTGACTATATCGCTAATCTTTCTGTTTCTCTGCCTCTGTCTCTATCTCCCCACTCTTTCTGTCTGGTGTTGGGGCTCAAACCCAGGGCTGTGAACAAACTAGGCAATCATTCTATCACAGAATTTGTAGCCTTAATCACTCAATCTCAGTGTCTTGACCTATTTTTTCTTTATTTATTAATTAAACTTTAATCTTGTTGGTCTTTTTGCTGTTCTGGTGCCCAGTATATATAGTTCCATATTCTATATTTGTATTTGTGGTTCTATCTGCTTAGAATGGTCATCTTCTGGATGCTACTAAAACCCGTTATCTCATTTCTTTCTCTCCCTCCCTCCCTCCCTCCCTCCCTCCCTCCCTCCTTCCTTCCTTTCTCAATCATCCCTCCCCCCCTCCCCCGACAGAGCTTCTCTGTGTAGCCCTAACTGTCCTGGAACTACTCTGTAGACCAGACTGGCCTTGAACTCAGAGATCCACCTGCCTCTGCCTCCTGAGTGCTGGGATTAAAATCATGTGCCACCACCACCTGGCTGTCACTCATTTCTTAACCATTGAGCCATTCAAGGCTTAAGTGTTTCTTTCTCAACAATTCTGTCTTGATCAACCCTGCCCCCATACACACACATTTATACTTGACACTGTTTTATTGAATTGCTTATTTTTTGTCTGCATCTCTTACTAGACACATAATTTCCACGAACATAGGAATTTTGTTTTATCCAACTAGATTAGTACTAATACATTGTAAATGCACAATTATTTGTTAAATAACAGCATATCATATGACTGACTATATCACACAGAAAGCTTGGTGTAATTGAAAGGTTGTTCTAGGGAAGAAGTCTGGCAAGTAAAGAGTATATGGAAAAGAAAATCATTTTTGAGGGAAGGAATGACATCATGACTTCAGTGTAACTGGAAGCAAGAAGAATATGGTTGCATGTGTAAGGAGGCATGTAGTTTTGGGGGTGGAAAATAGTTTTCCTGTGGAGATTTCTGTTTTATTAAAAATAAGATCATCCACTTAGAGAGGAGTGGGGAATCATATAGTGTCATACAGGAAAATAATCATAACTTTGAAATGAAAGCAGCTAACCAGATTTTATAGTGTTCTTAGACATTGCTACTTCAGTCTAGAGACGTTTGGGAGAGAGCTGAATTCAGCTATCTGAACTGGAATTTTGGAAAGGGAGGGAAAGGCAGGCAGGTGTGTGTGTGTGTGTGTGTGTGTGTGTGTGTGTGTGTGTGTGTGTGTGTGTGTGTGTGTATGGTTGTGTGGTTGTGCATGTGAATGAATCATGTGGGTCACAGGGATCAAACTGAAGTCATTAGACTTGGCAGCAAGTACCTTTACTCTCTAAGCTTCTGGGTTTGGGTAATTTTGAGAGACTGACTAGACAAGGAGAGAAGTCAAGGTGAAGTTTCAGAATTTTGGTGGAAAGTCTTGAACTAGTTAGCGCTTGTGTTTTTAGAGGGTGTATGATTCACTTATAATGTTTGAGTTGGTAAACATTTGATCAGCCTCTGGGTGTGATCACATGGGTGTTGCTAAACTGGACCTGAAGTAAGAAAATGGAGTGGTGTTGACAGGGTTGTTGCTGTGGCTGTTGAAGTCGTTCAGCTACAATGACAACCTAAGAGGGGTGAAGAAACAGACAGTCGGGAACTGAGTGAGAGTGATGCGGAAATGGGCAGTAAGTGTGATAGCAGCCAGCAGAGGGCCTCAGGAAACACAGCCTTTTCTCTAGACGGAGGGAAAGAGGTGCTTTGCAAATAGCACCGAAAATTAAGGATAAAGTCTGTTGGATAAGTGTGAGAGAACAGACAGCCTCCAGTTTTGGGGGGTGGAGATGGGGGTGGGGCTGCAGTGGCTGTTAGAAGAGTCTCTTCAGGTTTCTTTTAAGGCTAGCATGCAAAGGAGAGCTAGCCAACAGCAATGGAAAGTTCCAGTCAGAAATAGAAGAGTTTGAATCAAGAGGGGGTGTTAGGAGTGAGGACAGGAGGGGTGTGTCTAAGTACATAAGCACAGGGCAAGACTAAGTGAATTCAGTCTTTTACTCCCAAATCTTTTCCATTTCCACATCTTTGTTGCCTTTTGTATTCCTCTTAACTTTGGGAAGCCTCTCAGTATAGCACTGTCTCAAATTATAATTAGTGTCTAAAGAATACTTTTAAGAGAATCAAAATAATTAAGAAATTAGTCATGCCCATGTCAGTATTTAATTTAGTAAGTTTAGGTAGATTATATACCCTGATAGGTTTCAGATTCCTTTTGGTTTGGAATTGGCTGACCCTTCAGAAGCCTTCCAGTTTCTGTATGTTTTCCACCAAGCCAGATTGCCTTAGGAAGTGGACTGTTGCTCATTACCTGAGGTACTCCATGTCTATGCTGGGTAGAGGCCTAGAGACTTGGAGATTCATCATAGTTTTATCCCTCGAGTGATGCCTTGCCTAGTGATCACAAGCAGTGCAGGTGAAACTTTGACATTGCTTCGTGAAAGTATGTATAAAATGCAATTAAAGTTGAGGGAAAAGGCAAGTTTCTTAGAGGAAGTGAGTTCAGTTGGACCTTGAGAAATGAGCAGGAGTTTGCTAGGCAGACTCACTGAGACATCTTAGGCAGATAGAACAGTGTAGGTAAAGGTGGGGACATGAAAATGTATTGATAGAATGATGGCGTTGGGGAATGGTATGGGTGAAACTAGGAAAATTGATGAGGAAGAAATAAGTTTATTTGTGGGACGTCTTTTTGTGCCAGGCAGCATGCTAGGCACTGTCTCTTTTAAACAGCTTTTATGTTTTAATTCTGAACTCTAAACTAGGTAGTCTTGTTTGTATTTTACTCGAGTCGGCGGAGGATCAGAAATTAAAGTAGCTTTCATAACAGCTCAAAAGCACCTACAGTTTTCTTCCTGCTGCCCCAGCAGCTGCTTTCTTGTTGTTATACTAGAGCAAGTGGCTGGCGGAAGGCTGCAGAGGGGGAGTGCCTTTGATGCATCAGAAGGACATCCCTCAGCAAATTCAAGGCTGCGGCATTCCAGGGTCCTGCCAAAGCAAACCTCTTGGCACGATTTAATTAAAGATCAGATTCCAATAAGCAGGCACCAAGGGCATACAGTATTCCTCAGGCCTGAGGGTTGGCCATGCCAGTGTGCAGCTGCTCTGGGTTGTTCAAAGTTAGAAATGTAGTTAGTATGTGGAGTAGGCTTTATTTCTTCTTCCTATCCCTCCTTCATTGTGTTGAATAATTTATTGTAAAGACCTAACAATTTTTCTTTTTCTTTTTCTTTCTTTTTTTTTTTTTTTTTTGTACAGTGCTGGGAATTGAACTCAGCACTTTCATGCTATTCTGCCACTGAGCAACGTCTCACCACCCTCCTTCTTTTATTTTAAATTATGATCTGAGGGATTATCTAGGAAGTATATTAGAGGGTGGGCGAGATGGCTCAGTGGGGAAAGGCACTTCTCAAGTCTGATGCTGCTCTGAGTTTAATTCCCAGAGTTTAATTTCACATGGTGAAAGAGACAAGTGACTCCTACACCTTCCCTCTGACATCCCCATGCATACAGTGCATGAACATGCAAACACATAATAAATAAATGTAATGAAGTTGTTTTAAAAGTTAAAGCAAATTAGACGTTGTGTAGTTTATCCCTTTGCTTCTAGAGGTAACAGTGTGGTACAGTGATCACACAAGCATTTTTTTCAGGTCCCTGCCTCTTGTGCCCACTATGTGGTATTGTGGGGTGACTGGCAACATCTCTGAAACTATGTTTCTTTGGATTTATTCAATGTTCTATTTCCAGTACCTAACAGAGCCTAGAATGAGAAAAGTGATACCCAGCAAGTAGGTTTCCAAGATTTTATAAACTCTGAAGTATGATCTGATGTTAGTGATTATTAAAATACTTGTTCCAAATAATGGCTGAAATATTATATGTAAAAGTAATTAAACCAGCTGGTTCTCTAGGGAAACACTTTCATAGGATTTCAGCAATTCACTTGGGAAATGTAAAGGACTGTCCTAAACTCCAGGTCCCATGTTGTGAACACAAGACATCCCAGAGTTCTCAGTGCAGATGGATAACAGCTGGCTCTTCCTTTAGGGAACACCGCTTTTCTTATTGTAGTTGCTCTATAGCCTTGTTCTTTAATCAACAGTGTTTTTTAAAAATTTATTTTAACATGGGGAATTTACTGTCCAGATCTAAAAACTGCTTAGAAAAGGCCATTTTTCTGCCTATGTGTGAGACAGAACATAGCAGGCCTACAGTGTTCTGCTATGTCCCATTTTAGTTATTTTCTTTTCTTTAAAAAAAAGATTTTATTTTCAATTAATATTCCCTCTCTCCTCCCTCCCTTCCTTTCTTTGTGATAGAGTCTTGCTATGTAACATAGCCTGACCTCAGACCTTCAGTTCTCTTGTTTCTGTGCTGGGATTACAGGTGTATGCATGTGTGTATACATGTTCTTATGTGTGGTGACACATGTATGAAAGTACATGCACATGTGGAAGCCAGAGGTTGACCTTGAGTTTTTTTCCTTGGTCATTCTCGACTTTATTACTGAGGTCTCTCCATAAGTCTAGAGCTCACCATCCTGGCTAGTCTAGTTAGCAGGTTTCCCTTGGGATCTCCTCCTCACTTCCCCAGGTGCTGGAAGTGGCTATAAAGACAGATAAGACTCTTGGAGAAATAGTAGGAAAGGGCTGATTGGAGGGCTGCAGGGAAACTGGAAAGTACTGCCAAAACCTAAGCCCAAGTAAGCTCAGAGGGCAGTGGTCAAGAAAGCACAGTTTTTGTGAATGAATATAGTTTAAATGTACTAGGAATGTTTAGCTTTGAAAAGAAAGTTTTGAATGTCTTGAAAGGTTATTTCAAATACTTATAATTCTGTGGGGGAGGTTTTCTGAATAGCTCTAAAAGATGATGTTCAAGTGTGGAAAGGAATAATTATTCTTGTTTATTTTACTTGATCTTATATTTGTTCGCTCTTATGTTCACTATCCCTTTTTTATTATTTTATAATTTAATTTAATTTTACATATCAGCCACGGATTCCCCTGTCCTCCCCCCTCCCGTCACCCCCTTTCCCCCCATCCCATCCCCCATTCCCATCTCTTCCAGGGCAAAGACTCCCCTGGGGATTCAGCTCAACCTGGTAGACTCAGTCCAGGCAGGTCCAGCTCCCTCCTCCCAGGCTGAGCGAAGTGTCCCTGCATAAGCCCCAGGTTCCAAACAGCCAGCTCATGCACAGGTCCCGGTCTCACTGCCTGGGTGCCTCCTAAACAGTTCAAGCTAATCCCTTTTTTAATTACCCATTCTTTGCCAGGGATGGAGTAAGGGACTGAAAAATATGTAAGATATGAACTTTGTTCTTAAGGGGTCCATAGTGTCAAGTCTAGCTGAGGGTGATGAAGGGGGAGGCAAGTGTGCAAACAAATAATTGTAGTGCAGAATGAGAGAGACAGAACTTATGTGAGAACTCTTTAAATGAAGTGAACAAAGGTAGACTAGGCTGCCTTTTGAGATTATAGATATCCTACTGCTGAAGGTTTCCAGTATAGGCAGGATGACCCAAGCTGGCATCATGCAGTACAAGGTTTTAAACATTAGATTCCAATAGAGTTTTGATTAATCTACCTGCTAAGAATTCTCTTAAACATGATAAAATGACTAAACATGAAGAAAAGTATGTATCAAGATGGTTGGTGATGCTTTCCTGGCATAATCCTGGCCTATGGCCTAAATGGGAGTTACATTAAATGAAGCTGCTGGTTGAAAGTCTGGAGGCCAGGGAGAGCCTGTTTTGAGTATTAGGTAGCTGTGGGAGTATAATTTTGGAACTGGCAGCCTGGAGTAGGAGGGCATTGCCAACTATGACACTGGATGCTTTCTTGGAAGAGCTGAGGAACCTGAGTTAGAGCTGGAAGAGAAGGCAAAGGCAGTCATATCTGGGAAGTGAAAATTGAAGAAATACATTTAAAAAGTTACCCAGATAGTCAGTTTGGATTAGCAGAAGTATCCTTACTTATTTTGATATTGTTTGTTCAAAAAGGACCAAAGGTTGGCCAAGATGAATTAAAAAAAATCCAGTTGAGTTTGACTTTAAAAAGTTAAATAAGATTTTAATTAATCAAGAGAGAAATCATTGACACAGAGCCTGACATCTCCCTGTTCCTTGCTCCTTTTCTCTCTCTCTTCAGTGTGTGTAAGAATATTTGGTGAGGGCCAGGTGTGGTGGTGCACACCTTTAATCCCAGCACTCAGGAGGCAGAGGCAGGTGGATCTCTGTGAGTTTGAGGTTAGCCTGGTTTACAGAGTGAGTTCCAGGACAGCCAGAGCTACATAGTGAGACCCTGTCTCAAAAAACAAAACAAAAAAGAATATTTGATGAGTTAGCAGGCAGTATAGATTGGTGATAATGCCCAGAATTATGTCCCTAGCACTTGAAAGAAAGAACAAAAGGAAGGAAGGAAGGAAGGAAGCAAGCCAGCTTGGCAAGTTCAGAGATTTCTGAGGCATAAATTGAATGTAGACTGTGTATAGCCTTAGTTTGTAAGACCACTTGATGTCATACTATAAAGACTTTTCATTTGTACTAATAAATTCTTTTCAAGGCAGTACATATCTCTTCCTATAAACTGTATTAATTAATATGTATCTACCATAAGTTAAAAAGGTAAGGCACTGTTCGTCTGCACAGATGACAGAATGGCTCCTGGGAAAGATATATCTGTAAATAATTATAACAATACAAAGAAATATGATAACCTGGAAATAAACCCATTGCCTTGGACCTAACTTTTTAGAGTTCAAAATATTTTCTGAAGGTGCCATAGAAGAAATAACAGAATTAATCCTCCAAGGATGGGTGAGTTCACTGTTTGATAGGGAAAATAGGCAGATGAAGCATCACGTTTGAAGGGACAGAGGTGTGGAAATGATGGCATATTGAAAGAAATTAAAGAAGATGGGATCGCTATACTGTAAGAGGAATTAGAAGGAGTGGTAGTGTGACTGATGAATGGGCCTGCTCAAATAAGAGCAGGCCTCTTGAAGAAGCTAAAGAGCATTAGCTTTTATTCTGACATGTCAGTGAAGGAGTTTAAAATACAAAATAGTAGATTTCTTTGGATGGCCTCTGGAGAAGCCATTGAGGAAAAAAATCTGGGTGGAAGAAATCAGATTTTCCATTTACTAGAGAATATTAAAAAGACTATTACAGAATTTTATAAATTTATGAAAACCATTACTTTTATTGAATACAGTATTCTATCAGAGTTCTTTCTATGTCTTAATCTTTTTAATTTTTAGAATGGCAAATTTATTGCATTTTAAAGAATTGATTTCTAAAGCAGTGGTATGCAAATCTGGCTGACATTGAGGCTATTTATTTTCAAAATACAGAATTCTAGTCTTAACCCAGGCATACTAAATCAAGGCTTATGGGTGTTGGGCCCTGACAATCAATTTCTAAAAGTGACTGGTGATTTTTATGTAGTTTTTTTGGAAGCTTTTAATTTCTAAAGCACTGTTGCATCTTACTCCAGGGAGACTATATTCTAAGTAGTTGTGATTAAAGATACAATTTCTACCATTACTTGCACTAATAAGGAGACAATATAAACTCTGGACACATTCATATCTATCTATCTATTGTCAAGAACTAGAACATATTTTAAGTTAATAATACTTGTTTTCATTAAAACCCCTTGTTAGCATATCATTGGAGATTTTCCTCTTTTAAATTTTACTCTGTTTTCCAAAAGCATAGGAAAATGCTAGTAAATTAAGCAGGATGGTTGCTGCCTTGAATAGTGTATATTTAAAATCAGGTAGAATTTTGGAGGAGGGATATCCAGGAGAACTGGCACAAGTGTAGTACCTTTCTTGTGAAGGACCAAGAAGTGTAAGTACTGTAAGTTTGTGGGCATATGATCGTGTTTGCCAGTGTAACCTGAAAGAGGGTATGGGTACTATGTAAATGAAGGAATATTGTTTGGTCCTGGTGAAACTAGCTATAAGGACAGAAGTTTCACTGACAGTTGGCAATAGTCTCATCTATACAGGGAAGGAGTGACTTGTCTAAAGTTATAAACTTAGATGTCAGCAAACTCAATATTTGGAACACTGGAGGACGTTTAGTTCAGTGGTTCTCAACCTGTGGGTCACATATCAGATATCTTGCATATCAGATATTTACATGACGAGTCATAACAGTAGCAAAGTTACAGTTATGAAATAGCAACAAAATAATTTTATGATGGGGGGTTCGCCACACCATGAAGAACTGTATTAAAGGGTTACAGCATTAGGAAAGTTGAGAACCACTGTTTATAGTTAATCTTCATGTAGATGAATGAATGGAACCAAAGAGGCTATGGGATTTCACTACATCTAGTATTACTGGATTTCCCACTGAGTTTCTGCCTGGTCCAGGTCTGCTTTTCAACTATAGTGTAAGTGTACTTCTTTTTTGTATAGGCTCTGAGATAGGAGAATGCAGAGAAAAGCAAAATCTCGGTGAATTTTTAGCAGTGTTTGGCTCACAGTAGGGACTTACATCTGGGTTGCTGACTAAATAGGCTAGCAGTGTTCATGGCTAGTAGCAGAAGGGCTGTATAATTTGAAATTTAAAACATTTTAAATAGGTATTTAATAAATATATATTTATATATTATTGCATTAATGAATATTAAGAGTGTTATCATGTTCTTTCTTTTGATTCTAGTAGCCTCTGCTGGTGGTGGTGACAATGTCAAATAACGGCTTAGACATCCAGGACAAACCCCCAGCCCCTCCCATGAGAAACACCAGCACTATGATTGGAGCTGGCAGCAAAGACACTGGGACCCTGAACCACGGCTCCAAACCTCTGCCTCCAAACCCAGAGGAGAAGAAAAAGAAGGACCGATTTTACCGATCCATCTTACCTGGAGATAAAAGTACAGTACCTAATTTACTTTCATAATTTTTGTGCTTTAAGAAGAAAAGACAAAGCAGAGCATCTTTTCCCCTCCTAATAGTCTTGATGAAAGATCTGGCCTTCCCTGACTTAATTCTCTGTCAGTACCTTTTATTTTCTTGTTAACTATTCCCCAAGTCTTGCCTTCCTAAAGTGGCTAAAGCCAAATGAAAATTTGATTTATTGTTTAGTATTATATTTGAACAAAATTCTAAGAATAATTTTGTTCTTGCCAGTTATCAGACAAATTGTAGACATTTGTATGTATCTATTTCTTTTCTTTTTAACTTTTTAAAATGTTTATGAAATCATAAAACCTAAGGACTTTTGAAATATCTTTGGAATTTTCTTTTTCGCAGATTGCTTATGTATCAGTAGAGCTGGTGCATGTGTGTGGCGTACATGTAGTGTGTGTGTTGTATATGCATGTGTGGATAGTATGCTCATGCACCTGTCTCATAGAGGAGGGCATCCTAATCAGTCACATTCCACCTTATTCCCTTTAAGAAAGGTTCTCTTGCTGAACTTGGAGCTAGGCAGGCAGTTAGCAAGCCCCAGCAATCATCTGTTTCTGTCCCCCTAACAATGATGGGATTACAGATGCACATGGGCATACCTTGCTTTTGACATGGGTTCTAGGGATTTTAACTCATATCCGCATTCTTACATAGCCAGCACTCTTACCCACTGAACTGCCACCCCAGCCCATTTTGTTTGTTTTTAAAGAAGATTCCCGTCTAGAACAACAGGATAAAAGCAGCACCTTCATACATCATCGCAACTGAAGGAGTAGTTTTATGTGCCAAGAATCTAGATACCTCGGTTGTAGTCTTGCTTCTTCCACAAGCTGCCTGTCAAATTTATGTCAGTGACTTCTCTGTAGATGTCAGTGCTTCCATGTAAAAAATGAGAGAGCCAGAGCCAGTTTCTTTTAGCTCTGCAACTCTATATTTATATAGATGAGATATTGCAAAATGCCATTGGATCAGGCTTGTCTATGTAGGTAGGAAGAAACCAGGCCATTGTGAACTATTTTTATTGGTGTTAGAGCTGTAGACCTGGAGGTTCTTCTGGAAATCTGACTGAGTACCCTTAGGCCAAATTTGGTCTGAAAATAAATCTTATCCTCAAGATCAAGTCTGCATCTTTGTCAGTTGAAAGCAGTTACAAGAAGTTCTTGAACGATGACTGAATAGCCTGCATTTTATTTTCTAGCTACGGGTTTTCTGTAGATTCCCTTAGCACATTGGTTTAGCTCCTGCTTTAAGACCCTTGTTGGCTGTTATTAATATATACATTAAGATGAAAAAATGGCCGAGTTTCTTCTGTTTAGTTTGGAATGTTAGTTCAGTTAGCAATCTATTACTCAACTGCAGGGTCTGTGACAGTGCTGGCAGTCTTTGCCATGCTCTGCCTTCATATAGCATTTGAAAATTGATACAAGCTACATAGAGAACTATTCTAGAAATGAACTCCCAATAACCTGTATTGAGGTCTGCTCCCACATAACTCTATCATTTATTATTTTAAATATCTTAATTATAGAGTCATCTGCAAAATGGGAGTAACATAATTCATGCTCATCTTATGTCCATAATAAGCACTTGTATACTACTCTATGTCATGACTGTAAAAGTATTTTCTAAACTATAAAACCATACAGATAAGAGGTTAACTTATTTTAATGAAATCTCATTCATTCTTTTGGTTGATGCCCATATCCAATACCCACAACTTATTTCCAATAAGGAAGCTGAACCCTAAAGAATAGTAAACAGTGACCAAGCTTTCATTGGTGGAAAGTGAGAGGAATATGTATAGAACTAAAGTCTTCCAAAGTGTCTGTTGCATCATACTACTGTTAGTTGTCTCAACACTGATTGCGTATTGGATTCATACATGGTGCTTCTAAGAAATGTCTATCTGCTCCTACCCAGATGTTGGAGGCAGAATTTCTAGAGATGCAGTGTTGTGTCTCTCAGGGAAACAAGAATGAAATGTTCTTTACATTACAGTAGTGGTTTAGATTAGAGCTGGCAGTGGGTGGTGTCTGTGGGCATTACCTAATGCTGACCTCCAGGATGGCCTCAGTTTGCACTTGATGGATGCATAAATGATTGGAAGGAGAAGCTATAATTGAAGGCTTGTAATAGGTAGTGCTGAGTTGCAGGATTCCATGTGGGAAAGCCTGGTTCCTGTGGTTAGGATTTGGAGCCTTTGGTTTATTCTAAGAAGTCTTATGGCATTTAGTTTGAAATCTCTTTCTGGCTGCATTTTTATGAACAAAGTGAAATTCTCTGAGCTTGGGAAGAGGTTAGTAAAGTTAACTACATCAGTGTTTGTCTTTCTTAAGTTTGGAATGTTTTACTGCCTTTTGCTCAGATTAGTTCAGTTGAGCCAATGAGAGGTGCTGTTTAAAAATAATTTAAAAATAGATCTAATGACCCTTGCTAAAACTTTAATGTCTGTGGTAAAACATGGAATTTTGTGATCAGCTGCTTTCCTAAGCCCAGGTTGGACTAAACCAGAGATAGCAGGATGGGTGAGGTTATAAGCTCTTTTTCTACGTTATTTCCTCAAACCTAAGATCTCTACTTACATGAAATCAAGGTAGGTCGGTGTTCTTTCTGTCTTTAGTCATATTTAAATTCTCTATCTTGATCATCTTATTGAGAAATCTTACTTTGGTAGTTGCTAGTATTAATGATAACTCATGTTTTTAAGGTTCTTTATAAAACCATATATTTTAATTGATTCACATAATAGTAAGAAAATTAAATTCTCCTGGGTTTCTTTCTTTCTTTTTTTTCTTATTCTTCTTTTCATCTTTTTTATTACTAAATTGTACTGTCTGATACCTTCATTACTGTGTTGATGGGAACCACCCTCATTTTGTTTTTAATTCCAGAGGAGAGGAATCCAATATTTTATAGCTGTATTATGTAGCTACTAGCTAAGTAGAGACAGGGCAGGACATTCCAGAAACAAACAGAATAAACAGAGGCCTAGGGGAGTCAACAGTGTGCTCAGGATTTTTCCTGCTTTACACCTACCAGAAAGCCAACCAACTCTGATAATCTCTTACTAGACATATACTATGATTTTGGGATTGAGGAACAAAACAGCAGATAAGAAAATCTATGCTCCTGGGGGTCCAACAGCCCAAGGCCACAAACTCCACCTCTCTACTTACTGTAGAAGAAAAAGTGAGCAACAAGTAGGGGGTGGGAGCTTGTGAGGTGTATTCAGAGGCTGTAGGTAGAGAAGAGAGTGGCTGGCCGAGGTAGAGCTAATTTCAGAATTAACCCTGCCCTCCGTATGAGTTACACGGTTTCATTTCTCTGGCACTCTTTTCTATAAACTACTTGTTCTGCGAGCTACCCTTCCTCTGGATCCTTACTAACCATAATTCCTTCTGGACTTAACAGCCATGTCTGTGATGTTATATACTTTATTAATATACAGTGGAAATAATTTATAAATCATAATATGTATAAATATTACATGTTCAAATCTAAATAAAACAATATAATTGTATTTCTCTAAAACCTTTTAAGAGATTATCTTAGAAGGAAATTAGAAACAGAAAGCCATTTGACACAAAGCACTTCCAAAGCCCTGCCACATGTCCTATACATTCTAGCTTTGAGTAGACAAATGCAATTATGTCATAAGTGACTGTTCATTCAGGGCCGTGGTATAACCCTTAGCCTTCTCCTTCTCAAAGCAGCTGCTCTGGAAGGGAAATTGCCAAGTATATAAATAGTCTAACCCTTAGCAACTGGCATGTAGACAAGAGGTTCTTATGAAGTTACTGAAGAAAACAATCTTTAGGACAGACCTTGGTTCAAATCCCACCCCTTGTTAGTTATATTGATAAATTACTCTGTGTTCTGATCTATAAGCAGGTAGTAGTAGTAGTTAGCTTATAAAATTGTAACAATAAAGGAAAACTATGTATAGTGTATATACATGGTAAGTTCTTGATGTTATTTCTCATTGTATCCGAGTACATTTTCTTAAATCAATTTGCAGTTCTTCAGCAGTAGTAGAGTAGAAGAATGTAAAGGACCTTGGCTTTTATTTCACTTGCATAATGACTAGACTAGGCAGATCTGTGCCACAATCTCCTAGTCTACAAATGAAAGTTGACTCTCAGGCTTGTAATTATGCGAGATAATATATATGAAATACCTATTAAAATAGTCTAGTTACAGTGCTTTGAGAGTACTTATCTTCCTTGTTACATAGACTATTGTGAAATATAGAGGCTAGATGGGCCCTTAAGATCATCTTGTCCATCTCATCATTTCGATGAGAAAGCAAAGATCCAGAACTATATATTTTGGTGAGGAAGAGGCAAAAATGACATGGATTCTAGATCTTTTACCATCTCCTCACTTTATAGCCTTTTGGGCTCTTTAAATATATATGCATACTATATAGAACTTCACAGGCACTTACTGAAAAGCTAAAATAAGCCTAGAAACTGAATAATATCCCTCTTTTTTAAATTTTATTTTGTAGCAAATAAAAAGAAGGAGAAGGAGCGGCCAGAGATTTCTCTTCCTTCAGATTTTGAGCATACCATTCATGTTGGTTTTGATGCTGTCACAGGGGAGTTTACGGTAAGTCCTTGTGTCAGTCTGAGAGTTTGGGCTGTATGCTAGTGGTTCAGTCCTTTCTTGTCTTCCTAAAGCTTCTTTCTCTGCTAGAGACTTTTCAAGAACACTTTCCTAATCTCAAATTTCTCTTTTAATTTTCTTGGTTTGTTGTTTGTTTGCAGTATTTGGGATTGAAAACAAGGCCCTGCACATGCTGTGTAAAGGCTTTACCACTGAGCTACATCAACCAACCCAAACAGATCTCTCTTAAGAGGCCCCATGACAGCAAGCTCTAGGTGGGGCACTAAATGCAGGAGTAAATCAGACTTGGTCCCTGCTCTGAAGGAGGTAAAGCCTGGTAATGGAGTCGACCTCTTAAGGAAGATACATAAAAGGAGCTTGTGTAAATCTTGAGGGACTAGGGAAAGGGATAACTAATAGGCTTATTTTTATCTGCTAGCAGACATCGAGGTTTGATATGATATTCTTTCAAGGTCCCAGTATCCACGTCTTCCTGAAAACTTTTAATGTCTTTTTCTTAGGGGATGCCAGAACAGTGGGCCCGCTTGCTTCAAACATCAAATATCACCAAGTCAGAGCAGAAGAAAAACCCACAGGCTGTTCTGGATGTGTTGGAATTTTATAACTCTAAGAAGACCTCCAATAGTCAGAAGTACATGAGTTTTACAGGTATGAAGATTGTGTCCATGGTGATGACAGCAAGAGAAGCTCCCATATGCATGTTAGTTAGTAATAAAAAAGAAAGTGCCAACAGTATGATGTGTTTGGAAATGACAACTGAGATGAAGACTTCTGTCTTAGTTGTTTTATTGCTGTGAAGAGACACCGTGACCACAACAACTCTTATAAAGGAAAAACATTTAATTTGGGCTTGCTTACAATTTTAAAGGTTTAGTCCATTATCATGATGGTGTGACTTAGTGGTGTGCAGGCAGACATGATGCTGGAGTAGGAGCTGAGAGTTCTACATCTTGATCCACAGGTAGCAGAAGGAGACTGTGTCACATTGGGCATAGCTTGAGCATAGGAGACCTCAGAGCCGGCTCCCACAGTGGAAGCACACTTCCTTCCAACAAGACCACACCTACAACAAGGCCACACCTCCTAATAGTGCTGCTCCCAATGGCCAAGCATTCAAACACATTAGTCTATAGGGGCCATACCTAATCAAACCACCACAACTTCTTTGTTTTTTTGTTTTTTGTTTTTTTTTTCTGAAGTTACATATGTTATTTTTACAGTATGTATTTTGTGTGGGGTGGGGGCATGTATGCCATGGTGAGCATATGGAGATCAAAAGAACTTTCAGGAGTCAGCTCTCTCTTTACACTGTGTGAGTTCTTGAGTTTGAACACAGGTCGTCAGACTTGGTGGCAAGTGTCTTTCCCCACAAAGTTATCTCACCAGACCCTGTATATGTTAGTTTTAAAAAAGCAGGGAATTATATAAAAGGAACATAGACTTCTTTATAGTTATAAAGCATAGGCATTTAGTTGTCATTGTCATTATTTCTGATATCATTACTTAATAACATTAATGAATATCTTTTAAGTTGTAAGCCCAGTTTCTTCTTTAAGAAACTTTTGAGCTAGTTCAGGCTGGTTTGGGCTTAGAACTCATGGTAATCCTTTAGCATCAGCCTTCAGAGTGTTGGGATTACAGATATGAGCCATCATATCCTGCATAAGGGACTAAATTCTATCATTTGAATGGAAATCAGGTCAGTAGTAATTATAAATGTTCTTTATATGTACTTTCTGTGTAAGGGATTATGTTTTTTAGATGTTTTTAGTGGTGGAATTGGGATTAGAACCCAGATTTTCTTACTCCTAGCCCCACGTCTTTTGAATTACTAGTTGCCTCTAGTAATTTTATTTCGAGTATGCCCTTCCATAGCAGAGATATTTTTCTTTTTCTAGGCTAACTTATAAAAAGCTTGTATTTCTGGAAACTTGTCTTCTTCTCTTTTAAAGATTTATTTATTTATTCATGTATTTGTGTGATCTGTCTTCATGCATATAAGATGAGGCAGTCAGATCCTATTATGGATGCTTGTGAGCCACCATGTGGTAGCTGGGAATTGAACTCAGGACCTCTGGAAGAACAGTCAAGTGCCCTTAACCACTGAGCCATCTCTCCAATCCTCAAAACTTCTTGTCTTCTTTCTAGCATCTTAAGAGCGCTGAAAGCAAAGCTGGGCATTGTGATGCATTTTGTAATCCCAGGTAGATGTGATACAGGAGGATTAGGAGTTAAATGTCATTCTTTGCAACTTAGCAAGTTCAAGGCCAACCTTGGCTATGTGGCAACTTTGTCTCAAAAATCAAATAAACCATAAAAACAACACAACAAAAACAAGGGGGAAAATAGAACATTAGACTATATATATATATATATATATATATATATATATATATATATACCAATTCCTCACTGTTTGCAGATATGAAACACAGAGAAGGTCTTTGTAGTGTGCCTAAATTAGTGCCAGGCCTAGTCTCTTACTTCTTAGTCTGGTGCTCTTTGTTTCTGCAGCCTCCTTCAAAAGCAGAATTGTTGGAGAAGGTAAGAGTCAGGATGAACTAGCTGACTTTGAAGGACGATTTCCCCAGCTAGTGTCTGGCTCATATCAAAGGGTACAGATGGTTGGATGATGGACTGCAGCTTCACTCATGCTGCCACAGTGGTACTCAGGAGAAGCCATGCGTCTTCCCAGCAGCATTTCCTTCTCTCATATGTCCCCACTGGGTCTGTCTGTCTTCTTCCATTGAAGGATTAGATCATTCCGAGGAGGAACTGGGGTGAGAGGTTGCTGAGTAGTCAGGAAATTAGAACTTATGTTTAAGGAGTTTATTACAGAGATACCATGTTGGAAGCTGTTTTCTATGTCCTTGTATATAGACATAAGGAAGCTGCATGTATGCATATGAATCATTGCCGCTGTGGACTTGTATATGGTTGAAATTATAGTCCCTTTAAATATTTACAAGTGAATATGTGTATAGCTGTACACATTCATGTAATTTCATATACAGTCATCTATGCATGCATATTTAAATTATAGTTACTGTATTCCACAGATAAATGTACATACTTTTACTTTTGTGCATTACCATAGACACGTGTAAGTGCACTCATGTAGGATTTTAAATTTTCTGCTTGTTAATGACAAGGGTTAACTCTAGGCAAAATTTTATATTTGACACAGTTTATTTTTAATATGATCTGTTCCTTTTTTCTGTTTCCTCTTCTCCCATATTGTTAATTAAGCTGATACCATATCAATTTGTGTATGCTCTCCTGTAACTTATCTCCTATGATTCTTATGTGGCATATAGGGATTGTCAGGGCAAAGACTTATTAACCCCATTTTATAGACTCAAGTTAATTAGCTTTAAAGAAATTACAACTTGCTCATTATGATGCAAGTGATATGTTTCTTATTTTTATTTTAGTTAACTTTTTTTTGAGACAGGGTCTCATTATATAGTCATTGCTGACCTCAACCTCAGAGAGATTCCCCTGCCTCTACCTCTTGAGTGCTTTGGAAATGTGCTTTTAAATTATTCCTCTAAACACTCTGCTCTCAATAATCCGCACAACTCTCTAGTCCCTTTTATTATTTTGGTTAAGTTTTCTGTGACATTTGATTTTCTATAACCAGTTAATGTTAGAGAGAAAGTAGACTAAATTGATATCCCACCCAAGGTTTAGCTCTACTTTGACACAAACTTATATGACCTTGAACCAGTATCTTTGTGTTTTTGAACTATAGTTCCTTCATTTGTAAAGTAAAGGGTTTGGAAATACTTTCTATTCTTTTCATTCTGTGCTTTAAACTTCAATTTTGATCTATAGAAATTATACAGAGTCTTTCTGTTTGTTGGTTTGTTTTTTCAAGACAGGGTTTCTTTGTGTAGCTTTGGAGCCTGTACAGATTTTTTAAAAGGAGAAATGTTTACTTAAAATATTATTCATTCATATGTGTGCATGCGTACAGGTTTGCGTGCCTTAGTTTGCGTGCCTTAGCACGAGTGTGATCAGAGGCTAACTTATAATTCATTCTCTCCTACCATGTGGGTTCTATGAATTGAACTCAGGTCATCAGGTTTGAGTGACAAGTGTCTTTACCTGCTGAACCATCAGGCCAACCCAGTTACTTGTTTTTACATGGTATCAGAGGCATTTTATAACCATATTCCTAGATCTCAAAAGAGCTAGGAGTGTTTAAGGTTGGAGGAAGTACAGTAAGGTCTAGTTTTGTTCTGCTCGGCTGATACCATTTTGTTTTCTGGAACAGCAAAGCAAATTGTTTAAATTATGCCTTGGATTGATTTCTCTAGAGTTTAGCCATTTAGGTTTTTTGTTACTGTTTTTGTTATGTTTATAGATAAAATTTTATTTTATGTGTGTGAGTTTTGCTGTATGTTTGTACACCATATTCATGTGTGGTGCCTGGAGAGGCTAGAAGTCCAGATCCCCTGGAACTGGAGTTAAAGCTGATTGTGAACCACCTTGGGGTACTGGGAACTAAACCTGGGTCATCAGCAGGAGTAGAAATACTTTTAACTGCTGAGCAGTCTCTCCAGCGAACAAGGTTTGCTTTAAGAACATATTGTCATAGATTGCTTTACTTTCTACTTTATGGATTCTTTATTTGCTGTAGAGACAAAGAGCCTTACTGGGCCGTTTTTATGTGATGGAATTGGCATCTTGGGTGTTCTTTGGTCTGGGTTCTTGATGACAAATATGTCAGATTTGTTAGAATATTTTCCTGATCCCATTGGTGATGAACTGGCAAGTAAATTCTTAGGATTTAAAGAAACAAATCAAAGACAACCCTGGTCTTTATATTTCTTCTTTTCTTTTTGTTAAAATTTCTTACGGGTCTCTATTTCATCAAGTCTGAGATATTATTGGTTATAAGATGACAGTTGTTTTATATACCACTCAAAGTCCATCAGACTGTGAAATGTCTTGAATGAATGAATGCTGATCCTATATTACACAAATGTACTTGTGCAGAGGACAACCTTGGATATCATTCTTCAGGCACTCTCTCTGTGTTTTTGAGACAAGGTCTCTCACTGACCTGGAATTCATCTAGTAGATTGGCCGGGGACCTATCAGTCTCTGTTTCTCCAGTACTAGGATTATAATCATGTATCGTCACACTCAGTTTTGTTTGTTTACATCCTTGCATTTGCACAGCAAACACCTTACTGACTGAGCTGGTTCCTAGCCTCTGAAAGATCCTTTCTGAAAGCTGAAGCTGTAGATTGGTCATGATTTTATGTGAATGACTCAGGAACATAGCATGGATTCCTTGCCTTTATCTCAGACTGTAGGACAGTTTCTTGGCCATTGAAAACGCATGATGTGAATACTAGTAGAGCATGGTATTTAGATTAGATCAGAATTCAGGTTTGAATCATCTGTTTAACCTGTGTGTACACTGGGCAAATTACTTAACTTCTCTCAATTATAAAGTCTATTAAAGTGAATATAATAATAATACCCAGAGCCATAGTGAAGGTTAAAGGAGACCTGTTAGGTATATATGCTTGCCATGGCTTCTGCTCACAGGACAAGATACACTATTACCATTCTCTGGACCTGGCAAGTGCTTGGCCAGATCATTTCCTTAGCACTCAGAAAAGGATTAACTATACTTGTTTACTAAGTCTCTTGTCTCTCTTCTTTGTACAGATAAGTCAGCTGAAGATTATAATTCTTCTAACACTTTGGTAAGTTTGTGTTTCCTCCATTCTGCCATAAGTGGGTATGGAAGTGAGGTTCAAGATAGTGTGGTAGAGACAGAGCCTGGCCTTGGAGACACTCATCTTAGTCACTGCCATGACTTAGATTCTCTTTCTACAGTAAAGGAACTGGAATGATGAACAGTGTTGTCCCTATTTGACAGTATAGCTCTTCCAGCTTTACAGTGTTATAGAAATTCTAACCTTGAAACCAGAAGATGTAGCTTTTAGGCTGTTTCATTTGCAGGATTGAACATTGGGAAACCCAGCTTGCCTTTCTGTGGTTCAGATTTTTCAACAATAAAATGAGAATGATATATTTTTTCCTTAACTGGATGTGTTTTGAAAAGGATCTCTTCTCTTTTATCAGTAGGGCCTACTAACTGGAGGGAACAGATTCTATTTATTTAAGTGCATCATTCTCCCCTCTGAGGTTGTAGTGGTGTTCTATAACTTAAAGGATTGTGAAAGGAATCACTGAAGAATTGGCTGGGAAGTATACCTAGATGACCTTAAAAAGTACCTCTATGTCCCTCATTTTAAAAGTTGAATTTTTCATGGCAGTTATGAATTAAAAAATGAAATGCTGATATCTTTGTCATATAAAGACTAATAATATTTGATCATATAAATAATAAGCTGTGAGACATATAAGAGAATACTATTCTTTATACGGAGTGTTATCTCTTATAGAAAACTGTTTATAGCCAGGGTTGGTGGCCAAGCCTTTTAATCCCAGCTACTTGACAGACTGAGGCAGAAGAATTGAAAGTTTAAGTCCAGCGTGGGCTGTAGAATGAGTTCAAGGCCTGTCTGAGCTACTTACAGAAACGCTATTTCAAAGAAAAAACTTAAAAGATGGCTGGGGATATAGATGAATGGTAGAGTACTTGCTTATCATGTGAGAGGCTGTAGATTCAATCCCCAGAACTGCAGAAAATAAAACAAAGGTGCTCATGCCATATCGATTTATTAAACATTTACAGAAGCCTCTATTCTCTGCCAGGTCATGTGTGGAGCAGTCAGACATTGTCCTAGACTTACACCTCCTAGTCTTATAGAGGATATGAAGGCACATGCAGTTACAGTTCAATATGCTATAAACCTCATGAGGTCAGAAGCTATGTCTGTCTTATTAATTGCTTTGTCTTTGGTACTCAGCAAATTCTGACATTTGCTAAACATTTATTGAATGTAAGATCGGATGTGTCGGTGAAAGCATCTCAATGCTGAAGTCTATGCTGAATGAGTTATTTAGAGTGAGGATTAGAGAGATGAAGATATTTCAGACAGAAAATTACATGCACAGAGAAAGAGGTTCACAAGGTATGTGTATTCTGGGAACTGCTAGTAGTTTGATATGTCTGGAATGTAAAAATGTGCCGGAAGAGAGGTTGGCGGTGAGGAGGCATGGTAAAATAGGCCAAGTCATGTAGGAGTTTGGCTTTGTGTAAAAGGTAAAGAAAAGCTTAAAGAATTTTAAAGAGGAGAATAATAATATATAACCCAGTACTGAGCCACTGTCAAACCTTGCTGCCAGCAGTCAGAGTCATTTATACTGTTGGCAATTATAAATAGAAGAGTTTGCCAGCTTGGTGCTTGGCAGTGTGTTGGGTCCTTTCTTATTCACTGTCTCTTTTATTTTTCACAGCAGTGTAATGAAGCAGATTATAATCCTTGCTTTACAGTTGATAAAACTGAAACAGAGAAAGGTTCGTTGTGATACACATTTGATTCCTACTTTGCCCTGCTTTCCTCTCGTCCATGCTGCTTTGCATCAAATGGAAGAGATATGATTAAAAGACAGGAAAAGTATTTGCAAATGAATTATTGATCAGTAAATTATTGAAGAAAGGACCTAAACAAAGTGGAACTGTAACCATGGGTCAAATGTCTTTATGCTTTTGTAAGAAGAGTGGCTGTTATCTATTATTGAGTGGCTACTCTGTGCCAGACACTGTGTTAAAATCCTCCTCTTTAGCATAATTAATCCTCACAATTACCATGGGAAGGAGGTACTGTTGTCCTCATTTCCTGGGCAGAAAAACAAACCTTCCTGAAGACTCTTTAAAAAGAACCATATTAGAAACAAGTTGTGGTATAAGCTTATAATCCCAGCACTTGAGAGGTAGAGGCAGGAGGACCAGAAGTTCAGGGTTATCCTTGGCTACATGGTAATTAGACTGGCCTAGGTGACATGAGACCCTGTGTCAAAAAACAAACAAACGTATAAAACTATATAAGAACTAGAATCCAAGGTAGTGGTGCACTTTAATCCCAGCACTTGGGAGGCAGAGGTGGACAGATCACTGTGAGTTCCAGGACAGCCTGGATTCAGAGTGAGTTTCAGGACAGCCAAGGCTACGCAGAGAAACCTTGTCTTAAAAAAAAACAAAAAACAAAAAATAAGAAATAAAAATAGAAGATAAAAGAAAGAAAAACTAGAACCCTTGAATCTCACCACTCCAGGCCTCTTTTTTTTTTTTTTTTTTTTTTTTTTTTTTCTGTGTCAGGGAACAGAGAAAGACATAAGAAGGTCTTATAAAGGTGACTACAGTAAAGCAGCAGCCATGTTATTAGTATGGGAGAAGAGCCCTGTGGCTCGTGCCATATGGCTGAGAGGATAACACCTGCTTGGTTTAGTATCTACAATTAGAACCACTCAGACTGTCAAGGGCATTTCCCTGTAATTTAGAGCATTTCCTCTACTAACGTGCTGTTCTATATTTCCTTATTAGTTGCACATTAGTTGAGGATATGATTTTATCATGGTAGCATATTGATTTCTATATTGGTTTTGTACACATTGTTTCATTTCATTTATGAAATAAGCAGAATTACTCTTCATGTTATAGTTTAAGAAAATGTGGCACAGAACGATTATGAATTCCTTCCTACTGTTGAGTTAGTAGTATAAGTCAGTAAAAAAAAATTCCATTCTCCTGAACACTCATGCATTTACTCATTTCATAAGTATTTCCTCAGCATTTTCTTTGCGCCAAAGCACAGGCAACACAAAAATGAATGTGAACCATGCTAGACCTTGAGAAAAATCTTAATGGCAAACTAAGGAGGAGATATGAGCCAAAGGAAAGGATTACAAGAATACTGTGCTTTGTGGTCATGTTTGATTTGTGATGTGTTCTTTCTGATAGGGAAGTGTACACGCTAGGTTCTAAAGGTTTGCTCCTTTAACAAACATGGTCTTGTAGATCTCTTTCAGCTTGAAACATTCGTATCAAGATGTTATGTTATATTTATCATAAAATATATTTATGACTGATTCTTATTTATAGAATTCATACCAGCCAGGTGTGGTGGTGCAAATCTATAATCTTATTCAGGAGGATGAAGCAGGAGGGTCATAAGTTCCAAGCTAGTGTGGGCTACATAGCCTGACCCCATCTTAAACAAGAGAATATGTATTGTGTGATAGATTCTTTGAGTGCTGAGAAGTTAAGAGCTGGTAAGGAAGGGCTTTGCTCTTAGTCTCACAAGTTAGTGATAAATCAGAACATACAAAAAGGATTTATAACATAATGCCAGCTAAACCTAGGTAATAAGAAATGGGCAGTGCTTTCCTGTCTGAGGGATAGTGTAACAAAAGCCCGTTTATTAAGGGTTTATCAAAGGTCCAGTATATAAAGCAAGAGAAATTTGAGTTTGTGCTAGAATTAAGTAACTACTTTAAATAAAAGATATGTATAGTTGGATGTGCATTTTAGTCTAAGCCATATCTTAGAAATATTTCTCCAAAATAAGCTTGGCGTGGGGGGGGGGGGGGATGAACTGAATTTAACTAAAAAAAAAAGAACTGAATTCATGTTCTCACCTCTTGTTAGCCCGAAGATATATTTGAAAAGGAACAGTATTCCAAAACAAAAAGCAGGTCATAACTTAGCCACTGTAAAAATTCATAAAAGATGCAAAGCCTGTTAGGAGGAGATCAGAAGCAGCCACAGCTTCAAGTAATTGGAAGCCAGGTGCATGACACTTGCCTGAAATCCCAGGACAGAGATGAGGCAAGAAGAGCAAAGCTCAAGCCAGCCTTAGTTCCACAGGCCTAGTTAGGGATTAAGAGGGAACCCCTAGGAAGAGAAAAAGGAGCTTTAGGGGGAAGTGTGGGGTGAGGGGGTGAGGGGATAGTCCTGGGTCATTTTAAAAAGTAAACAAGGGTAGCTTCCCTCTTACCTTGGTGTCTAGGTTAAAATTAGGTATTTTCTAAAAAAAGCAGACATTTAACTTAAGAAAAACTGCTGTGACTAGGGAACCTAAGAGAGAACACAAAATCCTAGTCAGAAGATTGCTACCACGGATGTGAAGAGGAACATAGCTCGACAATTGGTGAAAATACTTGTTACTTTATTAAATATATTTTATTTATTTATTGACAATTGCATTTTGTATACAATGTCATGACTATACTCACCCTCAGTTCCTCCTTCCTAGTGCCACCCCGATACCTCCCAACAGGTCCACTTCCCATTTTTATATCTTTTCATTTTTTTTTTTTTCAATCCACTAAGAGCCATTAGTGCTGCTTGGTGGGGTGTTTGATGGATCTTGTTGGCTTTATCTTGTGCAGATCTTGTGTTGGTAACTAGAGCTGCAGTGAGCTCAGGAATGCAGGTGCCGTGTCATATTAAGAAGACAGCATTTCCCAGCATTCCTTCCCATCCTCTGGCTATTACATTCTTTCTACCTCCTCTCTCTGCCATGTTCCTTGAGCCTTGGGTAGTGTAGAAGGTTGATGTAGATGTCCCATTTAGGGCTAAGCACTCTGACCAGTTATGAGTCTCTGCATTAACTGTTACCCACTGCAGAGAGAAGCGTCTCTGGTCATGGTCAAGAGTAATACTAATCCATGAGTATGCACATAAATATTTAGGAAGCAGTTTGACAACATGTCCATTTAGCAAAACAATGGTAGTAGCCTGCTATGGTCTGTGACCTTCTGAACCATGGGACTTGTGACCAGGTTTACAGTGCCAGGCATGATGAGTTCCTCCCTGTGAAGAAAATATTTTAAATTCCTGCGTCCCAATAGTAGGTTTCTTATAATACTCAGGAGAAGAACTTCTACCTCATATGCTTTTACACACACACACACACACACACACACCTGAATATCCTAAAGAAAAACTTGCCAGTAAAACCATTTCTTTGAGCCAGGCAGTGGTGGTGCACGCCTTTAATCCCAGGACTCAGGAGGCAGAGCCAGGTGGATCTCTGTGAGTTCGAGGTCAGCCTGGGCTATAGAGCAAGATCCAGGACAGGCACCAAAGCTACACAGAGAAACCCTGTCTAGGAAAAAACAAAAACAAAAAACCCACCAAAACAACAACAGCAAAACCCATTTCTCTGTAATTCACATTTTATCAGACCTGCCATAAATATATTGTTGTTGGAGTAATCAAAGGCTAAAAGAATTCTTAAAATTTAAAAGTGTAATCAACAAAGATTAAAGAGCAGTTACACATAATTTTTTTTTTTTAATGGTTTTTCAAGACAGGGTTTCTCTGTGTAGCTTTGCGCCTTTCCCGGAACTTGCTTTGTACACCAGGCTGTCCTCGGACTCACAGAGATCCACCTGCCTCTGCCTCCCGAGTGCTGGGATTAAAGGTGTGCGCCACCAACGCCCGGCCAGTTACACATAAATTTTATGCCTTTGATTTTAACGGAATCCATCACAGTATTCTAGGGACTCTGAAAATGTCTGAAATTATTTATGTCAGTATATCTGACAATTCCTGTTGCCTTTCTGGTCCTAATATTAAAACCAGCAATAACAACAAAACAACAACTTGTGTTTTAGATCCACTTATCTTGAATCTGGTATTTTTGTCTAGCTCTATTTCAGTTTGCATGGGAAAATCAAGTTGCTACAGATCATTAGCAAATCTAGTTAGTAGTACTAGTGGAGTTCATTCTGGGACAGGAGGCTCAGTGATAAAGAGAGCATCCAGTCTGTCAAGGAACTCATTGTCCTTTTTAGAATGAAAGATCCCGATGTACCTTATTGAGGCTGGGCCTCCCACATTCACACTGTATGACATAACAGGGTCAGGAATTTGAAAGAAGAAAGTTGGAGGGGGTGGCTATTTAGACTTCTAGTTACTGCATTAGGAAGAGCAGGTAATTACAAAGATAAAGCATAGAAAATGAAAACTTTCTTCTCCACATTTATTTTCTGCTCATTATAAAGAGTAAAATTCATAGACTAAGAAGAAACTGAACTTCTCTTCAAGTATTTGATTATAGGGGCAGGCAGGGAAGCTGTCAGCTGGCATGCTGTTCCACAGTTAGGCTTTAGGTGAGAAAAGGAAGCACCCAAGGGGGTGGATAGTGATGGCTAAAAGAAAAGGAAGCTGTAGGACTGCTGACTGCAGGGAAGTGGAGAGTCTTGAGGCCAATGAGGCTTTCATATGGGGAGTCAGAACTGAGTTCCTTCTAGAGAACCAGCAGACCTGCGATGTGAAGTTCTATATCTACTGGACAAGATAAATTTGTCTTTTCTGCATAGAATGTGAAGACTGTGTCTGAGACCCCAGCAGTGCCACCAGTGTCAGAAGATGAAGATGATGATGATGATGCTACTCCACCTCCGGTGATTGCTCCACGCCCAGAACACACAAAATCTGTGAGTCCTGTAATCTGGAAGGATATATGATTCATTCAAATAAGGGGTGACAGAGAGTGGGGAGATGGTGGTATTAAGGCCAGGAGTCCAATCTAGGGGTCCGTAGACTTTGGAGCTGGTATAGTCATTGTACGACTTTTTTTTCCTCTCATGTTTTGAGACAGGATTTATGGAATCTACTTTTAAAAAGGAGCTACTTGTTTTAAATAAGATAAGTAATGAAAAAATTTTGGTCTGAGTTTATCAGATGTTACTGGACTGGACATTGATAATATATATATTGGAGTTTTTATCTGAATCTGTCAAATGTTAATGGACCAGACATCATTAATGTAATTTTTGGCTGTATATATTGTATATACTTATTGGATAGTTTTTCTTGTATTAGTTATAAGCCTTTTTTAATTTTAGACAAAAAGAGAGGAAATGTGGTGGTATTGTGTTCCCCAAAATATTGTGTACCTTAATAAACTTATCTGGGGTCAGAGAACAGAAAAGCCACAAGATACTTAGGCTAGAAAATGTTAGCACACGCCTTTAATCCTAGCATTCCAGAGACAGAAATCCCTCTGAATCTCTGTGAGTTCAAGGCTGCATTGGAAACAACCAGGCATGGTGACTCATGCCTTTAATCCCAGAAAGCAGCCTTTAATCCCAGGGAGTGGTGGTAGAAAGCAGAAAGGTTTATAAGGCATGAGGACCAGAAACTGGAAGCATTTGGCCTGGTTAAGCATTTGGCTGGTTAAGCTTTCAGGCTTCTAGCAGCGCAGTTCAGCTGAGAGCCATTCTGGATGAGGACTCAGAAGTCTCCAGTCTGAGGAAACAAGACCAGCTGAGGATCTGGCGAGGTGAGGTAGCTGTGGCTTGTTCTGCATCTCTGACCTTCCAGTGTTCACCCCAATAACTGGTCTCAGGTTTGATTTTATTAATAAGAACTTTTAAGATTCATGCTACACAGGGTCTTACTATGTAGTCCAGGCTGGCCTTGATTCATAGTGTTCCTCCTACCTCACTCACCCAAGTGCTAAGATTACAGGCATGTGCTACTGTGCCCAACTGAACCACCTGTTTTGAAGGTATTTTCTACATGATTAAAGAGAAGTAGTATATTTGTTATTTCAGCTATTCCTAAAATTCCCTAGGTAATTGATATTTATAGCAACCTAACCTCGGTTTACTTATCTTATTCTTTACAGATATGACAGGAAGGTATATAGAATTGACACATTTTACTTCCAGAATTACATAGAAAGCAGCAAATTATCTGACAAAGATTTTTTTCTTTTGTGTTAAATATGCAGTGTTCAGCCTCTCCAGCATCTTTGATGATGCTGAAAGACCCAAGGGAGTTTATAAATACATTAGTGCTATTAATATGCTGGACATTAGGAGTGCATTTTGATGCCGGATATTGGTAGTGATTTCTCATTTAACTTCCTTTGAGGTTCCTGCATTTCAGAATAGCCACAGTCTCTCCTCCTGCACTTTGCAGAGTCTGTACTTTTGCCTTTTATTTGATTTAGTATCATTGAGCAGTGATTTCCCATCAGATGATACTCTGAAACACTCTACTAATGTTTGTTTCAGCTTTTTATTATGAGGAGAACTCCATAATGAAAGAACCATCTAGGACTTAAGCTCTGTGTTGATTGAATGACTAATGGAAGATGCTGTGGAGGAAATTCAATTAGATGACCTACCTCTTAGCCTAAGAACTTACAAATAGAATCTGTTGGGTTTCCTTGTCTATAGGTCACAAATTTACCTTAAGGAAGTAGCCTAAATCAGTGAGCTGTCAGTATTTTCCCATTGATATGTCCTGTTTGTGGTTTGCAGGCATATTTATTTTAAACTGTTTTCTCTCTAAACCTATAATGCCTCTAAAGTAGAGGACATCTGTCTGTCTGTCTGTCTATCATGTTATCTATCTTTTTAGTGCCTAATATAGTTTTTGGCACAGGGATCATAGAGAAGGCAGTAAATATTGAATGAAAGAATAGATTGATAAATTTGCTTTTCTTAACATTCTTCTCTGAAAAGTATATTGCTAATTTATAGAAGAACCAGGTGGGATATGGTGAGGTAAATTGATTTAGCCACAGTCACTTAGTAAGCAAAAGCCAGGGTTTGAAAGCAGATAATTAAACCAAGTCCAGATTACATTCCACAGTGGCACACATACCACATTTTGTGTGTATAGACCTACACTGGGAGCCAGTTAAGGATAATGTTATACAGGGAACAGATAGGATATCTTTCTCAACGAACCATAGAGAGAGAAGCAGAGAAGGTTTAAGGTTTATATACCTGGGATATAATTGTTCTACAGGTACAAGAGAAAAATGGAGGAATTATTTTACTAGAGTAGTCAGAAAGTCAGTCTAATTGAAAGAGCTGATCCATTTATTACTTGATTCTGTAGAAACACTTTCTGAATGCTTGTTTTTTACTAGTTAAGTAGTCAGTTAGAGGACTCAAGGAGGAATACTGTATGTTCTCTATCTCGATAGACTCTATAGATGATCAAAAAATAATTAGGATTTCTTTAATGATAAAAATCTGATAAACCTGAGAGCATCTCCTGGAAAAGGCAGTATAACCTGGGGGTACTTTCTTCTTAACCTTAGTAGTATGTAGTGGCTCCTTTCTTGATAGCATTTCTCTCTTCTGCTTTTGTAGCAATTACTTTCTCATTTCCTTCTTCAGAATGAGTAGGGCAGTGTTTTGTACAGAGCTAGGCTTACCATAGATTCTCAGCAAATATTTGTTAAACTAGTGAACAGAAAAAACATTGTCTTTAAAAGCTAAAGTTTAAATGCTTACTATCTGCTGTGCATGGCTCTGTTCATTCACACATGTTGATCTGTTGCTGAATAAGGTAGGTATTATCACCATTTTATAGACAAGGAAATTGAAGCACAGAGAAGTGAAATAACCTGACTGAAGTCATTCAGGTAGTAATGAGAGCTGAGATTTAAGCCCAGGCTGTCAAGTTCCCAAGTTTGTTTTAAATTACTATACCCTATTGCCTCTTGAAGCATAAGAGTTCTTAGTAAGAGCTCAATAGCTCATTAACTCCATAGAAAATAATGTTGGAAAGTATTCAAGGGCTACACGAAAGAGTTCATTTCATCTTAGAAAAACAGAGTATCATGGGTGAGGGAGGTTTACATCTAATGATAGAATCTCCTGCGAATTTTTACTGAGAGTTGTCTAGGCCTTTTGGAGTGATTTTGGCGCTAAGGCCGTCACTTCTTGTACTGTGAGAGCAAGGAAGGTCATTTTACCCAAGGCAAATGGGCTGGGGCTCAGAGGAAGAATAAATAATACAGATTTTGACATATAAGAGAAAGACTGAGCTGGGAAGGGGGAGGTTCCTGGGGATGTTCTAACTAGAACATTTAGAAAAGGTTCCACTATGTTAACAAAAGGCTTTGTTTCCAAAATTTCCCACTGATTATGCAGGTATATACACGATCTGTGATTGAACCACTTCCTGTTACTCCAACTCGGGATGTGGCTACATCTCCCATTTCACCTACTGAGAATAACACCGCTCCACCAGATGCTTTGACCCGGAATACTGAAAAGCAGAAGAAGAAGCCTAAAATGTCTGATGAGGAGATCTTGGAGAAATTACGTAAGCACTTTATAGCTTTTTTGAAGCTTCCTTTGGTCTGTGACTGGTCAGTCATTGAGGTGGAAGGCTACTACAAAGATCTGGATCTTAGGTTTAGGCTGTGTGCCTGGTTGGCTCTGTGTCGTACCAGAACTATGGGCTGTACTGCTCATCATCTGAACTTTCACCCCTTCTATGTTTCACCAGTTCTGGGTGTACACTACCGTGGGATAGGGACATAACAAGAGAGAATGTGGACAGCTCACTTTGTGGTTTATAGATATGACAAATAGCTGCTGTTTAGTGAGTAGTCTAGAATACTACATGGAGAAAGATTGAGGTATTGATTATACTTGGTGGAAAAGAGTGCTCTCGTTGATGCTTGCTATTGACCTAGGAGAAGACAGCTCTGCCATCGTGGATGTAGAAAAATTAGGAAAGAGAAACCATGTTTTATGAGCCTGCACCATGTAAAAAATGACAAGCAAAACAGATACTTTCTTGAATTTTTAAATTTTATTATAGTAACTCTATGAAGATACCCATGGTAATCTTCATTTTTGCAGTCTAGGTTTTTAAGACCCAAAGATTCTAAATACCCTGTCCCAGATCATCGAGCTGCAAAGAGGTGCAGCTGAGGTTAGATGAAGCTGTGATTTTGTAACTAGAGCGGATTGCCTCCTGCAGTCAGGTAGAGGTTGATTCCCCCCTTGGAGGAATCATTGAGAAAGGGGTCGACACAACTGGTTTGATCAAGCCTGAACGGACGTCCATGCTGCTTTCTAAAGCTGAGGCTTCTGGCTCTTGAGTTTAGCGACTTCTATTTCTTCCTAATAATTTTCCTAATTTTTGTTTGCCTTTTTTTAAAATTTATTTGTTTGTTTAGTTCACTGTCTTAAGAATTGCCCTTGCGAGGGCCCTCCTATGATGAAGTAAAAGCTACTTCCTGGCATCTGTTTAATCCTATGTTCTCTTGTTCCCTAAACCAGAATGTCCCCTCATAGTAATACAATGCGTTATAGAAAGCAGACTGGCTTAGACAATTTCCTGCTATTCTTTGAGCCTCCTTCCCCCTCACACCTTTTAAATAGTGATACTAATACCTGCTTTTTAAAAAAAATTTATTTTATGTGCATTGGTGTGAGGGTGTCAGATCCCCTGAACCTGGAGCCACAGACAGTTGTGAGCTGCCATGTGGGCTCTGGGAATTGAACCTGGGTCCTCTGGAAGAGCAGCCAGTGCTCTTATCCACGGAGCCATCTCTTCAGCCCCCCTGATTTGTTTTAAATTAAAGGACATAATATTGTATGTGAGAAGTACCAGATCCTAGTGATTGAGATATCAGTGGGAAAGCTAATTGGATTGAGAGACTAAAAACCAAACTCTGAATGTTAGCTCTGACACCAGTTTACTCTATGACTTTGAGGAAGTATCTTCCTCTGTGGGCTGCAGTTCCCTGCCTCTAGAATACTGCTGTGAGACCCATGGGCTCTCTCATCCTTCTGTGTTTTTTATTTAAACTATCTCCTGCTACAGAACTCTCTTGGCTTTCTTAACCTAGCGGAGTTGTACTTATAAAAATCAGCTTAGATAGGGCCTTTCTGGAGCCTTTGCAGTCTGTTTCTCTGCCTCTTTCTCTATTCCCTATCCTTACAGCATTCCTTACAGCGATGCTTCTTGAGAGGAGTGACTGTCTTAAGTGTACCTCGTCTTCCTCTTTATTTCTAGCACTCAGCATTTAGTCTGGTATGTAATAAATGAATAAATGTTTAATGAGTTAATTTTAAAATGAATGAGTGGCTCTTAGAAGTTCAGAAATGGAGTAAATTACTATGAATAAACACAATCAAGGATATAAAACTTTTGGTTGTAGCCAGGCAGTGGTGGTGTACGCCTTTAGTCTCAACACTCAGGAGGTTGAGGCAAGCAGATCTCTGTGAGTTTGAGGCCAGCCAGGTCTACAAAGGGAGTTCCAGGATAGCCAGGGCTACACAGAGAAACCCTGGCCCCCAAAAAACAAAACAGAGGAGGAGAGAGGAATAAATCAAACTTTTGGTTGAGATTTCCTGAGGGAACGTTAATGCCTGGTTAGGATGCTTTGAGGGGAACTGGACACAGTTCTTTAAAACTTGTCACCTTAGGGATTTAAGAGGATCATGGGCTCTCTTGTGTATCTTGATCTGGAACAAAAATGATTCATGGTCTCTGTTTCTTTCAAAGGGAGCATAGTGAGTGTGGGCGATCCTAAGAAGAAGTATACACGGTTTGAGAAGATTGGACAAGGGTTAGTAGGGGCGTTCTGTTTCCTTGGAGAAATGACTTAAAATTGTATGTACTGGCATATATGAATTTACTTGTTTTTTTGCCTCTCATCAACCTTGTTCTCTTTCTTTACTTTGCCTCACCTATCTGTTATATTAGAATGACTTCCAGATTTTGCAGAATTATGCTTTATATGAGAGATGTGCTATACTAAAATACTAAAATAGTATTTGGCCATACTAAAGTACCCCTGCCTCAAGAATAAACGAGTCATCTATTTTTTAGCATGAAACCAGCTTCCCAAACTATAACTGATTTTCCATATTAACCCTGTTTGCCCTAGTTCTGAGACCTATAATCACTAATATGAAATTTAAGACTCAGTTCTATAGACTTTCTAGTAATGGGATGGGACCTATTTTTCTGGGTGGATGACAAAATTCATGAGTTTTACTCTCTATTTCATCTCTACAACCGTATGCTGTCCTCTCAGTGTATTGAACTCAGCAAGTCTTTAACTGAGTTTTGTTGTGTGTTGAGGAGTGTGAATATGGCTATGAATCAGGCACAATCTCTGCCTTCAAGGATCTCAAGTCAGCTGGAGATAGAAAGACACAAAAGAATTATAGTGTAGAAGTCACCTTTTGTCTGGGAGGAAGTCAAACGGGACAAAGAAAGAGGGAATGTTGGGGCCGGAGAGATGGCTCGGCGGTTAAGAGTACTGACTGCTCTTCCAGAGGACCGGGGTTCAATTCCTAGCACCCACATGGCAGCTAGCAACTGTCTATAAATCCAGTTCCAAGAGACCCAGCACCAATGGCAAAACATCAGTGCACATTAAAAAAAAAAAAATCTTTGAAAGAGCGACTGTTGCAAGAAGCTTAGTGGTGAACGGAAGTTGTGTACATATGTAAAAATCAAATTATACACATATAACTTAATGCAGAAAAATTTTGGTAAATTGTACCTCTATATGAAAAGTGAAAATAATGAGGTTTCTATGAATATGCCAAAAAAACCACATGAAATTTAAAAGAAACTGAAAAAATTAAGTTTGGCTCATAGTTGGCTCTCAGTGGAACAAAAGCATTGTTACTAATTGAATTTTTTTGTCTTAATTTTCTTAGGCTAACAGAAATTTCTGAAAATATGTTAAAGAATTGTAAAATATGGGGATGGGGTGACATTTTGCGTATCATTTTATAGTTTGTTATTTACATTGAGTTTCAGTATGATCCTCAAAGCAACTTTTGGCTGAGCAGATGCCCTTTTTCCTGATCCAAGTGGCTTTCCCACTGATAGTTCCTTGCCTTTGTGAGTCCAAGCTGGTAGAGAAAGATAGCTTACATATTGAGAAGAAATTATTTTGCTTACCTCAGTAATATAGATGGCATTTTTGTTTTTAGGTGATTAAATTGAGTTATTAAGAATGTAGCACCTGGCGGTGGTGGCGCACGCCTTTAATCCCAGCACTTGGGAGGCAGAGGGAGAGGCAGGCAGATCTCTGTGAGTTCGAGGCCAGCCTGGGCTACAGAGTGAGTTCCAGGACAGGCTCCAAAGCTACACAGAGAAACCCTGTCTCAAAAAAAACCAAAAAGACAAAAAAAAAAAAAAAAAAAAAAAAAAGAATGTAGCAAAAAGGTACACGGGTGAATTTCAGCTAGTCGGATTCCTCTGGGTTTGAGCTTCTTTATCTGTAAATTTGGAGGATTGTGGATTAAGGGCATTTCTCCTCTGAAACATGCCTTTAAAGAATTAAATGTATAACATCTAGGAAATGTTCTCTGCTTTATTTCACAGGCCTGCTAAGGTTAAGGCAAGAATGAAATATTTATTAAGCACCTTTGTTAATGTTGTGTTTCATAATTTAAAAATGTCACACCAGTTTGATGCATTGGTTGGTACTGTTATAATTTAGGCTTGCTTCCTTTTTAGGACCTAAAGACCGTTAAGTGTCTGATCTTATATCTGCTCATGTAGCTTTCTAAAACTTTGTAAACATGAAAGATATAATCTCAAATGTTTAGTCTCTGAGACTTGAACATGTTTGTCCTTTAAGGATGGTGTATATATGGTAGCTGGAGAGATAGCTCAGTTACTAAGTGTATTTTTGTTCTTGCAGAAGACCTAGGTTTGGTTCCTATCACCCACAAGGTAGCTTACAACCATCCATAATTCTAGTTACAGGGAGTCCCATTTCCACTTCTGACTTCCCCAGGCACCAGGCACACACACGGTGCACATACATACATGTAGGCAAAATAAAAATACAGATAAAATCTAAACATTTATAAAGAGTGGTGCAAATTGACAGGAATAAAGAGGGCTAGGGTCAGGAAAATAGACACACATTCTGTAACTAAAGATCTCTAGGTAAAGATGGTTAGGTAGTGAAGAAATAGCTACATTGAACATATCTAGTCCTCATTTGAGAGCCCATATCTTATAATTACACTTTACATGCACGTAGCTAGGCTGTCAAGGGGTGGTGGTTAGGGAGCTGGGGACCATAGTTCCTAGCTGGAGGCATACGTCTGTAGCAGGAATCTTAAAAGTTCTTATTAATAAAATCAAACCTGAGCCAGGTATTGGGGTGAACTGGAAGATCAGAGAACCAGAACAAGCCACAGCTACCTCACCTTGCCAGATCCTCAGCTGGTCTTGTTTCCTCAGACTGGAGGCCTCTGAGTCCTCATCCAGAATGGGTCTCAGCTGAACTGTGTTGCTAGAAGCCTGAACGCTTAACCAGCCAAATGCTGCTAGTTTCTGGTCCTCACGCCTTATATACCTTTCTGCTTTCTACCACCACTCCCTGGGATTAAAGGCTTGCTTTCTGGGATTAAAGGCATGATGAGTCACCATGCCTGTCTGTATCCTTGAACATATGGATTTCTGCCTCTGGAATGCTAGGATTAAAGGCGTGTGCTACTACTGCCTATCCTTTATGTGGCTGTTCTGTCTCTGACCCCAGATAAGTTTATTAGCATGCACAATATTTGGGGGAATACAATACCACATACGTCCAGCTGTCTTTTCTTCTTAAATTAACATGACTTTTATGGGAAGCGTAACTTCAGGATTTGCTGGGAACATCTTATAAAAGACTAGAATTAAAAATGTCTACAAATTGCACTTTATATATGTGACATATGTTGTGTATACCTACAAATATGTGTTGCAAATTACCTAGGCATATACAGGATTTGTGATTTTAGGCACAAGATGAGGGCTTTAGTTATTTCATAGAGATAGCATCATGCAGCATTATTTTCAGGATCTCTTTCACTTACCCCGTCTCTGTTTGAGTGTGTATATAAATACCTACATGTTCATATGTCTTTCGTGGAGCTAGTCTTACTTTGAGGGTGAGGTAGAAATAATCTCAGCTTTTCTGGAAGTACATATATTTGGAAAAGTATGTGCAGTATCATTTTTGAAAAAACTAAAAATGCATTTCATTTCAACCATAGAATATGAAACCATTTTGATCAGTTGTGATTGAAAAGTATGATTTTTAAAAAGTGTCAAGGTATCCTATAATAAGGAGAGGAAGGATACTTCAAGATTATTTCAGGCTATTCAGTGTGAGTTCACCAAGTTTTCATAGTTTTTAAAAATCAGTTATACTTTTTAAAGATTAACTGTGGAATAGAATCTTAAAAGCTGAATATTAGTCCTTGCTACCACTTTTTTTAGTGTCTTGCCCATCCTCCTCCCTTGGTTCACTGAGTTACAGAATTACAGGCAGATGCCACCAAAAACAAGCTCTAGTTGTAGTTTTTAATGTAAATTTTAAAAGAAGATAACATGCATAAGTATATTGCTCAATGAATTTTCAAAAAGTACATACAAGAATGTAAGATGCATCCAGGTCAATAAAGAGAACATTACTGATACTCTAAAAGTCTATATTTTAATAAATATATATAAGCCATCTCTCCCCCCATTTCATTCTGAACTTCTCCTTGGTCTCCCTTTCCCATCCTGTCACTCCCAGTTGAAAGTATAAGAAATGAAAGCAAGTTCACAAGGGGAGCAGAGAAGAGGAGGGCAAGCAGGTTTAAGAATGAATGTCTTTGAACACTTTTGCATTTTATGAACTAAACTCTGACATATGTGTCTAAGTAAAGCTCCGAGTCATAAGTTGCTTGAGATCAGACAAAGTAGAAGTTCTAGATTGGTTAAGGCCTTCCTTCTTTACTACCACACACTGGCTTTCAAATGCGAGAGTGGGAGGTTGCAGAGGGAGGCTTTACCCTGGCTGCTTTTGTTCACATAGTTCCAGGTTGTGTGCAGAGCTGCATGAACAAATACTACCTCACTGACCACCTGTGTTTATGTTCCTTCCTCCCTTATCTTCCTTTCAGTGCTTCAGGCACAGTGTATACTGCAATGGACGTAGCCACAGGGCAGGAGGTAAGTACTCATCACCAGCTGTTGGACTTCTACTCCTAAAGTGTTTGTTTTTAATTTCATTTGCAGTTAATTTTATCCCCCCATGCCTCCCTTTCTCTCTCTTTGGCTCAGTGGGACATTTCTGGTTTCTTTCTGTACCTTGGTAGGCTCAAATAGGAGATGAATATGATGAGACTTTAAACTTTTGCAAAAGCTACCAAAGATCAGGATGGAGAGCAGGTTAGAGGAGGAAGGATGGACCGTGTAAGCCAAGAGATGGTTTTATAATTCCCCATGAGAGATGTAGCTGTAGAAGTAAGTAGATTTGAGAAATGGTTAGCAGGTAACTTGACAGAACTTAATGATAGAATGTGAGAACAACTTCCAGGTGGCAATATTGTTCAAGGAGAAAGAATAAAGTCAGAGGTATAAGTATAAAGAAGGTGGATAGCTGGAGAGATCTTACTGAACTGCCTAGTTATGGGAGATTTAAACCTATGGCTGTCAGCTTCTAATCTAGTAACTTCCAACTCTGTGCTTCAGATCCCACTGGACATTGGAGGCCTTGTTTATTGGGAGGTTCCTCTTTGTCCTTATTTTATTAAGCCATCAGAATGCTGACCTTATTGCTAAAGCCCGCTGATCCAAGATCAGCAAAAGGAATCCATGAAGGGAATATCAATTGGAGGTTCCTTGTAGACTACCCTTGATTGTTTACAAAACAGGAATGCTGACAGGTGGGTTGTGGTTAGTAGCTACCTGGGAGAAATTCTTAGTTATAAAAGTATTGGAGCTCAGAAACTGAGAGAGGAACTTCTTTGAGTGAAAATAAAATTTTGCTTCTCTGAGAGAGGCTGCTTTGATCTACTTATATATTTTTGGTTATCAAAATCTGGTATCTTTGAGGGATAGTACAGGTTTTATTGGGTTCTGGTTAACTTTTTAGAGGTGTAAAAGCCAAATACTGATGTTGTGTGAGAGTAAATCAATTTTTAAAATCACCAGTATGGGAACTGGAGAGATGGCGCAGTAGTTAAGAGCACTTGCTGTTTTTGCAAAAGACTCAAGTTCAGTTCCCAGTACCCTCAGTTGGGTGACTTACAAGGGCCTGTACCTCCATGAATAGGGTATCCAACACCCTCCTCCGGCCTCAGCAAGCAGTACACTCATGTGCACAAACCCACACAAAGACACAAACATAATACACATAATTAAAAATAAAATCTTGGGGGCTGGAGAGATTGCTCAGAGGTTAAGAGCACTGGCTGCTCTTCCAGAGGTCCTGAGTTCAATTCCCAGCAACCACATGGTGGCTCACAACCATCTGTAATGAGATCTGGTGCCCTCTTCCGGCCTGTAGGCACACATGCTGTATACATAATAAATAAATAAATCTTTTAAAAAAATCTTAAAAAATAAATAAAATCATTATTATAGTTAATAATTAATTGAAAATTTAAAGACATGGATGCATGCCTAAAGTTATTATCTGCTACCTTGGGTGAACCATTTGATCTTTTTCTATCAGGGGTCTGAGTTAGAATTAAATCCTGTGTATTTTGGGCTGCAGAGTCACAGCAGAGGAGCTAAGGTTAGGTATTAGAGACCTCCTTTTACCATGTTTCTGTCCTCTTAGGCCTTGTAACCTTTGATGGGAGACAGACGGGTGATTGTGTTCCTGGAAGTCTTGGAGATG
Source organism: Peromyscus californicus insignis (assembly GCF_007827085.1). Lineage (NCBI taxonomy): Eukaryota > Metazoa > Chordata > Mammalia > Rodentia > Cricetidae > Peromyscus > Peromyscus californicus. The sequence goes on along the minus strand of NW_026294562.1, from coordinate 104,972,880 downwards.
CCTGTGTGAGAAGCGGGCCACAGGAAAGAGAAACTTGACTTTGCCGTGTGCTTGTCTTGTGGTTAAAAAAACTATGAATGGAAGCAAATCCATTAGAGAGGCTAATGCAGTGTGGTCAGGAAGGCCTCATTTCCTGCCCAAGGGAATATAAATCTGTAGTGAGGCTAGAGTGATGCTCTTAGTCATTGTGAATGATTGTGGGGGTGTTATCTAGCTGGAAGAGGGGAGCTTTTGTCTGTCACATATAGACAGGTTAGCATGTTAGTGCTGGGAAATCTCCCTGTTAGAGATCAGTCATTTTTCAAGCTTGTTTTTAAAGTTAATGTGTGTAATAGAAAGAACATATTAGAAGAGCTTTTGGAGTTATACTGGTCTGTGAGCATTGATTATGATCATAGACAGTTTTCTTTCAAGCCTTAGCTTCAGCATCTGTACCTAAAAATGCAGCACATTACTTTGAAGGGTTGTTAGGTTTGTCTTAGATAGGTAAGTACAGCAGGAAGCACAGTCATCATTCTTGCTGTTCTGTGCCAGGTACTTGTCAGAAGTGTGACTGCTATACTTAATCATATTCATTGCTGGCTTCCTTTATTACTTAAATCTTTTACTTATGTGTGAGTGACATGTCTGTTTTTTTAGTACTCAAAACATATTTTGAGTAGGTGAATCATGGCTGAGTTATTATTTTCAGTATATTTATAAAGAGATTTAGGGTCATAAAACTGGTGATTAGTCAAATTTAGAAATTGACAGTCAAGCCTAAAGCTTAGAGCTTTTAGGTTCCAGTCCAGTTTTTTTCTTTTATAGGAGTGGTATTGCCTGTCCTGGATGGACAGGGTTTTATTAGGTCAAGGCATTTAGCCAGAGCTCTAGAGCCCATCAGTAGTGACTAAAAGGGACTCTCAGTGTCTTATCCTAGCCTCTGCTGGCCTTCTGCCTTGCTGCTGCTTCTGATGACCACTGGGAGGTTCACAAGGCACTAGCTCATCCTCCAGGATGGTCTAAGGAGCTCCAAAGGGAACCTTAAGGCCCCAGTCCTAGTTGTAAAGCCTTACTTCATATCTACAGGAGATTAATGTGTCTCTTTCCAACCCTTAGGAAAAGGTACTCCTCAGCCATTATGGGAAGATGCAGTGAGACCTAAGGCCTGACCTGCTGGGAAACCCATTTCCAAACAATTCATTTAGAGTTAGAAATGGAAGAGGTCAAAATGCTTAACAAAATCATTAAAAAAATTTTTTTATTATACTTATGTGTGTGTAAGAGAGAATATGAGTGTATGTGTGGGTGGGGTGGGTGGGAATGCATGCACATGACCATGATGACCATGTCCTCCATGGCACATGTGAGGATGTCAGAGGGAGTTTGTTCTTTTCCTTTTGTCATGTGGGTTCCAGGAATCAAACATAGGTTGCCAGATTCGGCTACAAGAACCTTGATCCACTGACCCATCTTGATGGCCCATATGAATTATTTTTATTCTTAATAATTAGCTGAGCCTCTTCAGAAGACTTTATTGACTTGAAGTAGTATTTGACTTCAAAATGTTTGCATCACTCATTTTTTTTTAATTTTTACTTATTTTTATATGTATAGGTATTTATCCTGCATGTGTGTCCATACACCTTGTGTGTGCCCAAGGAGCGCAGAAGGCAGTGGGTCCATTGAAACTGGGGCTAGATAATTATGAGCTGCCATGTGGCTGCTGGGAATTGAACCGGGTCTTCAGTGATCTTAACCCCTGAGCCAATACTCCAGCCTGCATCCTTCATTCTTACTGCTGCTTCTAAAAAGAAGTTCTAATAGATGGCCATATTCTTGTCTACTAAGCAAGAAAAAAGAAACTATCTCTAGGGAATAAGTATTTAGCAAACAGTGTATGGGATGTAGTAGTAGTAGTGTTTGTGTGTGTGTGTGTTCAAAACAAAGAACTTAGTGCTTCTCTTTCTCTCTAAGAACCAGCTATATTTGTTGATCCCTGTGCTTGACATTGTGGTTTTGAGGCTTTTAGTTAAGCTCTGAAATGTCTAGATATATTCATGCACACACATATATACCTGATTCTTCATACAAAGTAGTAGGAATAACATGATCCTACAGGACTTTCTAAAAAAGGGGAAAATACACACACACACACACACACACACACACACACACACACACACACACACACAAAGTTTGAGGATGAAGTTTCCTTTGCCATGATACAAAGCTTCTGACTGTGTAAAATTGGTACAGTCTGTTCCAGACAGAGGTGATCTTAAACAGAGGCAGGGAGAACATGGAACATGTAGTAGAGTGCAGTGGGAAATAATAACATTGAGAAACTTGGATGTCAAGATGAGGAATATTTCTAGGCAGATGAGCCATTTTTGCTTTCAGATGGGAAGAGAGTTACCCAGTGTGTATGGGGTTGGGGGGACTAGTCTGTATTAGCAGTATAAATTAAAACAAAGTACCTTTTATATGTATGTGTATGTGTATGTGTACATGCCTCAGCACATGTGTAGGTCAGAGGAAAACTTGCAGGAATTGCTTCTTTCTATCTACTAAATGGATCCCATTACCTGCTGACCTGTGTCACTGACCCAAATGAAATAGCCTTTGAAGAGTCTATTTCTGATTTTTACTACTGAATTACTGTGCATGCAAGTCACGTATCCTCTCTGAATCACAATTTCCTCATTTGTTGAAAAAGTTATATACAAGGTACCTCAGATTAAATGAGATAGCAAATTTGGCTAGGTGTGGTGACACATGCCTTTTAAGTCCAGCAGTTGGGAGAGTTTGAGGCCAGCCTGGTCTACATAGTGAGTTCTAGGCAAGTCAGAGTCAGGACTACATAGTGAGACCCTGACTCCAAAAAAATAAAAGAAAGAAAGAAATAAAGATAACAAATTTGTGAACACTTTAGAAGAGTACCTAATACCTAGGGATCTAAAGTATACCTTATTATTTGTACTAAGTGGTTAAGTGGGATTTTGTTTTATTTATATAAACAAAGAACCCATGAAGCTCTTTTTCACATGGAAGCATGAGAAATCTTGTCCCCTTTCTTAATATTTCTTAACCTGGTAATCTCTGATTTATCTTTCCATGCCATATGTGTATGTGTGTGGTGGTGGTGGTGGTGGTGGTGGTGGTGGTGGTGGTGGTGGTGGTGGTGTAATGTTCATATAACTACAGGTGCCTGCAGAGGTCAGAATAGGACATCAGATCCCATGGAACTGGAGTTATAGGTAGTTGTGAGCTGCCTAATGTGAATGCTTGGAAAACCCTGTAAGAGCAGAACATGCTGTTAATGGCTAAGACATCTCTCCAGTCCCATATTCAGAACATATTATTATTTTATTTTTTAATTAACTTCTTTGAACTTCTCATAGCTCCTTTTGTTTTTTATTACCATTTTTTAAAAGACAGTTTAACTATGAAGCCAGGCTGGTCACCAATGTACAATTCTCCTATCTAGCCTTCTGGGTGCTAGGATAATAGGTAGTACCAACTCTCTATCTAATGATTTTTAAAAAATTTTTTTATATTGAGGTATCAAATTTTGATATGTCAGAATAGCACAGGGGCTTATTAAAACAGTTTTTTATTTCAGTAAGTTTGTAGTGGTACCTGAGAACATTTCTTTCCAACAGTCTTTGAGATGATGTGAAATGCTACTGGTTGAGAGAATTCCCTTTGAAAACCATTTGTTTAACATTGATAAGTTATTAATTACTTTAAGGCTAAGGCCATGTCCTTAATTCTTCATTGTTTCCTTAGTACTTAAGGTATAGTGCTGAATGTATGCTTAGTAAATGTTGTGTGACCCTTGGTGTACGTTGAATGTACTGGTATTTCAGGTGGCCATTAAACAGATGAATCTTCAGCAGCAGCCGAAGAAAGAGCTGATTATTAATGAGATCCTGGTCATGAGGGAAAACAAAAACCCAAATATTGTGAACTATCTGGACAGGTATGGAGTGGGTGGGTTCTGTCAGAAGTTTCAGGCCTTTGAGACTGATGTGTTGGAGGAGAAAATGAAGCCAGCACTTGGAACTGCTTCCAACTAAGTATTTTCTGTGCTGAGCTCCTTGATTGCTGGAAAATCCTCCTGGGTGATGGTTAACCCCACCACCCCTAGCTTCTAACAACTGATTCTTTTACTGTGCTTTCTGATTTAGGGAAGTTTGCCTCTTCAGTCCTCCTGCCTGATGTCTTTATTTCATTCTATATTCCAAACATTTCTTCATCCTGCTCACCCTCCTGAATAACTCTTTGTTGTCTATAAACTCTTAATGTGATGCTCACTCCAGTCTTGGTGTTGTTTAGAAATCTGACCACCATGGAGAAAATGGGAATCTGTTTTTTTTTTTTTTTTTCCGAGACAGGGTTTCTCTGTGTAGCTTTGCGCCTTTCCTGGAACTCGCTTTGGAGACCAGGCTGGCCTCGAACTCACAGAGATCCGCCTGGCTCTGCCTCCCGAGTGCTGGGATTAAAGGCGTGCGCCACCACCGCCCGGCTGGGAATCTGTTTTTTTAAACTTAACAAAAGTGCATCCACTTGTTGCCCGCCCCCCATGCCTGTTGTTTCATTGTTAACTACTAGTAAGTTTGTGGTTAACTGAAATTGATTACCCCCCCCTTATATAAACTTGCATTGAACTGAAAGTACAGAACATTTTCGCTTACCAGCCTCTACCTCCTGACTGCTAGGATTAAGACATGCACTGCCATTTTTAACTTGTCCCATTTATTCTTCATCACCTTAAAAAACAAACACCACCATTGGATGGAGATGTGGCCCAGTAATAGAAGGATGCTTGGCCAGCATGTGTGAGGCTCTGAGTTTGCTTCCCAGCATCACCAGAAGAAAGTTACAAAAGAACAAGACTGAAGTCATATCTTTGTTTGAGATAAGTCTTAAAATCTTTCAAGTTTTCCCATCTACCAAGTAAGAGACCCATTACCAGGATGAAGAAAAGATGACAGATCTCATACCTTAAGCCAACACGTGGTTTTTCCAGCATAGTTTCTTTGCAGAAGGTTAATGCAAGTCATTTAGCCTCTTTTCATTTGTCTACAGTGAGTTGACCAGGTGGATTAAGTTACCTTTTTATTTATCATGTAATGGGTCTGAGAGAACTGTTCTCTGAGTCAAATTCAGTTCTAACTAATGTCCCAGTTTATAATGTCCCAGGCTACCAAACCACAGCCTTGGTTTATTAGAAGAAGCTGGAATCCTAGAAACTCAACATAAAAGTCATTGTCAGCCTAGTAACCTTGTGTACATTTTACAGCTTTTGAAGACCTATCACCATCCTTTCACTTAATATATATTATAATAATATACGTTTAACATACATACTATCTTACTCATGGATTTATTCAGTAACTATTGGTATCTACTGTGCTGGACCCTGGGGCTAGGCTCTTGAACTAGACCCAGTTTACCTTGTGGATCTCAGATCTAGTAGAACTCTCAAGGAGATCCTGTGGCCCTCTTTTGATGATAATATGACTTCCAAATCCCATCCTTTTCACATGTGTGGATACTGCCTGAATACTTTATAGCTGTGGGAATAATGCTAGTCTTTCCAATTTTAGGAGGTATCCTTTGGTATTGCAATGAAATAGGATTTTATATTTCAACATGGTGTTCTTAGTTTTAGTGTTTGGGACTTCACAGACCATGTATGTTTTGTTTTTTCCCAGGTGTATCTTCAGGTGATTTAAAATTACTGATTCTGTCCTCCAAATTTTGATTTTTCCTGGAGTAAGGAACCCTAGACTCTTAATCTGCCTGAGATAGTTTCCTTTATATCCTAGTTCCTTGGTTTTGAAACCCTGCAGTGGCTTAATATATTCTAACTAGTCCTTCTTGCCCTATACCTGTTTTCCTGCAGTTACCTTGTGGGAGATGAGCTATGGGTTGTCATGGAATACTTGGCTGGAGGCTCTTTGACAGATGTGGTGACAGAAACCTGTATGGATGAAGGCCAGATAGCAGCTGTATGCCGAGAGGTAAGGCCAAGGGTCAAACAGGAAGTGACTTCATATTATTGTCCTTGAAAGTTCACACAATAAAGAGGCTTTAGTCTGGACTCTGTCAAAATGGGAGAAGTTAGTTCTGGCACTTATCATTCATATTGTATGGTTGTATTTTATAATTTCTGTAATCATGTTCTTTAAAGCTAACTGTTCCGACCATGATAGAAAAATTAGACGTACATACTAAAACAGTCATTCATACTTTGAATCTGTGATTATAGTTGTTTTAACACATACTATTTCTCTTCATCTCTTTTATTTGGACATACATTTGAACCATTTTTTCCTGCCTCCCTGCTTTGTGTACTGTGAAGGAAATAAAGCTGGTAAGAAGGTAATGACATGCTTCAGATAGGTAGTCGGAGAAGGTTCCACCCTTGGTTTGAATATGCATCTGAATGACATGTAGAGGTAAGCCAGCAGAATTCTAGAATAAACTGACTCCAGCAGAAAACCTGAGAAGGTGGCATATGCCTGCAATCCCAGCACTGGGGAGGCAGAGGCAGGCAGTTCTCTGTGAGTTCAAAGCCAGCCTGACCTATAAAGTAAGTTCCAGGACAGCCAGAGCTGTTACACAGGGAAACTTTGTCTTGAAAAACCAATAAATAAATAAATAAATAAACAAACTCTTCCCAAGAAGCCCTCCCCATCACATTCTTCCTATGAAATTTTAATACTACAGATATGATGGATAGTTGTGTAGATGTAGCTGCCCTTTGGAGGGTCAAAAATCATTATATTATTTAACTTCTTTTCACCTCTACCCTTGAAGTGAAAGCCTGGTGACCTGAGTGCACACATAGACCTCACCCCTAGTAAAAATAAATAAATGACATCTTTGCACAAGCCCTGAGTTTGATCCCCAGAACTGTACCAACAGAAAACTTGACAAGAAAGTACAAGTGTTAAATAAGTGGTATTATTATTCTTAAAATATAATAGAGATCATTACCACTTTGGAAACAGCTTACTGAGATATAATTCATCCCCTTGAAGTATATAATTCACCATTTTTCAGCATATTTATGAAGTGACTATTAAAGGATATGGATTTTTTTCTTTTAAGCACTTGGGAACTTGAGAGTGTAGATCAGCTGAGTAGTGTAATATACATTAGGCTCTGAGTTTGATCCCAAGAACTGCACCAAAGCCACGAGAAACAGGGCCAGAAATTTAAACGTTATATAAATAGGTGGTATTATTTTTCTTAAAGTCTAATAGTGATACCTTCTTCTGACCTCCACAAGCACTAAACATGATGTGCATACATATGTGCTGGCAAAACCCTCTCACATAAAATAAAATATATAAACCCACTTTAAAATTTTTTAAGATACTGCCTTACTTTTATTTAAAAAATTCTTTTGCAATTGTGTATATGTGTGTGTGCACATGCATGTATGTGGATGTGTACATGCCACGGTATACATGTGGAAGTTAGAGGATAACTCCACCTTGTAGATTCCAGGGATCTAGCTTAGGTTATAAAACTTGGTGGCAAACTCCTTAACCCTCTGAGCCATCTCACTTCCCCAGAACCAGACATTTTCATTGTACCATTTGCCACTCACTCTGTTGGGTAAATATAAGTGTTTTAAGTTGGTATGTATGTGTTGGGGAATCATCACAATAGGTGTTTTGTTTTGTTCCTTTTCTTCCCCTTCCCCCCTCTCTCTCTCTTTCTTTCTTTCTAAATTTTTCTCATATTCTTTACTGGTTGTAATCATTACTAAACCTTAAAAGTCTATTTGTGCTGACAGTGTGGGTCAGTGAGAGAATATATGCCTGGTATTTTTGAGGCCATAGTTTTACTTCTTGGTACTTAAAAAAAAAATCTGTCTTTGTAAATGATTTGTAAATATCAGTCTCTGTATAGAACTTAAAATAAATTCAGGTGCCCACTGAACATTTGTCTTCATGTTTCATAGAAATGTCAAATTCAATGTGTTCCAAATAGTACAGACTTCCTTTCCCAAAATAAGACCATCTGCAAACATCAGTTCCATGTATCTCCTTTCCTAGACATGGAAATATATTGATAGAATATTTTTGCTTAAAGGAAAATTATAAGATGAAAGCAGCATGCAGTTTTAAATTAAAATTTAAGTTGTGTGTGTGTTTGGGGTGGAGGGTTAGGTGCACATGTATGTGGATGTCCAAGGAGGCCAAAGGCATAGGATCCCCTCAGGTTGGAGTGACGGACAGTTGTTAGCTGCCCAGTGTGGACACTGAGCCATCTCTACAGCCTCCTACACCCCCACCCTGCCCCATGGAGTTTTAAAAGAATGCTTAGTTAGAAGACAGAAGATTTGGTTATATAGCTGGCTCTGCCTCTTTATGTGGGGCAAGTCTGTTTCTTCCTGGGGGCCTTACTTCCTTTATCTTAAAATGAGGAGGTTAGATTATTGTTAGTCTTCTAATTATATGTTTCTTTCTTTATTCTGCGCTCACTACTTCAACAGTGTCTACAAGCTTTGGAGTTCCTACATTCAAACCAAGTCATTCACAGAGACATCAAGAGTGACAACATTCTGCTGGGAATGGATGGCTCCGTCAAGTTAAGTAAGTATGAGTCTAAGGAATGATAACACTTCTCTACATGCGGGGCTGTGTCTCTGGTGGGATGGTAATTAAATAATAGTGATTATAGCATTCACCAAAGAGACTTTGTTATTTCATAAGATATTATGGGATACTTATTTTCCTCTGTATTATCTTACAGTATTTTTTCACTATTTCTCAGTTCTTTTATACATTGAAACACTTCCCCCCGAATGCCTATTTCTGTGGTTCTCTCGTAGACTCTGAGGGTACATTTTATCAGTCTTCAAGGAATTTTCAGTCTCATATGAGAGACTTGTCATGAATTAGAAAAAAAGTTTTATGTAACTTCACTCATTCAGTTATTTTTTTTTTAAAGAGTTTATTTATTTATCATACATACAGTGAGTGTTCAGCCTGCCGGCCAGTAGAGGACACCAGATCTCATTATAGACGGTTGTGAGCCACCATGTGGTTGCTGGGAATTGAACTCAGGACCTCTGGAAGAACAGCCAGTGCTCTTAACCTCTGAGCCATCTCTCCAGCCCTCATTCAGTTATTTATTCAGTAACCAATTGCTGAATATCTATTATATGCCAATGCTCTTAGAGATACAAAGAAGACAGTCTTTACTATCAGGGTACTACCAATTTAAATAAATGTGTACTTTCAGTATAATGTGAAAGAACTACATTTTGTACAAAGGTGTGAAACAAGTTACCTAGACAAACTGTGTCATAAGTGGGTAGACCGTCTATGAGAGGACTTTGTTAGCATGTAGAGTAAGGAGCTGATAAAATTAGGGCCACATTTCAGTGTTGGGGATTGGGGTTTAATTCAGCGACTTATGTCCAGAAGATAACAGAAGGAGTTAATTATAAGATTCTGAGGTGTGGAAATGTTTTTTTTTATGTATAAAGGGCCAAGCAATTAAGGCCAAAATGACCTGCTGGACTTTAAGGCCTTGACCATTTGGTTTGAGGAGAAGGCGGAAAGCTAGTGATGTTCTGTATATTCCTCCTACTTCTCTTCATGGTTGAATGAGGAGTAGACTGGTAGCAGTCAAGTGATTCCTGCTTTGGGGAGACAGATTGCAGAGAGCAAAACTTGACGGCCATGTGTGGGTACACAGCACTTACTGATGGACTATCCTAAGTGTGTCTTTCCTCTCCTCGTTTCTAGCTGACTTTGGATTCTGTGCACAGATAACTCCAGAGCAGAGCAAAAGGAGCACCATGGTGGGAACTCCGTATTGGATGGCACCTGAAGTTGTAACACGGAAGGCGTATGGACCCAAGGTTGACATCTGGTCCCTGGGTATCATGGCAATTGAAATGATTGAGGGGGAGCCCCCATACCTGAATGAAAACCCCTTGAGAGTAAGTGTTCCCATCTTCTTTCAAATTATTTGGGCTGTTGTCTCTAATCCCAGGAAACTGGATTCAGGCTCTTTCTCTGTATACCTGGGCATAGTAACTCATTCTTATAATCCTAGACTCACAAGACTGAGATAAGAAGATTGCCAGTTTGAGGCCAACTTGTCTCAAAAAACAAAACCAAGGGATCTGGTGAGATGATTTAGTGAGTTAAGGCTCCTACCACCAAGCCTGATGACTTGAATTTAATCCCTGGGACCTACATGGTAAAAAGAGAGAACGAATTATTACAACTTGTCCTCTGATCCCCACACATCTACTGTGTGGTCCACATGTGCTCACATACACGTGTACACACACTAAATAAATAAAAGCAATACACACATAAACCCAACGACTAGATACTGTTGAATTTTAAATAAATGAATATAAAATATAACAGGGTCTGGGGATATAGCTTATTTTTAGAGCTCATTCCTAGCATTGTGGGGTTGAGGGGAGGAAGGAAGGGCTGAGTTCCTATTATATACAAGATATTGTTCTGATAATAATACCAAATATTATATAGTAACATGGTAACTGCTGTTGAAAAAAATTTAGAATAAGAACGATTGAAAAAGTAATGAGGAAGGTTTTTTTTTTTTTTTGGTTTTTTGAGACAGGGTTTCTCTGTGTAGCTTTGTGCCTTTCCTGGGGCTCACTTGGTAGTCCAGGCTGGCCTCGAACTCACAGAGATCCGCCTGGCTCTGCCTCCCGAGTGCTGGGATTAAAGGCGTGCGCCACCACCGCCCGGCATGAGGAAGGTTTTATTTAAAGGGATGTTTTCTCTTGCTAGTTATTTCGGCAGAAACATGAAGATTTAGTCTTAGGCAAGAGTTTCCAAGTATCAAGAATTTGATTTGATTTTTGTTTGTTGAGCCCCAAGGAAAATCAAGGAAGCTATATCCCTGAAATGAGTGAGGAGAAAGTAGACTGGTAGTCAGAGTCAGGGATAAGAGAGGACCTCCTGCTAAAACTTGTGGGCCAGTGTGAGAGCTTGGCTTTTATTTTGCAGCACTGGAAAGGATTTTCAGCTAGGTAATAGTAGTAGGATACAGTTTGTGCCCGAAATGAATCATGTTGGTTCCTTCTTCAGGAAATACAGTGAGGGACTGATGTAATAGTTCAGACAAGAGTGGGAGCTTGGATGACACTGGTAGGAATGCAGGTGAGAAGCAGACTTGGAAGGTATCTTGACAAGATGAATTGGAATCAGCAGTCACTATAGCCTGAATTGCTGAGAAATTCAAGTGACCTTTGCATTGGTTACTTTTCTGTTGCAGTGATTAAAGTGCTGTAACCAAGGCAACTTGTAGAAGAAAAGAGTTAGTTTGTGCTTATGGTAAGAGTTCATGATGGGAGGGAAGGGGCAGGATGACAGCAGGAACAGGATGCTGAGAGCTTCCATTTAGAACCACCCATGAACCAGACACAACAAACTGCAAGGAGGGCAAGACCTAAAGCTCCGCCTCTAGTGACGTGTTCCTCCAGCAGGGCCTTACTGGCAAGTTAGCAGAGTGATAGGGACAAACACTTAATTTGAATAAACCCGTAGAACAGAAAAGGAGGAAACTGAGATGGCATTTATAAATATTTTCCTCTTCTTACATGAGTTTTGTTATGAAGAGTCACAGAGAAATGGAACAATATCTTGAGGTAGAGTTGAGAAGAGGTAGGCTAAAAGTTGTGTGTTTGCTAATGGAAATGAGTTAGTGGGGAAAAGAAAATGACCATTTGCATGAGAGAAATGGCAACTGCAAGAATGATGTCCTTAACTAGATAAGAGAAGCTAGCTAGAATAAAGGATTACAGCATGGACGTGTTTCTGTTTTGTAATGGAGAGGGAAGCAGAGTATACAACAAAGATGCAAGGAAGTGGTGATTTTGATGGCTTTTATTTTCTCATTTCATCCATCCTCCTATCTGGTGCAGGAATTCCCCTATAAGGGATATTCACCCTTAACCTCATGCTCATATCACTCTTGGATAGCTCCAGTTCCTGGAAAGTGCTTCATTATCTCAAAATGAGACTGTCTTAGTTTCTACCCTTTGGTCCCAGCTTTGCCCTCTGACTCCACATGTAACACATCCTCCTCTGCCTGGGATATGAAGGTGATCAGTGTGGTATGATGGAAATAAGACTGGGATTAGAATGAGTACAGGTGAACACTGAGTGCAACAGATGTATAGTCTTACGTGTGAAAGGGGACAGTCATTTGCCCTGCCTCTTACTCAGTTACTGTGGTCATTAAAAATGAGACAGTGCAGCTGAGTGTGGTGGCACATGTCTTTAATCCCAGCACTCAAGAGGCAGAGGCAGGCGGATCTCTGTGAGTTCGAGGCCAGCCTTGTCTAGAGACTGAGTTCCAGGTCAGCCACAGCTACACAAAGAAACCTTGTCTCAAAAAAATGAGAGTGAGAGAGAGAACGAACCTTGTTATCAAAGAGCTTGGTGCTTATAAAAACATATGTTTTTCTTTATTTTTCAAGAGTTGCTTCATGTTGGGGCAGGGAAGCAGCAGAAAAGCAGTTGATGCTTTTTTATAGTCCTCTTGGGTGACTGAGTTCAGTGAAGGTGTCAGCAGCAATTTCTGCCAGCAACTAAAGAGATTTTTAACTTACCATGCTCAGTGAATAATAAACCCTTTATATCTGTTTATTGTTAATCAAGAAAAAGAATAAACCCTTAGATTATAACACCTCAGAAGTGTTCAAAGTACTTCGTAAATGTACTCTTTATTTTTGTGGATATATGAAACATTGTTTTGTTTTTTGGGTTTATTTTTGGTTTGTTTTGTTTTTTTTTTTTTTTGGTGTTTTTCAAGACAGGGTTTCTCTATGTAGTCCTGGCTGTCCTGGATCTCACTCTGTAGACCAGGCTGGCCTGAACTCACAGAGATCTGCCTGGCTCTGCCTCCCAAGTGCTGGGATTAAAGGTGTGTGCCACCACTGCCCAGTGAAACATTGTTTTATTAGCAAAGAAGTTATATATTAAGTGCATATACATGGTCACATGGCCTTGAAATGTTAAACTTGATCCTTGGGTTAGTATATTCTCTGCAGAACATCACAGCTGCCTCCTTGTGTCCTAGAGCATACCGCAGCTGGCTGTACTTTTAGACGATATGTCTTGAGACCAAGAGAGAGAGCCTCAGTGAAAGCAACCTGATTCTTCATTTGTATTGCCAGGCCTTGTACCTCATTGCCACCAATGGGACCCCAGAGCTTCAGAACCCAGAGAAGCTGTCGGCTATTTTCCGGGACTTTCTGAACCGCTGTCTTGAGATGGATGTGGAGAAGAGAGGTTCAGCTAAAGAGCTACTGCAGGTAACTGTCCTTCTGCAGGGAGCCGCCTCATTGAAAGAAGCGCTAGCTAAGCCTTTGCACCTTATTTTTGTCTTTGGGGTTGCTTACTGAAGACTTCTCTCCTGCTGTCTCACTTGTACTTCTAACTCCCTGACCGTCACCCCTGGGCCTTTGCTTAAGGTTATCCCTTCGTTTCGTCCTCAGTCTGTTTAAACCTTACACATTTTCCTAGGCTCCACTCAAAGTCTACTTTCTGAGCTTCTCTTGAAGTGTTTTCTATCTTTCAGACGTCTTTTATTTTGCCTAAATTAGCCTATTAAATTTGGGTCTAGAGAAGTAGCTCTCTGAGAAGTTTAATTTTGTACCAGTTACATTTTACCGGGATACATGTAAACAATACAAAGAAACAGCAATCTGGGGCAGTGGTTCTCAACTTTCCTAACGCTTCGATCCTTTAATACAGTTCCTCATGTTGTGGTGACCCCCAGCCATAAAGTTATTTCATTACTACTTCATAACTGTAATTTTGTACTGTTATGAATCGTAATGTAAATATCTGATATGGAACCCCCGATTGAGAACCACTGGTCTAGGGGGTAGTGCAGTTTTGGAGTCTTTACAGTCTCATCACTGCAAACTTCAGATGGTGGCAGCAATACTCTGTTTGCTTGCAGTGAGACTCTAGAAGGGTATAGTGAAACCCAGAGTTGGATTTACCAAGTCTTTTATAAAAAGTACTTTATCCTGCAGTCACAGCTTAGTTTATATGGTTTCAAAAACTACTGTTAGCAAGTGATATCATTTATGGTTAGCATTTATTTTAATACAATTTCTTATTTCTTGTCATTTTACTAAACTGCAAACTGTTAATTTATTAGGAAGTATCACATTCAGCTTTATGGAGGTGACAGTGTATGTCTGCAGATTAATCAGTTACTGTGTGTTACTAGGCCAGAGAATCACTGAGCAGAATAGACAAAACGGGACCTTAGCACACTGCCCTGTATTAGTTACGTATGGACCTCTCTGTCTTGACCACTCTACTGTAAACTCTTTTATTACTCTCTGGATTTCTTCTTATATGGGCATCTGACTGAGAATTAGTGCTCAGAAAATATTTATAGAGTTGAATAGAGATGTTTACCTACCTACATTTTTAACATCTGTTTGTAATTGAGGCTACTGTTCAGAGCACTGCTCTATTAGGTATGGGATCTGGGTTCTGCCAAGTATAAGCCATTATTTGTAGGATCCTTTGGGATGAAAAGGCTCCTTAAACACAGGTACAATGTAGAATCCTTTTTGCCTTTCATGTGATTTGTGTGCTGGAAACCATAGGCATTGGGAAATGTACCAGTACTGTGCTAAGTCTGTTGTTATTGAAAACATTCTTAATTAGGTACCAAAGTGTAGCTATTAAAAGTGCCCTTTGGAGTTTTCTTCCTGATACAGCAGTGTTACTAAATAATAAGTGCATTATAGTGACTGTCCCATTCTCTCTGTACTCAGCAGTAAGACATACCTGTTTTTCACAGCAACCCTGTGAATTACAGGATTGGTTATTACCATTTTTGCAGGTGAGGAAATATACTAGTATGATTATACAGTAGACAAATAGAGGATGTAGGGTTTCAGCATGTCTGTTTGCCTCCCAAGTGTACATGCTCTTGATCACTGCTTCTATAGATTCAAAACATGTCAGAGCTGGAAGGTTTATAGGGCTTACTTAGTTTACTTTGTTGAGAGAATTAAATGGAGGCTTCTTAGTTGGATATTGGATGATACTGCTTCCTTACTGCAGAAGAGTCAGAAAAATAGGCCCTCAACCCCAACTCTTTAACTTGTCATTGTTATCTGGTAAATATTCAAAACCTAGACTTTTCAGAATCTTAAATCACCAAGTTTCACACCTGTTTCTCCTGTGAGAATACACATATGGACAGAAATATATAGGATGAGACAGAAATGTAGAATCCCAATATGGGATTCATAGCTTCAAGCTTTAGCCAAGATCATTCATAGTTCTCAGTTCCTCTGTATATCCTGTATTTGTCCCAATAAGAGTTGAATCAACTTTCAGCCAAGAAAAAAAAAATATATATATATATATGCCTCTATGTATGTGTCTGTACACATATATAATAATACTAATTAAAGTTATTATAAGCATGGTAGAAGAACCAGATATGTTAGATAATTATAAATATCACATTTGCTCAGAAAAAGAAATGTAGCTCTGATATTTATTATCAAATGGAAGAAACAGTCTATATCCTCAAGACAATTGTAAAAAACAAAACAAAAAACAGAAACAACCCGCCATTTTAGGTAAGAGACTCTGTGTTACATACAGAATTGTTTTCCATAACATTTTCTTTCACATGGTATTTTCTCTTAAATGATTTATTTAGCATTTTTTTGGTATTTTTTTAGTTGAAAGTATGGCTCAAAGTCTATTTTAGTAAAAGTAATTTTGGAAAGGACCAGACTACTGAAATCCTTCTTGGAACACTTAGCCTTGCTGGAGTCAAGGATTTAACAAGAGATTCTCACCTAGGTATGGTGTATACTTATAGTCCTGGCTAATAGGCTGAGGCTGTAGTTTTAAAACCAAACTTCAGTGTCTTCTCCAGAAATAGTAGTTACCAATAGTTTAATTTTACCTAGGAAAAAACAAAATCATGCAAAATGAACTCACTTTGCCTTCCTTCTCTCACTCAGAATCTCTATGGATAAGAGCTGGGCGCAGAGGTTTACACCTTTAATGCTAGCAGAGGGAGGCAGATCTCTGAGTTTGAGGCCAATGTGGTCTATAGAGCGCATTCCAGGACAGCCAGAGCTGTTACACAGAGAAACCCTACCTCCAAAAAAAAAAAAGGGTCTATGGATTCATCCTGCTTCTAGTGTATCAGTTACTGTGTTACTATTCTGTATAGTGTCATGTGAACATGAAACTATTAACTCTTCCTTTGGATTTTTTCTAAGTATTGACTATTGTAAGTAAAACTTGTGTACTTAGTGTGGTATGAGTACCTGGGTATGAGTACCTGCTGCCAGGTCTGACAGCCTGAGGTCATTTACCCTGTACTGTAAGAGTGAAGAGAACTGATCTGGTAAGTTGTCTTGTGACACACACACACCCCACACACACAAAAAATATACAAAAAGTATATTTTTTCCTTCAGTTTGAGGATAATCTGACATGATGCCTTTATTGTCTTAAAATGGTGGCTAAGTAAGAATGGTAAATAATGGTATTCTTTTTGCTTTTTCTCCTTCCAGCATCAATTCCTGAAGATTGCCAAGCCCCTCTCCAGTCTCACTCCACTGATTGCGGCAGCAAAGGAGGCAACCAAGAACAGTCACTGAAACCACACTCACCCCAGCATCATCGTGCCAAGCCTTCTAGGAAAGAAACTCTTGTTTCGGGAACTCCCGCCCCTCATGTCCTCCTCTCCTGGCTTTGCTTCTCCCATTTCCTGATCTAGTGCTCTCAAGACTTCGATCCTTGGAAACCATGTGTCAAGCACTGACGAGAACTGCTGACTGGATGACCTATCCAGCACTGGCCGTTTCTAAATAGGAACCCCTTCCAGTTCGTGGGCATGGGGAGGTGACTTACGAGCAAGGGTTACCTGAATAAACCTGTTTCTACGAAACAGAGATCTCAACCATCCCCTTCCTTACCCCTCACAAGCAGTTCTTGACTACATAAATTTATGGTTTGATAGCATTATCAATTTGCAATCAGTTGAAATTTCTTTAGTGCTTTCTTTCTGTGACCAAATTGCCCAAACACCTCATTGTATCTGAAAACCATAACAGCTTTGGAATGCCATGGGGCCTGATAATCTGCCAGGGACATGAAGTGGCTCTGTTTCCTGAACCAGACCTTGGTGCAGCTGATCCTGACATGGGAGAACTGCCATGTTTTTCTCTGTGTGTGCTTCTAGCAGCTGTTTGGGAGAACCATGATCCAGTAGTGTTCCCTGTGCTATTTCTAGTGAAATGGTCTTAGCTATGTAGCAGCTTTTGATTCCCTGCATCCCCTAGGCTGCTGCCTGCATTCTGTTATAAATCTTATTTATAGCATTGAGAGATTTCCTAGAGCACATGCTGAGGAAGAGCAGTGTGAGAAGTGAGAGGGCAAGTAGCTACTTTTAGCACGTGGCTGGGCTTCAGCACCTGTC
Source organism: Peromyscus californicus insignis (assembly GCF_007827085.1). Classification (NCBI taxonomy): domain Eukaryota; kingdom Metazoa; phylum Chordata; class Mammalia; order Rodentia; family Cricetidae; genus Peromyscus; species Peromyscus californicus. The sequence continues at coordinate 104,955,390 of NW_026294562.1, read as the reverse complement.
CAGCTATACCATGTGATATTTCAAGATCTCAGCCTCTGTTTCTACCTGGGATAAGGAGCTGAAAGATGAACTCAGATCTTCCGGTAGCTTAACTATTTCAGTCAAAAGAAGAGGTCTCCAAACCTGAGATGATGTGCTACTAGTGATAAGGGACCCTCTTTTTAAATGCATGACCAAGCTCTCTGCAAATGGACATGCTTTCTCTGGGTGTTGGGGATATTTGCTACCTCCTGCTTTCTTTGTGGTTTTGGTTCTCCCACTGTGGTAGGATGCTTGGCCAGCATTGTGGCTTGTCATGTCAGCCCCACTGACTACTTTGTCATGCTCAGAGGTACTATTGCCTCAGCAGCACAAGTTTCTATTTCCTTCAATAAAAGGAAATGAAAATATGCTACATGGAGTGTGTCTTTTTTCCCCCTTCTTTTCTGTTTTTTTTCCCCGTTTCTCATGAAATAATGATTCCTCATGAGCCATTTGAAAGTAAATTGCAGATAGGATACCCCTTTACCATTATAGACTTCCATTTGCTGTCTTTTCTTTGTAAAAAACATTTTTAGTTTAAATATATATCAAAGCACTTGGCAAAAACAAAACAAACAACAAAATGTGCATCGTTTAAAGAATTATTGTAAACACTCATGTATTCAGTGCCCATATAAGAAACAGAATACTTCTGATACCCGAGAACTGTCTCCATCTTGCCATTCCCTTATTCCAGCCTCCACTCTGGGTGGTAACCACTGATATGCTTGGGTGAAATCATATGTGTCTGTACTTTCACAATATACAGATATATTCCACAGCAGCTCATTCTGCCTGGTTGATGTCTCCCCCTCCCCCTCAAGACTGTTTTTAAGAACTATGTAGTTGTATATAGGTCTAGCCTAAGAACTAGGAGTGCTGAGGCTAGGCAGATCAATATTCCAACTTAGTTAAGATGAGCACAGACTCAGCTTTGAGTTGAAAGAGATAACTCTGAGGAGACCAAATGCAATAACAGTTGCTGTCGGTCTAAATCTAGGCATACCGTGGTTTGATTTTTCTGTTCAGGCTGTATGCCATCAGGGTACAGTTAAAGGATCTGGGACTGTGTTTCACATGGTGCTTGGAATCCTCTCCCAGTCTCACTGGTGGGTGGTAGAACTCACTTCCATCCTAGAGGGCAAACATCTGGAGCAGTGGTTCTCAGCCTTCCTAATGTTGGAACCTTTAATACAGTTCCTCATGGTGTGCTGACCCCCAACCTTAAAATTATTTTCATTGCTACTTCGTAACTATAATTTTGTTACTGTTATGAATTATAAATATCTGTATTTTCCAGTGGTCTTAGGTGACCCCTGCGAAAGGGGTGAAGGCGTAGGTTGAGAACCACTGCTCTAGAGGAAACAAGTAGCGTAATGTAACTGAAACCAATTGAGTATGTTTTAGTGTGGCTTACTCACAACATGTATGTCCTTGGATAAGCTACTTCAATCATCTAACTTTCAACTTCTGGATCTGTAAAGTAGGCATAGTAATAGTATCTACCTCTAAGTTTCTGAGGAAATAAAATTTATGCAGAGCGTTGGGTACAGTCCCTGGAACATGGCAAATTTGGACCTATGTTGTAATGCTTTAAGTGACCTGGTTTGTCAAAAGACTGCGTGCTAATTCTGACTCTCACTGGCACTAAAATAGGAGCCTTACATAAGAATCTATATCTGGGAGTCTCAGTTATGCTTTGACACTTTGGTCAATACTGGTTTCTAATCATAAAATCAACAGTCACTTAAACACTGGTAAAAACTTGTGTCGGGCTGGGCATGGTGGTAAAGGCCTGTAATCCCAGCCCTTGGGAGGCAGATGCAAGAGAACGGCCTGGGCTGCATTGTGATATACTGTCACAAAACCAAAACCAAAATAATAAATTGCATATAATCAAGCCTGCTTGACAAGACTTAAAAAGGCAGAAAAACAAAACTGAGTCTCCCCTTTGCCGGTGAGTTGCTAAGTGATGAAACACCTACCATTAGTATTTTATGTCTCTTTTAGACTTGGAGTCCAAGTTTCTTTATTAGGGTTGTGTCAAAAGCAAACAATTGCAAACATTTGTGGTGCACACACCTTTAATTCCGGCAGAGGCAGGAGGATCTCTGTGAGTTCAAGGCCAGCCTGATCTACAAAGTGAGTTCCAGGACAGACAGCCAGGGCTTTTACACAGAGAAACTGTCTGGAAAAACAAAACAAAAATCAAAGGATTGATTTTAATGTTCTTGCATTTAAAAGGAAATTGAAGGGCCTGGGGAGATGGCTCAGCAGTTAAGAGCTCTTTCAGAGGACCTAACTTTGGTTCCCAGCACCAGGATCTGACTCCCTCTTTAGGGCTCTGTAGGCATCCACACACATGGCATACACTCACACAGACATACACATACACATAAATAAGATTCAGAGGCCAGTAAGATGCTCATCAGGTAAAGACGTGTGCAACGTACTGACATGAGTTCCAAATCCCACACACACAATAAAAAATTAAAAAGGAATAAAAGATTTTTTTCTTTTCATAAAAGACTTCTCAAGCAGGAACACTATGCATGCTTAACAAAAGCTTTGTCCAAGTTTTGGGCTTGATGCATTACTTCTGGGTGGTTGAGTAGGGTCTGGCACCAAGCCTCAGCATGCTGCCAAGAAAAATCAGAAGCTGGCACAAGACAGGTGGCATATGTGCTCACAAGTCTATCCCTTTTTTCATGTCACCTTTCTCACTTCGTTGATTTAGATAAATGCCACTTAGAACAACCTTTGACTGTTTATTCATTCTTCAGTCCAAGAACTAAGTCGTAAAACTGCTTAGTTATAACTGGTTTGGAGAACTACCTCGCCCAACTTCAAACCACAGGGAACTTAGGGAACTGGCTGCAGCTTTAAAATCACCAACATATATTTGGCTGAGAAATCTCTAAGCCAAGGGAATGTCTATCGCTGTAGATGTTTAAATATGTGTTGGTGTTTGCATGTTTGTGATTATGTCTCCCAACTGTTTGAAATAGATCGGCCTTAGCATTGACAGGAAACTAAAAACACCCTTGTGTTTTCTTTTTGTCAAAAGGAGGATCGTGTGCAGGCTGGCATGTAGCTCAGCAGTAAAGTACTTTCTTAGCGTGTGCAAGGCACCTTGAGTTAAAACCCCCCAGCATTGCCAAAATAAATACACAAATGAGTGAAAGATGAAAAGATAATGTAACAACGATCAGTAGAAAAGGTTTTATCTGGAGTTTTCTTATAAAAACTGTTGAACTAAGATGCTAAAGAAGCTGGAGTTTTAAGGAAACTAATGACAGACTGAAAGTAAATTTTGAGAGAATTAAAAGAAACAAACACAGTTTCTCCAGAGCCAGTGAGGTGGCTCAGTAAGGAGATGTGCTTGCCACCAAGCTTGAGACCATGAGTTCAGACCCTGCAACTCCAAAAGTTGTCCTCTGACTTCCACATATATGTGCACATGCCTGCACGTGCACGAACTAAATAAATGTAAAAACAAGAACAATATATATAAACAAAAGCAATATATATAAACAAAAGCATATATATTCATATATTCATTACTGATTTCTAACAGCCAAATGTTAACCCTCCCATGGAAACTTGTTAAATACAATCTGTTTTGAATGTTTTAATTTTGTTTGTCTTGCTTGACCGCAGATCTTTAAAATTAGGACTAATAGGATCAGGCTGTCTTTGCTCACACCCAAGACACCGGCAGCTACAGCCCATTTCAGTGTCTCCTGGAGAGCAGTGAGGGCGAAAGCCTCCAAGAAGCAGTCAGAATGGAATTTTGAAAAAGTCTGCATACCACAAAAGACTGCTTAACCCTTTGACAGCTACCCAGTCTCAGGGGGTGCCAACAGCTTAGACCTGCTGTGTCAAGGGTTAAATGGGAGGTTTCAGAATCAAATTGGGAAAAAAGGGTAAATACTTCAAGGCTTAAACTTCTTCATGTGCACAATCATCACTCCATCCACCTGACACCTGGCAACTAGAAGGCATACTCAAGGGAGTTCAGTGCAGTCAGAAAAGAGGCAGCCACTGCATGCAGTTTAAGGGCTGGAGGGTCTGTAGCTTCCAGGAACTTGTTTAAACAACCATTAACTGACACTTGCCAAGAATTTCAGTTGGCACTGTAGTAAAGAGATAAGTAGATGTCTTAGTTATTTTTCTATTGCCATGACAAAACACCATGGCCAAAGCGATTTATTTTTTATTTTTATTTTTTAAAGATTTATTTATTTATTCATTCATTCATTCATTCATTTGTTTATTTATTTATTATGTATACAGTATGCCTGTGTGTCAGAAGAGGGCACCAGATCTCACTTTTGATGGTTGTGAGCCACCATGTGGTTGCTGGGAATTGAACTCAGGACCTCTGGAAGAGCAGCCAGTGCTTTTAACCTCTGAGCCATCTCTCCAGCCCCGCCAAAGTGATTTATAGAAGGAAGAGTTTACTGGGGGCTGTTTCAGAGGGAGAGCCTGTGACTATCGTGGCGTACGTGGGGAATGGTGGCAGCAGGCCTGGCGCTGCAGCAATAGCTGAGAGCTTGCATTCTGACTTGGAGATAGCTAACTGGGAATGGGTGGGCTTTTGAACCTCATAGTCTACTCCCAGTGACACAACCCCTCCAACAAGGCCACACATCTTTTTGTGGGGGTGTGGGAGGGGACTGTCTCGAGACAAGATTTCTCTGTGTAGCCTTGGCTGTCCTGGAACTCACTCTGTAGACCAGGCTGGCCTCAAACTCACAGAGATCTGCCTGCCTCTGCCTCCCAAGTGCTGGGATTAAAGGCATGTGCCATCACCGCTCAGTACTAAAGCCACACCTTCTAATCCTTCCCAAACAGTTGCACCAAATGGAAACCAAGTATTCAAACATATGAGCCTATGAGAGCCATTCTCATTGAAACTATCACAGTGGTCTAGCCAGTAGCAAGTAGATTACAAAACCTCACCAAACAAAATAAGTAATTACTACCAATGTGGCTAATACAGTTATAAAAGGTTTATTTGGAGGGAGATATGGGGTATTTAGGACAAAGTACATAACTGAGTCTGTTGACAAAGCATAGCAATGAAGAAGGTTTTCCTGAGCTGAGCCTTGGATTAAGATTTACCCAAAGGTGCTAGAGAGATGGCTCACTGGTAAAGAGCACTGGTTGCTCTTTAGAGGATACAGGTTTAATTCCTGGCACCCACATGGTAGCTCACAACCATCAATAACTCCAGTCCCAGGCAATCTGATACCCTCTTCTGGCCTTCAGGGGCATTGCATGCACATGGTACACTTACATACATTTGAGAAAAATACCCGTGTGTGTGTGTGTGTGTGTGTGTGTGTGTGTGTGTGTGTGTGTGTGTGTGTGTATCTGTATAAAATAAAAATAGGAAAAAATGAAGAGCTGGGTAAAAGTTGCGAGCTGGAAGAAAGTCTGTCAGTAAGTACCCAATGAGTAAAGACACACGACAGCCTAAGAGATCAGATCAAGACTTTGCAGACGCCACTGTCCCGTTGCTGCTTGCTGCAGCCATGGTCAACCCCACTCTGCTCTTCAATATCACCACTGGTGGCGAGCCCTTGGGTTGCATCTGCTTTAAGTTGTTTGCAGACAAAGTTCCAAAGACAACAGAAAACGTTCATGCTCTGAGCATTGGAGAGGAAGGATTTGGATATAAGGTTCCTCCATTCACAGAATCATTGCAGGATTCATGTGCTACGGTGGCAACTTCAAACACTATAATGGCACTGGTGGCAGGGTCATCTATGAGGAAACATTTGAGGATGAGAACAGGATAAAGTATAGAAGGTATGGACATTATGGAAGCCATGGAGCATTTTGGGTCCAGGAACAAGACCAGCAAGAAGATCAGCATTGCCGACTGTGAACAACTCTAATTTTTCTGACTTGCAGGCATCTTATCCACCAGACCATTCCTTCTGTAGCTCAGGAGGATGACCCCACCATGTGCTTGCAATACCTTGTAATCTCTGCTCTCACTGAAGTTCTCTGGGTTCCGTATTCTCCTCATTCCCCTCCCAGTCTGGCTGGATTGTAGAGTTAAGTTTATGATTATGAATAAAAACTAAGTGAGAAAGAAAAAAAGAGATCAGCTCAAGACGTCTGGTGTTGCTGGGAGTCAACGGAAGAGGGAAGGTAAGGATGGAGAGAGGGGCAGAATCCAAGTGAAGAAGACTAAACTTTTACTCTAGGGATGCATTTTAAGCACAGTCAATGTTGTTAGAAGGTCAGCATGGTCCCCTCTTTGGAGGACTTTGGAGAGTGTAATATGACTAACTGTCTCTTAACTGGTTGATGCAGACTGAGAAATTTAGGGGCCTAGTGGGCTTTGAAACACAAGAAAGTGAGTAGCCGGGCTGCAGTGGTGCAAGCCTTTAATCCCAGCACTTGGGAGGCAGAGCCAGGCGGAGCTCTGTAAGTTTGAGGCCAGCCTGGTCTACAGGGCGAGATCCAGGACAGGCACCAAAACTACATGGAGAAACCCTGTCTCGAAAAACAAACAAACAAAAAACCCAAAACAAACAAAACAAAAACAAAAACAAACAAAAAAAGAAAGTGAGTAGCAGAAATGGAGAGAAGTGGACAAAAAATATTACAACAAAATTTGCTCACTATGCCAGACTTTGAAGGAAAGGGAGGTATCATCAGAAAAGAGACTCTGGTTTCAGACCATCATTTAGAGCCATGGGAGATGGAACAAATTTGAAAGGAAAGCAAATGAATTTAATCTAGAGTTGACAGAGTTTGAAGTCTATACAACAACGCGCCATTGAAGAGAACCAAGATGCAGTCCAGTATTTCTGATTGAGCGAGACACCTTGTCTTGAAGGAATAAAGCCAGAGTAACAGAGGAAGACACCAGAAATCTGCTTTTAGCCTCTGCATGTGCATGTGTGTCTGCCCACTCTGGTGCATGTAGACACACACACACACACACACACACACACACACACACACACACACACACACACACACACAAAAAATACTTTAAATAAATAAAGAATGAACAAACCCAAAGGTAAAATGGCCCATTGTCATGTTGAAACAGATTTGCTTGTTTTCCTTTAACGGGGCAATAAGAGAATTAAATGGCGACCTGGATAATTTCACTACAAAAAAAATTAGCTACCATGAATTAAGCAAGCAATAAGAACTAAGCTTATTTTTATACCAATCATAACAAATTAGAGAGCGTTTACCTTAGAAGGCACAATTAAAACATGTTGCTCCGGGCTGGAGAGATGTACTCAGCCCTGAAAGGCTAGGCTCACAACCAAAAACCATGTTGCTCCGAGGAAATCAATTCTAACCCCAAGCATCACCCAACAACAACAAACCAACCGCGGGGCTTGGTCCTGAGCCTGGGGGTCTGGCCTCACTGGGTTTTCCCAGGCATCAGCCCTGTGTGAGCGTGACCACGCCCTCACAGCGAGTGGCCACGCCCCCACGCCTGTGACCCTCAGGTCAGCGCTTCTGCCTTGCGGGTCCTCCATCTTGAGAGACGCTGGTCTTCACAGGTGTGAGACCCAGATTTGCGTTGGGGGCTGTAAAGTCACTGTAAGTAGAGTACCCATCTCTGTGGAACTCCCAAACATCACCCAAAGCCGGAAGTTACCTGAGGGTTACAGCCCGCAGCCAGCCCTGAGGGCCTCTGACCCAGGTTGCCCATCACTGGAGGTGAGCCTACCCGCCGTGTTTCCACAGCTCCAGGGAAGAAGGGGTTTCCTCTCCACAGCTGTCAGGAGACAGACGCAAAGCTCTGCAGCCCACGGGTGTCCAAGCCGGCCACCCAGAATGTCACCTTGAAGTCCTTGCAGGCTTGTTTCTCTGTCTGAGGATGACACTCCTATGCCGCCCGTCAACGCTTCCTTCATCTCTAGTTGTGGCAAGAGAAAGGTCTGCTCTCAGTCCCTGGAGTCTGATGTTCCGCTCAGTCAAGCTGGTGAACGGTGCTGTCTTTTAGACTGAGACCGGACGGACTTCTGGAGGATTTGGGAGGGTGGTTCATGGTTCAGTTTTACACATATTTATTTTGAAGTACCTGTAAGAAATCTAAGTGGAGATTTCTTCAGGCTGTTGGAGTGAGTGAGTCAAGAGGCCTGGGACGGCAACAACTTAGTCGATCCCCTGCCAAGTATTAGCGGTTCATGTGAATTCAGCTACCCTGGCTAGTGCATAAACTCAGAGGACCCGTGGGTGCGTTGAAGTGCTGGTGGTAATGATTCTGGGTAAAAAGCTCTCTTTTATTCAGTGTTCAGTTTACCCTTCTCCCATCACAAAACCTTTGTTCACATCTGCCATTAGATTTTCTAGTATTTGCAACTAGTCACACCAAGATATAAACACATGCACACACAGTGGTCTCCTCAACTAACTTGTTTCTCCTTTCCATTGTGATTATTGTGTGTTGACTCGTGATTTTTTTATAAATGTATGTAATTGCCAAATGTAAAATATTCTTAGTTATCTGTTTCTTACTGATTCATGGATACATTCCTCTGTTGTTAAAAAACCAAAACAAAACATTTTGATTTCCGAAACAGCAATCTGAGGGTACAGGCCATTTGAAATAAGATTTTTTTTTTTAATGAGATTTACCTTCCTTGATGTATATGGTGAATGCAAGAGGCAAGAAGTGGAGCTGCACAGAAAAATCAAAGGAAGAAGGAACTTGAAATGGCTCGTCAATCGTGCACACCCTTTGCAAAGGTGTCAATGAAGGGGGCAAAACAATCCTTCTACCCATTGCAAGGCTTAGCCTTCATCCGTGGCCTCTGTTCCCCTCACTGACTGCTCCCCAGGGTTGTATACATCATCTGTGTTAGCATGCAGGGTTTGCATTTGTTTTTTATTGTTGAAAAAGATACTAAAATATACTAAATCTGGCTTCTAGAAAAAAAATACATTGTTGCATGACTTAATATAACTTCATTTTTTCCTGTCCTGGGGACTGAACTCAGGACTTCACAAATGTTACACAAGTATTCTATTACCTAGCTATACTCCAACATAGTCACTTTACATGTGATCACTGAAAATTTTAAAAAGTTTTCTTATGAATTATGTTTTTAGCTGAATATATTGTTCTATAAATGTTAATTAAGACTAGTTTGTTGTAATCATCTCTATACAAGTTTTAAGAAATTATGCCTTCTGCGTATATGTGTATATACGTAATATTGTGTTTTTACAGGTGCACATTTGCTATGGCTTGTATATGGAGGTCAGAGGACAACTTTTGAGAGTCCCCTCCTTCCACCATGGGTTCTGAGGAATGAACTCAGGTCATCGGGCTTGCATGGCAAGAACTTTTACCCACTGAGCCATCTGATTGGCGCACATACAATTTTGTTTTGTTTTTGTTATTGTCTGTTTATTCTGTCCTTTATAGGTATGTTCTGCCTCCTACCCAACATGACTATAGATATGTTTATTTCTCTTTTGGAGACTATGTGATTAAGTACATGTAAATTGAAAACAATTTTTAAATTATTTTTCATCATTATGTTCTTTTTTTGTCTCCAATTTTTTTTTTTTTTGTCTCATATTTACTTGGCTGGTCTTTAGTGGAGTAGACTGTATCATTTGGCCCTAATTCTTCATCAATCGAGTCCACATCTTTTAAAGATTTATTTTTATTTGTGTGTGTGTATGTGTGTTGCCGAGACTGAACCTCTGGCCCTGCACATCTCTACCACTGAATCACATTCCCAGCCCTCTTTTCCGTTCAGTTTCAACAAAGGAAACATTTGTGCTTGGCTGTCTATTTGTAGTTAAACAGACTTTGGCTTGTTTTTAAACGAAAGAATTCACTACATTTACATTTAAAGTAATACTGACATTTGTAGGCTTAACTCTGGCTACTGCTTGAGGGAAAGATCATTTAGTAGGGTAGATTATATTATTTGTTTTCTGTTGTCCATGTTCTTCACTATAATCTGGCTTTCCTTTGGATTGTTTTATTCATTCATTCATTCATTCATTTTTTTTCAAGACAGTTTCTCTGTGTAACAGCTCTGGCTGTCCTGGAACTCACTCCGTAGGTCAGGCTGGCCTTGAACTCACAGAGATCAACCTGCCTTTGCCTCCAAGTGCTGGGATTAAAGGCATGAGCCACCACCACTTGGCTTGAATTTTTTTTTTATTCTAGTTTCTTTTTTTTTTTTTGGTTTTTCGAGACAGGGTTTCTCTGGGTAGCTTTGCGCCTTTCCTGGAACTCACTTGGTAGCCCAGGCTGGCCTCGAACTCACAGAGATCCGCCTGGCTCTGCCTCCCGAGTGCTGGGATTAAAGGCGTGCGCCACCACCGCCCGGCTCTAGTTTCTTTATTTGTTTTAAAACAAGGTCTCTCTGTGAAGCCTTGACTGGCTTGGAACTTGCTTTGTAGACCAGACTGGCCTTAAACATACAGAGTCACTTGCCTCTGCCTCCTGAGTGCCTGTATTAAAGGCGTATACCACCATGCTGGGCTCCTAGTTTCTTCCTTTATTCGTTTTTTTAAAGCTTTATTGAATCATAACTATATATAATAAGCACACATTCAAAACATATCATTTTTGTTGGGCCTGGTGGCGCATGCCTATAATCTTAGCAATTCAGAATTCTTAGTCAAGAGCATTGAGAGTTTGAGGCCAACCTGGGCTTCATAGCAAGACCCTGTCTCAGAAGGCACACCAATTGGTGTCCAGTGTGAAATGGTCAGCCCTGAAAACACATACACAAATGACGTTATATGAACTGAGCAGGTTATATTTAGGAATATGTGTGCGTGCGTGTGTGTGTGTGTGTGTGTGTGTGTGTGTGTGTGTGTGTGTGTGCAAATATATATGCAATAGCAGTGAAGAAAGGGGCCATGTATTTGGAAGAGAGTAGAGAGGGGTATTATAGGAGGGTTTGGAGGGAAGAAAGGAAAGGAGAAATGTTGTAATTATGATCTCAAAAGTTGTTTTTAAGAATAAAGCAAAACGAAGAAGTAAGATTACTTTGAAATAGAGAGTAAATTTTGGAGGGCAAGGGTGAATATAGAGTAATTGTTTAGGAGGCCATTGGAGTGCTTAGGTGAGGACCCAGCTGGGGAAGTGGCCAGGGGATGAAATTATGAAACAAGAGCATCTCCGAGGGTTTGTTAGTTCTGTGCATTCGCAGGCTTTAAGAAGAAAAACTGAGTAGTCTAGAAATTGACTATAGTGGTCTAAATTATTGGTACTCCAAAGATACCTGCATCCTAATCCTCAGGATCTCTAAGTCCTGTGCTCTCCTGTCATGGAAGCACATGGCAAATAGGATTATGTGCAGGGTCTTGAGATGGAAGAGTGCCTGCTTTATGCAGATGTACCAGTACCAGCCTTGGCCATAGAGCAAGTTCGAAGCTTCCCTTTGTCTGTGTAAGTTTCTAACTTACAAAGGAAAGGCAAATAAAGAAAACCCAAAACATAAAAAAACTAACCAACCAAAACCTAACTACCCCTCTCCAGTGAATTACCTTAATATTTTGTCAAAGATTAATCAACACATATGTTTTCCTTTTCTCTGGTTCTGTACATCATAGTTACTCTATCTTTAAGTCTTAACTCAGTTTGAATCTCAAAACATATTGTGTGGCTTATATTTCCTTTGTTTTTCTGTACAAATCTTACATCAGTATATTGCTTTCTATCAAAAAAAAGTCCACAGAGGTCCTGCTGGGAATTGGAATTGTTTTGAACCCATAGATCCTGGGATAAATTAAGATCGTACTTGATCTTCCTTCCCTTTCTGTTCTGTAAAATAGCTTGAGAAACGTGAGTGTCAGCTCTTCTTTAACGATTTGGTAGAATTTGGCAATGAATCCTCTTGGTCCTGGACTTTTCTTTGTTGGGGAGACACTTGATTGCTGCTTTAATCTTGGTAATGGTTATGAATCTGTTTAAATGTATCACATTTTTATTATCCATCCATCAGTTAATGGACATCTAGGTTGATTCTAGATCTTTACTACTGTGAATAGGGCAGCAATAAACATGAATGTATCTCCGTGGTGGGATATATAGAGTCCTTTGGCTATGTGCCCAGGATTGATATAGCTGAGTCAATATGGAAATTCTCTCTTTAGTTTTTGTTTGTTTGTTTTTTCGAGACAGGGTTTCTCTGTGTAGCTTTGGAGCCTTTCCTGAAACTCACTCTGTAGCCCAGGCTGACCTCGAATTCACAGAGATCCACCTGCCTCTGCCTCCTGAGTGCTGGGATTATAGGTGTGCACCACCACTGCCCGGCTCTCTCTTCAGTTTTTTTTAAGAAACTGCTTACTAACTTTCATGGTGACTGCATCAGTTTATGCTCTGCCAAACAATGAATAAAAATTCCTTTCTTGACATCCTCAAGAACATTGTTGTCGTTTGATTTCTTGATGATAGCCACTTTAACTAGAGTAAGATGGAATTTCAAATTCCACTTCCCTGGTGGATAAGGATGTGGAACACTTTTACAAAATAATTATTAGGCCTTTGTATATCTTCTTTTGAGATCTCTGTTTAGTTCCTTAGCCTTTTTTTTGGGGGGGGGGGGATCAGGTTGTTTTCTTGTTTCTTTTCTTTCTTTCTTTTAAAAGTTTTTTTTTTTTTTTTTTGTAAATTCTGGGTATTAATTCTTTGTTAATCATATAGCTGGCAAGGATTTTGTCCTACTCTATAGGTTATCTCTTAATTCAGTTAACTATTTCCTTTTTGTATAGAGCTATGTAACTTCATGAGGTCCCATTTGAGGTTGGTTGCTGGCTTTATTTCCTTAGCACTGGAGTTCTATTCATAAAGCCCCTACCTATACCTGTATCTTGTACTTTTCCCTCTTAGCGTTTCAGAGTTTTGGGCCTTACATTAAGATTTAGAGTTAATTTTTCTACAGAGTGAGAGAAAAGTGTTTAGCTCCATCCTTCTACATGTAGATACTCTGTTTTCCTATCCCCATTTATGAAGAGGCTCTTTCCTTTCAATGTACATTCTTAGCATCTTTGCCAAAATCTTGTTGGCTGTAGCTGTGTGGGCTCAGATCTGGGTCCTCAATCCTCTTCTGTAGGTCCATGTGACTGCTTGTGTGTCAGTACTATGCTGTATTTATTACTGTAGCTGATCTGTAGTATAACTTGAAATCAGATAGATTACCTTGAGACAAGGATGTCTACTCTATTCTACTCGGTATAGTGCTTGACTAGAATAATAGGACAAGAGATAGATTCTTTTTTCTCAAGATTGATTTGTTTATCTGGGGTCTTTTGTGCTCCCATATGAATCTTAAGATTATTGTCTCAATCTCTGTGAATAATAGTGTTGGGATTTTGAGGGAGGGGTTTCATTGAATATGTAGATTGCCTTGGGAAGGACAACACTTTTCACAATATTAATTCTCCCAATATAGGAGCATAGAAAGTCTTTCCATCTTCCAGTGTCTTCCTCAGTTTCCTTCTTTAGTGTTTCCAAGCTTTCGCTGTAGAAGTCTTCACTTCCTGGGTTAAGTTTGCTCCAAGGTATTTTCTAGGCTGTTCTGAATAGAGTTCTTTCCTTTTCTCAGCATGCTTGTCATGGTTTGTAGGACAGTACTGCTTTCTGTTGAAGTTTGCATCCTGCCACTTTGCTGCAAGTGTCTCAGCTTTAAGAGCGTTTTTCACAAGAGTCTTCATAGTCTCTTATGTATAGATAGAGTCATCATCTGAAAAGGATATTTTAATTGTTTTCCTACTTGTATCCATTTTATTCCTTCTCTTGTTTTATTCCTGATCTTGGTGGAAATGCTTTGAGTTTTTCTCAGTTTACTATTATGTTGGCTGTGGGTTTGTTATATAAAGCTTTTACTATGCTGAGATACAGTCTTTCTATTCCTAGTCTCTTCATGGCTTTTGTTGTGAAGGGATTCTTCATCTCTTGAGATGATCATGTGATTTCTGTCCTTGAGTCCATTTGTGTGTTGATTTGTGTATGTTACACTATTCCTCCATCTTGGAATGAAGCCACATTTATCATACTTAATGAACTGTCTGATGTATTCTTGAATTCAGTTTGTAAGTAATTTGTTGAGAATTTTTTTCATTTTTCTTCATGAGGGAGATTGATCTATATTTTTTTTTATGTTGCATACTTAAAAAACAGTTTGGTAGCAATCCTTTCTTTTCTCCTCTATGAATAGTTTGAGAACCATTGGATTTAGTTTTTCTTTAAAAGCCTGGTAGATTTCAGAAATGAATTCATCTGGATGTGGAATATTTTTAGTTGGGAGAATTTTTGTTTTATTGATGCTTAAATTTTGTTGCCTTTTATAAATAGATTTTTGTGGTGGTTTGAAAGAAAATGGCTCCCAAAGGGAGTGGCAGTATTAGGATGTATGGCCTTGTTGAAGTAGGTGTGGCTTTGTTGGAGGCAGTGTGTTATTGTAGGGGTGGGCTTTGAGGTCTCTTTTGCTCAAGCTTCATTCAGTGTGACTGTCCACTTCCTGTTGCCTTCTAATTGTAGGACTCTTAGCTCCTCTCCAGCACCATGTCTGCCTGCATACCACCATGTTCCCTGCCATGATGATAATGGACTGAACCTCAGACCTGTAAGCAAGCCACCCCAATTAAATGTTTTTCTTTATAAGAGTTACCATAGTCATGGTGTCTCCTCACAGCATTAAAAACCCTAACTAAGATAGATTTAAATTTTTTATATTGTTTAATTTGGGTAGGCCATATGTGTTGGGAAATTGATCTATTTCTTCTAGATTTTCCAATTTAATCAAATGTAAGTTTTTTGTTTGTTTGTTTGTTTGTTTTGAGACAGGATTTTTCTGTGTAGCTTTGGAACCTTTCCTGGAACTTACTCTGTAGCCCAGGCTGGCCTCAAACTCACAGAAATCTGCCTGTCTCCTGCCTCCCAAGTGCTGGGATTAAAGGCATGCACCACCATTGCCTGGCCCTAGAATGTAAGTTTTTAAGGTATTATCTACATAATGAGTTTTTGAATTTTTTTGGTATTTGTTATAATGTCTCTAGTTGTATCTCAAAGTGTATTAAATTGAGTTTTCTTTTTGTTAGTTTGGCTAAGGGTTTGTCAATATTGCTTTTAAAACATAATTGTTTTATTAATTTTGTGTATTTAATTTTTTTCCTTTTCATCAATTTCTACCCTGATCTTTTGTGTGTGTGTGTGTGTGTGTGTGTGTGTGTGTGTGTGCATTAGTGTTTTGCCATGTGTGTTGGGTTCCCTGACACTAGAATTACAAACAGTTGTGAACTGCTGTGTAGGTGCTGGGAGTTGAATCTGGGTCCTCTGGAAGAACAGTCAGTGCTCTTAACCACTGAGCCATCTCTCCAGCCCTCTACCTTGATCTTAATTATGTCTTTCCATCTACTAATTTTGAGTTTGGCTTGTTTTTATTTGTTCAAGGCCCTACCTAAGGTGCATCATTATTTATTTGAGATCTCTGAATTTTTTATTAAGTACTTTTCACTAAAAACTTGCCTCTTAGGACTTCTTTCATTGTGTCCTAGGTAATTTTTCATCCAATTTTGGGATTTTTACATTTTTATTCTTGATTTTTTTCAATGACCCATTTGTTATTCAGTAGTATATTTAGCAATATCCATGACTTTGTATATGTTCTGTGGTTTTTCTTCATGTGGTCTTCTAGTTTTGTTTTATAGAATTCTTCTGTTACATGAGCTATAAGAAATCATTTCAATTTTCCTATATTTGTTATGTTTTGATTTGTACCTATTATATTAACTATTTTAGAAAATGTTCCATGGGCTGCTGAGAAGAATGTGCATTCTAAAGTGTTTGAATAGAGTGTTCTGCAGTTTAGCTGGAATGTTAGGTCCATGATGTTATTTAATTAGATGTTTCTCTATTTTTTTGTCAACATTATCTATATTGGTGAGAGTAAGTTATTAAAGTCACCCTTTATTATTGTGTTTGAGATTAATGTGTCTTTATAATTAGTAGTATTTATTTTCTAAAATTGGATGCACCTGTGTTTGGTGACTATATGTTTAAAATTGTTATGTCTTCTTAATGGATTGTTTTCTTAATGATTAAGCAGTGAAAATTTTAACCTCTTCTGATTAATTTAGGTTTCAAATCTGTTTTGTCAAATATTAGGATAGTGACAGCTGCTTGTGTCCTAGGAACACATTTTTTTATTCTTTCATCCCAATATTTCATCTGTTTTTAATGGCAAGGTGTATTTCGTGAGGTCAACAAATAAATGGATCCTGTTTTTTTAATCCAACCTGCTAGTCTATCTTTTGAGTAGGAAATTGAGGCCATTAATACTCAGAGTTATTGTTGAAATGTGTGTATTAATTTCTGTTACTTCATTGATCTTGTAGTGTTTGATGTTTTCCTGTTCCTCATTTGCTTAACTATACTGTGATTTCTTATGTCCTCATGGGTGTATTTATCTTTCTTTTCAGTCTGAAGGATTCCTTCAAGTACGTTTTATAGAGCTGGCTTAATGGTAATGAATTGCTTTAGCCTGTGTGTTTTTTTTTTTTTAATCATGAAAGTTTTTGTTTTCCCTTCAGATTGTAGAGAGCCCTGCACGGCCGTGCCTCAAAAATGGCGCCGGTGTCCGGCTTCCGCCTTCCCGATGGCAGGTGTTCTCTGGGATAAACAACTCCTTATTTGGCTTGGGTGTGGAATCTGGCTTGCTTGCGTATGTCTGACCCTATCGACATTGTCCACGTGGCACTACGGGGTTGGTTGCCCAGTGGCTATAAAGGGCGTGGGCTGGCTTTCCCCAGAGTGAGAAGATGGCTTTCCCCGGGGTCAGAAGATTGTTCAAGGTTCCTGAATAAACTGCTTGGAGAAGAGCCTGGTGTTGCGTCTTCCTTGCTGGTTGAGGCAGACACGACAACAGTTGGCTGGGTATAGTGGTCTGAACTGGCAGTTGATGTCCCTTAGAACCTGAAATACCTCCTTCTGAGCCCTCCTGACTGTTGACAAGTTTGCTGTTGTTATGATGAATACACCTTTAGACGCGGCTTGGTGTTTCTCTATTGCAGGTTTAAGATACTGTCTTTGCTCTGTTTATTTAGTATTTTAACTGTAATTTGAGGAGGTTCTTCTCTGCTCTTGTCTCTTTGGTATTCCAAATTCTCCTTATACCGAGATGGGTGTCTCTTCCCTTAGATTTGGGATATTTTATGCTGCAATTTTGATGAAAATGCTTTGTCTGCTTTTAGCATGAAAGTATCCTTCTTTTGTTCATGATTCACAGATTTGGTTTTTCCGTAGTGTTCTATAGATATCAAATGCTCTGTTTGTAGTTTCTTTATCTTGGTCATTGTCTGAATGCTCCAATTGCTCTACATTGTCTTCAAGTTCTGACATTCTGTTTTCCCCTTCATCCACTACGTTGGTGAGACTTTTCATGGAGTGTGTTTGTGTTGCATGGATGTGAATGTGGGGTGTGCATGCATGCACACACATAGGCCAGAGCAAGACATCAGATATATTCTATTACTTTCAGACTCACTGCTTTAAGACAGGATCTCTTACTGAACTTGAAGTTCACTTTTTTTGGTAGATACCCACCAGTGCTGTAGTTACAAGCACACACAAGCACGCCCAGCTCTTTACATGGTGCTGAGGATTCAGACTCAGCTCCTTGAGTCATGCTTGCAGAGCACTGCTCTTCCTCACTATGCCATCTCCTCAGACCCATATGGAACTTTTATTCAACTATTGAGTTTCACATTTCCATTATTTCAGTTTGGTATTCTTCAATATTTCTGTGTCTTTGTTGGATTCCACCTTCATATCCTATATTGAATTTCTTATTTCATTCACTTGTTTGTGTTCTCTAGGAATTCATTCAGAAATTTGTGTCCTCTTTGTTTTTTTTAATATGCTTATAATCATTCTTTTTAATTATTTGAGATTTTGTCTAATTCACTCTCATTGGAAGCCATTAATTTGTGAATTGTTCATTTTTGGAGGAGTTGCACTTGTAGGGTTAAAAGGGCCAAGGAAAGCACATCCTGCCCCTAAGACCTGAGACCTGGACCGGAGGAAAACACCTTGACTTTGACTTGACCCCAGGACCAGGGTTTGAAACCCCACCAATCCCTGAGCTTGCCCCAGAGTCAGGCTACAAAATCCCACCAATCCTTGAGATCCCCAAGTACAAAATCCCACTAACCCCTAAGCATGAAATCCCACCAATCCCTGATCTTGCCCCAGAATCATACCACAAAAATCCATTAGTCCCAAGCCACCCTGGAAAGCTCAGCCTCCAAGAAACCCTGTATAAGCTCTGTACCATGTTCAGTTTGGTGCTTCTCCTCACCCTAGAGGCAACTACCCTCCTAGATTCTTCCTTCCCAATAAATCTCTTGAGTAAGGTTTGTTCTGTGGTGTGACATTTTTGCTGGAGTGGAGCCCAGTTGTAACAATTTTTGAGCCCAGCTATAACAATTTTCGCTAGAGCAGAGCAGAGCAGAACTGTAACCTGTTTGCTGGGGAAGCTTTTCCCTAGGGGAGCAGAGCTGTAAGAACATTGTAACAACTTTGCTAAGGAAACCCTCCCCTGCCTGGGCAGAGTTGTTACATTGGGGAAATCTTTTCCTGGAGCAGAGCTGTAAGCTCCTATGCTTATAATGACTGTGGTATTCCTTGACTCCTGGCTGCCAGGATATATTTCCATAGGAGCTGCAATGCTTACAGCGTTGTTTTTGATTTTTAAGGTTTCTTTGTTTTGCTTTGGGACTTATGCATCTAGGGTCAGGTGGTTGGTTGGATTGCTTTTAATCACTCACATTCTTTCAGGGGAAGTTATCAGCATTCAATTATAGACTCAGGAGTTAAACACATACTTCTTCCTGATTCTTTTTTGTCTGCTTAATTTTGGGAGGCTACCAGCATCTACCTCCATTTTCTTTCTTGGTGCTTTGACCTCATAATCCTATACATACTATAAATGGGTAATTAATAATACATCCTTTGTTTTCCCTCGGGGATTCTTTCTTTCTTTCTTTCTTTCTTTCTTTCTTTCTTTCTTTCTTTCTTTCTTTCTTTCTTTCTTTCTTTCTTCTCTCTCTCTCTCTCTCTCTCTCTCTCTCTCTCTCTCTCTCTCTCTCTCTTTCTTTCTTTATTTATTTATTTTTTGGTTTTTTGAGACAGGGTTTCTCTGTGTAGCTTTGTGCCTCTCCTGGAACTCACTTGGTAGCCCAGGCTGGCCTTGAACTCACAGAGATCCACCTGGCTCTGCCTCCCGAGTGCTGGGATTAAAGGCGTGCGCCACCACCGCCCAGCACGGGGATTCTTTATTATCACTGACTATTTTCTAATAATGTCTGGAAAGTATTATTTTATATATTTCCTTAGGTTTTAGTCAGTTAAGGTGGAAGAGTCACTATGAGTCTTGCTACTCCATTTTGATCAAAGTAGAAGTTCAGACCAGGGATTTTATTGGTTTGTCTGTCTGTTTTTAAAGATGTGTGTGTGTGTGTGTGTGTGTGTGTGTGTGTGTGTGTGCATTTGTGTTGAAGCACACATGCATGTGTATAGGACTGACAGAAACCAAAAGAGGATGTCAGATCTCCTGGAGTTGCAGTTATGGGTAGTTTTGAGCCTCCCCAGTGTGGGTTCTTGGAAATGAAGTTGGATCTTCTTGAAGAGCAGCTGTAGCATGAATTGTTAGAAGGTCTTATTAATAAAACAAACCTGAAGCCATGTATTGGGGTGAATGCTGGAAGATCAGAGAGACAGAACAAGCCACAGCTACCTCACCTTGTCAATTCCTCAGCTGATCCTGTTTCCTCAGACTGGAAGCCTCTGAGTCCTTATCCAGAATGAATCTCAGCTGAGCTGCTGCTAAAAGCCTAAAAGCTTAACCAGCTCTAGTTCCTTGTTTTCATGCCTTATATACCTTTCTGCTTTCTGCCATCACTTCCTGGGATTAAAGGCATGAATCACCATGCCTGATTGTTTCCAGTGTGGCTTTGAACTCACAGAGATCCAGATGGATCTCTGCCTCCCAAGTGATGGGATTAAAGGCGTGTATGCCACCATTTTCTGGCCTCTATGTCTATCTAGTGGCTGTTCTGTCCTCTGATCCCAGATAAGTTTATTAGGATGCACAATATATTGGGGGACATAATATATCACCACAAGCAGCAAGAAGTCTTAATCACCGAGACATACTGCCAGGCCCCCTAGATTAGAGATTCTTCAGTATAGGCCTAGAGTGATATTCATAAAACAATTGGAATGTGGCTGAAAGTTTCAGTAATCAAGGCTGTTGCCTAGCATCAGATCTTACGAGTTCTATTATTATTATTATGTCTTATTTTCTGTTTGTTTTCCTCATGACTGTTCTTGTTGGTTTTTAAATATTTGTGTCGTTCCCCCACCCCAAATTTTATGTTATTTGAAAGTCCTTTGGTATGAGAACAACACTTTAACTTTTTTAAATTACATTTTGTTTGTAGTGTGTGTGTGTGTGTGTGTGTGTGTGTGTGTGTGTGTGCACATGTGCCACAGCACAAGAGTGGTGGTGAGAGAAAACTGTGTGCGAGTTGGCGTTCTCCTACCATGTGCATAATATGGGGATCAAACTCAGGTGTTTGGCTTGGTGGCAGCTGCCTTTACCTGCTGAGCCATGTTGCTAGCCCAAGAACTGCATTCTCAATCATAATACACTGAGAAAACTTAGTAGCTATGTCCTCAACATCTGCCTGCCCCCCTTTTTCTTACCAATAAGAAAATGTCTGAGTGAAACACCATGTTCAGCTTCTCTAAAAATCTTTAGAGTAAGGCAGAGTCCTCTCCTTTGTCCTTCTGTTTTCTGCGAGCTGGAGTTTGGGGTGATGACTATAGCCTGAGGAGCCATTTTAGACAGAGAAGGCAGTTCTGTATTGAGAAAGATGATCAGAAAAGTGTAAGATGCCTGGGAAGCCACATGCCCTCCCTCCCTCCCTCCTTCTTTCCCAGTTTCTCTTTCTCTCTTCAGATTCATTTCTAAGACATGATCTGACTGTGTAGTCCACATCAGCTTCAGTCTTGCAGTCCTTCTTCCTCCTCAACCTGAATAGATAGATGCTGGGTTATAGGTGTGCACCACCATGCCCAGCTTATACGTTGTTCTAACTGTATAACCTCTGTTTTTGTTGGCAAAAACGAAAAATAAATGGTATTTTTCAGCTGGGCAGTGGTGGCCCATGCCTTTGTCCCAGCATTTGGAAGGCAAATGCGGGTGAATCTGTGAGTTCAAGGCCAGCCAGGGTTACACAGAGAAACTGTCTCAATAAAACAAAACCCAAACCAGGAGTGTATTTTTTCAACTGTTGCTGATATTCTACCATGCACAGTTGAAGCTCACTATGACTAAGATAGAGAGAGTGTGCTGGATAGGTTTATGTCAACTTGACACAAGCTAAAGTCATCTGAGAGGAGGGAACCTCAATTGAAAAATACTTCCATAAGATGGGGTTATAGGCAAGCCTGTAGGGCATTTTCTTAATTCGTGGTTGATGGGGGAGGGCCCAGCCCATTGTAGGCGGGGCCATCCCTGGGCTGGTGGTCCTGGGTTCTACAAGAAGGCAGGCTGAGCAAGCTATGAGGAGCAAGCCAGCAAGCATCATCCCTCCATGGCCTGCCTCCAGGTTCTCGCCATGCTTGAGTTCCTGCCCTCACTGCTTTTGGTGATGAACTGTTATATGGAACTGTGAGGGAAATGAACCCCTTCCTCCCCAAGTTGCTTTAGGTCATGGTATGTTATAACAGCAATATTAACTCCAACTAAGACAGAGAGTAAGACAGGAAAGGGGCAGAGGCGGGGTTTGAATCACATATTAGTTGAGGATGGCATTTTTCATGTATTCACCTATGCCTTTAGCATCCTGGGTTATTTCAAGAGAACATTGCAGTTAGATACTATGTAATTTGCTGCTTCGAGCACCTTTTAGTGTCCTAGGATAGAAATGCGATCTCACTTCAGAAGCAAGAGAGCTATACCTAGGATGGTGCAGTGGCTGCAGTGTTCAGCAAGTCAGTCAGAAAGCTTGGATGCAGTTTTTATTCCTCTTCTCAGAATCCCACATTTCGCCCTTGATTGTAAATGAATTTTCTTAGCTGTCTCTCATTGATAGAATTGTCTGTAGATGGCAGGCTAGAGTAAATGAACAGGGGCTACACTAGGTTCTGATTATTTTCTTTGTCCTTCCAGCAGAATGGTGAATCATGCATGAGGACATCCTAGCTGAGTCTGGGAACAAGAAGACAGGAAACTCAGATGAGAACCCCAGTCAGTGGCTAGAACGCTACTTCAACCGCAAATGCTACATCACCTTCCTGACTGGCTGCTACAGTTGCCACTGGCAGTACAGAGAGTGGGAGACAGCTGAACTTGGATCCTGTTGCTGCTCCTGGGTACAGAGATGGAAAGGAGCTAGACTGCACTTTCTTAGCTGTGGGTGTGGGTGGGTCCCTAAGCACCGGAGCACTCACTGGAATTTCCAAGTCAGGTGCACTAAGCTCCAGTTTTCCTGTCAAAGTACTGTGACAAGTCTAGAGCCAGAGTTAAACATACTTGCTGCCTTCCTCTTCCTCCCTGCCTCCTCCTCTTCCCCCTTTCCCTTCTTCCTTCTTTTGTTTTACAGGAGATAAACTGAGGATCTTTTGCATGCTAGGCAAGGGCTGCAATGCTGAGCCACACTGAAGGCCCTTTTGTTTGTTTCCTGTTTGCTTCCTTCCCTGCTCCCCAGTGTTTTAAAGCAGGATCTCTTGTAGCCCAGACTGACCTTGAACTTACTATATAAATGAGCCAGACCTTAACTCCTGATCCTTCTGTCTCCACCTCTGAAGTTCTGGGATTATAGCCATGTGCCAATGCACCTGGCCAGCCCCTCAATTTTATTTTCTTTCTTTTTTCTTTTTCACTCTGTTTTTGTTACATTATTCATTCATTCATTCATTCATTTGTTCATTCATCTTTCATTCGCTTTTACATTTATTGAATTTTGAAGACTTGGATGCAACTAGATGTTCATAGGAAATTACAAGAATGCTCAAATCTTTAATTTTCATTTTAAAAATTTTATCAGTGGCAATCCTTGTCTGAATCTTAAATTCGTGTGTGTGTGTGTGTGTGTGTGTGTGTGTGTGTGTGTAAAATGTGGTGATCAGAACTTACAGGAGTTGGTTTTGTCCTTCCACCATGTAGGCTCCAGGGATTGACCTGAGGTCATCAGACATCCTTACTCACTAAGTGATCTCACCAGCTCCCTAAATCTTTAATTTTCTAGTCTCTGTCAGTTTCCAAGGGGAAATTATATTCCTTGGTGGCAGGGGTGAGGCGGGAGATAGGGAACCTAATAAGTAGGAAGCAGGATGTTCTTTATTCCTGGCTAAGTAAGTCCTTGATTTTCACTAACATAGAGCTTTAGTGAATGTGGGTGGTAGCATGAAGCATAATCTAACAAAAAGCCTCTTTGTTTCCCTTAGTGGTATGTCATGGAACCCTCTGGTTAGCAATATGGTATAAGAGATCAAATGATGAGCACACTTCAGCGAAAAGAGGGTCAAGTCATGCACTTTCACTTGATTGTTAAACATAGTTCAGCTAAGGTCTAAGAATTTCATTAATTAGATCTCTAATTTCTTGTTCTTGTATTTTATTTTATATGTATGTATGTATCTACCTAACTGTCTTTGGGATTTTGATGATTGTGAATCTAAGGCCTTGCACATACTAGGCAAGTACTCTACCACTGAGCTACATATATCTCCAGTCCTGGATTTTTTATTTCTTATGTCTGGGTTGAGTAGCTATATGTGAAAAAAATGTAGATAATGGGAGGCTTCCCTGGAGTAATCAAGAATGTTCTTCTGTCCCTTATATTTTTCATGCCCAGATATTTGGCTTTTATGCTAGTCACAAATGTGCTTCAGGTATGCTACTCTCAAAGAACTCATGTTGTGCTGGGGGAAGTTAAATACATTCACATTCTAGCATAGCAACAAGTGTATGTGTGTACACACTGGCATATAGTCAGGGAGAGGCCAAAGACCATGAAAGGTGATTGAGAATTGGCTAGGTAAAGAATTGGAGGTGGTATGGGAAATGATAGTAGAGGAGTCCAAGTGTGTGATTGGTAGGTTTGTTTTAGGGGGAGCAGAAATGAATAGAGAAGTGCTGAGAAATGAAGTTGGAGATTAATGGGTCAGATAATGTGGTTTTAAGAACGTACCCCTGTTATATAGGAAGTAAAGAGTACCTGAAGAGGGCTGGGGATATGACTCAGTGGTAGAGCATATGCTTAGCATGTATGGAGCCCTGGATTTGATCTCTATCACCAGAGTAGGGGGGATACTTTAATTTGATGATATGACCTGGGCTATGTTTTGGAATGGTTATTTGAGTGTATGGAGGATATATGAGAAGGGCCAATGCAGGAAAGCCTCTGCGTTCAAAGGGAAAACAGTGGCAGTGCTCCAAAGAAGAGATGTGGGTGGATGGATTAGAGTGGTGAAAGCAGGTATGGAGACAGAGGGGTAGATCTGACAGATTATTCATTACTTGGGGATGTGGTTACAATCACTTGAGATCTACAAAGGATATGGAGTAAAATATAAAGGGAAGCTGTATTAAAAAGGGTAGCATTTAGGGCAGTCTAGTATAATGGTAAAAACACTGAACCAGAACTTTGGAGTATGTATGAGTTGTAATTATAACTGTAACTTATGGTTATGTAATATACCAGAGTCTCTCTGTAGCTAGAGAATTGAATTAATAAAGTCCTTAGATAATTTTCAAGTCCCCTTTCTACTCAGATGGAGTATAACATAAAGGGAAAGACCACTAGATTCAATTTATGGCTTTGCTACTGACCATCCCTAAATTAGTGACCCATTGTTATAAGAGGTTAGGCAAACCACTTAATCTCTCTGTGTTTCAGAATCCTTATTAGAATAAGGGAGACATTAACAGCAAAACCCACCATGGGAGTTGCTATGAGAATAGAAGAGATATTATGTAGAATATACTTTGAATTGCGCATGATACACAGTTACTACTTGATGGATATTATTACTGTAGTGTTCTTAGGGTTACTGATTTGGTGTAGCTGGAGTTTTTTCCAGTCTTGCCCAGACCCACGGACCCCATGACTATGGGGGCTTGACGGGACCTGGAGAGAAACTCTCCAGCTACAATTTGGAAAAGTAATAAACAGAAATAAATACAAAGAAGAGGATTCTGAGTGTGTGTGTGTGTGTGTGTGTGTGTGTGTGTTTAACCAAAAATCTAAATACAGAAAAGCACAATGGTATGTTTAAGGAAAATTAGATTTCCAATGCTGAATTTAGGGACATTATATAAATAATAATTAGGATCAGAAAACAAAATTTAGATGAAATTATAACATCTTTACATTAGACTAAAAAAATTGAGCTTTATCCTATAAACAGAGAGGAACCCTTGAAAAATGTCAAGCCAGAGTTGTGATGAGATTAAAAGAATAGAAACAGATTTATTTAGCAGAAAGATATTAAGCTTATCAGATACATATATCACAGTAGCCAAGACAGCTGAAGTCTTCCTCTGGCCTCCAGTAGCTTAAATTCCAGTGGGATAAGTTATACAATAAATAATAGATGAAGAAATGCTTTCAAATAATAATAAGATCTTTGAAGATAAAGTAGAAAAATATATTAGAAACTGGGAAAAGGGAGTGGTTAGAGACCTATGAAAAACAAGTCATTTGCTCTATCTCCAAATGGATAGAACCAGCCTTGTGTTGGGATAAATGCACTCTAGGCAGACCTATAAGTACCT
Organism: Peromyscus californicus insignis; assembly: GCF_007827085.1. Taxonomy (NCBI): domain Eukaryota; kingdom Metazoa; phylum Chordata; class Mammalia; order Rodentia; family Cricetidae; genus Peromyscus; species Peromyscus californicus. The sequence continues at coordinate 104,929,558 of NW_026294562.1, read as the reverse complement.
GGCTTCAGAGTAGGGATGACATTTGATATGTTACAGAAAGCAGCTAGTGTGGCTGACCTCTGGAAAGGAAGTCAGTGTGAGAAGATGTGAGGTGGGGGATGGGTTAGGGCTAATCCTATACAATCTTGTGGGCTACGAAAGGCTCTTTGGATGGGGGTGATATAATAGCTGAGGAGGCTCTGGGAGGGTTTAAGAAGTGCAGAGACATTATTTGCTAACATGCTTTTAAAGGTCCACTCGGGTTTTGTGTAGGAGTGTGTATAAGACTGAGTCAACTCCTGTGCTCATCACCTAACTGCACTCCTGGTAGTGGTTTGCTGCCTCGGGGCCCACAAGGTCTCTTCAGCTTGTCAGGATGCCCTTTCTATGTATGTTTGCAATCTTATTTTTTATTCCTACTCCTTATAAAACCTCAGATTATTCTAGCCTAGGGAGGGTAATGTCCAACACCAGAACTATACTGGCCTTTGACAAATGTAGATAAGAATTATTGAGATAATATGGACAAATGGAGCTAAGTTATATTTCTTTCTCTTTCCAGAAAGAGCAATTTTCTTATCTGTGCCTGATAATTGCATTCGTCTTGTCTGTGATTTTTCTGTTCGTGTGGGCAGAAACCTCCAATGAATACAACGGCTTTGACTGGTGAGTTCAGTTTCTGGACTTCTATTGGTATATAGGCTCCTTTGTTGGATAGTCACTTGGGTTCTTCCAGGTTGAAAAGATATCATGGTTTAGTAGGGTGGATAAGAGGTGTAACTCTAGGGCAATAGTCAAATGTTCAGCATCCAAACTTACACTTCCCTTCCACCTGTGCTAAGTCACACACTGCAGACCAAATGGTGTTCGCAGCTTTCTCTGTGCTTCTAACATCCCCAGCTCTCAGAGAAGGGTTCTCTGTCATCTTTATTCTGGAGTCTCTTTGTCTGGTTGCTGATGCCCAGACTTCTTGTTCTGCATGATTTATGGCCCTCAGCCCTGCTTTCTCTGCTTTTCCTACAGCCTTTGCATCCTTCTTTTGTCTTTAGGGCTCCCTTGGAACTCTGAACAGAAGGACACATATTCCTTCTCAGCTCCTTTTCATGGCTAAACTACTCCCCGACCACTCTCAGACAGTTCAGCTTTTCTGAGGTGTCTTCCAACATTGTTGTAAACATTATCTATTACTTGGTGTTTGTATGTTTAGGTATGTGGCTTCCTTTTTTCTCCTTGATGAAATGCAATTTATTTTTATTTATAAAAGTTAAATCTAGTTGGTTATTCTAAATGTAAAAAAAAAAAGAAAGAAAGACTAGGGCTGGAGAGATGCTCAGTGGGTAAAGGCATCTCCCACAGATCCTGATGGTCTGAGTTCGATCCCCAAGACTCACATTGGTGGAGAGAGAGGACTGATTCCTTGCGAACTGTCCTCTGACCTCACACGTGAGAACATATCTGCACAATGAATAGACTGTAATAATTTTTTTCCCTTGGTTTTTCAAGACAGGGTTTCTCTGTGTAGTTTTGGTGCCTGTCCTGGATCTCTCTGTAGACCAGGCAGACCTCGAACTCACAGAGATCCACCTGGCTCTGCCTCCCGAGTGCTGGGATTAGGCTGTAATAATTTTTTAAATGCAGAAAATTGGAAAATATCTAGTCACATTTTCAAGTGACAGTCACAACCCAGCTTTTTCCTGTGCTTATTTTACATTGTTAGGTTTATACTATTTTTATAATTTTGCTTTGCCTTTTACATAAAATAATCATAAATATTCAATAAACTATTAAGACTAATGTTGAAAATTACTTTAAATGATTTCAAAATATGCATGAAGATGCATGAACTTTGCTTTCTGTATGTGGTGGGTGGTACAGCAGGGATAGAGTCTTGCTATGAAGTTCAGGCTGGCCTCATTGTCTTCTTTCCCACTTTCTAAGTGCTGGGATTACAAGTCTCTGCCATCATGGCTAATTAGCCACAGCTTTTTGTTTGCTTGTTTGTTTGGGGCTAGGCTGAACATTTTTAATATTCATGTCTTGATAAGATAATGATACAGTGATATCTTCATATTTTGACTATTGTTCCTCAGAATAGATTAATACAAGTGGCATTAAGAAGAATGAACATTTGAAATCAGTTCTGTTTTTTGCTAAAGTACTTTCTCAAAAGGTTATGGCCAGTTCCACTTACAGCAGAGGTAAATGACAGTTAACTGTTTTAAGCTACCAATGGCAGCATTAAATATCCCAGTTTTGATGACGTAAAAAAGTCTTCTTAATGGAGTAGTTTTGTTTTAATTTGAGTCATTGTGTTTCAAAGCAGTTTTTTAAAAAAACATATTGTCGTTAGAAATGTTTTTTCCTTTGTACTTTTTATGCTTTGAGCATGTTCAATAAGTTTTATCAGTTTCTACAATCTTTATTATGAATAGTTCTGAATTATTCTTCAGCACATGTATTTCAATTGTTCTGTCTGTGTATGGATATTAAGATATCTGGCATTGAGATCTATAGAGGACTAAGGCTGTAAAATGTCTAATAGTCACAGGTTTTTTTTTTTTTTTGTTTTTGTTTTGTTTTGTTTTGTTTGCTTTTCCCCACCCCTTGAGTGGGATCAAAGTCCTTTAGCTAAGCACAGCAAAAGTTGTATGATGGTGACACACCTTGAATTTCCTTTAATAAGAATCTTCTGGGGACTATTTCTGGAAGTTCCTATTTTTTTGAAGATGGCTGTGTTTCATCTTTATCCTTGAAGGGTAACTTAGACAGGCTTAGAATCCTAATTTGCAGTTTTTCTTTTAGCACGGTGATTCAGTTGCTCTGCTGTCTCTTGCTTTGTCTATGTTGAGAAGTATGCTGTCTGCCTATGGTCTCTTGAACTCCATCTGCCCTTGAAAAATCTGTCTGGCTTTCAGAGTTTTCTTTCTTTGCTTTCCACAATTTTACGATGATATGCATGTGTGGTTTTCTTTCTGCTTTAAACTTGCTTTGCTTCTTTAATTTGCAGTTTGCTATCAGTAGAGACTTTCTACTGTCAACTTGTTTAAACTGTACCTTAATTTCTCTTCACTGTACAGTTTCAGTTTCAGAAGTCATTGGCATATGGTTTGGAAGGCAGATGTGAGGCAACAGCCAGTTTTCTGTTTTGAAGGTTGGCATCACTAATATGCACCAATCTGTATACCTTGTTGATATGGGGAATGCTGAGATCTGCCACTCCCTTACCTTTGCCCAGACCTCCTTCTATAACTTGTCTGAGTGTTGTATGAGTTTTTATACAACTTTGTGGTGAAGATTCTTTAGGTTGCTCGTGCTGTCAAAGCTCGAGGTGGTGAGTCAGTCATGGCTTTGCATTTGTTCTTAAGGGTTCCAGTACATCTGAGAAAGTTCTAGTTTGTTTTTAGTCTTCTCATTTCATGGTTTTCTTCCTGACTGCCTGTCTGACTAATAGTGACTCAAGTGAAACCTAACAGAAAATACAGGGCAACAACCTCCCATGCAGATCCCTCTGTGTTCCCATAACCTTGAGGTACAATCCCTATAATACATTTTATTCTGTACCACTCATAGTGGTTCTGTTTCCTTGAACGAATTTACACAGAACATATCCACAGCAGTACAGCAGTTCTAGGAAAGTACAATCTTTTATTTTAAAAAGATTTATTTTTTAAAATTATGTTTATGGGTGTTTGTGTATATATGTGGGGGGTATGTTCACTTGAGTACAAAATTTTTAGAAGAAAGGTTGGTGTTTAATGAGGCTGCATATAGAATGCCATTCAGATTAATTTAGGAGACTCATATGGGGCAGGCAAGATAGATCAACAGGTAAAGTACTTGTCACCAAGGCTGACAAAATAAATTTGATCCCTGAATCCCACACAATGTATGGAAAGAACTGACTCCTGTAGCTAGAGTTTTCCTGCCTGGCCCAGGGTCAGGGCAAATCTCTCTCACCTGCCAGTCCCACAGCTGCTCAAACCTGACCAAGTAAACACAGAGACTTATATTGCTTACAAACTGTATGACCGTGGCAGGCTTCTTGCTAACTGTTCTTACAGCTTAAATTAATCCATTTCCATTAATCTATACCTTGCCACATGGCTTGTGGCTTACCGGCATCTTCACATGCTGTTTGTCATCTTGGCGGCTGGCAGTGTCTCTCTGACTCAGCCTTCCACTTCCCAGCTTTATTCTCCTCCTTGTCCCGCCTACACTTCCTGCCTTGCCAATGGCCAATCAGTGTTTTATTTATTGACTAATTAGCAACACATTTGCCATACAGAACATCCCATGGCAGACTCCCACAGGTTATCTTTAGAATGCCACATGCACGATGTGACATGTACCTCCCGCTCCCATAAAATAAATACATATAAAGAATATTTTCAAAAAGAAGACTCATATTTTCCTCAGACTGCAACTCTTCAGTGCAGTCAAAAACTTCTCAGAAAACATAAGTAGGAAGCAACAACTTAAATTGGGCCAATCCATGTAGAACGAGCCCACTGTGCAGTCGTCAGCATGATGTAGTCCCAGTTTGAAGAAGTGGTGGCCAAGAAGAGAGACTTCCCTTTTCAGGTTCCATTGTGTATAAGCAGTCACATAAGCAAGCTTCTCTTCATTCTAAATGCTGCCTCGTTTTGTCCTGCCACCACCTTCATGAAGAGTGAGCACAGATGACAGAGACAGAAGGGGTAGAAGAGGGAGAGAGAAAGATCCCTGTTCTGCCTTTCCTCTGGTTCATCCATGGCAGAGATGAGAGCAGCCCCTGCACTTGTCTGTGTGAGAGCAGCTCCTGTACTTGTCTAGTGTGAGAGCAGCTCCTGCACTTGTCTAGTGTGAGAGCAGCTCCTGCACTTGTCTGTGTGAGAGCAGCTCGTGTACTTGTCTAGTGTGAGAGCAGCCCCTGGATTTGTCTGTGTGAGAGAAGCTCCTGCACTTGTCAGTGTGAGAGCAGCCTCTTCACTTGCCTGTGTGAGAGCAGCCCCTGTACTTGTCTAGTGTAAGAGCAGCCCCTGCACTTGCTCAGTCAAGTGGGTAGTGATACTCAAAAGTGATCAAATACCTTAAAGACAGCTTTTTGTGTTGAAAAGAACTAAAAATAAATAATATAATTAGCAAAATGATTATGAAGAAAGATACCCCATTAAATATCAATTAAGTTTTCTTTGTCACTTGGAAACAGTCAATAGCAGCATTTGATTACTGTTTGAGTAATAATTTGGCTTCATGTAAACCACTATTAAGGTCATCTTTGATCTTTTTATTTCAACTTTTTTTCAAGGTCTATTTGATTATTTAATTACAGGGCATAGGCTTTTCTTAAGTGATACTAGTTTTGTTCTGTAAATCCAAATCTTCTCTGAAAATCAATTTTTAAAACTTTAAAAAAATATTTATTTGTGTGTGTGTGTGTGTGTGTGTGTGTGTGTGTGTGTGTGCGTGCGCGCGCACATGTATCACAGTGCATGTGTGGAAGTGAGAGGACAGCCTGCAGAAATCAGTTCTCTTCTTCCACCAAAGGGGTTCTGGGGGTCAAACTCATGCCTGGTGACCAGCACCTTTGCCCACAGAGTCATCTCACCAGTCGTGGATCTTAGGTATATTTTTCTGAATCTTTTCTGGTTGTTCCATTAATTGTGTTTTGTTAGGCACAGTTTCATCTATTTTGAAAACTTCATTGGGTCCATTTTTTACCTCCACCCACCCTCTGAGAGTATATATCAGACCCAGGCCCTCATATGATGGACACACAGTTACCACTGAGCTACATCCCCACCTCCTTACCTGAGCTCCCCTTTTCAGAGTGCCCTTCCCTCATAGCATCTTTACCTGAGAAGCTTCTTACTATAAATGTTACTTGTCTGTTTCTTCTTGGTGTGTCTTATAAACCCTACCAAATGAGCATTTCCTTTATTATTTTAATGTGATTATATGCTCATGCTATATATTTTATTTCTTTAAAGTATTTATCTAGGTTCTGAGTGGAAAGGAGGTCATTTCTGTTTTCTTAAAATGAGAAGTATAGATTCTTTGACATAGAAAGCCTAGACAAATATAACATTGTCTCCCTAATGAGTCACAGAAGTAGTTTTCCCACAGATGGTACTTTAGGAGCAGAATGCTTAGGACATAGCTCCCATACACATAAGAGCAATTGACATGGTGGTTATGAGTGCAGTTATGTAAGAAGGCATATGTGTACCTGAACAAGGAGCTTGAGAGATAGAAATGAGTGGTCATACTGTTGTAATGAATTTAGGGGATGATTCCCTTTTTTTTTTTTGATAGTGCTGAATTTCCACATCACATTGTTTATTGAAGATGATATAAATTTGTATATATATTATAAATAACTTTATAACATCTCTCCACTTATAGAGGGTACATTAATATTGCTTAGAGTACAAAATTAAAATAAAAAAAAATCCCCAAAGCACTCACAGATCTGTTCACAAAGTGCTTCTCTTCTTGTCCCTCCATTTTTTTAATGCCTCAATTAGTCTGTTCTTGTCTCTACCCTTAGTATAGATACTGTTACTGATTCCTACTATATTTTAAGGGTTGAAACATTTTTTTCAGGGTTGTTTATCTAGGGACAAAACGCTGGTTCTTGTGGTCCATTATTATGTTGAGTACAGCTGGGATCCTCACTGCCTACACTTCCTTGCTTTTGGTGAGTGATGATGCTTCTCATTTTTCGTTTCTTGAGCAGCTCATGGGTTGCTCCCTCCTGTGCTATTGCATCTATCTGGAGTCTTTGATATTAGTAGAGTCAGAGTTAACTGCTTCGGTTTTATGCAGAAGCAATGGCTGAAAGAGATTTATGCTGTTTAGAGGATGTGTCTAATCAAGTCAGCCCTTTGAGAAGGTGACAGAGCGCCCTTTTTTTTTATATCCCCCATTTCATACTCTATCCATTGGTTCACTAAATATTATCATTTAAACACCCATAGCATTACACCCACAGTCTAGGGCTTATACATTAAACCAGTTTTACTATGCAAATGCTATTCACTTAGCTCAGTTGCAAATTATTTGTGTATGACCCTGTCTCTGTTGCAGACATGGCAGAGTCATTTTGCATGAAAAATACATGTGACAGAAAGATCCATGGAAATAGAGAAACTAACAGAAAGACAACTTTAGCTGAAAACTTTGTGCTTACTTTGATTTCATAATTCTGTGTTTCCTCTGATTTCCTCTCTGACACACAAGAGTCCAGCCCTTGAATATGTTGCCAATTGCAATGTTTTTCTTCTAAAAATGTATTAATTATTATGAGAACATTGTAATGAGTACTGATTATGTAGAAATCAATAAAACTAAAGCATGTAGTTTCTGTCTTCATGTTGAGTTCTCGATAAAGGTAATGTGTTCATTCCATTCTCATTGCTGGGACAATATACCCGACAAATGCAACTTAAGGGAAGGTTATTTGTTACAGTTTGAGAGAACGTAGCCTTTTGTGGTAGAGAAGGAATGGTGGCAAGAGGCAAATGTAGGGGGCATCTGTCCCATTGAATCACAGTCAGGAAGCCAGGAGAGATGCTCACCTCAGCTCAGCTGTCCTTTTTATTCAGTCTGGGGCCTCGGCCCATGGAATGTTGCTGCCCACATTCAGAGTGGATCTTCCTTCTTAAGTTAGACCTTTGTGTAACAACTCTTTCCATGGTGATTCTAAATCTAATCAAATTGACCATGAAAAGTAATCACAGACTGATGTAAGATAAAGCTATGATTGCTTCTTCATTTGGTGTTTAGAATCACAGGGGAAAGTCACTATTACAGATGGAACTTTGTAATTATCATTATCAATTCCTGAATGAAACTCGTCAGGGGTTCTGAGAAGGAAGAGCTAACTGCCAGCAAAAATATCAAATAAAACTTCTTAGAAGGGGTAGAATTGGAGGGCTGGGGACACAGCTCAGTCAGGAAAGTGTCTGCTGTGTGAGCCTATGGACCTGAGTTCAGATCTCCAGAATCAAACCCAGTGCTGCAGTGGAGACGGTGCAGTGAGAGCGAAGTCTCTGAAGCTCATTGACCAGATAGCTTAGCTGAAGCAATAAGCTTAGGTCCAGTGAGAGACCTTTATCCAAAGATAAAAGTGGTCCATGAGCATGTGTATATGCATGCATACACATGACCACATGTGCACACATCCATACTGACAAGTGTACACACACACACACACACACACACACACAGGCACACACACACGCACACGCACACGCACACGCACAAAATAGCAGCATGGGATTGGGATCCTGAATAGATCATGGGTTTGGACATGGGGGACTGAAATGTGAAGGAACATTGTGGACTGAGAGAACATATTGTGAGAGAGTAACAAGAGAGAAATAGATTTGATATTTTGTTAGGAAGGGAGTAATATAGCCTAATGGGGAGACACAAGTTGTGACAGATTTCAAAAGGCTTTGAAAGTAAGAGTAAGATAACTTAGTAAACATGGGTTTCCATTTTAGGAAAGTCATTCTGGAAGTTTTGATGTGAAGGTAGAGAGACCAGCTAAGAATCTTTCTTTTTGGTGAGGAAGATGCAGATGTAGTGTATGCTCTAGGCTCAATTCTGGGCCACTGAATTGTACCATGTATATACACAATTAGTGGGAGATGGGATGGTTAGCTTCCAGTGTGAGAATGCTAGTGTCCAGCAGCGTCCCCGTTTTAACAGACGCTCTACTTTAGCCTACCTCTTTTGGACAACAGTGAAAAAGGAGAGAGGCCTGGCTTTGCTTTTTGAGTTCTTACTTTGAGAGTTCAGTGTGAAACTCAGTGGTGAGAATGCTTGTGCAAAGCCCAAGCATTGGTTCCTAGCAGTGAAAAAAAAAGGTTATTTACTTAGTAATCTTGGTCAAGTTATATGCCTCTTCTATGACTTGGCTGCTTTTTAATTTTCAAATGAGAATGATAATATTTAATAAAATGATACTTTTATAGGGCTAAATAAAAAAATAAAGTCATGTACACAAAATTATTATAGTAAAAGTAAGTGCTTTGTACATTAATATGTTAACATCTGAGGACTTGAGTTCTCAGTTTCTGTGTTCATACCTACTTGAAGACTGGTAGCATAGACCAGATGTGTTGAGCATAGACCAATGTTAATGACAGTCACAACATCAGCACCAGCCTTGGAAAGAGCTTTTAAATGACCCTTCGGAGAGTTGGCTCTTAATCTCTGTTCTCTTATAAGTGAATCTAAGTAATAGCAGGCATGAAGTCCATCGCAGGGAAAGGAAATGGCAGGAACTCAGGAAGCATCAGCGGTAATGGTTGTGAGATCCCAGGGGAAAGAGTAATGAATTCTTCCTAGGGTGTTGGTGGAAGCTACAGATAGGAAATGACATTTGAACTGGCTTCAAGGGTCAGTGGCATGGGGAAAAAGAGCCTAAAAAGGATGAGAAGTAACATGGCAAGGGAGATAAAAAGTAGCCCAGGAAGTGAAAGTGGTGCCCATTGTGAAAGGCGCGGGAGCTACTGAACCGCTGTGGCAGGATTTAGTCACTTCGAAACAACCGCCTGTCTTCTTTCCTTTGCAGTTAATTGGGGCTTTTTTGCTCTGGGAAAGGATTGAACTATATCTGCATACGTGTCATAAGGTAAGTGTTCAGTCCTCACAGGAGGCCATACACAGGATGGCGGGAGCTCCGCAGCATCCGGTCCTACTCATGCAGCTGGCCTTCTTTCATTGTTCCCTGGACAAACCTGCTTGTGCAATTGTTTTTAATTTTATATATTTTTTTCGGGACAGGGTTTCTCTGTGTAGTTTTGGTGCCTGTCCTGGATCTTGCTCTATAGACCAGGCTGGCCTCGAACTCACAGAGATCAGCCTGGTTCTGCCTCCCGAGTGCTGGGATTAAAGGCACATGCAACTACCGCCCAGCTATTTTTTTTTTGGGGGGGGGTTGCAATTTTAACTGAAATTAGTAAATTTCTTCTCCTTCTTCCTCCCCCCCCCCCCCCCGTTTCTGGTCATACTCACCAGCTCTGTTCTTCCTGTCCCAGTGAAATCTTAGGCAAATCTCACTTTTGCAATCTTTTTCCATCCCAATAGCATTTTCATTTCAGTCATTAGAATTGTAGTTCACTGTAGTAACCCAATCTCCAACCTTACAGATCTAAACCTTCTTCTTCTTCTTCTATTTGGGCTTGACTTGCCTATGCCTGTCATGGTGGAGAGGGCAGTGGGGCAGTCATTTCCCTGATGACATATTTTTTCAGGTCAGTGCCTGCTTTCTCATGATTCCCTGAAACTTCTTTAAGATCTGACTGACCTTTCCTTGGTTTGAATCCCTTTGAAGTGATTACACCATGGCTTCTCTCAAACAGTTCATACCTGGTCCCCAAGAACAGGCAACTGTATTCCACTCTCTGTGGACCAACAGCATACTTGCAACATGGACTTTCTGACTTGGTCCTACCATGAGCTGGATAAGCTCAAGTAGCATAACCCCCTTTTTTATAGACCTTCTCAAATATGGTTGTGACTGTATGCTAATGTTTCTCCAAGACTGGGAACATGTCAAGTCTTTTGAGTGGCATCCTTACTTAAATCTCCTCTTACTCAAATGAGAAATTCAAATTGGACGTGTAAACTTAAGTATTATTAAAATAAATGGGAGTTGAAATCATGAGCTCTTCCATGGGAAGAATGTATATAGAAAAGAAAAAAGAATTGCTGGGCGGTGGTGGCGCACACCTTTAATCCCAGTGCTCGGGAGGCAGAGGCAGGTGGATCTCTGTGAGTTTGAGACCAGCCTGGTCTACAGAGCGAGCTCCAGAACAGGCACCAAAACTACACAGAGAAACCCTGTCTCAAAAAACAAAAACAAAAACAAAAAAACAAAACAGAAAAGAAAAGGCCTTATTGCTGATATCATCTATTTTAGACTTTGGACACTATTATGAATTAACACCAGAAGATGGAAGAAACTTATTAGTCCATCAGCCCCTTCTCACTAAATCTTTGACCAAGAAATTGTCGGTACCCCCACTTTCATTAAGCACAGCTACCATCTTCAGTCAGGAACAGCGACACTTAAGCTCTCGGCTAAATCCTAGCCACAGATCTTACCCTTTCCATACACAATCAACAAGACATTATTTTGTTAGCCTCTAAAGAGAGGATGCTAGTGTCCAATTAAGTCTTATGTTTTAGTGAGCTTTTTATTCTACCCTACCTCTTTTGGATACATATCATGATTACTGAATCAGTTTCAGACAACAAAATGTTGTTTAATATTAGATTCTGGTATTCTGAAACTAAAATCTCTGATATATGTTCCATATTAGTAAAGTTAGACTGGTTTAAAATTATGCTTTCTTTTGTCTAGCATCATCCTTAAAACTAATTCCTATACATCTTCAATGGAATTTTTGTTCATTCAAGTTAATAAAATCTTGCCATTATTTTCTCAACTTTCTTATCCTGTATTATTTTGGGATCTACTTGCAGTTATGAATCTGTGGACAATGAGAAGAGATGGAGGGGGATTATGAGAGGAAGTGACCTTCCCTTGGAAGGTAATTCCTTTGGTTAGGCCTTCAAATCAGCAAGAACAAGGCCTATGGCGTCTGCTTCTATTGACAAGGGAGATTCTTAGGAGCTTGGGGGTTTACTTTTATCATCTTTCAGAATAACCCAGAAGGGATAGGATTAGCACCAGGTCTAGAATCTCTTGATCACCCAGGGATACCCAGAGAGCACTTCAGATTGCAGTGATTAGTCAAAACTCCTTGTAAATATGCTAATAACTTGACTTCCTTATAAAACCCCCTAAGGTATAGTTAGCTAGCAATAATGGGATGTCTCTGTGACATTTTCTAACAAGATAGACCTAATGTATCTCAGGTGCTTTTACTTTAAATAAGCCTGGAATGTACAGGTTTTTATGATAGCAAAAGGACTTGCTGGAGTTGTGTAGTTAATAGAGTGACAGATAAGGACGTGCCATACCCAAAATGGTTCCTTCTGTGAAGCAGCATTTCTATACACTTGGCTCAAAATTCACCTCACAGTCTAAGCTCAAAATCAGAATGCCTTACAGATGCAGGAGAGTAAAGATCTTTCATGAGTAGCTGTATTTTACATGACCAGATTTCCCCAAGGGAAAATAGGGGTTTTTTTTGTACCTTATGATTGCTTCTATTCTTTAAATCATTTGTAAAGTTTGGTGTTGGATAAGAGATAAATTCAACAGTTCAACAGTTATGTTGTGACGCATTTGGTTTCCTAATAGACTAGTAATTTTGCTTTAATGTATTTGAAATCTTGGCTTGTACTTCCTTTAAAAAAAAAGTCAAAGAGGAGGTAAAGGTTTGAAGTGACTGTTATTGCAATTGGGTGGCTAAGGATCAAAATAATTGAAAAAGGCCTGGCTGAGGGTGGAGATGTTAGATTGGTAGTAGCATCAAGCAACACAGTTACGTGATTCCTTCCAGCCATGCTACACAACAAAGACTTAGGAGCAATGAGGGTGAGTTACTGGAGCCACCCTTCACTGAGGACTCACAAGACAGTTAGATTGAAAAGACAAGGGTCCATGGTAGTATAAATAATCACATGCAATTAACAAGGACAGTTCTGATCCAAATATGGTGGCTAGAAGTTAAAAAGCCCTTTCTGTTTCCCTAGGTCCTCGTTTTGCTAGTTATTGCTCTGTGCTCCTTCTTATTAGCTATTTTAAACCGGTACTGGACGGACAAGTGGCTGATAGCTGGGCTCTCACTGAAGGTAAGCATCAGTCTGTAGTGCTTATCACTGTGTCCAGATGTGTCTAGTCTGACTTTTGGCTTTTCCCCAGATCTTTGCTCCCTTTGTGCACATGAGCCTCATAACTGTGATGATTATCATTTCCTGGCCTCTAGCCATCTGTGTGGCCCACTTGGAATCAGAAGGTATGTCATGTGAAGTGGAATCTTGCCTGATCTCCCCAGCTTGTATCCTCCACTCAGAGAAACAGGGATGGTAGCTAGCCACCCATGTACCTCTTTGAAAGTTCTTTAGTGTCTTATGTAGGCAGGTTCTTTATAGTCTCACTTACCAAACCCTGTGGCCTACCGTAGTATTTCTATGACTAAGTCATCCTTCTAAGAAGGATTCTTTTAGAAAAAAACATCGTTTTCCCTTTGCACATCATTTATCTGGGGCAGATAGGGACAGCAGAGGGCATCCCAATTTTGTTTTGACCTGAGTGCTACTATAAGACTTAGCCTATTCATACACAAGCATCACTGATTTCAATTAATACTATGTCCAGTGATCTTTGGTTACATCAGGTAACTCAGAGAAGTCCCCTGTGACCCCTGCCATACCTAGGAACTTAAAGAAGCAGGAATGGCTGCCTCTGCAGCTGACTTCCTCTCTATTCTTTTGCAATGTTGGTGGAATCAAGACAGTGAGTTCTGGATGCGGAACTGCTTTGCAAATGGAAAGCTGTAGGATCTTCTTTCTATATCTCCCTTTTCACTATTGGCCATATAAAAGGCACTTGCTTCCTGGCTTGTGGGAGGATGCAGGCTAGTGAAGGGCTGGTTTAATAGGGGTGCTGGTGTGTGTGTGTGTGTGTGTGTGTGTGTGTGTGTGTGTGTGTGTGTGTGTATGTGTGTGTGTAGTAAATTTTAGAAAATATTTCTCAGATAGGAGCTTAAAGGGAACAATAATAAACTATTTTCTTTATTTTAGTTAGAATAAGAAGATACAAGATGGCAGGTTACGAGCACGAAGTCCCGGAAAGTTATAATATATTCACAAGGTTAAGAGGTTAGAACTGGAGGTCTCAATTTGAAAGTCACTGAAGCACATAGGTAGTAACTTAAAAATGTACAAATGGGTGGGATCCCCAGAGGTCTGAAACAGAAAGTATTGGGAAGCAATTGATAATAGGAATTAAGGATGGGTTGTGTGGTGTGGGAGATGGGTGTGGGTGAAGGTATGTAGGGTGAAGAATAGGAAGAAGGAGAAAAATAAAACTAATATTTATCAGCTGTTATGAGTCAGCACTGTTGTAACAGCTCTGTGAGGTTAATGTTAGCTGCCAGACAGACCTAATTTACAGAAAAAGGATGAAGACTCCAAGAGGTTACGTCACATGTCCTTGGTTACAACAAGAAATGATAGAGCTTAGCCTTGAACTCACATTTGTCAGTGCCCTTTCCACTGCTCTGCCCTAAGTTAGAGGGTTTCTTAGGATGATCTTCACAGTCAGCAAGGCTCTCTCAGAGCCAGCCAAGCTCCTCCTCTGAGAAGCTGTGTCTTACATTTCCTTCTTTCCTTTCTTTCTCCTCCCTCATCCAGCCTTCCCTCTTTTCCTCCCACCAACCTTCTGTACAGTTTTTCCATTTTTACTTCCAAGTTTCAGCAATATTGCCTTAATAATGTCTTTGTCTGAAATGTAGGTTAGTGGTAGAGCACTTGCCTTGCATATGTAGGACCTGGATTCAATACCCAGCACTGAAAATAACCTTATATCTGAACAGTCCTGTGTATTTATATCTAAACCCCTGGAAGGGAGGATGTTGCAGAAATAGAAACTAAACCAGCTGCTACTTTGGGGTAGTTAGCTGTGTGAAGTGGTTCTCCATCCCTCCTTTCCTTTTTACTCACTTTTCTCCCCTTCCAACCTTTCAGCTCTACAAATAGCTGCTGGATTGCCCTTCCTTCTTATTCTTTTATGTCTTTATTTGATGCCACTGGGAATTTATTCTCCCTGCATTCTGAAGAAGGAGAATTTAGGGCCTAAGCCTAAATTCTTTGGACATAGAGGTGCACCCATGGTAGGTCTGATCATAATGAGCATGGATGAATGCAGGTATGTATGGGGTATGTGGGACAGAGAAGGAACCCTGGAGAGGAAAGGGGATCTTGACATGACAAGAATAAGGAATTAACTGTGTACATTGCATTTGAACTCAGGTCATCTAGCTCCTATCAGCTTCTCTTCACTGTGCCCAGTGTTCGACTGGGTAGAGGGGAACAGTCAGCCTCTTTGAAAAGACAGCTCCAGGAGCCAAGCTCTGCTTCTCAAAGCCCTTTCATCCCCAAGCTCTATGCCTACCATGAAAGAAATGTTGGGAGGAGAGACTCCAAGGCACAAGGCTTGATGTTCCTTTCTTCCGTAGTTGGCGCCAGAGAATACCATGATGTCCTTTGAGAAGGCTGTTGAACATGGTGCCTCTGGCCTGGAGACTGATGTGTACTTAAGGTAGGAGAATAGGGACTAGGGTGGAGGGCAAGAGGGGATTTGTCTAGGGTCAGGGGAAAGGACCAGCTTGGCCCAAGGAGTAAAGAGAATAAGCCTTGAAGAAGTTCTTCTATGTTTATATAGCACATCTGTACATGCCACATATATGAACCACATCTCCCTTTCAAAATATTCCCCTTTACCCCCATGGTCTTCACCATAGGCTCACAAACCACATGTGAGTCAAATTTGTTTCCAGTATAAACCATACTTGCACCTTAACCCTGTGTACTACTTTAGGAACTTACTTATTAACATTCCCTAGATATCTGCTACATTCTAGGCTGCCGTCTGAGTGTTCAGGAGATGCACTTGAGTGAGATATAGTCATATGTACCTTCCCAGTGAGTAAAGGAGATGTGGCATAGTTACAGGTGACCACAGAGTAAGGCCATTTGTGATCAAAAGCCTTTCAGAGAGGAGTAAGTCAAGTGTAGAGGAGCCTCAGTGGAGGAGAGGGCTACCTCCTAGTCTGTGAAAGAAATCATCTGGATATACTCAAAGTTATGTTTGGGTTAGCCTTAAAGAAAAATAGTTTGCTAAGCAGAGATGGGGGCATTCCAGACAAAGGCATCAACCTATTCAAAGGCATTTTAATGAGCAATAACAAGTCATAGAGCTCCGTAAATGTTTAATGGACAGCCAGTGTAGGTGACAGAGACGAGATGGCCTATTGTTTTATTGTTGTTGTTAATTTGTTTCTTTCTGTTTGTTTTCTAAGTTTATTATATTATTGTTTGTTTGCTTGCTTATACATGTGTACATGTGTGCCATGTTGTGTGTATAGAGATGGGAGTGTGGAGTTGGTTCTTTCCTTCCATCATGTGGGTTCCAGAGATCAAACTCAGGTTGTTACATTTGGTGACAGTTCCCATTGGCTACTGAGCCATCTCGCCTGTATTTGGTTTTTATTTTGTTTTGTTTGTTTTTTGTTTGGGGAAGCCAGATCTTGTGTAGCTAGGATGGCCTTGAACTCACTATGTAGCTGAGGATGATGTAAACTTCTGACCCTTCTGCTTCTACTTCCTGAGTGCTGGGACTACAGGTATATACCACCATGTCCAGCTTGTTTTTTTTTTTTTAAATAAATTTTAATTTCAGATTTTACAGTGATGGAGATAAAACTCAGGGCCTTATGCATGCCAGGAAAGCATTTTGCCACTGAGCCATACCCCAGTCCATTGTTGTTTTTATTTTTTATATGCTTTGGAAAGAATTATTAAAGTGTTGGATAGCAGTGTGAAGCAATGGTCCAAAGAAAAACAAAGGAATATTTGGATTAGAGCAGGTCCAGGAAAACATACACACACACACACACACACACACACACACACACACACACACACACACACACCAGGAAAACACACACACACACATACATACACACACACACACACACACACACACCGAGAGAGAGAGAGAGAGAGAGAGAGAGAGAGAGAGAGAGAGAGAGAGAGAGAGAGAAGCATTGCTATAGAATTTATGTATCTAGGCATCTTAGGAGGTAGAAAGGCTTTGTTTTACTGTGAATGTATTAGTGTATGTGCTAAGCACATATACTACAGTCCTGTCACACTCATTCAGTGAGACGAACAGAAAAATGAGCACTCAGTTTTAACAGAGGAGTAACCTGGGTTCGAAGAAGAAGAGAAATGTAGCTCTGGTCATGAGACTTAGAACGTACATGGTAAGGTAGAGATTAACACTTGCTTGCCAGAACCCAAACCGGGATTTTTGGCATAATTCATTGAAACTGAGTATTTTAATGGAGTTCTTTGTGTCATTTCTGGAAGCACCCAATGGCCATGGGCTTAATATGGTAAAGGTTCTGGCCCAGTGAACCCTTAAAACATGGTCTTTATTCTCTGCTGTGATTTTGACTCTAATATAGATGATCCTTCCAACGGCTTATTGCTCTGCTTGCTGACATCTCTTCCCAAAGATTATCTCTTCCAAATGCCTCTACCGCTTTCATAGTCATCCCCAAAGCTTCTACTACCCCAGACTGCATGTCACCCAGGATCCACTTAGGACATGAAATCCATATCAGGAATTTTAACAGGGAAAATACAATATAAAGAACTGCTAGGTACTGAAAGAGGATTCCAAAGAGCATAAGAACAGAATGCTTTACAGCATAATTTTAGGTTTTACATGAAATAGCATAAAATAGGTTTTACAGAAAAACCTAGTATTTCCCTGTTAATATCTGATTTGAATAACTCGTGACTCTTCTTTCTTTTGGTTAGTTTGTCTAAGGGCCTAACCGTTGTGTATATTTTTAAACACCCAGCTCTTAGAGTCATTGTTTTTTTTTCTACTTTATTTATATCTTCCCTGGTTGTTATTTCTTCCTGTCTACTGGATTTGGCTTTGGTTTGCTCTTGTTTTACCAAACTCTTGAGTTGCATCATTGAATGGTTTGTTTGTGTTCTTTTTGATTTTTTTAAATTTATTTATTTATAATGTATACAATGTTCTGCCTGCATGTATGCCTGCAGGCCAGAAGAGGGCACCAGATCTCATTATTGATGGTTGTGAGCCACCATGTGGTTGCTGGGAATTGAACTCAGGACCTCTAGAAGAACAGCCAGTGCTCTTAACCGCTGAGCCATCTCTCTAGCCCTCTTTTTGATTTTTTTTTTTTAATGTAAGCCCTTGGAACTAAAAGCTTCCCTCATAGGAAATTTTGGTGTGTTGTATTTTCATTTTCGTTTATTTCAAGAAAGTTTTTGTTCCTTCTTGATTTGTTTTATCCACTCATCATTCATAGTGTGTTGTTTAATTTCTATGAGTTTGTGTAATTCTAGAGATTCTTTTGCTGTTGATTTCAAGCTTTATTACATTGTGGTCAGATAAGATACATGTAGTTATTTCAAATTTCCTGTATTTGTTGAGATTTGTTTTGTGTCCCAGCATGTGGTCTATTTTAGAGAAAGTTCTATGGGCAGCTGAGTAGAAGGTAGAGTGTTTGGTGTTTGGGTGGACTATTCTGTAGACATCTGTTAGGTCCATTTGATGTATGATGCCACTCAATTCCTATGTTTCTCTGTTTATTTCTTGTCCTGATGACCAGTATGTTGGAGAAAGTAGTGCACTGAAGTCACCTACTGTTACTGACTTAGGGTTAATCTGAATCTTGAAGTCCAATAGAATGCTTTTAAAGAAATTGAATGTGCCAGGATTTAGTGCATATATGCTTAGGATTATAATATTTTCTTGGTTAATTGTTCCCCTGACCAGAATGAAGTGTTCTTCTCTAATTCTTTGGATTTATTTTGGCTAAAAGTCTAGTTTGTCACACATTAGGGTAATAATGCTCATTTCCTGGTTATCCCAACCCCAGTCTTTCACTCTAAGGTGATACCTATCCTTGAAAGCAAAAGGAGTTTCTTATAGACAACAAAAATATGGATTTTGTTTCTCATTCTGCATTCTGTTCATCTAACCTTTTATCTTTTGATTATAGATTTAAGGCCACTAATATTAAAAGTTATTGTTGAAAAGTGTGTGTTGATAACTGTTTTGTTGCCTTTTTGCTGTTTGTATTCTTAGTCCTATTTCATATTTCAGTAATTATAACTTTGTTTTCTTCCTGTAGTCTTTTGGTCCCACTTCTAGATGAAGATCTACAGACAATCAATGGTCATTTAGAGTGGGAGAATCATTTTTCTCCAGGGACAAGCCTCTTGATAGGTTATCCCATCCCAAGTGGTCCCTAAACACATGTACATGTGAGCAACACCAAATAGACTCAGTATATTTATTTATATAAATATCAACAATAATTATAGAAGAAGATGTCATGAATTCAAGAGAAAGTGCACATAAAAAGAGTTGGAGAAGGGAGATAAAGTAGTGGAAATGATGTAAACATAGTACTCATATATGAAATTCTAAAAAAATTAAATTAAAAGAATAAAAAGAAAAAACATTATAAGAGTGCAGAATATTGTTAAAAATAAATGAACCAGTTAGAAAATGAGCAAAAGGCATATATAGGTATTTCATACAGGAAGATATATACAGGTAACAAATTCATATGTGGAAAGATTTTCAACTTCATTAGACATTAGGAAAATACAGATGGTCCTAATATTGCTCCTCTATCGGAATGTCATAGGAGCTGGAGCAAGATGGCAGCTGAGTCAAATCCTCTAATGATAATTTTACCATAGACATACCCTTTTGGACAGCTATTTCTTTACAAGAGCTAATAAAGCCAGGTAAGAGACCATCCTACCTGGTTTTAGTAGAATAATAAGGAAGGATGATACATTGAAGAAGCAGGAAGAAAAGAGTTGCCCCATCAGCCTTCCTTCAATTCCAAGAAGCATGGAGAGAGAAGAGAGAGGGAGCGATGGGAGGGGAAAATTCAAGGAAGGAATTAGACTTCAAATCTTGTATCAGGTCTGCCAGGGGGATCCAATGCCAAAGTCCCATAAGCCCTGTCCCCAGGCCAGCGCTCAGGACTGAGCCACTTGAACTGTGTTAACTGGCTAAAGGATTACCTCTCCCTTAGTTGAGTAACAGAGAAGAAAGCGAGATTCTGCTTTCTGGGAGCAGAGCACAAACACTACCACAGGACTTTGCCTACTTTGGAGAAGACCAGTGTCAGGTAGAAACTAAACCCCTACATAACCCAGATCTTAGATAAAGCCTCTAGGCATGCTTGAGTGTCAGGAAAGAGACATGAAAGTCAGTAGGACAGACTCGAGTTTTGGCTTAGACCATCATCAGCCTTGGGTTGGGCTTGTTCACTACCACTCAACACCCAGACTGTGCAGGTCCCTGTGGCTGTGAGACTCAAGTGCATCAGCCTTGATGCACTGTAATATCTATTCCCAAACCTTGGACAGCACAGGTATACCTAGGCTAGTACTCACAGATGGAGCCTTTAGAATTTCCCTAGATCTGTACCCCAGTGGGACAGATTTGTCTTTTGGCTTGACTCACCAGCAGCTGTAATGTGGGCCTGCATACACCCCCCGAAGCTTTGCAGGTCCTTATGGAAGACTCAGCTATGACTTAGGGTACACATCACTAGTGGCATGGCAGATGTAAAGGGTCCATCTGCAAGTACTAGGACAGAGATATCTGTACTACCAGAGGTAAGCCACCAAAGCTGGATCATAAGTTGGGATGGTGTACATTAGCACTATCCCAACCTTGGGTAGCAAGACTATGCTGGGGAGAGGATGGGGGACTAAGCATAAGGCTTTGCCTTGAAGGTCAATCCTGGTGTGTGAAACATAACACTGGGCAGAACCTAACAGCCCCTGTCCTCAGGCCTGCCTGTGGAAAGCCCCTAGAACAGTCCTGGTTTATTGGTCTTCTACCCAGTGTCACCTGTGGCTGATTGCAGCAGTCTCTAGCCATGAGTTAGCAGTAGGCAGTCAACAACAGTGCAGGCCTCAGCTCCTGTCAGTCTTTCAGCTGCGAGTGTGACAGTATTGCAGTTTTGGTGATGCTACATAAGGATGGCATAGAAGCCTGGGGCTGGTCCCTCCATGGTGCTTCTATTCGGAGTGGGCAGAGTCCTGCAGTGTCTGACTATCTCCTGGTCACTGGGTGAGGTTTGAAGACTAATTTAGCTCTATGCAGGGGTCGGGAAGATGAACTAACCTTTTTAGCTACTGCCCTAGCTCATGTTGTGAACAAATTACCATCTGGGGATTTGAGGTAAGTATGCCTGGGCTTGGATCACCCTCTAGTGTTGAAAGAGTGGCGGTCCTCTAGCAGTGATCCCAGCACACATGGTTGCAGAAACTACTATAGACTCAGGGAAAATACATAGCCTACTTAGAATGTGTAGAAAAGCAAGCACAAAACCGGAGTACAAAAACTGAAGCAAATACATCACATGTTAATAAGCATCAAGACCGTCCATGGAACTGTAACCTCCCCTGAAAGGTGAAATAAGGTACAAGGTGATGGACAGCTGGTAACTAGTGTAGTCTCTGATGGTGAAGTTAAGACATTTAAAAGTGGGCTTCAAAAGAAAACAGAATGATTCAGTACTCACAGAAACTTGACAGATGGAAGCATTTTTTAAAATAAAGCTTAGTTGAGCTGGAAAAAAATACAGTGAGTCATATTAAAAATATAGAAGGTAGAAGAGACCAAACACAGAAAAGAAGCGGTGAACTCACAAAGAGGCTATTGAAAAATACATAGTTAGAGGGTAAAAACTGATGAAAAACATGAAGAATGCTTGCACAGTCTTAGAACAGAATTAAAAGAGCAAATATTCACACTATTGGGTTTCAGGCGGGATTTAGTAATTCCAATGGGTTATGAAACTTATCAGAGAGTCAGTGATCAAATCAAAACAAAACAAAAACTTTCAAATCCACAGGAGGAAACAAACATCCAGGAACAGGAAGGTCAAAGTTCACCAGTCACTCAACAAGCTCTACCCCAAGGCATGCCGTTATCAAACTCTCAAAAGTTAAAGGCAAAAAGAATATCTTCAAGGCAACAAGAGTTCCCAGTGTCCCTAGGAAAGATTTATCCTTGTGGGCCTGGAGAGCAGCATGTGAGTTCTAAGTGCGAAGGGGGAAGGACCTACAGCCAAGGTGAATGAATGCACTAGTTACTTTTCTCATCAGTGAGACCGATACTTGGCCCAAACAGACTGGAAAAGGAAAGATTTGGTTTAGGGCTCACTGTTTCCAGGGGATCCAGTCAATGATGGCAATGAGAACACAGTGGAGCTGGCTACTTTATCCTGGGCCAGACAGCAGAAAGAAAGGGAATGCCTGCATGTGTCTGTGTGCCAGTTGGTTTTTGTAAACTTGATATAAACCTAGACCTATCTGAGAAGATGGAATCTTAATTGAGAAAATGTTTCCAGAGGATTGGCCTGGAGGCAAGTCTGTAGGGCATTAAACTATGATTGATGCGGGAGGGCCCAGCCCATCATGAGTGGTTCCATTCCTAGGCAGGTGGTCCTCGGGTGCATAAAAAACCCAAACTGAACCAACTGGGAGAAGCAAATCAGCAACAGTACTCCACCATGGTCATAAATGTGAATGGATTAATTGTCCAGTTAAAAGACAGAATAACTGTGCACTCCCCAACTCCAAGTTGTTTCTGCCAAGAGCTCACTTTACCTCTGAGGACACACATAGACTGAAATCAGTGAGGGATGGAATAAGATATTCTATCCAAGTAGAATCTAGAAGAAATCAGAAGTACCCATACTCAGATCAGATACTATGGACTTTTAAATCAGAATCAGTAATTCAGCAAGGTGAAATAATTTTAAATATATGTGTACCAATATACAACTGAGTGTCTCAATACTCAAATAATAAGACAAATGTTAATAGGCCTAAAGGTAGAGATAGACTCTAATACCATAACAGTAAGAATTGTAGCCTGTATTATCAGTGATGGATGATCATCCAGAGAGTGTCAATAAAGAAATGGCAGAGCCCACTTGTGCCCCATGCCAAATGGAACCAACAGACAGTTATAGAACATGTCATCAAACAGCTTCAGAACATAAATCCTCAATGACACATTCTCTGGGATAATCATATGATAAGCCATAAATCATGTCTCAACACATTTTTAAAAATTGAAATTAGCCGGGCGGTGGTGGCGCACGCCTTTAATCCCAGCACTCGGGAGGCAGAGGCAGGCGGATCTCTGTGAGTTCGAGGCCAGCCTGGTCTACAGAGTGAGATCCAGGAAAGGCGCAAAGCTACACAGAGAAACCCTGTCTCGAAAAACCAAAAAAAAAAAAAAAAAAAAAAAAAAAATTGAAATTATATCAGATTTTTTTTCTAAATACCTTCCTTCCTGCCCTCCTTTCTTCCACAAAATTGCAAAATATAAAATCAACATACAGAAATCTGTAACACTGGGCTGGGAGTGTAGAACATGTTTTGCATTTGTGAGGTCCTCGGTCCAATTCCCGGCACCATACTCAATCAGTAGCATTGCTATTTGCTAGTAGGTAGTTATAGTAGAAATCAAGAGGTGGGGGCCTGGATGGGTGAAGTGTTTGTTGTGCAAACATGAAGACCAAAGTTCTGATCCCACATAAATGCTAGACATAGTAGCACACATCTGTAACCCCAGTGCTGGGAAGCAGAGAGAGGAAGATCCTTAAAGGCTAGCCAGTCTAATGCCGGGCGGTGGTGGTGGTGGTGGTGGTGGTGGCGCACACCTTTAGTCCCAGCACTTGGGAGGTAGAGCCAGGCGGATCTCTGTGAGTTCAAGGCCAGCCTGGTCTACAGAGTGGGATCCAGGACAAGCACCAAAACTACACAGAGAAACCCTGTCTTGAAAAACCAAAACAAACAAACAAACAAAAACAAAAACAAAACCCACCACCAACAACAAAAGCAACAACAAGGGTTGGGGATTTAGCTCAGTGGTAGAGCACAAGGCCCTGGGTTCGGTCCTCAGCTCCGGAGGTGGGGTGGGGACGACAAAAAGGCTAGCCAGTCTAGCCAATTGAAGAGCTCCAGGGTTCATGAGAGATCCTACTTCAAAGAGTAAGATGAAAAGAGATAGAGGAAGATACCTGATGTCAACCTCTGCCCTCCACACATGAATACATGGGATAGTTTATTTGCACATACACATACAAAAAAATAAAATAAAAAATGAAATCAAGAGCTGGGTATGGTAATACACACTTAAAATCCCAACCTTGAAAGGGAGAGGTAGGAGAATCATGAGTTCAAGGTCACCTTGCACTACATAGTAAGACCCTTTCTTAAGCAAACAGAATCAAGAAAACATTACCATTCATATTAGCTGCAAAGCAATAAAACACTTGGGAATAAGTTTAAAGAGGTAAAAGATCAGACAAGTGGTGGTGGTGCACACCTTTAATCCCAGCACTCAGAAAGCAGAGCCAGGCTGATTTCTGTGAGTTTGAGGTCAGCCTGGGTTACAGAGTGAGTTCTAGGAAAGGTGCAAAGCTACAGAGAGAAACCCTGTCTCAAAAAACCAAAAAAAAAAAAAAAAAAAAAAAAGAGGTAAAAGATCTCTGTCCCCCCCTCAACCCTGTAAAACACTGATGAAGAAATGGAAAAGACACACAAAGCAAACACATTCTAGATTTCTGGAATGAGAGACTCGCGGCTATTTAAATGTCCGTAGTACTCAAAGGACTCTGGATTTATGTAATCCTTCTCAAGCTACCAGCGACACTTTTCATAGACCTAGAAAAAGGAGTTTTAAAACTTGTATGAGACTACACACACACACACACACACACACACACACACACACACACACACACACACACACACACAAACCCTTAAACAACAATCTAGAGCAAAAAGAACAAAGTAGAAGGAGTTACACTATCCAACTTCAAAATCTATTACTAAGCTATGGTAATCAAAATAACATGAATAGCAAAGTGTGGTGGTACATGTCTTTAATCCCAGAACTCATGAGACAGAGGCAGAAGGATCTCTGAGTTTGAGGCCATCCTAATCTACAAAGCAAGCTCCAGAACATCCAGGACTACATAGAGAGACCTTGTCTCAAAAGCAAAACAGAAAACAAACAAACAAAAATAAGCAAACAAGCCGGGCGTGGTGGCGCACGCCTTTAATCCCAGCACTCGGGAGGCAGAGGCAGGCGGATCTCTGTGAGTTCGAGGCCAGCCTGGTCTCCAAAGCGAGTTCCAGGAAAGGCGCAAAGCTCACAGAGAAACCCTGTCTCGAAAAAAAAAAAAATAAGCAAACAAAAAACCCAAACAAACAAAACAAAAATCAAAACAAAAATACAGTACTGGCATAAAAACATCCACAGAACAGTGAACCATAATATATTCTATACCCATATATCTATAGCTATCTGGTTTTCAGCAAAGGTTCTAAAAACACAGTGAAGAAAGGAAACCTTTCCAACAAAGAGTGCCGAGAAAATTGAATAGCTACATGCAGAAGAAAAAAAATAATGCCTGTATCTCACCAGTTAGAAAAACCAACTCAAAATAGATTAAAGAACTGTTTATGCATCTGAATCAGTGCCCATAACCTTGTACTCATCCAGATGGCTGTGACCAAAGGGTGCTCGGCAGACATATGGGGAGGAGTAAGAATGCTAGGCCCTCACACATGGCCAAAAAAGAGGACAGCTTCCAACTGCTGTAGGAAACAGGTTGGTGGTAAAGGAGATAAAAATATGTCCACAAAGAAACCACAGATGAATGTCCACAGTAGTATGATTCACAACTGCCCAAAGGTAGAAATGGCACAAGCATCTGAATGGATGAATGGATCCAAACATTCAGCCATGAAAAAGGAAGGAGCCTCTGACACATGCTACAGTGTGATTGACTTTGAGGACATTATACTCAGTGGAAGAACCAGATGCAAAATGTGGTAGTTTAGTAGGAAATGTCAAAAGCTGGTAAGCCCAAAGATCGGATGTAAGAATGATGGTTTATGCAGAGCTGGGGTGGGTGACATATAGTTTACAGATAATAAGACATATTATACTCTTTAAAAAATGTAATTAGAAACCATGGAAGAAAACTTAGGGGAAAGTGTTTCAGGACATCAGAATCTGAAAAAATGTTTTGGACAAGATCTCCAAAGTGTAGAAAACAAGAATAAAAACAAATGGTATGTAAAACTGAAACCCCTTCACACAGCAAAGGAAACAATCGTTGGAGTGAAGAGATGACCTACAGAATGGCAGAAAATACTTGCAAATTATGCATCTGACAAGGGGTTTAGTGTTCAGACTATATAAGGAACACAAATAGTTCAGTAGTGAGCTGGCAAGACGGCTCGTCAGGTAAAGGAAGAGTAAAACTGACTACTTGAATTTGAGTCCTAGAAGCCACAATGGAAGGAGAGAACGGACTCTCCAAAGTTGTCCTCTGACCTCCATACTAGCACCTTAGCTTACATGCATCTTTTCTGTGCGTGTGTTGCAAGACCCAGCCTCAAAAATAAATAAGCAATTTCTTAAAACTGAATATCTGTTATCATTTGTTAATCATATTTCCACCACTGTGACAAATACATATGGTAAACTAGTAAGGAAGAACCTTTCATCCTGCTCATGGTTTGAGCAGTGTCAGCCCACAGTTCTTTAGCCACTCTTACCTTTGGACTTGTGGTGAGGCAGACCTTCATGGCAGGGAGCATATGGGGGCATAGCTGCCTGCCTCATGGCAGGGGAGAAGAGAGAAGAGGAACTGGGGTTCTGATAACACCTTCAAGGCCACACTTTTAGTGTCCCACTTCCTGAAGGTTCCACTGTCTCCCAGGAAAACAGTTACTGGTATACCCAGTAACCCAGTGGTCCTGCTTCTGAGCCCAAGTTCTTGCTTACATTAAGGGAAAATGTATTCATTTACAGTTTTTCCCACAACTGGGCTGAGAGCCATTCTCATTCAGACTTCACCTTTTACATTACATCATTAATTGTACATACATATGGGCAATCATGTGATGTTTATATAAAATATATACAACTATAATATTTAAATCAAGTTAAGCATATTTATTGCAAAAATTTATTTCTTTATAGTGAAAATGTTCAGAGGTCTACAGAGCAAGTTCCAGGACAACCAGGACTACACAGGAAGAGCCTGTTTTGAAAAACAAAACAACAACAACAACAACAACAAACTCCAAGAGCCATGAAATATACTAATACAGACTTAGCTCTGAGTCCCAGTTACTGGAGCTGAAAGACAAACCATTCTCCTGGCTTTGGGGGCCAGAGCTTCTGGGTTCTATGCATCATTCTATTACTGCACCTTTAGATTCACTGCTCTTTGAATGATCTGTTTTACATTTGTAGGTGGTAGTAGTAGAAGTGTTCACCTGTGTGGGCAAATGTGGAGAGCAGAAGTTGACATTGGCATGTCTTCCTCTATCACTTTCTACAGTCCTGCCTCATACCAAATCTCTTGCTGAACCTGGATTTCATTGTCTAGATTAGATTGGATGGCCAGAGAGCCCTCTGGGTCTACCTGTCTCCACTTTCTGGTGCTAGAGTTACAAATGTGTGCTGTGCTGGGGTTTTTATGTGGGTGCTAGGGATCTCAACTTCGGTTCTCATGCTTGCACAGCAAGTACTTTACCAACTAAGGCACTCCCCAGCCGCAGTTGTAAATTTTATCCAGAATTTTCATTTCAGATTTTATAGTTTTTGTTTTCATCACCAGAATTTCCATTTCTTCTTTATATTCCACACACACACACACACACACACACACACACACACACACACACACACGCTGTTGCCTATAGGCAAGGTTGGCCTTAAACTTGACATCTGGCTCAACCTCCTGATTGTTATCCACCAGATAACAATATCTACATATGTGTTTCATATTCATGTTTCTTTTGCATGTTATTTTCAGAATTTATAATGTTACTCTATATTATTTAACACCCTTGTCTAATTCTATCACCTTTTATTTTTGTATTTGCCTCTATCAAAGGATCTCACTGGCATATATTCACATTTTCTTGCATCTTTGTATCTCTAGTAAGTTTTTAATATATGCTAGACATTGTAATTTTATGCAGATGGGGGCCGTGTTTTATTGTATTGCTTTAAAGAATATTGGACTTTTTTAGCAGGTAGATGAACTATTTCTAACTAGTTTGATCCTTTGGAGGCTGTCATAATCTCTCTTATGGAGGTACTTCAGTGGATGTACATTGCTCTAGTTCTACGTCATCTTCATTTCTAAGGTGTGGCCTTCTATAGTCTCTAAAGAATACCCATGCAGTTATTGAGTTTTCTCCTCTCTTGCTGGATGGAATTGACTGAGTCACACTTCATGTGAGTTCTGTAATTTGGGAGATTCTCATAATTTTTCTTTTCTTGAAAGTTTTTTGTGTAGTCGGAAGTTTTCCTGGGCCCTGCCTGGTCCCACAGCCACTCAGACCCAAGTAAACACACAGAGGCTTATATTATTTACAAACTGAATGGCCTAATGGCTCAGGCTTCTTGCTAGCTAGCTCTTACAACTTAACTCAGCCCATTTCTATTAATCTATGCTTTACCACACAGCTTCACGGCTTACCAGTACTTTCACATCTTGCCTCTCCTGGCAGTGACTGGCAATGTCTCCCCTGACTCCACCCTTCTTTGTCTTGTCTTCAGTTTGAATGTACTGCCTAACTTTGTCCTGCCCTGCCAAAGGCTCTTGCAGCCTTATTTATCAACCAGTCAGAGTAACACATATTCACAGTATGGTGATATTTTACTTGTATTAAAATGTTATTTGTATGTTAATAAATAAAGTTGCCCGGGGGTCAAAGCTATTAGCAAGCCATAGGAAAGCAGGGCAGTGGTAGCGTACGCTTGTAATTCCAGCACTTGGTAGGCAGAGCTGGGTAAGTCTCTGTGTGTTCAGGGATACAGCCATTATTGGATACACATGCCTTTAATCTTAATACCAATCATGGAAAACCTGGAGGCCTATACAGACAGGCTGTGAGGAGGCGGTCATGTGGTTGGGTTTACAACCAATGAGAAGGCAGGACAGGAACTCTATATAAAGACTTTAACACAGGGGTAGCTCTGGTTCGGAGAGGTAGGACCACCGCAGGAGGAAGGGTAAGGTTTTAGCTCTTAGCTCTGACCTCTTGGCTTTCTTCTTTGCATTGGTTCTGTGTTTCTTATTTAATAAGAAGGTTGGATACATCTACATCACAGCGTACAGAAAGACATCCCACAACATTTTTGCTTAAATTTTTTTTTACATTTATTTACTTGTGTATTTATATATGTATGTGCATGGGCACACACATGCTACAGCACATGTGTGGAACCTCGAGGACAACTAATGGGAATGGTTTTTTTCCTTCCACCAAGTGGGTTGTGGCGCTTGAACTCAGGTTGTCAGGCTGGGCAGTAAATGACTTTACCACTGAGCCATGTCTCCAGCTCAAAAGTTATTCTTGCTCAGCTTCATAGAGTTCATGTGTGTAGATTGACACTTAGTCATGGACTCGAGCTCTCTGTATGCATTGCCCAGGAACTGATTTGCTTTGTTTTTGCATAGCTCAATCCTCCATGGGACTCTATTTGACAAATTGAAAGTTTCTTTATCTATTCTGATCTCTTTCTCCCCATTGCAGCAAGACAGTTAGGTCCCCTTGGGCTCTCCCTTCTTGTACAAAACTCTACTATTCACTTGCAGGAAGGAAGCCCATGTAATGGTATAGATTGATTAATTTCCCTCCATTTCTCAGAGGTATAAGACTATAATCCCAGATGTTCTTTAGTTATGTACTCCCTTTATTTTGTTCAGTGTTATAGTTAGAACAAGTTTAAATAGCCCTTATTACCTTATGACCATTGTAGATATTCTCTTGATGGTTATTTTAGTGAGAAAGGAAGAGCGAGTCATAAAGTCAGGGCTTCTACAAAGCAACCAGGAAGTAGAGGAGTCAGGAATTTGCTTTATGATAATGTCCAATATAGAGTGTATAGAGAAGCAGGTGCCATCCTGGAAAAAAGTTCAGAAAAACTCAGGAAGCCTGTGAGGAAGCATGTGTAATGGCCCTAGGTACCCTGCCTTATACCCACTCCCATTTACCTTATTCTTAGGCCATTGCTGTACCTTCTGCTTTCCTGGTATCAGGAATCTTCTAAATAAGGAAGCTACTCTTTCAGCACCACTGATGTAAATACACATATACGAAAGATTCATTTGGGGCAAAAAAAAAATGCTGACATCTGCATAAATGACGGGCACTTAGCCCTTTGCTGAGATGTGGGAGAGTATGAGAAGGCCTGGAAAGGCCTGCAGCCCTGAAGGGCTTTGGGGAATCATTTCTGCCATGGTGGCTAGATTTACCCTCTGTACCTCTTCTCCTCTTTCCCCTTCTGTCTGCAGTTGGGATGAGGTGCCTTTCCTCATGCATGACTATGACCTGAGTAGAACAACCGATATCAGAGAGGTCCTACCATCATCTGCTTATCAACATACTGCCAACTTCAACTGGACATTCCTGTCAACTCTGAATGCTGGCAAATGGTTCGTACAGGTAGGACTTACATCCTCTGGTTCTGTGAACTTGTGTGGAAGCCCTCCTCTGTTTAGGTTCATGTGCTGCTCCTGGAGATAAAGGTGAAGGATGAAGGCGTATAAGAGCATACATTGTCCCTCCTAGTTTAGGAGCAGGGCTCAGACCACTCTATCAGCATTGACTAGAATGTTGTCAGCATTTACTAGAAAGGCTGATGATAAACTTGTAAATTCCACCTTTACTGTTCAATTTATTTTATCCAAGCATTTCATAGTCTTTAATAGTGTGTTTGCAAGGCACATAGCATTTCCCTAGCTATTTTGAATATCTCATAGTCTTCATGAAGCAGACTAGGAAACATTTATTCCTCAGTTCTTGCTATTCAACAAATATGTGTTAAGTACCTACTGAGTACAAGACACATGGAATATAATAGTGAATAACCCAACTGGAGTATAAGAAATATACTGACAGCCCAAAGGGAACAGTGTGATAAGTGCCAACTAGAGTAAATCTCTTGTTGTTTCAGAAGCATGTAAGAGCAACTTCTGACTTAGTCTAAATAATGAGGATGGGAGATTCTGGAAGAAGATGGGCTAATTAAGGGAATAGTAAAATATAAAGCATATATTGGATATGATATAATTTTGAGTCACCTTTTTCTTGAGGAAGTTGGAGAATGCATATTTTACATTAAGGTACTATTTATGCTACAGGGAGATTGTTACCAATGGGAACCATGGTGATGATAGTGATGTATTTCAGAGACACATCACACTAAAGCCAATGTGTGTATAAGGAGGCAGGAAGAAGGATGAAGGAAAGAACAGGAAAATAAGGGCAAGGGAGGGAATAGTTGTGAGAAGAATCAAAGTTGTGCAGAGGGAGATTTGGCGATGCTGAAATAACAAGTTAGAGTGAGTATAATTCCCCTTTGATGACTTAAAAGAGGTAAAGAGCTTGATGAAAGGTCAAGACTACTGTCTCAAGATAAAGAAAGTAACTTATATTTTCCAGCTTGTCTTATGACTGGGGAAAACTCATGAAGCCTACATTCTACTCAACCGGATATATACATCAGAGGCTTTGATTTTGAAAATAACCATCTTACTAGGATAAACAGCAAATACTCATTCTAAGGGCTGCCTGATCATGTTTCATGTAAAAAACAGTGAGGACTTAAGTAAAGAGGGACTTATTTTTACAGACTCCAGAGTCACACTCTAACTGCTATTCATGTAAGAGATAGCTGGAAGTAGATTGTAACAACCATGTCTCCTCAGAATGTTTGTCCCTGTAGGAGGGTGTAACCTGTGCTATTTCCAGGAGAATGAGATAACCCAGGTGTGGTGGAGCATACCATTAATCCCAACTCTTGGGAGGAAGAGGCTTGGGGATCTCTGTAAGCCAGGGTACAGAGTGAGACCTTGTGTCAAGTCTCAATCATAATAGTAATGATGAAATTATTACAAGTTTCTATATGTATGTAGTCTATGTGATGTGTCTCCTGCTTCTTTTTTTTTTTTTTTTTTTTTTTTTTTGGTTTTTCGAGACAGGGTTTCTCTGTGTAGCTTTGCGCCTTTCCTGGAACTCACTTGGTAACCCAGGCTGGCCTCGAACTCACAGAGATCCGCCTGGCTCTGCCTCCCGAGTGCTGGGATTAAAGGCGTGCGCCACCACCGCCCGGCGATGTGTCTCCTGCTTCTTAAATACTTGAGTACACAAAACTTTAAATGCTCCATTAGCATGCACATTGGGTTTGTTAGTCATAATTAATGTTTTTATCAATTCTTTTTTACATTTCATTTATTGTGTATGTGTGTGTGGAGATCAGAGGACAACTTGCAGGAGCTGGTTCTCTTCTACCATGTAGGTCTCAGAGATCAGACTCAGGTCATGGTTGGGGCCTTTTGTTCTAGGTGCCTTTACCAGTTGAGCCACCTTGCTGGCCTGGTTAATGTTTTAACAATGCACCTTCTACGTGAAAAGGCTCTTATATATTGGATGCATACAACTTTGCGCCTAAAAGTCTTATTCGGACTTGTAGGATTAAACATAGACCTAAAGATGAGCCAAAGTTTCATCAAACTGAGATGTTTGATGGAACTGTAGAGTTCATGAGTTGATTGGGTGGTATTTTAATTAATGGGTAAGTTTTTTGGGTTGTTCTTATTGGAACTTTACGGTCCTTATTACCAAAAGTTAACCATAATTATTTTTCATGGTTTGATACCATCTGGGCCTGGAGTTTTCTGGAAGTTTAAGTTGTGTGAGTGTGTGTGTGTGTGTGTGTGTGTGTGTGTGTGTGTGTGTGTGTGTGTACATTTGCACATATAGAGGACAGAAGAGAATGTCAGGTGTCCTTCTCAGTCACTGTCTGCCCTATTCCCTCGAGATAAAGTCTCTAACTGAACCTAGAGCATGCCAATTTTGTCTATGACCCCAGTACTCTGGAAGCTGAAGGAAAAGATGGAGATCGGGTGCAGAACAAGACCCTGTCTCAAATTTTTTTAAAAAATTAATGAAAATGGGTATCTCAGAGGTAGAGTGATTGTTTACCACGTGAAAGGCCCTGGATTCAATCCCTGAAATAAAACAAAAACTGAAACCAAAACAAAAAAGAAAGAGAATGTGTATTCTATAACTATTGGGTAGAATATTATATAAATGTCATTAGAGGCCAGGTGGTGGTGGTGGCACACACCTTTAATTCCAGCACTCAGGAGGCAGAGGCAAGCATATCTCTGTGAGTTCAAGGCCAGCCTATTCTACAGAGTGAGTTCCAGGACAGCCAGAAAAACCCTGTCTTGATAAAACAAAACAAAACAAAACAAAAACTGTCACTAGATCCAGTTGAGTACAGTGGTTAAATTGTCTCTGTTCTTATGGATGTCCTACCTGTTCATTCTCAGTTACTGACTAAGGCACGGTGAAGTCTTCAACTGTAATTGTTGGTTTATTTTTCTTTTCAGACCTGTTAGGTTTTACATCATTTGAAACTCTGTTGTTAAGAACATACACATCTAAGATTGTTATTTCTTCTCAAAGATGTGCATGCCCTAATTCTTGGAATTTATTAATATGTTACCCAGCAGGGTAAAAGGCTTCTGCACCTGTAATTGAGGTTATGGGCCTTCAGGGGAGAAGATTGTACTGATTTTCCAGATGACCCCTATCTGGTCAGGCTAGTACTTAAAGAAGGCTTTCTTAGATGTGACCAGAAAGATTTTACCAATGGAGAGAGAGAGATGAGAGGTGTGAAGTGTGACATGGATTCACCATCAACCACAAGCTTTGGAGTTAGAAGAAAGAGCCTCTGAACCAAGGACTACAGATGACCGCTAAAGGACAGAAAAGGCCCTCAATTTACAGAAGTTCCCCAAACCGCAGGGAACTAAATTCTGCCAATAATGGGACTGAACATGGATGTTCTCTAGAGACTCTGGAATGGTGTAGAACTTGGTTGACACCTTGATTTAAGCCACATGAGATCCATAAAAAACTTCTGATCTATAAAACAAACAAGAAACAACAGGAAAATGGTCTGTGTTCTTTTAAGGCATAGTTTGTGGTAGTTTGTTATAGTAGCAATACAAACTTGATCATGGTCAGGTATGGCAGCGCATGCTCTAGTCCTAGCACTCAGGAGATGAAGGAAAGATCACCAGTGTAAGGCCAGCCTGAGCTACAGTGAGCCCCAGTGAGCTGGAGCAATACCCTGTCTCAAGAGTGAACTAATCATGATACGGCTCTCTTCATCCATCACAGACAGAAAACACCTCAACTAAAGAAAAGCTCCTCAATTCTATAAACACTGGGTCAACGTGAAAACTCCTTTTTTTTTTTCTTCTTGAGATAGGGTCTTTTTATATAGTCCTGGCTGTCCTCAAACTCACAGAGATCTGCCTGCCTCTGTCTCCTGAGTGCTGGGATTAAAGGTGTGGGTCACCATGCCTGGCACGAATACTCTTTCAATGTAATTTACCATGTAATTTACCATGGTAATAATCTAAAGAAAAACCATGTGATCACTTAAATGTGTGTATCAAAGCATTCAATAAAATTCCATTTATGTAAAAAAAATCCTCATGTGTGTGTTGCTGTATGAGCACCTGTGTGTACACATATGGCAGCCAGAGATTGTGTTTGGATTATCTTCCCAAAGCAGTCTCCGCCTTACCTGAGACAAGGGTTCTCATTGAACCTGGAACTGGCCAGTGAGCCCGGGACCCTCCTGTCAATGCCTCCTCCGCACTAGGATTAAAAGTGTGCATTGCAGCCGGGCGGTGGTGGCGCACGCCTTTAATCCCAGCACTCGGGAGGCAGAGGCAGGCGGATCTCTGTGAGTTCGAGGCCAGCCTGGGCTACCAAGTGAGTCCCAGGAAAGGCGCAAAGCTACACAGAGAAACCCTGTCTCGAAAAACCAAAAGAAAAAAAAAAAGTGTGCATTGCTACACCTGGCTCTTTATAGAGGTCTGGGGATCAGAACTCAGAATCTCATGTGCTTTATTGACTAGGCCATCCCCCCAGTTCCTATGATGAAAACCTATTAATGAACTAGGAGTAGAAGATAAAGAACTTGAAAAAACCTTCAAGCAACACCATTTCCCCATTGTGAGTAGATGAACGATGGCCTCCAAGTGGGGATTAAGCAAAAGTGCCCCTCTTCACCACTCCTGTTAGCAGCACACTAGAAATTCTGTACAGTGTATTTGATAAATAAAAAGAACTGAAAGGCAAACAGACTAGTGGATTCTGAAGAGAAGAAAGCAAACTCTCTATTCACATACAACCTCATTCCCTGTGTAGAGTTCCAAAATAATACATTTAGAAAGTTCCTAGAACTAATAATTTTACTAAGGCCATGGGATGTAAAATCTATAGGCAAGTATCATTTGTACTGCTATAACCCTGTAATGAAGAATTGGAATTTCAAATTAATAAAATAGGAGTATACTGGCACTAAAAATTAATTATTTGTGTATAAATATAAAAAAGTCACATGTGCATGTGGTTTGTATATGGAAAAGCACAAAAGAAAGAATCCAAAGATGTAAACCACTGGAGAGACACATTCTGTTCATTAATCTAGACTCAGTGTTGTTACCAGTTTGATTGCTAGCCGCAGTATAATCCCAGTTTCAAAAGCCAAGCAAACCTGTACCAGGCTTTTTCTTTTAGGCCACCAATCAGCTCCCAAATCATAAGAGGGAGACTTCTTATTAGTTATGAATGCTCGGCCTAGCTTAGGCTCGTTTCTGGCTAGTTCTTTTAACTTAACCTGTTTCTCTTTGTCTACCTTTTGCCTCCGGGAATTTTACTTCTTTTCCCCTTCTGTATATCTTTGCTGCTTCTGATGTCTGGCTGGCTGGTGGCTGCCTGGCTTCTGTCCCTGTCTTTTTCCCTCATTCTCTCTCTCTCCTGTTTATCCTCTCTGCCCACCAGCCTCGCCCATCCTTTCTCTGCCCAGCTATTGGCCATTCAGCCCTTTATTAGCAATCAGGTGCCTTAGGCAGGCAAGGTGAAACAAATGCAACACATCTTTACATAGTTAAACAGTGCAGCACAAACAAATGTAACACACTTTTACACAGTTAAAGTAATATTCCACAGCATAAACAAATGTAACACACTTTTACACAGTTAAATATTCCACAGCATAAACAAATGTAACACATCTTTACCCAGTTAAAGCAATATTCTACAACACAAACCTATTGTTATTATTAGCTTTTTAGCTCACAAAAGTCATGTATTAAAAATGAGCTGGGGAGATAGCTCAGTCTATAAAGTTCTTGGGGTACAAGTGTGGGAACCTGAGTTTGTACATCCAGCATCATGTAAAAAGCCAGATGTGAGGGTGACTATCTCTGCAGTCCCAGCACTGGGGAGACAGAGACAAGAGGATCCCTGAGGCTTGTTGTTCAGTCAGTCTGGCATACTCCAGGGTCCGTGAGAGATCCTGCCTCAAAAAATAAGGTGGAGAGAGATTTGAGGAAGATGCTCAGCATCAACCTCTGGTCTCCACATGCACCCATTCCCCCTCCACCCCTCACCCCTCCATGAATATTCTCATCCACACATGCACCTATACCTGCACACATGTCAACACACCTAAACATGTCATACATATGCTAAAAATAATAAAAACGAATTGTGTATACTTCTGGTGTATAATAGTTTTTGTTTGCTTGCTTGCTTGCTTGCTTTTGCAGTGCTGAAGATCAAAGCTAGGGCCTTATGTATGCTAGACATGTGCTCTACCACTGAGCTTCATGTCCAGTCCCAACAGGCTGCTTTGAAATAATGTCTGCATATGTAATGGATAGATCAAACTAATTAACCTATGTTTTACTACACATAATATTTTTGTGTATGATGAGAATGATTAAATTGTGCTCTAGCATTATTATTTCAAGAATTAGCAAGTTTTTAAGCTATAGTCAGCACATATCAAAGCAAAGTTCTTGAAATTATTAATGTCTTGATGAAAATTTGTATGCTTTGACTAACATCTCCCTATCACACCACTACCACTACCAATTTTTCAGTAATCTCTATTTTATTTTCTGTCCTTATTAGTAAAACCTGCTTAGATTCCACACATAAATGAAACTAGCATCTGTTACTCTGTGCCAGGCTTATTTCACTTAGCATGATGTCCTGCAAGATGATCCATGTTATCTCAGATGACATAATTTCTTCACCTTTTAAGACTAAATAGTATTCCAGCCATTGATGGGTACAGATTGATTTCATGTTTGTCTATCCCGTATAATGCTCCTAATAACATGGGGATATAAATATCTTTACCTTTCTTGGTTATATCCTATTTGTCCTTGGATGTTCTGTTCTGATAGGCTTCAGTCTTTGGTGCCTTTTGGTTTTGGTGCCTCTTGATTGTGGAAGTTTGTCTCATTCAACCTTCAACTTCATAGATTCTTTTTCAGTATATCCAGTCTACTAATAAGCCTATAAGATACCTGTTTAATCTTCAAAATAATCCTAAGGGCTGGTTGGGGTATCACAGATCTATAATCCCAGCAGTCAGGAGGGTTATAAGTTTGAAGCCAGTCTAAACTACATAGTAAGATCTTGGCTCAAAAAAAAAAAATCCTAAGAAACACATCGATTACTATGTTGCTTTCCTGTTTTACAATTTGGGCTACTAAAACTAAGAGTATTAAACAAGGGTAGTATCGATTGTTAACTTGACAAGATCTACAATTACCTAAGAGATAAACATCCTGACATGGCTATGAAGGATCATCTAGATTAGGTTAGCCTATGGGCATGCCTGTAAGGGATTATCTAGATTAGGTTAATTGAGTTGGAAAGAACTACATTAACTATGGGGAGCACCATTCCCTGGGCTAGGAGAAAGCTAGATGCGCACTGGCATTCCTTGCTCTCTGCTTGCTGACTGCAGACACAATGTGACAAGCTGCCTCACGTGACTTCCCCCAATGGTGACACAGCAAACCCTTCCTCCTTCACATTGCTTGTTGCTAGATATTGTGTCTAACAATGAGAAAAGGAATACAGAACATTGGTACTGAGAAGTGGGGTCCGTTGCTCTGACCATGTGGTCCTCAGGCCTTTGGAACTGGTTTGCAGGATTGTGGAGAATTTTAGTACAGCCTAGAAAAGCTTTTGAGCGCTGCAAACAGAGCTTCATGGGTGATTCTGGTAGAAGCTTGGAAGACAAGAATGGGAAGAGAAACATGGATAGTGGAGGCGTACCTCATGAAGTTTCGGGGAAAAACAAGGACTTTATCCAAAACTTGGCTAGAGGCCATTTATGTGGTATGCTGGCAAAGAACTGCCTACATTGTGCCAGCATCCCAGCATCCTAAAAACTTGAGTAAGGTTGAATTTAAAGATGATGAGCAGCAAGAAGCATACTGAGTGAGGATTTTTTTTGTTTTGTTTTGTTTTTCGAGACAGGGTTTCTCTGTGTACTGAGTGAGGATTTAAACTGTGGTCTAAGATGTGTATGAATACATCAAGTCAGAACAAAGACATAAATTTATAGAAGCACAGTAATGGGCCATCAGAACTTCTTGCTGTCAAAGTCTCCTTAGTTCAGGAATATTTAAGAAAAGCTTCAAGAAGGTGAAGCATTTGAACAGGCAGAGAGTAGGATTTTAGTGGTTGATATGGTGAACAAATGAAGTGGTACAGCTAGGATTAAACCCAATGAACCCTGAAACCAAAGCATGCATTCTTTCCATTATACAAAATTGTGACAGCAAGATCCTATGTGGTAAGACTACAGTATGATAGAAAGGGGTGGGTACTGTGAGTTACAGAATAAAAGGCTAAAAAGGAAAGTTAAGAACATGAAGAGCCTTTGGTACATGTAAAGAAGTCTAGACTATCAAAGAAATCCTTCCAAACCCTAGAATCACCAGTGGAGATGACCTTGTATTTCCCTTGTGCCTTAGAGTTCGTATGTCAGAGGGCATAGTGGGTTGAGGGTAATGGAGCAATATGGAGGCAGAACCACAGAGCAGGAAACCTGGGGGGTACTTTTGACCGAAGCCAATGTTTTCTTTGATACATTTATTTTTAAATATTATTTATTATTTTAGCATAAGCCGTTTTTTGGCATGCCACCTTTATCAGAGTCTGATGAAAGAAGAGCAAGCAGCCAAACAATTCCATCGCTGGCTGAGTTATTGGAACTTGCCAAAAATGAAAAAAAGTTTGTGATATTTGATCTTTTCGGCCCTCCACCAAATCATCCTCTCAGAAAAAATTTTGTTCGAAGAGTAGTAAGGGTCATCCTTGACTCCAAAATTGAGCAACGTCTGGTATGTCTTTCTTAGTATTTATGGCAAAGGTTGGGAGGTGGGCAGCCTGTCCAGGAGCACAGGAGTTGAATTCAACCTACCATGTAATTTTTCTCTGAGATCTGTAAGTGATTTTGTTTCCTTTGGAAATGGAGATTATTGCCTATACAGCTAGGGGTGGCAATCTGAGAATGATCTAGTTAAAATTATCCCCGTGGGGGAAACATTGAGATTGTTTGCTATTCTAAACCAAATATAGTATTAGTGCATTGTGAAAGAATGATATAGAAGTTGAGGAGACAGCTCAATGCATGACACACTTAGCACACAAGCATGAAGGTGGGAGGTGAGGTCTTCAGAAACCTGGTAAAAGCTGGACAGGCATGGCAGCCAGCAGTCATTCCAGCTCAGGAGGCAGAGACAGGGCAGGGCAAGCTTGCTAGCTAGACTAGCTGGAACTGGCCAACTCCAGGTTCAATGAGAGACCCTGTCTCAAAAAAATAAAGTGGAAAACAATGGAAGAAGAGAACTAGTGTCAACTTTTGGCCTCTACACATATGCACGCACATATGCACACATGTACATTCACATACTTGCATATAATAATTCTGATGTGACCTGCCCCATGGTCAACATAGACCTATAAGGCTTCATGACAATACAGCTTTGAGGACTTTAGCTTTAAAGAATGATCTAGAAAGACCAATGGTTCTTAGTTGAGTAGAGATTTACTCCTCATTTTTGGTTTTTATTTTAGAATCACTCTCTTTATTTGCAAATTTATTTTTTAAATCACTTAGTTTCTCAAAATACAGCAATGTTATGAGTAAAATAAATATGTGTCTCTTTGCAAATGGAGCTCTTTCCACAGATGAGTTAGTCACAGCAGCATCCCTGTTACCAGGAAATACCTAAGTAGTTCCTCTCAAGGATGGCTTTTGGCATCAGCAACTGGAGATGGTTCTTTTTATTATTATTATTTATTTGGGTTTTCAAGACAGGGTTTCTCTGTGAAGCAGTCCTGGCTGTCCTGGAACTCATTCTGTAGACCAGTCTGGCTATGAACTCATAGGATCCACCTGCCTCTGCCTCCCAAGTGCTGGGATTAAAGATATGCACCACCACTGCTTGGTGGAGATTGTTCTTTAATGTTCATATCTACCAATTTTTTTCTCTGCAAAGTATCTAATTCATGGTCTTGCACATACTAGGAAGGTGCTCTACAATTGAGCTACATTTCTAGCCCTTCATTTTTTTTTGTATGAATCTTTTTATATGCTTAGGGCCTTGACCCTTACTGTTACCTGAAGGATGGGAAAAGCCTGGGAAAACTCAATTCCACAGCAGCCTTCCCCATTTTTAAGAGTTTGTTAAACAATAATTCGATTGCTTCACCAAGGGCTAGAATCTTCTCTGCTTCCTGTAGACTGCTGCCAGTGCTAGAATGGCGCTTCACTCGTTCTCCCTGGGCTATTTGTGCCAAGACAGTTGGCGACCCACTGGAGGACTCTCTGTTTCTCCTTGCAGATATTTTGGTTGCCAGGTCACGACAGAAAATATGTCAGGTCCGTGGCTCCTGGTTTTCAGCATGTGGGTCGTTTAAGAACCCTTGAGGAGCTTGCAAATGAGAATATGAGTATAATAAATGTTGACTATAAGAGGTTGTTCTACAGTGGGTTGAGGTAAGTGTTTGACCACCCCTCCTGGCATCATTGTTGCCATAACATTTACAAAATATCAATTCTACCCAAGTTACTTAACTTCCTCTTTCCTTTCTGTGGTTATCATCTTTGAATCCTCTGCTTTCTCATTGCTTCTTCTCCCTTCCTTCTTTTGCCAACAAACATTTACCATGTGTAGAACATGCTCCTTCCTTGTACTCTAATTCCTCACCACTCAATACATATTTTAAAGATCCATTTTATTTTATGTGTGGGTTTCCTTGTGTGTATGTATATCACATATGTGCAGTACCCACAGAGACCAGAAGAGGGCATAAGATCCCTTCGAACTGGGGTTACAGGTGTTGTGAGCCTCCACATGGCTGCTGGGATTTGAACCAGGGTCCTGTGAAAGAGCAGACAGTGCTCTTATCAGCTGAGCCATCTTTCCACCCTCTCCACACATATTTTTATACACTTGGTATATATGTTTTTTGTAGCTAGAGTTTTCCTGCCTGGCCCATGGTCAGGAGAAATCTCTGTCACCCGCCAGTCCCACAGCCGCTCAGACCCAACCAAGTAAACACACAGAGACTTATATTGCTTACAAACTGTATGGCCATGGCAGGCTTCTTGCTAACTGTTCTTATATCTTAAATTAATCCGTTTCTATAAATCTATACCTTGCCACGTGGCTCGTGGCTTACTGGCATCTTCACATGCTGCTTATCCTGGCGGCGGCTGGCAGTGACTCAGCCTTCTACTTCCCAGAATTCTCCTCTCTCCTTGTCCTGCCTATACTTCCTGCCTGGCCACTGGCCAATCAGCATTTTATTTATTGACCAATCAGAGCAATTTGACATACAAACCATCCCACAGCAGTTTTTCTCTGCACTTTTGTAAGGTTGACTAAGATTCCATGTTTAAGTGAGATCATACAGTATTTGTCTTTCTACCCCAGGTTTATTTTACATAGTATAGTGTTTTCCAGGTTCATCTATATTGGAGCAGTGAACAGAATTTCTTTTTTTCAAAAGT
Organism: Peromyscus californicus insignis; assembly: GCF_007827085.1. Taxonomy (NCBI): domain Eukaryota; kingdom Metazoa; phylum Chordata; class Mammalia; order Rodentia; family Cricetidae; genus Peromyscus; species Peromyscus californicus. Next base: position 104,887,830 of record NW_026294562.1, on the reverse strand, counting down.
TGAGTAGTATTCCTTTGTATATAAGCACCTTATTTTCTTCATCCATTCATCTATTGGTAGATACTTTCCTTATCGTGGCCAGTGTGAATAATGTGACTGCAGTGAAGACGGGAATGAAAACAGCTGCCACACTTTCGTCACAAGTACCCTTGATACTGCACACTCTGTCCTTCCATCCTTTCCTCCCTAACCTCAAGTCTCAACCCCATAGAATGGCTATAATGTTGTTATTTCAAGAAGGAACAAACTCCTATTATATGTAGCCTTTGGGGACTGGTTTACTTTTTCACTCATCCTAATTGTCTTAAATTTTATCCAAGGTGTTTCTTTTATCCATAATTTGATCCTTCTTGTTGCTGAATAGTGTTCAATGGTGTGTATACCAAAGTTCAGTTAATCAGTTACTAGCAGAAGGACATCTGATTATTTCCATCTGTTTGCATATGGACTTTTATGCAAGCAGTCTTGATTTTTCAGGGATAAATGCCTGTGATTTCAAATTCTGGGTTATAGTGATTGAATGTTACATAAGAAGCAGCCAGACTTTTCCAGGAAGACAGTACCATTTTACATTTCTGCCAACACCATGACCCAGAGTTTCTACATCCTTGATAAATTTTGGTGTTTTCACTTTTTAATCATATCTACTCTGATGGGCATGTAGTAACATCAGTTTGCTTAAACATATATTCTCCAAAGGCTAATGATGTTGTGTTTATTTGCTCGTGGGTCTCTTAATTTAAATTCTTTTTCTTTATTATTGAATCTTGAGAATTCTTTTCACCCTTTGTTGGATAGGGTTTGACAGCATTTTTCCTGGAACTGGAGAGATGGCTCAGTGGATAAGAATGTGTATGTACTGCTCTTCCAGAAGGCCCAGAGCTCCAGCCCCTATGCTGGAGGCTCTAGGGGATTTGACACCCTCTCTAGGCTTCCATGCGCCTCTGCACACAAATCAGGCACACACATACATAAATAAATAGATAAAAATAAATCTTTATAAAAAGAAGCACGAGGCTGGGCAGTGGTGGTGTACTCCTTTAATCCCAGTACTCGAGAGGCAGAGCCAGGTTGATCTCTGTGAGTTTGAGGCCAGCCTGGTCTACAGAGTGAGATTCAGGACAGGCACCAAAACTACACAGAGAAACCCTGTCTTGAAAAACCAAAAAACCAAAAAAAAAAAAAAAAAGAAAAGAAAAGAAAAAATGGAGCACGTTCTCCTAATCTGTGATTTACTTGTGGGATCTTCGTAACAGGGCACAAGGTCTCCACAAAGCAAGAGCAGTGTTTCTATTTTGACAAGGCTAGCTCCTGAGTGCTCAATTCTGAGTGCTCCCTTTAAGGAAGTGAGCATTTAGTTCTGACCCAACTCTTTGCTCAACTCCAGACCTGACAGTTCTTCTATGTTTTCTATAAGATATATATATATATATATATATATATATATATATATATATATATATATATATATATATATATATATATACACATAGCTTTGGAGCCTTTCCTGGAACTCCACTCTGTAGCCCAGGCTAGCCTCAAACTTACAGAGATCCGCCTGGCTCTGCCTCCCGAGTGCTGGGATTAAAGGTGTGTGCCACCATGATCTGGCCAAGATTTATATATATATTTTATAATATTTTTCTTTTCTTTTCTTTTTTTTTTTTTTTTTTGGTTTTTTCGAGACAGGGTTTCTCTGTGTAGCTTTGCGCCTTTCCTGGAACTCACTTGGTAGCCCAGGCTGGCCTCGAACTCACAGAGATCCGCCTGGCTCTGCCTCCCGAGTGCTGGGATTAAAGGCGTGCGCCACCACCGCCCGGCTAATATTTTTATTTTATAATTAACTTAATTTCACATATCAGCCACGGATTCCTCCGTCCTCCCTCCTCCTACCCCCAGCCCCTCCCCCCAATCCACCCCTTATTCCCCCATTCCCACCTCCTCCAAGGCAAGGTCTCCCCTGGGGAGTCAGCCCTGCCTGGTAGACTCAGCTGAGGCAGGTCCAGTCCCCTCCTCCCTACACCAAGGCCAAGCAAAGTGTCCCAGAATAGGCCCCAGGCTCCAAAAAGCCAGCCCATGCACCAAGGACAGGTCCCAGCTCCCCTGCCTAGGGGTCTTACATTATATACTCAAGCCTGCAAATCACCCTGAATTCATTTTTATACATAGTGTGAGGTTTGGTTGAGAATTTAATATTCTTTTGGGAGAGTGCCTCTGGTCTTCCATATCATTTGTGACATTTGTTGAAAATCTACTCTTCCACTCACTTAACTTTGACAGCTTTGGCAAGGGTTATTTGAACAAATTTGTATAGGTCTATTTCCAGAGTTTCTATTGAGGACCACTAACTTATATGTCTGTTCTTGCTCTGGTACCACTGTCTTGATTACATGGTTATATGTAGCTTTCACTTACTTTTTGTCCAGATTGAAGTATGTTTTCCTCAGCATATAGGAAACAGGGCAGCCTGGACTACATAGTGAGTTTGAGACCATCCTTCACTACAGAGTGAGACGATGTCACAACCATACAACCCCCACCAAAGATTGAATTTTCCTAGAGTTGTGACTTTGTATATGCGCTTGGATCAGCTGACCTAATTGCATAAACTAACCTTTGCTGGCCTTCCTAGGACTCACACTGACGTTAAGAGATCAGCTTGGGAAAAGCTGGCAGCTCTGCTCCAATGAGTGTTCAGTCTATGAATGAACATCACTCTGTTGCCTTGTCTTCTTCGATTTCTCCATCAGTATTTCATCATTTTTAGGACCGTATCCTTAATGCTTCTCTACATTTTCTTGGAAGTAATTGTTAAGGGCATTATGTTTTAAATTATAGTTTCTACATCCCTTATTCATATTTAGAAACATTGAATTATGAGTTATAGTTTCAAATAGTACAGAAAAGTAACTTTTTACTACTTTTCCCCTTTAAGTTCTTTCTAAAATTCTAGGTGACCTGTAGAACTTTCTTAGAGGCAGTTCTTATCTGCGTGTAGGAATCTGGCCACCCCTCCAAAAGGCATAGTTATTATCTTAAGTCTATGCTCTGATGCACAGAGCTTGCCAACCTAGTGTATGGCAGACATATACTTTCCAGTGTGATGCTGGACCAGGGTTCAAAAGGACTTGGGGACGCACTTGCACTTGATCTTATTAGCCCACTGGCCAAGCGGCAGCAGGTGTGTTTTCTGAGAACTCGAATATTGAAACAACAACTAGCCTTACTTTGCTAGTCCTTCCTTTACTTATTCTCTTCCTTCTCCATAGGTCAGGCAAAAGGTCCACTGACATGAAGTGTCTTATGAAAAGCTGGGTTTGATTTTCCCACGCAATTCTTGTTTTTAAAAAAGTTCTTTATAGTTAAATGTTAAAGCGTTCATCACACCAGTGTTTACTCTCTTCTTTCAATGAATACTTATACTTACACAGCTAGGTGTTGAGCTAGGCCTGGACACACAGAGAAGGATGGGGTGACAGTAGTTTCTGCTGTAACTCACTTAAATCAAACCAAGAAAATGGTAAGTGAGCAGGTCCTCAGTCAGGGTGGGGAGTGATACCCGAGGTGACAGATAACGGCTTGCAGAATCAGCCATTCGGGAGCCAGGTGCTCCTCTGCAAATTGGTCTTCTCAGCTGTAGTTTGAAATTGGCTGTAGTGGGAATATTTGCAAATTTGTAAATGTTGCAAAGAAGGATTTCCTGTCTGCTCTTGTTCCCCAATTCTTTCTCTTTTTCTCTTTCCATTTTCTTTGTTTTGCTACATCCCACCAGCCCCATCCCTTTAGGACATTTTGTTCACCAGCGTTGTGCTACAACCAGGGCTGCAGGGGCAGGACTAGAGCAGCCCGTACCTGAGCCTAGTCTGTCACAGTAAATCTTAGGCTGTCCTTGGAGCAGCTGTTTGTCCAGTGGTTTAGGCAGTAGCTTTTCACAAACGTGGTTATTCCCCTTTCATTATTAAGAGTACAACTGAGCTGAAATCCTCTGTGGGCTGTTTTTGTTCCAGACACTATAAGGCAGCTAAAATCCACATCAATGTGTACACTGTCAATGAGCCTTGGCTCTTCTCATTGGCCTGGTGTTATAGGATCAACTCTGTGACCACAGACAACATCCAGGTCCTGAATCAGCTTAGTCACCCTCTCTTCTTCATGGTGAGCTGCTTGTCCAGATCACTCAAAGCCTGGTATGATTGTGCTGTGTTCCCCTACCCCTGGGTAGTTCCCTGTTAAACTACTTCTGAATAGAGACATCTGTGAGTAATGGAGATGTGCCTTCTCCCTTCTTCAACCAGACTCTTCTGGGCTCTTTATTTATTGAATCTTCATAATGCGCTTTACACGCTGCATGCAATTTAAGCTCCCGAATTTGACACTGTTGTTATTATACCCATGAGGAAACTGAAGCTCACAGGTGTCTTGGTCCATGTTCTCATGATGTAAGATTCACAGTGGGGTCTGACTCTAGAGCTTTGTTATTGTAGGCTTGAGCATGTGCAAGCACATTCACACACACACACACACACACACACACACACACACACACACACACACACGAGGTATGGGAGCAACAACAGTCACAGGAAATACTATGGGAAGAAAGCTGGGACTATAAACACACTCTACCACCCCCACTAGAAAACAGTCTAGGAATTGAAGAGCTGGCTCAGCATTAGCTAGAGTGCTTACTGCTCTTCTAAAGGACTTAAGTTCCTTTCCCAGCACCAATATCAGACAGCTTGCAACTGTCCGGAAGTCCAGTTCCAGGGGATTCAGTGCCCCCTCTGGATTCTGCAGAAGCCTGTATGAACACATGTGGCAAGAATAAAACTTTTTTAAAGAAAAGTTTAATTTTGCTCCTTTGAAAGTTAAGCATTAAAGTGGAAACACTTAAAGACTAAACAGCACCAGCTTCTGTAGCATCAAGTAACACTGGATGGGAGCCATGAGGAGAGGGGGAAAATCAAACCAGAGATTAGGAAATCCGTGTGAATCAGTACAGGAGACAGAGCTCCCAGAGTGCTGGGGCAAAGAGTTGGTCTTGGCAGAGTCTTGAGGGGCAAATGTGTGAGTCAAAGGGAATTACATATAGTTCAGCATTTCTGTGAAGAATGTTAAGTCAGAACAGTGGTGCCAGGTGCTGGTTCATAGACCAGTTGCTTCCCTGTCACTTGGGGCTGCTGAACCTGATGGTTTTGATCCCTTAGGTCTATAGGTAGCACTAGAAAACTGCATTACTGAAGGCTTTCCAAACAATATGGATGTGAGCTAGATTTTGGAGAACATGTTACAGAAACAGAGTACAAGATGTCAGATGGCATGGCGTGGAGTCCTGGGTCCAGAACAGACTTGGTGTGTGACTTCTCTGCGATTGCTACAGATGTCTACCTTGATAGTCAAGGCAGATGAAGGGCATGGCACCTTTTAGCCCTGGCAGATCCCTTGCATGTATTGGGTGACTGTTAGAATAGCTGGAGAGAGTCTCGATGTCCCCACTTCCTCTAGGCCCTCAGCCTGAGTGATGAGCAAGGGACTTCAAACCTTCCAACCATCAAGTTTTTCGACTTTGTTTTATTTATGTTTTGTAGACGCCAGGAAACTATACATTCATATGGCTTTTCATGGTTGCAGCTTCTGGGATTATCATTGGCTTTGTATTTTGTTATCACTGGTAAGTGTATATTTATAATTCTAAATGAAAAGTTTCTCTAAGTAAAAGTAATAAATGAGTTCTTACAGAAAATTGAGAGAAAGGTTATTTTCTTCTGAGGCCTTCCATGGTGAGGTGGATTTGTAGTCCAAGCCTCTTATTTCACTCTGCCTGCAGCCCCCTCCCTCACCCGTTTTTCAAACGAGGACTCTCACTGGATCCCAGTCAGCATTTCCTATCGATTCAGTTGATCTGGTGAGAAAGAGGAGGGACTGAAACTGTCCAGAACAAGGGCCTCTGTTCCCTCCTGGTAGGAACTGGCAGGGCAGGGCACACAGACTAGGAGCACTGGGTTGTAGCCCTGGCTTCATGTCTTAGTTGAGGGGTGACCTTGAGAAAAATTGATTTTTCTTTCTGGACCATACTCTTTTTTATGTCTGCCTAGAAAATGACATTTAAAGAATCCTTGCAGGCAAAAGATACAGGATTTTGGTTTAGTTTGTTTTTAATATTTTACTATTGTGTGTGTGTGGGGGGGGGTTGTTTGGGCTGCATGTGTGTCTGTGTGCCTCCTGTGTGCCTCATACCCACAGAAGCCAGAAGATGGCATCAGATTCCCTGAAACTATAGTTACAGATGGGTTGTGAGCCACCAGATGGGTGCTGATAATCAAATCTGGGTCCTCTGGAAAAGCAGCCAGTGCTAAGAGCTGACCACTGAGTCATCTCTGCAGCCCAGGATTGTGGTTTTGAGATGAAAGAGAGAACTAACAGCCCAGAAGAGGCATGAAAGTCAGGGTAGACTGTGGTTCTTCAGAGCGATCATTCTGATTGGCAGCTCACCTTCTAAGGGGGAGGAGGCACAGGCGCCTCAGGTGAGAGCCTGGCTGAGAAATGAGTCTCTTCTGTCACCTTCTAAAGGGGAGGAGGCACAGGGGCTCGCTCGCTCAGGTGAGAGTCTGGCTGGGTAATGAGTCTCTTCTGGCCGCTGCCTCGATGGTGCTGTCTAAAGAGGCCTCTGAGCTGACACATGGTATGCTTCCTTCTAGGATAAAAGAGCTTAAAAAAGAGAGGTGGCTGGAAGAGGCGACTGCTGCACCTACAGGTAAAGTCAGAAGCCTTGCTCCTTCCTTCCCTCTGTCCCCATGGCCTCTAGAAGACACATCCTGCTCTTCAGGTCCCTGATGAGAGCCGAGGGTGTGTGGGAATTGAGAGTTGGGGACCAGGGAGAAGCAGAGAAATTTAGTCAGTCCCCTTGTTCTTCAGTTCCCATCTGCAAACTCAACCAAGCACCAGTGGAAACCAGAGTGAAGCTGTTGCTGATATGGTAATGTAGTTAGGCCTGTGAGGTGGGCTTGTGGTTATTGAACACACAGCTTCTTGTCGTCAGTCCTCATCACTTCAGAATGCGGTGCTTTCCAAAAGCAGCTTGCTCTCCTTATTTTACCATTGTGCAAACGTCAGAGAGTGCATTTAATAAAAACCTCTGTGTGTGTGTGTGTGTGTGTGTGTGTGTGTGTGTGTGTGTGTGTATTGCGCCTAGGGCCAAGATGAATGAAACAGTATGATATTAAGTAAATTATGTGGAAAAATGATGTAGGTAGTCTTGAGACTTGACAACGTGAAATTTAGCTGCCTGGATTAAGTAGCATGTGAAAATAACAATAAAATACATAAATATGACAGTGTAGCCATGTGTTATCATGGCCACAAATTACAAACTATACCTGTTATGTAGCTGGCATCCTCACAACTGTGTACTAACTACTCTGTGCTCTAAGTCAAGATGACATCAGTGTCACTAAATAAGAATTTTCAGTTCTGTTGTGACTTTTTGTAACCAGTTCAACTCATGATGACTGAAACATCCTAACAAGGCACATGACTGCATTTCCTAAACAACATAATGTAGCTATTTATACAGCATTTACATCATTTTGGCACTTCAGATCATCTAAAGATGATGTAAAGTATATGGGAAGGTGTGCATGGGTTTATATGCATCTTACAGAAGAGATGTGGATATCTACACTTTGTTTCCCTAAGGAATCACAGTACCAATCCCCTGCAGACACCAAGGGACAGAACTATATAAACTAGAATAGGTTCTGGAGAACTCTTCACTTCAGACTGCAGATGTCTAAGCACATATCCCTGGGAGACTTCTAGAACACATGTTTATTTGCTCATGTGTTTGTATGTTCATGAGTTACATTATTGGGTACCTACTTTGTGCCAGGAAAACCTAGAGCAATTGAAGAGAACTGAAAATGCTCTGTGCTGGGTAGCCCAAGAGAGAGCAGGGGCTGTCCCATTCAGCCAGCGAGGAAGCAAGCAAATGCTGCAGTTGATATGAATGAACCAGGCGCCCAGGTCCAGGGCAGGGTATCTACCATGCCTGTGAGGGCCAAGGGTGCTTTATTGGGCTTTATGTGCATGGTGGATGTTGCAGAGTACATAAAGAACACTTTACAGGCCCTGGAATGTTGGGCTGTAGTCTAGTCTCTGCTGCCAACAATAGGAGATGACAAATGAGTTCAAACAGGGAATGATAAAGCTAGATCTCTAGGAAAGGATGGTGTTAGGTCTCAAGAAATTCCTTTACCCAGAGTCTGGCATTTAGACAAAAGCCAGCATTCCCTCAGGGACTGAAGAAGATAATGCCTAGCTTGCTAAAAATAGTAATTTTCTTTATCTCTGGCAAAAGGGACATATGGCTCTTCTGTTAACCTATGCCTGTAGTGCCTATTAGCATATCAAGGTCTATGCTCTGACTGCTTTTTCCCTCATATCTACAATGAACCTTCTCCTCAGCTATTCCTAGGAGCAGTCATGTCCCCATTTTTTTTTTCATTCAGATAGAAAATGTTTATTTAGGAAAATATTTCAGGAGAAAACTAGCTTAGCTGAGGTGGTTAAAGTGTCGTTGTGACAAGAATTTCCATCCAGGTTTCCCCAAGCAGAATGGGAAACTTGTCAGAGAGAAAAATGTTCTGAACCTCAGAGGAAAGGCGTCGTCCCTTGTCCTTTTCATTGGAGCCCACTAGGGGAGAAAGGAAACTCCCAGCCCACTAGTGTGGCTTTTGTAGTAAAAGCAGACAAGGCAGGAGCTCTGTCGTGGCACTTCTCCAAGAGAAGGCAAGGGACGAGAGCAGGAGAAAAGGAGATGCCCACAGGGGTGCAGCAGGCCAGAGGCGCAGCAGGCTGCGGGAGCCAGAGAAACATGGAGGTGCCCTTGTTGAAGGCCTAGCGGCCAGAGCCCAGAAAGATGAGCGAGGCAAACAATTAGAAAGCAGGCAAGAGGTAGGCAGCAGCTCAAGAATATGACTCTAGAATTTGGAATCAAATTATGTGGTGGCAGAAGCCAGCAGAAACAGACAAATGACTCATACATGCCATAGGAGAGTCGGGTCAGCAGCTTGCTTTGGAGTGACCAGTCCTTTGAGAGGGAACTCGTTTATGCCACTCCTGGGTTTCAGCACCAGAGGAATGAAGAAAGGAAATAAAAGGAAGGAAAGTCTGCTCCTAGGTATGGTTTATTGTAGCTAAAAGGGAGAGAGAGACAGGCAGAGACATCTGGGAGAGTCCAGAGTGAACATGACCCTGAGCCAGGCCATGTGAGGAGAGGAGGGAGGGGAGAGCCAGACCAAGACAAAAAAGCCAAAAGGACCAGTATAGCAAAATAGCTCGATTATATAGGAAAGGGCAGCAGGGGGAAGGGCAGCCCAGCCCCTGGGTCGGGAGCAGGGTATAGCAGCCAGGAGGGTCCTGTAATGTGTAATGTGTAATGTGAGGGATGCTGGGAGAACCTGGCAGCCAGGTCCACTTCAGTATGTTAAATAGGCACCTCAGCCATTTGCCCCAGGTTTGAAACCTATCACTGAGGAAGTTAGATAGGCCCAGCAAGGGAGGGGAAGGGAAGTTGGTGTTTAGTTCTTAGAGGCTGAGTAATCTCACCATGAATCACTAATTTTAGAAGCCACGTGTGATGGTTAATTGTTCTTGTCAATTTGACAGGATTTTAGAATCACCCAGGAAGCACACCTAGTGTGTGCCTATCAGGGTGTGCCTATGAGAACATTTCCAGACAGGTTTAAGTGAGGGGGAAACCCACCCTAAGCATGGGCTAGGTGCCCAGATGGAATAGAAGGAAGTAAAGGAGCAGGAAGCTGGGTGGCCATCAGCAACCATCCCGCTCTTCTTGTTCCCTGTGGTCTCAGTGTGGCCATCTGCCTCATGCTCTCTTCGCCACACCTTCCCAGCCATGATGGACTGTCTCCCACAAACCATGAGCCAAAACAAACCCTTCCTTCCTTGACTTCCTCTGGCCAGGTATTTGAACCATTAAAAACAGCATTTACTTTAGATTTATTTTCTACTCACCTTATTTTCTTATCAGCATTTCAATGGAATGGGCTCAAGTTAAACTTGGTAATTTTTCTAAGGTATGAGTGCAACCTCTATCATTCAGATTTACACAGTTCTTAAAATAGTTCATAGGTACAGAAACTAACTTACCTGATCTAAGCAGAAAGTAAATGTAATAAAAGGCCATTTTGGAGCTCCACGACATATCCAGAGGATACAGGACCAAATACAGAGTCAGAGAAGAACAAAGACTGGACAGAGTCAAGACATTGGCAAAAACCACAGCCCAGATCATTCTTGGCTGAGGAACAAAACAGAGTGTCACAGCCTTCTTAGACAGGTCTCACCCTGGAGCCCAGGATAGCCTTCAAGTCTTGATCCTCCTGACTTTGCCTTCTGAATGCTATAACCACTGATGTGAGACACCAACCAGGATGCCACATCTTACATCACAGCTACTTAAAAGATGCCACCTCTGCCCTCAGAGGGCATCTGCTACCTCTGTCTTCAGTTTCATGAAATTTCTCAACTGTTCAGGTTTTTGGTCCTTTGTGACATGCCTATTTTTTTCCTCTAGCTGGTTTTTGAAATTGTTCCTTTTGTGACTGATTTTTGGTAATTAGACTATAATTAATCTCTGTGTGGAGGACACACATACAAATACAGATTTGTATCCTGCTTAGGATTTGCTGAAAATTTTGTATCTATCAGTATAGTTTTTTTTTTATCAAATTGGATAGATTTTTAGTATTTTTGTTTTGTTTTGTTTTGTTTTTCGAGACAGGGTTTCTCTGTGTAGCTTTGCGCCTGTCCTGGAACTCACTTGGTAGCCCAAGCTGGTCTCGAACTCACAGAGATCCGCCTGGCTCTGCCTCCCGAGTGCTGGGATTAAAGGCGTGCGCCACCACCGCCCGGCGATTTTTAGTATTTTTATTTTCTCCAAAAACCTGTTTCCCCCTCTTCACAGGTTCTAATTGCAGTTACATGGATTTTTAGAGACTGTTAATCTTTATTTTTAACGTATTTAAATTTATTTGTTTTATTCAGGATAAATTCTATGCTGTGTGCATTAGTTCCTTTCTTTCTCCCCTTTTTTTTGGGGAGGGGGGCTTTTAAGACAGGGTTTCTCTGTGTAGCCTTGGCTGTCCTGGAACTCACTCTGTAGACCAGGCTGGCCTTGAACTCAGAGATCCGCCTGCCTCTGCCTCCCAAGTGCTGGATTAAAGGTATGCACCACCACCACAGCCACCAACGTCCGGCATATTAGTTTCTTATTACTGACCTGCTTCCATCACATAGCTCGCGTTTTCCAGAAGTCTATGTTAACAGAACCAATATTATATAGTAGTTTCCATCTAGCTCCTCTCATTCAGTGTAATCACTTCAGATTTTCCATGCTGGCTGTGTCAGTAGTTCTTTCTTGTGCTGTAGTTTGAATGTAGTTTATTCTCTAGAAGTTATCATATTGATTCTCATTATATTGGGGTTAGAAGACAGTGAAACCTTTAAGAAAGAGGTTGATGATTGAATCTCTGGGGGTACTATCTATCATCTATCTATCTATCTATCTATCTATCTATCTATCTATCTATCTATCTATCTATCTATCTTTCCATCCATCCATCCATCCATCCATCCATCCATCCATCCATCCATCCATCCATCCATCCATCCATCCATCCATCTATCTATCTATCTATCTATCTATCTATCTATCTATCTATCTATCTATCTATCTATCTAATCTATCCATCCATCCATCCATCCATCCATCCATCCATCCATCTATCTATCTATCTATCTATCTATCTATCTATCTATCTATCTATCTATCATCTATCTATCTAATTTATTTTAATGTAGTACCAGTAGGGTGTATTTTGTTACAGCAGCAGCAGAAACCAAAATTTAGTTATCTGGTCACACATTAACAGACATTTAAGTTGTTTCCAATCTGGAGACATAAAAACGTTGCCATGAGTGTTTGTATATACTGTGTATCATTGTCAGACATAAGCAAGTCTGAGAAGGTGAGGAAGCTTGCAGGAATCAATCCTTTCTTTCCACCATGTGAGTCTTAGGATTGAATTTAAGTTGTCAGCCTTGGCAGTGAGCAGCTTTACCCACTTTGCCTTCTTGTTGGCCTATCAACTTCTACTATTCTTTTTGTGCACGCACACATACACACAATAATAATAAATATATTTTAAGGCATCCTGGGGTTTTATCTGTAATTGTGTCAAAATCTTACATCAGTTTAGAGAAGCATGGTATCTTAATTGTATTCATTTTCACAGTGCATGAATAGAGTGCAGTTGTGGTATCTGTAGGGAACTGAAAAATACCAAAATCCTTGGGTGCTCCAGAAGGTCTTAGTGTTTTGAAATAGCCCCTCATGCCAGGCGGTGGTGGCGCACGCTTTTAGTCCCAGCACTCGGGAGGCAGAGGCAGGTGTAGCTCAGTGAGTTTGAGGCCAGCCTGGTCTGCAAAGCAAGTTCTAGGACAGCCAGGACTGTTACACAGAGAAACCCTGTCTCAAAAAACAAAAACAGAAACAAACAAACAAACAAACAAACAGAAACAGCCCCTCCCATTCTCTTGTGTCCTTTAAATCGTCTCTGCATTACTTGTGACATCAAGCACCGTGTAGGTAAGATGTAGGGAGGATGAATAGTTGTCATGCTGTGTTATTTATGGACAAAGGAGAAGAAGCCTGTGCATGTTTAGTACAGGCACGGTGTTTTTAATGCAGTTGTCTCGTCATCTAGTGAATGTAGTTTATCTAGTTGAAACTACAGTTGTGAAATGTAAAGATATTGAAGGCTGGATATGCATCTCTTTATTTACTTAGACTTTCTGAAATTCTTTTTAGCAAGACTTTGTGATTTTTACACCTTACATAACTGTAGCATGAATCTTAAAGGGTCTTATTAATAAAATCAAACCTGAGGCCAGTTATTGGGGTGAAATGCTGGAAGATCAGAGAGACAGAACAAGCCACAGCTTCCTCACCTGGCCAGTTCCTCAGCTGGTCTTGTTTCCTCAGACTGGAAGCCTCTGTGTCCTCATCCCAATGGCTCCCAGCTGAACTGCGCTGCTAGAAGCCTGAATGCTTAACCAGCCAAATGCTTAACCAGCCAAATGCTTCTAGTTCCTGGTCCTCACGCCTTATAAACCTTTCTGCCTTCTACCATCACTCCCTGGGATTAAAGGCTCGCTTTCTGGGATTAAAGGCGTGAGTCACCATGCTTGGCTGTATCCCTGAACACATGGATTTCTGCCTAGCTCTGCCTCCCAAGTGCTGGGATTAAAGGCGTGTGCTACCACTGCCTATCCTCTATGTTTAATATTGTGGCTGTTCTGTCTCTGACTCCAGATAAGCTTATTAGGGTGCACAATATTTCAGGGAACACAATACCACCACATAACTATCAGATTTATCTCTAAATATTACATTTTATGCTATTGAAGATGATATTTTAAAATTATAATTTCCAATTTATTGTTGAGTATCTAGAAATGCATTTGATTATCATCCTCATATTCTGCAATCTTATGAAGTTAACGTATTAGTTCTAATGAGTTTATTTTAGGTTCTAGTTTCCTACATATGTAGTCCATGCCTTCTATAAAATTTCACTTCTTCCTGTCTGGATGCCTTTGTTTTCTTTTTCTTGCCTTATCACATTGGCTAGAACTACAACTAATTTGTGAGTGGTAAGAGTGGATGTCCATGCCAATAGAAAAGTCTTTGGCATGATAGAACCTGAAGTTTTTCCATAAATACCCCTTATCAGGTTGAAAAAAACCTTTTCTGTGACTAATGTGTTGAAAAAAAAACATTCATGAATGTACTTTGGGTTTTTCAGTACTTCTTCTGAAGCTGCTGATACGATTGTTTCCTTTTTAAGTACTTTGTTCTCTTTTAGTGAGTTGCATTGATTTGTCCAATGTTGAAATGGCCTTGTGTCTTTGGAACAGACTGTACCTGATGTATGTGGATTTTTATTTGATAAAGTTTTCTCTGGGGTTTTGTGTCTGTTTCCATGAGCAATATTGTTGTGTATTTTTCTTGTAATTTCTTTGTTTTAATGTTAGCTGCTTAGAACGTACTCTCTGCTCTTCTGTGAAGCCATCTATACCTGGTGTTTTCTTCATAGTAAAGTATGGGATTATTTCTTCAGTGGTCTGTATCTTTCAAGGACATTTTAAAAACATTCCAAAAACTCAGATTAATTAGCACAGAATGTTTTAGTCTCCTTTTGTATATTTATATTTTATGAGTTCTTTCTTTGTAAATTTAGTGGAAGTTTTGACACAGGGCCTCGCTATGTAGTCCAAGAGGGGCTCAGACTCCCAACCCTCCTTCCTCTGCCTCCCGAGTGCTGGGATTATCGTAATTGTTGCTGTGCTCAGTTCTTATACTCTTTTAATATCCGTCCTATCTGTTCTAATTTCCTCCAATTTATTCCCAATATTGGTATTTTATGCCTTTTTGGTTTTTTTATTTATCAGCTTAGCTAGAGTTTAATCAGTTTTTTTTGGGGGGCATCCTTTTAAAGACTCAGCTTTGGGTTTTGGTTTTTCTTTTATCCTCATTATTTTCTCTATCCTGCTTTAGGGTTGATCGGCTCTTCCTTTTCTAACTTCTTTTCATTTATTTTATTTTATTTTATTTTTTAGTTTTTCAAGACAGCATTTCTCTGTGTAGTTTTGGTGCCTGTCCTGGATCTCACTCTATAGACCAGGCTGACCTCGAACTCACAGAGATCTCCCTGGCTCTGCCTCCCAAGTGCTGGGATTAAAGGTGTGTGCCACCACTAATTTCTTAAGGTGGTGGCTGGAGTTGTTGATCAGAGACTTCTTTTCCTACAGTCTTTTAAAATACTGCTTCCATGATCCCGTTGCTGCTATAGTTTGAGTGTGAGTGTCCCTCTAAAATTCCTGTGCTTGGGACCTATACCCAGTGTGGTCATATTGAGAAGTGAGCTTTTGGAGAAGAGATTAAACATGAGCACTTCACCCTCACGGGAGGCTTTGATACTCTTAAAAAAGAAGCCGAATGTGGTGCCCTCATACTTTTCTGTCCTTCTGTTCCCCCCACACCTGCAAATTCAGGGTTATTTAATTTGGAAAACATAAGAGAAGGTGCCACCATGGAAACAGAGGTCCCTCACCAGAAGCCAGAGGTGCCACCCATTTCTGCCAGTTCAGCCCCCAAAGCTAAGAAAGGTAAGTTTCTGTTGTCTATAACCTTCCTGGCCAGTGATGTTCTCTTACAGCACTGAGAAGGGACAGAGACCACTGTGGGTTCATTTTTATTCATTTTGATGTCTTTTCTAATTTCCTTTTCCTTAAAAAAAAGTCTGAAAATACATTACATTTTACCTTATTTATTTATTTATTTATTTATTTATTTATTTATTTATTTATTTATTTTTGGTTTTTCGAGACAGGGTTTCTCTGTGTAGCTTTGCGCCTTTTCCTGGAACTCACTTGGTAGCCCAGGCTGGCCTCGAACTCACAGAGATCCGCCTGGCTCTGCCTCCCAAGTGCTGGGATTAAAGGCGTGCGCCACCACCGCCCGGCCAAATTTTACCTTATTTATTACATGTGTTGGGTGTGAGTGTGCATGCCCCGCAACATGCTTGTGGTGGCCAGAAGACAGCCCAGGGTAACGGTTCTCACCTCCCATCATGTGTGTCCTGGGGTTGAACTGAGGTAATCAGGTGGCCCATACAAGTTCTCGTTCATGCTTCAGACACCTAAAGTATTTAGTTCTGCAGAACCCTGCAGCCTTTTCAGGGCTTGTGCCCACTTGGAGGAGCTCCAAGATTGTCACACTGCCATACTTCCCCAAACAAAGAGCCCAGACAACACCAGGCTTTCCTTCCACTCAAGTTCTTGCTACAGAGGACTGCCTTGAGACCTTGACCCTCCAGATCCATGAAGTGGTCATGCGGCTGTGCTGCAGCTCCATACTCAACCCTGAAGCCCTGGAGGCATTGGGGCCCCATGTAGAAGCCCCCAGCAAATAGTCACATGGCACCCTCTATTGTCCTGAAAGCAACCAGGTGACCCAGGCTTGAGAGGGTCTGTCCTCTAAGACCTGAAAGCACCCAAATGACTCTATCCACTGGAGGCCCCTGAAGGTAACCAAGAAGACCTTCCTGAACAGCATGTCTAACACTCCACCCCCTTACAGTTTTTGAGATGCAGTTGAACATCCAGTTCTCAACTTAGCCTACTGTTACCTGAGCAGGTTAGCATGGAAGAACCTTAAAGTCAACTTGTGTAGCCCTTGGATACCAATATTCCTGCTTAAGAGAACTGTATCTAAGCTATTGTTACAATCCTACAACCTCTTCATCCCAGGCAGAGATATCCGATGTCTGCAAATGTGGATTGCAGCCAAAGAAGCTACACAGGTACAAAGCATCCACAATGGATCAAAGAATGAAGTCTATTTTCTATGAAAGCCACTGTTACAGGCTAGATGTGGTAGCATATAGCTGCAATCTTAGTATTCAGGAGACAGAAGCAGGATAAGTGCAACAAGTTTGAGAGCAGTGTGGTCTCTATAGCAAATCCTATGTCAACCAGTCAACCAGTGCTATATAATGAAACGCTGTCTCAAAAAACAAAACAAAACAAAAAGCCACTCTGCAGTGTTGATAGAGGCAACTATTGACCCATCACATTCTTTCCTGTAGAAATATAAGAAGGATGATAAAACAATTATACGACAATGTAATTCCTCAAGATGTACAAAGTAACACTTAGCAACAGACCCTAGTGGAAAAGGAAATAAACAGATTACTTAGAAAGAATTCAGAAAAGTGAGCTTAAGGAAACTTAGTGAGATAAGAAGACAGTTTATGATATGAATGAAAAACTCATCAAGGGGTATAGCATGAAAAAGAATCAGTAAGAAATACTGGATCTGAAGAACTCAATAAATGAAATTTAAAGCATGGTAATGAGCTTCAACATAATTGATCAGGTAGAATAAAGAATTTCTGAGCTTAAATAATCCAGTAATTTTTAAATGGAGAACACTTTGTGGATTTATGAGACAGAATTATATAAGCAAACATACATTATAGGTATTTCAGAAAAGGAGCTAAGGGAAGGCATAAAAACATCTTTTCATTGGACTGGAGCGATGGCTCAGCAGTTAAGAGCACTTATTATTCCTTCAGAGGCTCTACATGGTGGCTTAGGACATCCATAACTGCAGTTCCAGGGAATTCAGTACCTTCTTCTGGCCTCTGTTGTCACGGCGTGCATACATATATTCAGGTAGTCACATGAATAAAATAAAAGCTAAAATATTTTTAAAGAAATAATGAAAAATCTCTTCAGTAAAATAAATTGCTAGAAACTTTCCAAATCATGGGGGAAACTGTCCATAAGGCCCAAGAAATTCAAAGGACACCTTAATAAATTTGACAAAAACATCCTTTCTGATTTGTATTATGGTCAAACTGCCAAATGACCAAGACCAAAAAACTCTAAAAGCAGTAAAAGAAAAGCATTAAATACCTTAGAAGATTAACAACAGACATCTCAACAGAAACATTAAAGGTTGGAGGAGAATGGGATATGTTCAAAGACCCAAAGAAAAAAATATCAAGTAAAAATAGCATGGATCTGGGCAGTGGTGGTGCACACTTTTAATACCAGCACTCAGGAGGCAGAGGCAGGCCAATCTCTGTGTGTTCAAGACCAGCCTGATCTATATATTGAGTTCTAGGACAGCCAGGGCTACAGAGAGAAAACCCTGTCCCAAAAAAACCAAGACAAACAAACAAACAAAGAACAGCATGGGTCAACAAAGCTGCCCTTCAGAAGTGAAGGAGAGACACAGACCTCCCAAGACAACTAAAACCTGAAGGCATTCAGCGTTATTAGACCAGCCTTATGAGAAATGCTAACGGGAGCCTACAACAGAAGCAAAAGATAATAACCATCACAAAAATGTGCAAAACTCAGCAGTGGAGTAGATGCACGAAAGAGAAAGGAAACCAAGTCCCATGAATACAGGAACCCACCAGAGCACAAAGATGGACAAGAAAGGAACAAAGGATATACAAAACAACCAGAAAAGTTAACAGAACAACAGAAGAATGTCTTTAATTATCAGTGATGACCTTGAACGCAAATGGATTGAAATCTCCAATTTAAAGACTGACTAAATAGATTTAAAAAAAATCAAACAAGGCTCTCTGGAAAACCAGCTGGTGCTCTTACCCACAGAGCAATCTCTCCAGCCCCTGGAAAAACAGAGATACACTGCCTATGAGAAATTATCTTTACTGGTAAAGAGATGCATAGGCTGAAAGTGAAGGGATGGAGAAGGACTTACCATATAAGTGGAAACTAAAAGGTGAGCAATTATGTTCCATCAAACAGACTACTTAAACAAATACACTAAAAAGAAAGTCACTTTTTAACAATAACAATAGTTACTAATTGTAGTCACAGTAACAATAATATTAACAGTAACAATAATAACTGGATCAATTCAAGAAAAGGAGGTGTAATCATAAATGTATATATGTACCCAGTGCTGGAGCAACCGATTACAAAGAGCAGACAGTGGTTATGAGAGAGGATGGACTGCAGTCCACCACCACCACACATTCATCTATGAACAGACAGATCGTCCACACACAAAATCAGTGGACATTAGAATTAAACCCTGTAATAGACTGAACAGACCAAGGAGTTGCAGAACATCATGTCCCACAGCTACTGAATATGCCTTCTTCTCACCCACACACAGAGCATTTTCAAGGATAGCTCATAAAAGTTAGACAAAAACAAGTCTCAACAAAATTTTTAAATTAAAATCGTAATATATATCTTCTTTGACATCAATAGAATAAGACCAGTAATTAACAAGAGTAATTTTTAAAAAAAGGAAAGAAAGAAAAGCAATAACAAGCAAACCTAAAATTAGTAGAAGACAAGAAATAACAAAGATCAGAGCAGAACTGAGACTAAAATACACAAATAATCAGTGAGCTCAAATTAGCTTCTTGAAAAGATAAAAGACCCAGTTTTTAAATTCAACAATGAAAATTGAAACATCATAACTTAGCATCACAGAGTGAAAGGGATCATTGGGGCAATAATGGACAATTATGTACAGCAAATTGGGATAACTAAAACAAACAGACTTCTGGGCACAGGCAACCACCAAAATTGAACCATAAGGACATGGAAAACCTAAAACAATAGTGAGTATTGAGACTGAATTGGAAATGTAAGTCTCTTGTATTAATTCACTAGTTGCTGTGATCAAATACCTGACCAAGCAAAAGCCTTTAATGGAGGAAGGGTTTATTCAGCATGTGGTTCAAGGTGATGCAGTCCCTGTGGGCAGGGAAGGTGTGGTGGATGCAGTTTGAGGAAGCTGGTCACGTTGCATTTCTGGTCAGGAAGCAGATATTGATGAATTCTAGTGTTCAGCTAGCTTTTTCTTGGATTTGCAGTCTGAGTCCTCAACCCATGGCATGGCACCACCCACATTTAGGGTAAGTCTTCCTACCTCAGTTAACCTAATTTAGATAACCCTTGACAAACACACCCAGAGGTGTGTTTCCAAGGTGATTTGAAATCCAGTCATGTTGACAGTAGAGATTAACCATCACATCTCCAAAGGAAAGTTGGCGGCTTAATGGCTTTACTCCTGAATTTCATCAAACTTCTGAAGAACTAATACAACTTCTTCATGAACTATTCCAAAGAATTGAAAGGGAGGGAGCCTTCCAAACTCATTCTAAGAGGCCAGCATTGCTCTGAATCCAAAGATAGACCAGGCTACAACAACAAAATTCAAAATACCAATACCCCTGATTAACATAAATTCATATTGGGGTAATCAACTGCTCTGTGATTGGATTGGAGGCCAACTCCACAGAAGGGAATACACACCTCAACTATAAACTTGGTCAAAAGCCTATGGCTGAGGAATTCATGGGTCCAAAGGAAGAACATACTACCATTATTTCCCGAGATGGATAGATGCTGTCAATGTCCTTCTAAATACTTAGTTTATATCACTAGACTAGTGCCACCCTCAGCCTGGGGAAGAAAAATTAATTTTTTCAGCAGGCAATAGTTAATGTAGAGATGCAAAACTGGTCAAAGTGCTGACAGTAAGTGACTGTTAAGTGATTGCCCCTAAATGGGACATTTGTCTCAACCCCTCAAGACTCAGAAACATCAGTGAAGAAGGATAGGAAGAATGTGAGAACCAGAGGATGGGGCAGAGAGCTGTGAAATGCTGTCTTCTGGACCTGCCTCCCCACTGCAGTCCAGAACTCGGGTAGCTATGGTTACCTTGTACAAGACCTACACAAGATCAAGCCAGTCAGTAAACATTCCGGCACGTGTAGAGAAGGGACTTAGTGGTTCCACCCATAGCTGAGGAGATATTGACAATTGATGGCTAATAGGGATGGAGGTGTGACTTCAGGAAGGAGGCCAGGCTCCAAGGAATGGCCCCAGCACCCTTGCATATGCAGGCAAGACTAATTGGCCTCAATGAGCTATTTTTAAAAAACAGAAGAGAACAGTAAGTTGAGAGGAAGAAGTATTGGGGAGGGTCTGGGGGGAGTCTTATGGGGAATTTGGGTTGGGTATGATTAAGATACTTTATATGCGAATGAAATTGTCAAAGAATAAATAAAAATATATTTAAAAAGTGAACTATATCTGAGTTACTACCTATAGATAGGTAGTTACTATGACCTGGCTACATACCACATACATGTATTAAAATGCCACTGTATACCCCATATATACTATTTTGATATGTCAAAAAACTGAACTTGTTTGTTCCAAATATTAGAGGATTTTCCAGATGTGTTTGGGGGAATTCTTAGTGGAGGCTTGGGTTGAAGCTCAGGTTTTTTTCTTGCTAAGCCCACATTCTAGTCCTGAGCTATACCCACAGCTCCAACTTCTCCAGACATGTTGCTGTTGTTTTCTAATTTAATTTTATATTTCCAGAGAATATACTTGGAATGATTTTAGTATCTATCCATCTATCTGTTTGTCTATCTTTTTTTTTTTTTTTTTTTTTGGTTTTTCGAGACAGGGTTTCTCTGTGTAGCTTTGCGCCTTTCCTGGAACTCACTTGGTAGCCCAGGCTGGCCTCGAACTCACAGAGATCCACCCGCCTCTGCCTCCCGAGTGCTGGGATTAAAGGCGTGCGCCACCACCACCCCGCCTGTTTGTCTATCTTAAAGACAGGATCTTTTATGCCTAGAATATAGCCTACCTTTATAGATTTTTCTCTGTTTATATGAAAATAATGTGTTTTGTAATTGGACAGGGTATACTATGAATATTAATTAAGTCAATAGTAAAACAACCTTCATTATTTTCAGTAATAGTATTATTCTGAAATCTAATTAATATGATACTAATAGAAACCCTGACTTTTCATTAGTGTCAGTATGAGCTATCTTTTAGAAGCATTTACCTTTATCTGTGTTTTTAATATCTAAAATGAGCATCTTGCAGGAAGCATACAGTTGGAAATGAGCGTCTCTCCTTGAGTTATTACATTCTTCTTTATTTAGGTCCCACAATTCCTTACTATATTGTTAGCTATTAAATAACTTTAACAAGTATTTTCTTTATACTTAACCCATGTTTAAAGTTGATTTTCTACATGAAGGTAGATCTGAATTCCCTGGCTCCCCACTATTAGTTTTTCCATCAACAAAGTAGAAGAATGTATTTGGCCTCTAGTATGTGACATTTTTCTGGGTATTGGGAACATGATGGTAAGCAAGTCAAAGTTCCTCCTAGAAACTCCTATTTTTGAGGGATAGATTGAAACGGGGCCTCACTCTGTAGCCCAGGCTGGCCTCAAACTTGTAATCTCTCCTACCTTAACCTCCTAAGTGCTAGGAATTTAGGAGTATGACATCCCAGCTGGCCACTTGAAGCCAATGTCAGTCCCGCCTTCTGAGCACTTCCCTGGATCACACAATCATTTTTCTGTGTCTGGAGGAACTGCAGGGTTATCTGTAAAATTTTCACAAAATTGTGCAGGGATTGGAAATTTAGAATAAGTCCATGGTGGGTTGGAAACAATTCTAACATACAAGCAATGACTGAGCTCACTATATAGCAAACAAAAATCTGGAGGATGACAGCCGAGAAATCTGTTTATCTTTTCTCTCACCCACAGAACTTAAGGAAACAAAGAATAAAAAAGGAAAGTTGTAGAAAAACTCTGGCCACCTTCCGGCCATCATGGAGCAAAAATCAAACCAAACTGAGATAATCAAGCACTCTACTTCACAGCAGTCTTCAAAGAGGAGGCTCTGAAACCACCAGATTTTCCCCAGTGAGAGCACTGACCCATTAGGACTTGCCAAGAAGAACCTCAACCATCAGTATCTCCCCAAAGGAGATGTTAGTGTCATACCACTAGTAACCCCCATGGGAATACTATACTTCAAGGGCTCCCCAAAGAGGACATTGCTCTGTCAGGGCTCCCCAAAAGAACCTTGAACCACCAAAGTCCCCTAAAAGGGATGTGAAATCACTAATGCTTCCCCCAAAAAGACCGTGTCTTCCAAGGAGAATATCAAACAACCAGTGTTCCTATAAGGAACAAAAACCCTCCCAGTTCCTGTTTAGGGGCTCACTAAGCAGAATCCTTACTGAACAGCACGGTAGCCCAGGTATAGCTAACGCCTCCTCTCAGGAATCTGTTTATGTGCTATACTTCTCCTCTATCATGTCTTCCTTCCCCCACTGGAGAAAATTTAACCTCACCCTGCCCTGCCCTCTTCTTCTTCCTCTCTATGTCTAAGTATGGTGATGGTAGGGTGTGGTCAGGAAGGCTCACACAGGGGCCATTGAGGTTTTCAGGAGCAACACTCCAGCCCAACCTCTATAAGGAGTGCACCTCAGGAGACCGGCCAGGGCAACCAATGATGCATGGCCATGAACCTGGAGCTGGTTGCTCTCTGGGTTTGCAGGTTGTCTCATCTTATACTTCTGTTGTGTTTCCTGCTGAAGGAGTGGCTGGTCACTTGAGCTTGTAAATTAATAAAGGCAACTTCTCAGGAAGCCAGTGTGTTGTTCGCTCCCCTCTGTGGTCACCCAGGCTAATGAAGACTGTGGAACTGGTGCCTTAGTGATATTTTCTTCAGCCATGGAAGGAGAATTGGCATGGACATGAGCTGGGCAAAGCTCTCAATCCCACCCTCATTTTCTGATGTGCGTGCAGTAGGTTGCTTCCTAATGTTTACAATTCATGCTCCGGCCGGGCGGTGGTGGCGCATGCCTTTAATCCCAGCACTCAGGAGGCAGAGCCAGGTGGATCTCTGTGAGTTCGAGGCCAGCCTGGACTACAGAGTGAGTTCCAGGGAAGGCGCAAAGCTATACAGAGAAACCCTGTCTCAAAAAAACCAAAAAACAAACAAACATATAATTCATGCTCCCATAGCACTAAATAAACAGCCTTGGCCTTCTTAGGAAAACAGAGCTGAGAACAATCATCGGAAGTCCCTCTGTCTGGGAGCCCACTGTTGGAAATAGTGAGTTGAGTTCTGTGATGTGACCTTCACCCAGTGTTAGCAACAGTGAGTTGAGTTCTATGATGTGACCTTCACCCAGTGTTGGCAACAGTGAGTTGAGTTCTATGATGTGACCTTCACCCAGAGTTGGCAACAGTGAGTTGAGTTCTGTGATGTGACCTTCACCCATTCATACTCCCCCTGGACCTCACCCTTCTGCCTCAGCATGATGATACAGGGTAAACTATCCCCTCAACTTCTCCCTGGGCCAGATTTATCCTGGTTAACCGTGAAGCCATGTGAATGTTGTAGGGCAGGCCGCCTCCCTCCTCCCCAGCAGCCACAGCATCACTCCATAAAAGGAGGCTGCTTGGTCTGGGACCCCCATTTGTACAGCCAGCTGCTCTAGCCTCACGTGTAGTGCAGCGATCAGGAGCAGCACCCCTGGGGGGGGGGCACACACACAGGCAGGGCTGGCCTGGATGCTTAAGGTGATGTCTCAGAGAGATCCTGATGGACGTCCCAAACATTACGAGCTCAAAGGGATTCTCACTGTCACATCTGTAACTACTCACTCCAGCCACTGTCCTGTCTGAAACCCCTGCTCCAGATCTACCCAGTCCCTCCCAGACCTTACTGTTTCGTTCTGGTCACAAAGCACCATCACAGGATGTAAGCATTTCACCCAAGGAAGTAGTATTATTCTTAGGTATGTCTTGATAAACCAAGGAGAAACTTCTGGAACAATGTGAGGGCCATTCTGCCTCCACTGGCCCTAGTTAAGATCCAGGAAGTGATCCCTCTCCTAGACTCTACCCTCTACACACACACACACACATACTTTTATACACATACACACACACACACACATACTTTTATACACATACACACACACACACACTCACACACACTTTTATACACATACACACACACACTCACACACACTTTTATACACACACACTCACACACACTTTTATACACACACACACTTTTATACACATACACACTTTTATACACACATACACGCACACTTTTATACACATACACACACACACACACTCACACACTCACACACACTTTTGTACACATACTTGAGCTTGCCCTTCTCTGACCAGTGTCCATCATTTTCCCCAACCCCACCTGGTCTCAACTGTTCTTTAAAGACTCAAGGACAGCCGGGCGGTGGTGGCGCACGCCTTTAATCCCAGCACTCGGGAGGCAGAGGCAGGCGGATCTCTGTGAGTTCGAGGCCAGCCTGGACTACCAAGTGAGTTCCAGGAAAGGCACAAAGCTACACAGAGAGACCCTGTCTCGAAAAACCAAAAAAAAAAAAAAAAAAAAAAAAGACTCAAGGACAACTTGGCTTAAGTATGCCAAAACCCAAATGCAGAGCAGCTTGGTCAGGCAGATGGAAGAAGTCGCTCTACAGGCCACTCCCCTACAGGTCTGTATCCTGACCCCACGTTCTCTCCCGCAGCAAAGACCAACACAAGACCAGAGGGTAAGACACATGCTTTATGCCCGCAGGTGGTCAGGGAGATTTTAGCAGGGACCCGGCATGTAACTGTCACACCCAGAAGTGATCCAGGTACAACCAGGAGGCTTTGTCCAGACTCAGGAGGTAGTCTAGGAGGGCTTCCTGGAGCAGATGACAATGAAGGAGTCTTCCAGGCAGGCCTCAGTGGTAGTGCTCAAGGCAGGGGCCAGTGCTGAGGACTCTGATCCCAGTCTCCTGAGTTTCAGAGCATCATTTCAATGCACATATGGTTAGGTTGTTCCTAGGATGGAGACAGCCGAGTTGTCCTTGAGTCCTCTTCCCATCAGTACACAGAAATTCAAAAGAGGTCACTTGACGGAGCTGCTGTGAATCAGGAGCCGTGTCCAGGGAGCACAGGCTCTTACACCAGGAGACCACAGCAAAGCAGGGTGAAGCAAACCCAGGCACCAGAGGAGGGTGCAGGGAAGTTCTGACCTCATGGCAGACAGGTCAGAGCCCAGCAGATGTGGCCAGCCGAGCCTCCCTACCTAGACGGCCAGGGCCTGCGCCAGCACCTCTTCCGTTCACCTGGCGCTCCTGGAGTTCCTCTGTTTGCTCATGGCTGTGAGCATCTGGCTGATGTAGGAAGTCAAGAGATCATCCATTTTGTAGCCCTGGAACCAGGGGTGAGGAAGTAATCAGGGCCCATAGAGGAACGTGCCAGCCCCTCACACACATGACTCTTAGGACGCTGTAGCGGGCACAGTGCAGAAACAAAGCAACTCTGTCCCCATCGATACACTTGAGGAACTGGGTTCATCTTGCCATCGTGAGCCCTGGGCTCGTGGTCCCTGTAATTCTGGACGCCCCCCTCCAGGAGTGACTGCGAACACTACCAGTTAAGCAGCATTTGGAAGTGTGGCTCCTCTAGGAGGAGGTCTCAGTGCTAACAGCTCCTCTGTTACACTTGGGCTGACAGCCCATATCTACCTGCTCAATCTCCAGATACTAAAACAGCAGCTGAATGAGCGATTTGTTCCTCCACCCCAGAATGAGCACTTTCCCCAGACTAGGCTCCAAATAGACCCAACCAGGATAGGTAGGGACCCATGCCAGGCACTAGGAAGTGCTCTCACCAGTGATGTCTCACAGAGCAGTTTGCTCCCACGGACCAAGTTCCCAATGGTGATGTGGAAGTAGGTGTTGCCGCTACTCCAGTTGGAGATCTTGGTGAAGGGGTGAGTAGTCAGAATGTCCTGGGAGAGCAGGAAGGCACACAGCTGCACAGCATGGCCCTCTGGCTTCAGTAACCCCTGCTCCAGCCTGCACACACCCCCGCACAGAAGTCTGGGCCCTCACACGAGGACAGGAACAAGAGGGAGAAGCCAGCTGTGTGTGGAGCTGCCAGGGAGCTTCCCTTCCATGCCTTGCCTTGGACACCCAAGGAAGCCCTGGAGGCTGCTGGGTGCTTAGGGCCCAATACAGAAACTTAAGTGGCCTGAGAGCACTGGCCACTGTTGGTCTGAATGAGATAGCCCAGGTGAGTTTAAGGAGAAAGTGGGACAGAGAAAAAACAGAAAAGAACCTTGGAAGGACACAGTATACTTGGAATGTGTAGAGCAGAAGCCCAAAACTGTCTGCAAAAGGGTGACGAAGCCAGAGAGCCCATGTGACCACGCTGCCATGCAGCTAGTGGAAGATGACTGTCATTAGTGATTTTCACCAACTGTTCAGGAGCACAGCATGGGGGCACATAGTGGGACTGGCCTTTCTAGTGCATGAGCACAGCTACTCCTGCATATGATGCACTATTTACCATCGTGACCGGATGGGCAGAGAACATTTTGGAAAGAGGTGGCAGTCTGTGGCATCCAGTGACACTGAGAAACTGAGCATTAAAAAGACTTTGTGGAACTTAGCAGCAAGAATTTGATGGTAAGTTGAAGGTTACAGTTTTGGTGGAGCAAATGAACAGGTCAATGGAGCAAGCACAGGCAGCCTTTCGAGATGGGTACCCAGGGGCTCTGCAGTGGGGACAGTGGATGAAAGGGCTTATTATGCCTGGGACCTTGGTTGGTCCCCCCGACCCTGCACTCTCCTGCCCTGCTCACCTTGGTTCTGGGATCGATGAGGCTGACCCCGTACTTGTTAATGGCAATTAAGAGAATCTCAGGGAAGTTTGGTTCTGTAGTTTGCTAGCAAGGAAAACAGAGACACCGTCAGATGGGGGTTCAGAGTTTGGAGACAGGCCTCAGGCCAGCCTCGCCAGGACAAAATCAACCTGGCCTGCTGCCTGTGTGGAGCCAGAGGCACCAAGGCCCTGCCAGTCCTGCCGTGACCGCCTGGTTTCTGCCTCTGCCCACAGCTCACGGGTCCCCAGCAGAGGTTCCACCCTTTCCCTCTTGCTCTCCTGGGAGGTTTTGCTATGTCCTTTCTCTCAATCCAAAAGTTTCCCAGTGGCCAGAGCAGCCATATGGTGCTCTTGTCCCAGTCCCAAACCTCCAGGGCCCATTGTCCCCTGAGGAGACCCTGACCTTCACCTGCTTGCCACCTGCTCTCTCCACCCTGAGCCATGCTTAACCTTTTTCATTTCCTGCCCAGATCTGAGCTCTCAGGCCTGTGGGCTCTGTCTACACAGGGCCCTTGGCAGAGGATTTCCTGGAAAGCCCAGCATCGCCTGCTCCAGGAAGCCACCCTAAACTACCTCCTCACCCTGGGCACAGCCTCCTCCTCACCCCAGGAACAGCCTCCTCCTCACCCCAGGCACAGCCTCCTCCTCACTCCAGGCACAGCCTCCTCCTCACCCCAGGAACAGCCTCCTCCTCACCCCGGGCACAGCCTCCTTCCTCCTCACCCCGGGCACAGCCTCCGCCTCACCCCGGGCACAGCCTCCTCCTCACCCCAGGAACAGCCTCCTCCTCACCCCGGGCACAGCCTCCTCCTCACCCCAGGAACAGCCTCCTCCTCACCCCAGGAACAGCCTCCTCCTCACCCCAGGAACAGCCTCCTCCTCACCCCAGGAACAGCCTCCTCCTCACCCCAGGCACAGCCTCCTCCTCACCCCAGGCACAGCCTCCTTCTCACCCCAGGCACAGCCTCCTCCTCACCCCAGGAACAGCCTCCTCCTCACCCCAGGAACAGCCTCCTCCTCACCCCAGGCACAGCCTCCTTCCTCCTCACCCCAGGAACAGCCTCCTCCTCACCCCAGGAACAGCCTCCTCACCCCGGGCACAGCCTCCTTCCTCCTCACCCCGGGCACAGCCTCCTCCTCACCCCAGGCACAGCCTCCTCCTCACCCCGGGCACAGCCTCCTCCTCACCCCGGGCACAGCCTCCTCCTCACCCCGGGCACAGCCTCCTCCTCACCCCGGCACAGCCTCCCTCCTCCTCACCCCGGGCACAGCCTCCTCCTCACCCCGGGCACAGCCTCCAGATCTGCTACCTCACGAGGGCCCACTATTACAGTACAAACCACCCTCCATCACTCTTGCCTATATGTATGACCATCTCTCTTGGTAGGCCAAGCTTCTGGTCCTTCCTAGTGGGTCAAATTAAGAAAGCTGCTCCTTTCTGTGCCAGATGTTCAAGGCAATCACTGCCACCTTCATTCCAGTCTCTGCTGTCTCACTCCCAACCCTTTGCACCTTCCTGCCCTCTGAAGATCTCCTGAAGACATACCTTCACCTCGAAGAAGGCTGAGCCAAAGGTGGGCCACTTGAAGATGAGCTTCAGGAAGGCTAGCTTGGCCTCCTCTTTGGACTTCCCTGCATGCTTGTTGAAGTAGGCGATGATGGACTGTGGGGGAAGTGAGTCAGGTGCGCCACTCACAGCTCTGCTTCTGCCTGTCTACACTGTCAGACCCAGGCATGGCATAGACAGTGTTGCCAACTACCGTGGTCCCCACTTAACACAGCCAATTGGCTTCTGACCCACCCCATGCAGACAATCCGGAGGGTATCAATTAAATTCAGGTCACCTACAAATCAGGATGGGACAAACTAATACCAGAGGACCATGAAGTCCTTTGGGTGGGGACCAGAGAATGAAGCAAATAGGGATGGAATAAAGGGTGCCCTCATCACACAGGAGGGGCCTTCCCCTTAGCTGCTGGCCAGAACTTGCTGCCCCGACTCCTGGGATACCCAAGGTCCCACTCTGGGAGGCCCCATTCCCACTGCTCTTCTGTGTTTACCCGCTTCCAGTCATCAGGTGAGACCTGCCGGATGAGGTCCTGGGGCACCAGCTCCCTTAGCAACTTGGGGATGCTAGGGAAGTAGGACTTGTCCTCTTCAAACTTGACCCTGTAGATGAGCGCGCCCAGCTGCAGCACCTCCTCCCGAGTGCACTTGTGGTAGCCTCGGAGATACTTGGGCAACTCCTGCCAGAAACAGAGCAGGTGGCAGGCATGGCCAAACCAGAAGAGGGGCTCCTGCAGTCCCCCTACATTTGGGCCCAGCACTTCCTCTGCCTCAGCTGACCCTGCTTCCTCACAGGAGATGCACAGGACAGGAAAGACGTTTCACAGTCTTAACACCTGGTAGTTTGAAAGCAGAGCCATGTTGGAGCATTGTCTACCGCCCTTCCTACAGCCAGTGAGCTGGACTAGTGGATGAACCTGAGGCAATTCCACATCCCTCCTCTCCTGGACCAGGCACCCCGGGTTTGAATGAGGGCAGTCCTTGCTCCCAGATCGTCATGCTCGGCACCACAGCAGCCACCATCCCCTTCTCCACCTCCCAGGAACCCTGGCTTGTTTCTCACTCAAGGCTAAGCAGGCTGCAGCCCAGAGCACTGAGCAGCAGTCACACAGAGTGGGAGCCCAGTTCCTCCAGCTGTGTGACCCCAACTGTATCACTTGGACTCTCTGTGTTTGTTCCTCCAAAATAGGAACATGCTGATTTTAAGGGGTTACATGGAAGGGCAGAAGGAATGAAAGGCAGACGCTCTGCCTGAGAGCATCCCTCCAGGTTTCCTGTCTGACAGTGTCTACAGAGCCCAAGAAGGCTCGGATGGACTCAGCCACACCAGCAAACACCTGCATCCGGAGGATTCAGAGCATGGAGGAGCCTGAGCTAGCAAGGACAAGGACCACAGAAGAAGACTCAGTCAAGCCTTCAGGACTGGAAGAGGATGAGACAAGGTCTGAGTTCATACAACTGTCTGGAGACTCAGTGGTCTCAACAGGTGGCCTTTTGAAGCAGCGGCTGTAAGGCTTGTCTGTCAAAGGCACTCTCTAGCCTCACATGGAAGCCACCAGGCCAGTGGCCCATGAAGCAGAGGGAACAGAGGTCACAGTGCAGCTCACCTGGTAATAGTGGAAGATGGAGTCTGCCATGGGGTCCTTGCCTGGCACTGTGGTGGTCCACAGCTTCTTCATGAAGAACACCTGGTAGGTGAGTGAGGGCACCATTCCTATGGCACAGGGCAGTTGGTCACATGGAGTCTCAGCAGAAAAGGTTCCTTGACTCTACCAGCCTGGCACCAGCCCCAGAGGAGTCCCTTACATGGCTAACCAGTGGGCTTTGCAGCCTGGCCCAGAGCCAGCATGTCCCTGTGTTCATGCTTCTAGCATGGCAGAGCCCAGCCCCTTACCATCCTTGATGGGTCGTGCTTTCTTTATCCAGTCTGTGAGGTGTCGAACAAAGTCAAAGAAGAAGTCATTCTCAGGGACACTGATGACCTGGGGATGAAGCCATGGCAGTGCATTGGCTTCGGTTCTGATTTGCCCACCGATATTCCTGTCAGCTACTTCTCTGGAAAGTCTCCACTCCTGGCCAGCGGGGCTCAGTGTGTCAATCCCACCCACACTACCTGTGCCTAGTCAGCATCTCTGGAACGCCGGCCTCCTGCCTGGAATGGCATCATCCCACCTAGTGCCTGGCACACCAAAAACTGCCCAGACCCAAAGCAACATGGCCAAGAACAAGATCTAGTCTCAGCCTCAATTGTCTCTGGCATCTGTGTCCAGCTCCTCCCACAGGCTCTGGACCAAGGACCTTGTAGACATTGTCTCTGGGTCCCCATGTTCAACACAGCGACAGTCACAAAGTGAGACAGAATGAACACACAGAGCTGTCAGTGATCAGTAGAAGGGGACATCCAGTTCTCCCCTCAGGATGCTTGAGGAAGCCTTCCTTTGGAAGGTTTTACAGCTGACTTATGAGACCTTTAGGGAGAGCACACCTGGATCTGGGTCCTGCAGTGTGATCATGGATAAGTCACCTAACCTCTCTGATGAAGCAGTAACGGGCATTCTACCCTCTGAAGGTTAATTCAAAGGTGAATTTGCTGAGGGGACAAAGTCAATGAGCCCTGTGGGTTCAGAGCATGGGGCACCTGGGCATGTGACTCTCAGAGTTTTGCAGCTGTGTGTAGTGCCTCAGAGGACAGAGCTTTAGGGGCAGCTGTGCCATGTAAGGGGAGCTTTCTTGCCATGCAAGAAGGAGGTGGGCAGTCTGATACTCCATGCACCTGCCTCCTTCCTCCTCTCCACCCCCTGTAGGTTCCTGGGGTCCCAGGAAGTCTCCAAAAGTTGGGCAGACCCACCTTGTCTGCGATTTTGACAAAAAGGCTGAATCCCTCGGAAGATTTGAGCAGCAGCCTGCTGGCGATGTTCTGACAGAAGTCCTTGGCCTTGGTGCTGGACTCCACCTCAAAAGCCTAGGGGTAGCACTCACTTGACTTCTGCAGGGCCCTTCCCACACCTCTGCTCTCCTCCTACCCACGCTCCTCCAAGACCCCTGCCCTATTGGGTTGCCCTGGTGGATCCAGAGCTGCATGTAGAAAGCAAAAGGCCACTCCCACCTGGGTCTTCCCAGATCTCATTGTCGCTGGCCCGCCCAGCAGGACCAGGCCTGGCAGGACCAGGCCTGGCGCTGTCCTCCAGGTCCAGGCCTGGATAGTGAGAACAGAGGCAGGAACTCACAGGCAGCATATGTGTCTGTGTGTGGGGGGGGGGTGGGGGGTGGGGGGGGTGGGGGGGGCGACTTGAAAAGGGAAAAGCAGCCCAGACTGTAAGAAGATGTGAGAGGGGGTGGAGTTTGAGGGACAGAGGAGAGATGGGATGGAATACAGGTGGGAAGGATTCTGGGAAATTTCTGAGTTTGCCACAGAACCTCCTGTGGCATCTCTGAGTCTCCGGGATCCAAGTTAAGATGTCACACTCAGAACAGGAAGCCTGACTGTGGGGGCAGAGGGGTGTCTGTCCGTCGGCTTTTGGTCAAGTCCTGGCTCTACCCGAGGGCAAGAGAATGAGATGTGAAGGTGCTGGGTTGTGTTAGCGACACCATGTGCAGGCTGAGGAAGCTTGACGCTGTCGTTCGGGTGTCAGACCCACGTGCAGGGCCCCTCACCTCATCAGTGTCATCGGGGAAGTAGACCTTGTGGAAAATCTGGGTAGTCTTGTGCTGGATGGCCTCCACCTCCACCAGATGTGGAGGGTACTTCCGGGACCCATTTCTGAAACATGGAGGGAGAGGGAAGGGTAAGCATGTCCATCAGGCTGGGGATGAGAGGAAACGAGAGACTGGCCCCAGCCTGAACCCCATCTTCATGCCCAACAGTGGGCTCCGTCATGTGGCCTCCCAGAGCCCCGAGTTCCCACCCCAGGACGTGGGACAGTGCCTGGAGCGAGGGGAGGGGAGCGAGAGCGAAGGGTGTGAGTGAGCTTGGCAGAGTCCACAGTGGGGCCCAGGGCCCACCTTCCCAGTCTCCAGGAGCCGCCGGGCTCCCCGGTGTGGCCAGCACGAGCTACAGCTGCTGCCACTGTGAAGCTGGGGAACTCAGGGACAGGCCCCACACTGAGTGCTCATGTCCTCACCCCCAAGGGTTTGCCCTACAACGGGGTGTGGCCAGATTGCCCCCCCCACCTCGGACCTCCCCCCCCTCCCCCCTCCCCCCCCCCCCCCCCCCCCCCCCCCCCCCCCCGACCTCAGCGCTTTCTGGAGCCGCTGCAGGCAGTCGAGGGCCAGAGGACAGTGCTTGCGGGACTGCAGGAACCGCTGCACGTGGGGCAGCAGGATGTTGCTGGGTGGGAAGAGGCCTGTGCACAGCCAGAGAAGCTCCCAGCCCCGCTCTTCGCTGTACCTGTGAGAGGACGACCAGAGGCAGTTACGGGAACCTGCGCATCCTGGAGCTACACCTTCTGTCCAGGGACCAGAAGACACGCATCCATGACAGCCAGAACCAAACAGAGCTACTCAGTGTGGCCATGCGCCCGTGCCAGGCCATACAGTCACCAGTCCACGGGGAGACAAGAATGGAAGCCCACAGTTGCTCAGCACGTGGTCTGGGTCAGCTGAGATGTCGTCCTCACATCCCCAGGGACGTGGAAGTAAGTGCAGTGTATCCGCTCACTGAGCTCCTAAACTCGTCTCTGCTGTTAAGCCAGACCCCCCCCCACACACACACACCGTCAGGCACCCCTTGGTTTACTGGACCTGATGGAGCAAGGAGGTTTGGAGGGCTCTGTACAAGGTGGTATTAATGGAGGCTTTGAGAGCGAGACCAACTCTGACACACAGAGATGAAAGGTGACCCTGCCCAGGGGAAGGCCCTGGCACTGTGAAGAGATCTGATGTGTTCGCTTCCAGGGTGGACCTTGCAGAAACGCGGAGTGCAAAGAGAGGAGAGTGTGTTCGCCATTCTGATACAGATGGATATGCTATTCCAGTCCCAGAACTAGGCTGTCACTACCTTGGGGCGGTCTAGACTTGGATCGAGGTCTCTGCTTCCTCTGAAGGGGAGCAAGGCCAGTATTTCAGAAAGTAGATCACACTAAGCCCCAGCTGCAATCTGTCTTCATGCGTCCTGGCCCCACTGCAGAGAATTCTGCACTTTACACACAGGCCAGACTATCTAGGGACTGACCCCTGGTGACACATGGTGTCTTACACGGACAGCTAGTCCCAAAAAGAAACAGCATGTACTACAAAACTCAGCTCTCGGCAAAATGACGAGTGTCCAGCTAGGCATCCGATGTGAGCCGGACACAGGTGTTTCATAGGGTAAGGCCATGACTTTCCTTTTAACTACCCTAAAAAGAGCTTCCCCTCTCCCGGGTGTGAGTCCTTTGGGAACTCGGCCACTGTCACCTTGCAGTGTTTCTGTAAACCTTCCCTTGCTTATTCTGTCTTGGTAAATTCTTTCACCCACCTCTATCACTGGCCTCTTCAGATGCCACCTGACACAGCATTTGGGTGGGTGGCCTGTACGGGGGTGGGGTGGGGGAGGGGGACAAGCCTTGCTTTGTACACAATTACAAGGCTTCCCCTTCCCCTACCCTTCTTCCCACACTGCGACAATTGCTGCTCTCCGAGCAGGGAGTGACAAGGTGTTTCCGTCTGCAGTCCCTGCTCCCGTCCAGCCTTCCTGATCCACCCTGCTCACAGACATCCAGGTTTTCACCACTCCTGAACATCAAGTCCCCTGCCCCCTCAGGACTGACTCATGGCCAGGAGCAGCTTGTGAGTTTCCCTGTTGGGGCTGCTCCAGCCTCTGGGTTTGGCTTTGGAGTGAGGCTGAGTTCTACTTCCAGGAGTCAGAAAGATGCCCTGGTTTGTCACAGGACCCTGCACTGCAGGAGGAATGTCACTTGGGCCTCACTGGACTTACACTAGGCTCATCTTCCTTAAACCCAGCCATCCCTGATCCTTCCTTGGGGCATATCCAAGCCCTTCCCCCTGGGCAACTCTGCTCCCCCGACTCCTCTCTTTTTTCCCTTCTTCTCTCCCTGCGGGGCTTTCTCCTCATGGTCACTCAGGAACTCCATATAAGGAACTCATGGAGCAATTAAAGCACCTTCACTCCCTCAGAGAACATTCCCTCCTCAGAAGGAATCTTTCTCCTTCACAAGGTGACTAACAGGGACCTCTGCACCACCTTGGTAAACATCACTTCCCCACATCAGATCTGTCCCAAATACTGCCTGCACTGCCATCATTTACTCAAAATCCTTTACCTTCCCTAAGGAAGTCAAAGAGTCCATATGGCTTTGACCTAAGCTGGCAAATGTTTCTCACCCTAACAACGACTTTCTGTGTGTCTATGGAGAGTTACCTGCCTTAGCATGTGCCTGGCTCGGCTGATGAGGCCCAGGCTCTTAACTCAGTCACAACCAGCTCAGCTTCACTGTGGCACCTGATACAGATTGAACTGGTCAAATCAGGCCACCACTGTACAAGACAATGGGGAAGGGGCTGCTGGGACTGTATATTCACTTGTCTAATAGAATGATGACAAAGGTCCTTTTCACATATCTTAACCATGACAAGATGCAGGAGGTAACCCAGGGATCATCCTAGAACCTCACCGTCCTCAACTTAGGCTAGCAGAAACCATTGGCAAGTATTCCAGTCTGGACCCCACGGGCCACAACCATCTACAAAAGCTAGACCAGGAACCCAAGACTCCTTTCCCCCACGTTACCAGATATACCCTTCAAGATATTTAATAACCAAAAAGGGACCTCAAGAGCTAGAAAGGCAACGCTGGGACATGAAAGGTATGAATGACAAGCTCGCTTATTCCCTGCCCACCTCAAAAAAATGTGAGAGCTCCATTCAGAACCTATGCCTACGTGTTTTCAGTGTATGGGGACTTAGTATGAATGCTCCTTTTCTGCTGGCATTGTGACAACTAGGACATTTCAGTCAGTGTACCCAAAGCCACCAGGCTATAAGTCTTCCCTAGGACTATGTCTAAAATGTAGATTGGGGACCCTGCAGAAGCAATAACATCTCCCTCTCTCTCTCTTGAGAAAGGGGACAATCCCATCCTCCATCTAAGGATCTCACACTCAGGACAAACCTGAAAAGGGACAAGTGGCCTTGATTTTGCTCCTAGACTTGAGGTACTTAGTGAAACGAGATGTCTCTCTCCCTCAGAGGACCAGAGTCCCTGACACTACCTGGGCTCCCATGTAGTTCTATCGATGAACTTCAGATAACTCTAGAAGTGGCAGGGACCCAGACAACAATTGTTATAGGTATAGAGCGACTTTCTCTGCCCCGAACACCCTTTTGGTTTGACCTTCCAACTCAAATCCTCACTGGTTCTAATGGCAAGCCCCAGTCAGCCTACTGTATGCCCTTCTTAACATGTATGATGTATAAATGCATCTTCATCCATTCCCTCCTGGTCCTTCCTAGCTGCCCTGTTTCCTTCCTAGCTAGGGACTTCGTGTTTAAACTCTAGACTCATCAAAGACTTTTTGAGACCCTTATCCTAACAGTCCCTGTCCTGTCATGTCCCTAAAGACGCTCCCTATAATCTCTACTAGCCTCATAGCCCAACAAGTTCCCACATAGTCTGGGATGTCTCCCCTCCTGACACTAGCAGCCACTTCTGTTAGAACAATAGCACTCAGAGACTCTCAATAACTTTCATTAAAGGAAAGTCCCAATCGCCTTAAAAGCTTCATGTGCAAAAAAGGCTTGTAGACTCCCATTTATAAGTTGTCACACATTATACAACACCCCTATCGGCATTTAAAGTCAATTGGGTTCTACAGAATGGTCCCCAGTCTGCCCTAGGAATGGAGCCATAAATGAGGCTGTGGTCCCAATGCACACCATAGTTCCCAGTCCTTACACTCTCGTGGGACAGACAGCCTGAAACCCCTCCTTGGTAACAGTGTTAGACCTTAAGGATATTTTCTTTCTCATCCCACCCACCCAGACCCTCCATTCTGGTTTGCTTTCAAATGACAAGACCCCTTCACCCAAGTTATTCAATAGCTTACCTGGACTGCCTTACCTCAGAGGCTCCGGTATAGTCCCAACGTTTTTGGACAAGCTTTAACCAAAAGACCTGCCATTCCTTAAATCTATGCTTTGGGAGCAGCTCCTTAAGTACACTGACAATTTATTAAACTGCAGCCCACACAAAGCCACCGCAGATCAAAACACTGTCCTTACTCTTCAAAAACTAGCTTTATGTGGCTACAAGACTTCTTCAAAGACCAAATCTCCTTTCAACAGGGCCACCGCCTAAGCCTTACCTGAACTCCAGGCACAGGAACCTCCCCATCAGCACTAGGATCTCATTTTGACAGAATTCTAACCACCAAACAACTAAGGACCTTCCTATGGAATCTACAGCTGTGTAAGCTAAACCTCACTGTGAGTCTTGAGGGGACCAGAGAGGGGGCTGCTCAACTGGACCCCTGAAATGGCATGAGTCCTGGACCCCCAAACACAGGCACTTACCTCTGCTCCAGCCTTAGATCTCCCTGACCTTACTAAACCCTTTTATCCATATGCATGTGGGCAAAAGGGACTCTTCCTTCCCAGGCGGTTTAACTCAGGCACTGGGGCCTTCCCAGTGCTGCTGTTCGTCTTTGCAAGGTCATTAGATCTGGAGGCACGAGGCTGTCCCTTCACCTTAAGAAGCTGGCAATTGTGACTGTCTTGGTTAGAAGGCCTCTCTATCAACCCTGGGACAGACAGAGCATGATGGTTTCTCACTAGGGTGTGATCCCCTCTGGGAAGTCTTCCCCCACCATCTTGCAGCATATGCCAATAAATCCCAATACATCTTGTTTTCTGGTCTTGGTAAGGACTTTTCTCCTACCTGGGTTGCAGGCCCTCAACACCATCTCACACAGAGTGGAAGATGAGGCTGAGCCAGGGAGCCAGGTAGAGCTCTCCATAGTCTCTGAGTGAGCTTGGGTTTGACTTTCCACTCCTGCCTCAGGCTGGCCCAGTAAAGAAGTGAAGAAGGAGGGATCTCCCGTAGGCCCAATGCTCCCAGCCCAGGACCCTCTCCAGACGGACCATTGGGCTGACAGCCACCTCAGCCCATGTTAGGACAGGTGTCGGGAATGGCCCCTGGGAGGGCTGGGCTTTGGACTTGGAGGACTACTCTTAGGAATGCCCATTCTTGGTTCTTGACAGGTGGACCTTGGGCCCCAGGCCAGGCTGATGAGGACAGCCTCATCGGCCTCAGGAGGTCCCTGCCCACGTCTGCTCACCTGATGTGATTGTCAGTCAGCTGCTTCAGAATCTGCACGTAGGCCTCATCTTTGAGGGGTTCAGCCTTCAGTGCCCCCTCAAAGATCTGATCGGTGAGCTCATTGACGGAGCGCGTCCTCTTGGATGGGTAGTCACCCATGTACTTGAGTACAGGTGGGAGGCCGTTAAGGAAGTTCTTGTGGTGAAAGAGGATACCCTGGCCTAGGAAGCAGGGGACCAGACTCTCTCTCCCCTGGAACTCAAGTCTCTGAGTTACAGAGTAGGTAAGGCCTGCCCACCACCTCTCTTCCCTTCCCCATCATGGCCACCCTTCCCCAAGCCCTACATCCCAAGTGTTCAAGGCAGCCAGAAAACATTGTGCAATCACCCATCTGATCGTGCCTCCCCCTCCTCAGCAGCTCCCCTGTTCATGGGACACAGACTAATCTGGTGCTGTGTGTATATTTGAGTGTGTGTGTGTGTGTGTGTGTGTGTGTGTGTGTGTGTGTGTGTTGCTGGGGATTGACCCCAGAGTCTGGCCTGCTAGGCAAACACTATACCACCCAGTTATATCTCTAGCAACCATAGCTTTTGAACAGGGCCTGGGAACCTTTCCTCAGCATATATCTGCCCTCCAGATGTGCTAAATTATTGTGTGCTCTTGAAATAGCCCTGCTGATCTGCCTCGGGGCCTTTGTGTATGCCAACACCCCCCCCCCCCAACAGGAAAACCTTCTCTATAGGTTGGGTCAGGCCACTTCCTAGGCCAGCACCATGACCACAGATTCTGGCCAGCATGGCATCCTTATGAGGCCAGGGGCTGGCTCTGGCCACTTCTTTGTCTCTGTGCCTGCCCCAGCACAGGACAAAATGCTTATATTTCACTTGAATGACAAGATCCGAGGAGGTGGTGAGTGAGGCTGTCCCTTGCCTACTGTGAATGGCCATGTACAGGGTCTTCCATCTGTCCCTAGGACCCAGCCAGCTCTGTGGAGAAAAGTCTTGCCATGCTTCGCCCTAAGTGCCCTCCCTGCAACCCCCCCCCCACCTCCGCCTCCCCATCCCCAGCAGTGGATATCTATGAAGGCCATGCAGGCTTCCTGGGAGAGTTCCTCACTGCCCAGGATCTTCTTGAGCAGGGCTTGCTTGAGCGGCTCTCGTGTGTGACTCCACAGCCGGTCCTTACCGCGGGCCTTGGACACCATGACACGGCTCAGCGTGTGCTTGGGCGGGGGTCTGTCAGGTGCAGAGATGGTCAGCACCCCACCCCACCACAGGAAGCTGGATAGAGAGGCCCTGGTTGGTGAGAGCCCCTCCCCCACTCGCTCTTTCCAATGCCTTTGCTATGACACCTCCCCTGGGAGCCTCTCTGCACGGCTCCCGGACACCCCCAGCCAGAGCTGAGCACCCAAAGCCACAGCATCCATCTTCCTGCCCAGCCTCCGCTCCAGGTAGCACAGGAACCACCCAGAGGAAGAAAGGATGAGATGAGACCACACGAGGGGGGGGGCTCATTCCGGACAACAGAAACTGTCTATGCTGCCCCTGACCTGGCCCTGCTCATGGGTGGGGGCATCTCAAAGTGGGCCCCAGACCTGCCGCCCCCCAACATCACCTGAAGTAGTCATAGGAGAACTCCTCCAGCGTGTAGGGCTTGGCGCGCACCTCTGGCTCTGCCGTGCGCAGCTGCAGGAGCCGGACAACGTCCTGCCTCTGGTCTGGGGTCATGGTGACCAAGGCCTAGGGGGCATGAGACAGGGAGTTCATGTCAGTTATTCGGCTAGGGCCACTGGGATATGGTAAAGCTGGAGCCTTCCAGAATAGGGCAGAGAGACTTGGTCTCCATGGGGGGCAGACACCAAGCCTTCTCTTCCCACGCCTACAGTTCTTGTGTCTCAAGCATCCTGGACTCAGAACAGCCCAGTCTCATGATACTTGCACGGGAGCTGCCTGGAGAGCTGGGCTGAATCCTTGAGCTGTGGTCCAGAAAAAAAGACCCTCGCCCAGCTGTGGCCCCATTTCCCTTCAGACATAGTGACAACGATCCCCCAACCCTACCCCTAGGCCCCTCCTCAACTGATAAAAGTTTGGTAGATACCCATACATTAAGTCTGTGGTCCCCTAAGGCCCCAGGGCCATCTACGCAGAAGATACAAATCATTAGTGCATTATAATCCTTCCTTCTCATCACCAGATGTGAGAAGGAGAGTAAGGAGCGTCCAGGGGAGACTCACAGGGCAGGTCACATACCACAATCTCCCGTGGTGGCAGGGTGACAGTGGGCATGACGTATACACAGTCGGTGGGGAAGTCCCCGCGCTGCTTGGTCCTCTCATTGATGCCACCGGCCCAGCCTGAGTTCATGACCTGCTCACCAGTGTCATGGTCGAGAATGATGAGGTCTCCCTTGGCGAAGCTGAGGAAGCCCGACTCCTCACCAGCTTTGAAGCAGGGTGATCAGGTCCACATAGGGGTGGAAAATGGAACATTTTCCTTTGGGCTGATGGTCTATAACCAGCCGCTCCTCACAGAAGCACTGAGGCTCTATCCCTGCTGCTACTCGGCATATTCTTTGGGCAAACCCCACACCCAGTTCTAGCCACCAGAGCGGGTCCCCCTCCTCCTCAAAGCTCATCTCCTTCCTCCTCACTTCTGGCCTTGCTCCTCCCTTGTTTTTGTTTTTGTTTTTAATCAGGCCAATGCAATGTAGTTTTGGACACACGGACTTTCTCCTGCCTCTGCGCATGGGTCTTCTCCGCCCTCTGCCTCAGACCCCTGCTCACTGATGCCCTTCCCTGGACCAGACTGCATGGAGAGTCTGACCTCCAAGTTCCCACAGCCTTTGTCACTGTCACTGTGCTATCTCGGGGCCACCACTGTTTCCGCTTCCCTCCCCACCGAGTCTGGGCTCCATATTGCTCAGCAGGGGTGCCACTGTATTCTCAGGTGTGGAGGACCCCCAATGACTTGGAGCCGTTGGTGGGAGGTAAGTTACAGTCCTAGAAGAAGGGGAGGGGGCAGTGTTCCATGGACCGCAGGGAAAGGCAGCTCTGCCCCGGGCCTGGTGTCTAGAAAAGGTGATAATAAGGCCCAGCCACCCGCCGTATGGTGAGAGTCAGGCCGGTTGTACAGCGTGCCCACCACCTCTGAGCACCCACATCACTGGTCACTCACCAGGGTTGGGGTTGTCCTGCAGTGCCACCACATACTTCGACCTCTTCCGGAGTCCCTCCAGAAAGGTGACCACCAGGTCACGGATGTCCTCGGCATTGCTAGATGTGAAGGTGTACTCGTCCCCTTTGATGGTGGCCAGTGTGAAGCTGGGGGCCATCAGTTTTGCTCCCCTACAGGACCAACACGAAGAACAGGGTCCAGCCGGGGTCAGCCCTGCCCAGCCTGAGTGACAAGTAGCACAGCCCAGGTCAGAGCAGCCCAGTGAGAGCAAGATGCGGCACTCCCTGAAGGGGACCAAGGCCAGCCTGTCAGAGTGGCCCAGACACCCGACAGTGCCCTGACCAGGCAAGGCCTGGCCCACTGAGGCAGACATAGTCATGACTACAGTTAGGTCTGGTCCAGAAGTGTCCATTCTGGTCCAGTGCACTGCTCATTGCCTATCTATGTCCTTATTTACCCTTCAAGGCCCAGCCTAGATGCCTCTTCCACCAGGAAGTCCTCCCTGTACTCATTGTATGCATTCCCACTGACCCCAGACAGATGCTCTGGACTGCACTACACCATGGAAAGTGGCTATTCCAGGACCCCACCATCCTCTGCATGCTTCTCAGCTGGCAAAGCTCCCCATTGGTACCACTGATTGTGTCCCAAACCCCAGGTGCTGCACCTCTCTCCCATCACTCTGTGCCCTGGCGGCCATCCCCACCTACTGCTGGACACAGCCATGATCTCTGGGAAGGACAGCTCCAGAAGCACCTGCTCCTGCTCATCCACGAAGTAGACACCCGTCCAGTTGACAGCCACAATGACGTCACTCTTGGGGAGGGGAGGGCCTGGGACAGTGACAGAGGCTCTGAAAGGGTGGCCTCCCTGATCTTGGGCCCAGCTCCTCCCTAATCCTCATGACTACAGGGAGGTGTCTTTGGCAGGAGGGTCCTGAGTCCTGGCTTACAGAGAGGGAGAGTGGGGCTAACCATGGCTGCCTTGCAAGGTAAAAGCCAAGAAGAGGTGGGAAGAGGAGGCTGGCTCCAGAGACGGTCTCAGTCCCCTTCCTCCCTCTGGTCCCTGTCCTGCACCAAGGTGAGACGTGGGGAGAAGTCACACACCTGAACCCCAGGGTTGCCTGTGGCTCTGACACCTGGCAATTCTGGGAAGCCCAGAATCAGCTCAGGGCTCACACGGAGCACATGCCCAGCAATGACCACAGACACACGTAGAGCTGATGGGCCACGGGAACCAGACCAGCCACAGTCACTTCCGCTCAGCCACAACCACCTAACCTCTGTTGGAAACAGCCCAACAGAACAGCCCTACTATAACCTGGCTACCCTTTTCTATGTATAGTGGGGGCCATGAGCATCACCTACTAGTCATTACCAACTGCACACCCCCCCATAGTCCCTCAGCAGTAGGACCTCAGAACACCACGCACCTACAGAAAGATAACCACCCTCCCTCTGCGTGGCTGGGGTCACAGCCAGGGCTGAGAGATGGGCAGATACCTGAGAATTTGTAGGCTTCATAAAACCTGGAGAAGAGCAAGGGCCACTTGAAGCGGGCATAGTTGACCACATCTTCTTTGACCTTCTGGGCATCAGTTCTCCTCTGGGCATAAATTCCCTGCAGGGGACAGAGTGGGATAAAGATCAAAGGGCAGTGGGCAGGCTCTAGAACAAGCTAACCCTGTTCGGGGCTTCTGCTCCCATCAGCCCACAGACACCCCTGCTGAACTGCCTCCTCCTATCCACCCAGCATCGGAGCTCTTACAAGTCTGTTTCTGTGCAGGTCCCAGGCACAAAGGGGCGGGGGGGGGGTTGGGGAGGAGGGGGCAGCAACGTAGCTGCCGCCCTCAGGGAGTTCCCAATGCTGCGGCCCAGCCAAGGGCTCTGGTGAGCCACTGGGAGACCACCGTCAGGCTCAGTGGGAGGCACGTGCTGTGTGGGGAGCCATGAGAACAGAGGGAAGATGTGGCATCATGGCACAGAAAGCCAGGTCCCGAGAGTGGGTTTCTACAAGGCTGGATAAGCAGGTCGAGGAGTGAGCAGAGTCAGAGAATAAGAGAAGGATGGGCCTGGAGGGCAGGTCCATCAGCAAGAGCTGCTGCGATACTCCTGTCACGGAGCAAGCATCAACATTCCGTTTCCTGGAAGAACTCTAGGGTCCTGGAGCAGTATCGAGGGATCCAAATGAACACATGGCCTTGACAATACAGAGACCCAGCCCCAGATAAAAATGCTATGCCAACCACACGTAGTTCACCGACACCCACAGAGTGGCCAATGCGATCTCAGGCCAAGGACAGTAAGCACTGGCTGAGAGTTTGATGCAAAGAACTAAATCTCAAAGTGTTCCGGAAACAACCATGTGCACGTGTGTGGAGAGACAGCCACAGAGCAGAAGG
The DNA here is from genome assembly GCF_007827085.1 of Peromyscus californicus insignis. Taxonomy (NCBI): domain Eukaryota; kingdom Metazoa; phylum Chordata; class Mammalia; order Rodentia; family Cricetidae; genus Peromyscus; species Peromyscus californicus. The sequence goes on along the minus strand of NW_026294562.1, from coordinate 104,844,259 downwards.
TGGGTAGCCACCAGCAAGTCCAGGGGAAGCAAACATGGCAGCCGAGGGCCCTCAACTTGCAACTTCTCTGTATTGCTTCAGGATCTTTCTCCCCCTCTGAATCCTTGTGTCCGAGTCTTCTCATCCCAGGACGCACATTTGAAGAGTAAGTCAGTAAGAAGTGGTTAACATGGGGTCTCTCCCAGGGCCCTATCCCAACAGGCCATCTCCTCATGGGAAGAGGCAATTAAGTCTCAAGTGCATGTGACCACAGAGGGGATAATAAGGAGCAAGCGTGGGGGACCTCAGGGGAACCCAGACCAACAGCAAGCACCCTGACTTCAGCCCCAAGCCCCACATCAACGAGGAAATGTCTGTGGTTCCCATGTGCACAGTGTGGCTTCTTCCCACCTGCTGGAAAGCATTCACCTTCATGTCTGTCTAGGGCAGAAGAGCCTGGGGCACTGGGACATACACTCAGAGGTGCTGTGATCCAGGGAAAGAGAACTCAGCTGTGGATGCAAGAAGAGCATGTCTGTCCCACTCACGACCGTGTCCCGAAGGCCTGACTACACAGTAAAATGAATACCACCACACCACCCAAAGCAGCCACACACACATGCCTTGCTGGAAATAAATACTGGGGCAGCCAGGGTGGCAGAGATGCTGTCTGGGAGGCAAAGTGGACAGGCTTCCATAACCTGCCAGATGTCAAGGGAGCAAGAAGAGATGGCCAAGGAGAAGAGGTTTTTCTCCTGGGAGATGGAGAGACACAGGAAAGAGACACTCCAGAGGATGGAGGACCAAGCCTGGAGGAGGAAACCCTTGTAGGGGCACTTAGGACCAGGAGGGCCTACAGGGAGCTGACCAGAGAAAGTGAGAGGGTGAGTGGAAGGTACCACAGGACACCAGGGTGAGGGAGAGGGTATCTGTAGGGTATGAGGTATCTGTACGGTATGAGAAACTATATCCATGGGGACCTCCAGTAGCTTAGGCTAGACCTAGTCTGCTCTGGTATGGCCAGGCCTTGGAGGAGAAAGGTGCTTGGATGCCTCACCACAGCCCATGTCCACTACTGCTTTTTCTCTACTTCAGCAGTCCCCTTGGCTCCAGAGGGAACTTCCCATATCAGGTCATGGCCTGGGACTTCAAACAAGGAGCATGGCAGGAGCCTGTTCCCAGAGTTCCCTAGCAGAAAGGTACTGTAGCTTTTAGGAAAAAAGGAGGGTACAGTTCCTAGACAATCCCCATTATCAGCCCTGTGTGGTCACTCAGAAAGCACAGCATTGTAAGCAACTGGAGAGGTCACCCTCAGAATCCATGACCCCAAGGATCCCTTAAGAGGCCAGAGGACCAGCTTTGAGCCTTCTGTGTCCCATGTACCCAGCCCAGAGGGAGTGACAGAAGACACATATGAATGATGTCCAGGGTAGTGGGCGGGGTGAGGGCGGGAGGCCCTAAGACATCAGATGCCAACTGTGATGCCTTGGATGCTCAGTGCTCCTCCTCCTCTGAGCCCCCCCCTCTTCCTACCTTCTTGTGGGCAGCAATGGCCAGCTGTGCCCACTTCTCAAGAGTCTTCAGGGGCGTGATCTCGCGGTCAGGGATGTAAGTGGGCACGAGGCTCAGCAGACGCTCCAGAATCATCTCAGAACCATAGTCCACAAAGTACTGCTGGGAGGCCAGCTCAGCCAGGTCATCCTCCTGAGGAGGGGCCCTCAGTCAGAGCCCTGGGAATGCCCTGCCAGGCCCCCTCCCAGGCGTGCCTCCAGTAGCTTGGGAACCCGGACCCTCAGGACCCTGTGCTCTCCATGTGTCACGCTCTTCTCTGCACAGGGCAGCTGTGAGATCCCGAAGCCCACAACCACACTCTTGCCCCATCCTGGTCCCCTTGGCACCAGCACAGAGTTGGCTTCTGTCCAGGGGCACATAAACCGAGCGAAAGAGAGCACCACCTGTTGGTGATGGCCAGACACTACAGCTCAGCCCTGCATGAAAGCCACTTGGGCTGAAAGTCTCAAAGAAAAGAAACGCCTGTCTCCAAGAGTAGGACTCTGGAGACGGTCTGATGGGGAGCACGGTCACTGTCACCATCTCCGTCACCATCACTGTCTCCCTGGGAAGACTCAATGTGGTAACAACATGGCTCTGCTTCAGAGAGCCGGGGGAGAATCTGGCATGGGCTGGGCCCTTCTCTGCCTAGGCTGGTGCCCAGCAGCAGGGGAGGACTTCCCTGGGGCTCCTGGGGTTTCTGTATAGGAGCAGGGGTGATAGAGGAGGCTCTCAGAAGCCTTGTAGGCAACTTCTATTTCCCAATGAGTGGAGAGTTTAGTAGCCAGCATGGTGGCTTTAAAATACTCTGGATATTAACTTATCAACACGCACACCATCACCACCACCACTACCATTATCACCAATGCCACCTTTGCCACCAACACCAATAAACACCATCAGCAGCATCAGCACTACCATCATCACCAACAAGGAGCAACATCAACACTATGTCTATCTTCATCCTGCCGTCACCAACAGAGCCACAGGTACCGGCAGCATCACCATTATCTTCAAAACCGAGACTCCCAATTCTGTCTTAAGAAGGAGATAAACCTATACACACCCGCAGACCCCGGTTTACATGAGAGGATCTTCTCCTTCAGAGCAGTTCCTAGACTAAGGATCACACCGCTAGTACGTCCACCAGCGAGGACAAGTATCATGGCCTGTGCTGCAGAGTGCATAGACCCCTTCCACTGGGGAATCGGGATCGCTTTCCAAGCGCCCTCTCCACAAAACTCATGTGAAGTTAAGTAGCACTGAATCGAAAAGGAGCCTGGGAAATGTCCAACTGCCATCGGACCATTCTCAGAGACAACAGCCCTTAGCCCGTGGGTAGCACACAGGTAGCCACAGTTTCCTGTGGCTCGTGCACCCCACTCACCTTCTCACACCTGTACTCCCCAAACTTCACTCCTCGCACCACCTGCTGGTAGATGAGGTTGGTGGCCACGTTGTCCTCTGAGGGGTTGTGCCAGGGTGTGAAGACCTCCTTTCTAAAGAAGAGCCTCCACGGAGCGTTGCGCTCCTGTGCGCCCTGCTCCTTGGCATACTGCTCACACTGGGAGATTGCGTCCATGACGTGGTCACTGCCACTGCCCAGGGAGGACACCTGTGAGCGGAGGAGAGAAGACACAGAATCAAAGGACTTCAAAGGTCCATCCTCTGTGTCAACTGCATGAGTGGAGACAGAGGCCTAAGGCCCAGAGGAGGCTGGAATGTGTCCTAAGTCCCCTGGGAGGCTGATCCCAGGCACAAGTTCTCAGCCAGCATGTGGCATGCACAGTGACAGCCTTTCAAGGCTCAATATCAAGCATGTGTACAGGGGAGTCCTTTTTTTTCTCAGAGTGAGGGATGCTGTTAAGCAAACCGTCACTGGAGGGGCCGATTGGTGAGGAAAAAACCAGGCAAACTATGCCCAACCATGAGGTCCTGTCCCTGAGTCTGTCCGGTGGCAGAGGAAACTCCAAAGTCCCAGGCCTAGATCAGCAGAAAAGACTGTGCACCCGAGCCAGAGGAACTCACACAGCTGGGAAAATGTGGAAAGGAAGGACCAGTGGCTGAGTAGACCCTTTACACATCACAGCAGTGAGCGTGACCCTGGGAAGCGGAGTGGCCTGCTCGTCAACCCATCTTTCTCCTTATTTAGCATCAAGAGACGGTGCCTCCCCCTGAGCACCTGTGGTTGGAGCGAGCCTGGACCTCAGACCGTGGGGTACCAGATGCCCAAGAGCTTTACACCATTCCCATAACTCTGGTAACACCTCCAGTTCCCTGGGGGCCTTAAGTGGCCCACGTGCGAACACCGGAGCCAGCAGGTGGCAGCACAGTACTGTGCTAGGCTTGGTCCACCTTACCTTATCAAATAGCGCGATGTAGAGGGAGAAGCCAAAGCGGTCCTTGAGCGAAACCTTGTCAGCCAGGGCGTTGCACAGCTCCTTGGCCGTGGTTGCTGAATCCGTTAGCAGAGTCTTAGTGGTCCCGTCCATGAAGGTCACAGGCAACATGATGGGTTTCTTGGACTTGGTGGCCTGAGGATAACCAAGGGGATCTGTGGCCTCTTCATTCTCTCTATGCTCTGGCTGCCTATGGGGCTGGAGCTGACCCCCACACCCCCAGCATCCCACAGGGACACCACCTGGATCTGTCACAGGTATCCACCCCGAGGGGACATTTAGATGTCTTGAGCCAGGGACCCAAGGCTAGGAGGAGAGAACTGCAGGAGCATGGCCTTGACTAAGTTCCGTGGGCATAAGACAGGCAGAAAGAATCAATGGCACTTCGGGGCTTTCATATTCTCAAGGCGTCCTAGAATCCCACATGAAGCGTGTTTCTGGGGCGCCAGAGAACACGTGCCCACGTGCATGTCACGTGAGTCTTGCCAACCTGCAGCTCCAGCCAGCTGGGTGGCTGTGTCCGAGTCCCATTGACAAAGGTCCTCCTCAGGCGCTCCTCACAGTACGGGGCATAGCCAGGTGGGCCCCCGTGGATGAAGTTCCGTAGGTACTGCAGAGAGGGGACTCCATGAGGCAGTCTCCACCCTAGCCGCCGCAGCAGCCCACAGTCCATCCAGGCACACCTGGGACCTGCTGCTCCAGCAGGCCCACCTGCAGCCCTCTTTTCTAGGTCTGCTCCTGCCACCCCTGGAATCAAGTGCGTGCCCTGCGGCTTGGTGGCAAGGCCATGTGGTCAATCATCTCTCCTGCCTTCTGCAATCTCTATTGCAGCTGCTGCTCTCCTCCAGGGCCCCATTTGGCCTCCCCCACCTCCCTCCACCCTCATGGCACCCAACTAGCACCCAGAACCTGGCACAGAGTGATACTGAAGTGCTTATCCCAAGATCCATGTTCAGGATGCTCAGGACGCATCCCTGTCACACTTGACCTCTGCAGAGTAGGGCTGACAGAGCCAAGTGCTGGTCACCTGGCAAAGGGGAACTGAGAGGAGGGGGCTGGGCAGGGGGTGTGAGACCTTCAGGGACCTAGGAGGGGCTCTGTCCCCACAGTGGGCATTTCCTATTCTGAGAAGTCTTAGAATCTCACGTGAGGAATATTTTGGGGCACTAGACAGCACATGCCACATGCCTGTTCTGTCTGTCACAGCATAGAGCGGCCCTGCACCCTTCCCACCCCAGACCACACCCCTACCTTAACGAACTTCTCCGAGGGGGCGAAGCAGCCCACGCAGAGAGACACGAGGATCCAGCCCCTGGCGTAGCTGCTCTTGGATGGGTTGTGGGTGAGCTGCTTGCTGATCTGGCAGTAGATCTCATCCCTGGTGGGGACAGTGCCTCAGAGTGACACCCAGTCACTCCTCCGCATCACAGATGTTCCCACCATCCAGCCCGAGGCTTGCCAGGAGACAGAGGTGAGCCAAGTGGGAAGGCTGGGCACAGGCTCTTTCGATTCGGGGGTCATCAGGAATAAGGCCTGGCCAAGATCTAGCAAAAGCTCCTGATAGATGCCGGGCGGTGGTGGCGCACGCCTTTAATCCCAGCACTCGGGAGGCAGAGGCCGGCGGATCTCTGTGAGTTCGAGGCCAGCCTGGGCTACCAAGTGAGTTCGAGGAAAGGCGCAAAGCTACACAGAGAAACCCTGTCTCGAAAAACCAAAAAAAAAGCTCCTGATAGGGTTCGCCATCCACAAAGTAACCTGTATCCTAATACAAGTTCAAATAAGAAGTACCAGCCTGGCCCTGCCTAGCCCCCAGCCACCGAGGTAGCCTGAGCAGGGGCCCCCACAGACTGACGCAGCAGAAACAAGCCAGGCACTTGGGAGTGTCTCAGGGCCATGAGCAGAGACTGACTCTCCGGTCACATCTCTCCAGTACTGACTACTAAAGTGGCATGGATCACATTTGTACTGAGCCGAAAACATCTGCTCTTAGCAGCATTTCCTCTATCCTGGGAGCTTTGAGCTCCGAAAGTGCTTACCCAGGACACAGACAGACAGGCAGACAGACAGACAGACACACACACACACACACACACACACATACACACACACACACACAGAGTGATGTGGTGACTACCAGAGGTGTTCACTGCTCCTCTTCTATGAGGACAGTGCCAGGCAGGAGGCAGGATTATCTAATTCAGTAGCGTCTTTTTGAGAGTTCATGAACCAACGAACTTTCAAGTTGTCATCTCTTCATTGTGACAAAATAATACATACACATACACACATTCTGCCCATGACCCAAATCACTTCCTAAAACAAGGGCCATTTTAAATATCCAAAGTAGACAGGCAGCCCTCAGATCGACCATCAGGCCTGTAAGTCAAACTGGCATGGCTCCTTGAGGTCCCACCTTGCCCTGGGAACCCTGTGCTGGAATCTCTGGCCCGACCGACCCCATCCAACCAACAGACAGAAGATGTGCTCCCCACAGTAACCCCGACCTTGGTCTGGGCCAGCTGCACGGAAGGAGAGCCAGCAGCAGCAAGGGGGTTAGAGCAGGAAGCTCACGTGGGGCCGTGATGACCGCAGCTGCCGGTTACGGACAGCTCTTCCGCTCACTGCCTTCCCCCACAGCTCTGCCTTCCCCCAAGCACCGTGCTTACTCCACCTTTACAGATAAGGCGTAGAAAGATGGCAGAGACAGGTTAGGGTCACATGACTAACCAGCAACAGCTAAACTAGCCCTTTTTGCTTTGTCTGTGTCTAAAGTGATGGAGCCATTACCGCCACCAACAGACCCTGCCTAGAGGTGCCCAGCCACAGCAGCCCACTGCCTGTCGGGTACTGACCGCAGTGCGGGCCGCAGGATGCCATTGCCGATGATGAAGTGCAGCTTCTCCAGGTTCGAGGTGGGCCGGTCCTCCAGCATGCTGTTGCCCTGCACTGTGGATTCCCCATCGTGCAGCCTCTTGGTCACCTAGGCCGCGGAGACAGGCTTGGGTAGAACAGGGAGGCTGGGGTGCCGCCCCTGCCAGGTACCCCACAGGGAGCAGCCAGATGTACAGACGGGGTGCTGCCCCTGCCAGGTACCCCACAGGGAGCAGCCAGATGTACAGACGGGGTGCTGCCCCTGCCAGGTACCCCACAGGGAGCAGCCAGATGTACAGACGGGGTGCTGCCCCTGCCGGGTACCCCACAGGAAGCAAGTGCATGCGAGGATGGCCACTGAGCCTGTCCTTACTGCATCCCTAAAGACTAAGAACTAGGCCACGTGCTGGGAGCAGCAGGCTGATGCCATCTGCTTCAAGGATAAATTCTCCTCTGTGACCTCCTTGGCCCCTTGAACCTCAGTTCCCACCCTAGGGAAACCTTTTCAGCCAGGATATGTCCCATCCCTGACTCTGATCGGAACCACCACCTCACAGCCATGGCACCAAAGTACACCCTGGTTTACAACCACCTGGTAACCAAGGCCCCTGGCCCCGACAGCCAGCCTCAGATCTGGTTCTCAGGAGATGTATGTTTCTTCCGGCCTCACACAGCCTCAGAAGCAGCCCCACATTGCACTCGGATGCAGTGAGAGAACCTCCATCATAGACAGAGGGCCATGCAAGGTCCTCACATCTCCTGAGCCCATGTCTGTCTGTCCCAGCTCCCCCAGGCTAGTCAGCCCCTGGTACAAGGCCTTGGTAGCCTCAGAAGGTGAGGGATGGACTGATGGATGGTAGTACCAAAACTGAGAAGACTATCACAGAAATCTGCCCCCAGACTGAGAAGTCCTGGGATGAAATGCATGGTGCCTGTGTTAGCAAGAAGTCGCCTTCTGGTCATGTGTGTGCTTGGCTCCTCCTCATTCTTCCTCCTGCCCAGGAAGCCCCCACCCCTTTTCCATTCATTCCTGTCCAATGATTGCTCCAACGCTGTGCTGTGCAGAAGAGAAAGGCACCGTCCACTCCTCCTCCTGATCCCGCTCCCAGAGCCCCCCGTCTGACTACCCAAAGAAGCCCTGAAGGGCCACCAGGCCCTGAGGTCTGTTCTTACCTCTTCTGTGAGTTTGGACTTCTTCTTCAGAGTCAAGTGCACCAATTTGTGTCTCACACTGCTTTTCTTCTGCCCCTCAGGGAGCTGGGCCTGTGTGACAGAAAGCAAGGATGTGACCTCTGGACAGTGGGGCTATGGGGTGTGTGTGTGTGTGTGTGTTTGTGACAGAAAGCAAGGATGTGACCTCTGGACAGTGGGGCTATGGGGTGTGTGTGTGTGTGTGTGTGTGTGTGTGTGTGTGTGTGTGTGTCTGTGTGTTTCCACACAGATGCTCACCAGGTGCAAGCCACTCTCTACCCTCACCCCCACTGAGATGATGAGCACTTTACAGTTGGCAAACTATTACACATTATTCCTACAAGTAGATGGAGGAGGGCCAGGGACTGGAGCAGGGATGAGGTAGAGACACTTTCTGCCGATTCCCCGAGGCTGGCAACGCAGACATCATCCCCACTAGCCGAAGACAGTTGCCAGCTGGGGGCACCTTGGCCTCACCTCGCCCTCGCCCTGCAGGGCCTGCAGCTCCCTCTTGTATGTCTTCTTGCCTAAGGTCTCATAGATCTTAGTCATCACAGGGATCTTCTCGCTGCCATCACTCATGGCTGTGTGGTATTTGGGCTCTGGGAGGTCCCCCATGAACCGGAGGATGGTGATCCAGACAGCCAGTGCCGCCTGAGGATGGAGCACACATGTAAGACAGCCAGGGAGGACAGAGGCCCTGGCTCAAGCCATAGAAAGGGCCTAGGCTTGGCAAGGAAGCTGGAGACACAGATAGCCACCTGCAGTGTAGACTGACCCCAGGCTGGGTGCTGGGCCAAAGGCTATCAGACTTTGGCCACCACCAAGGGTAGCCTCTATCCACCCCAGCCCAGCCCTGTGAGCAGTGACCCGGCCGCAGGCAGCCTCACCAGCTGGTCACCCTCATCATCATGGTAGAGCAGTGGCTGCTTGAGGGGCCTCCGGGTATAGGAGTGCGTGGTTGTGCCCTGGAAGTAGGTGGCAGCAAATTTGGCGAATTTGTACTCAGAAAGGTCCTCCTCATCCTCATCAGGCAGGGGCAGGGCTGCATCCAGGTCCTCTTCCACCATCTCCCTCCGCCCCCGCTCCAGGTCCTGGGGGTTGGATCCCATCTATTAGGCTGGGCCCTCTAGCCAGCAGGGCCGGAGCAGAGGCAGCTAGACTGCTGTCTCCGCTCCCTCTCTGCAGACCAGCATTTGATGCCTCAGGAAATCCTGCCCCAAAGCCCTAGTACCTCAAAGCCACTAGGTGCCTGGCCCTCCTGGCCTGGCAGGCCACTTGAAGTCCCCAGGAAGCCAAACATCTTGTCCACCATATCTGAGTGGTTGATGGGCTCATGGCGGGCCTTCTCCATCTGTTCCAGCAGCTCCTTCTTCCTCCGAGCCTCCTCCTTCTCCTTCAGCTCCCGCTCTGCATCCTCACGGGCTAGCTGGGCCAGACGCTCCTGAAGGTGGGGTGATGCGGAAGAAGTAAGCCAGCACCCAGCAGCATGGCCTCAGAGAACAGCTGTCCTCAGGGAGACCAAGAGACCAGCAGGAGCAGCCCCGACTCCACCAGGATCCTGACACAGGGGACGATGAGTATGTTCACAGCCCCCATCTGTCCAGCATCCCTGGACCAGAAGAACACCTCCTCTAGCACTCCCCTTTCCATGCCCACCCCTGCCTCCATGCCCTCCCCTGTCTCCATGTCCACCCCTTTCTCCATGCCCTCCCCTGTCTCCATGCCCTCCCCTGTCTCCATGCCCACCCCCGTCTCCATGCCCACCCCTTTCCATGCCCTCCCCTGCCTCCATGCCCTCCCCTGTCTCCATGCCCACCCCCGTCTCCATGCCCACCCCTTTCCATGCCCACCCCTGCCTCCATGCCCTCCCCTGCCTCCATGCCCTCCCCTGTCTCCATGCCCACCCCTGCCTCCATACTCTCCCATCTCCATGCCCTCCCCTGTCTCCATGCCCTCCCCTGTCTCCATGCCCTCCCCTGCCTCCATGCCCACCCCTGCCTCCACATCCTCCCCTGTCTCCAGGCCACAGAAACCAAGAACTCCTGGGCCATGGGGCTGGGAACTGTATGAGAGTTGACCAGAAGATTACTGTGAGCCATGCTTAAAAAGCAAAACAATAATGATAATGATGTATAAAACTAATATTAATGATGTTTTAATGATTTGGGCCATACTTGCCAAATACCAACTTAGCGTGTAATCAATATAAAAAATAACACGAGTACCTTACACCCTCCCCTCTTCAGCCACGTCTTCATAACATTGTGTGCACCTCCCAATTTTAGCCGTGGCTTTTAGACCAGCCACACTTCAGTGTTCGGTGGCACGTGTGGCTGGGAGCCTTGTGTCGGGCTACACGACCCTGGTCACTCCCCCGTCAGGCTTTTGCCCTGGGTGTCATCCCTAACCAGGAAGGTGCTGTGGGCACAGCCCTCTGACTCCAGCCACAGGGCAAACCCCACGTGAGCGTTGAGCTGCTGTGTGCTGAGGGGGCTAGAAGTGTCTCCTAGGCGGGAGGAGGGTAGCAGGGACAGGTGACAGGAGAAGTGTGGAGTCGGAGTGCAGAGCCGCTACCCAGGACAGCTCGGGGGTCCAGGCTCACCTGATGCTTCCGCTCTGCCTCCTCCTTGGCTTTCTTGGCGCTCATCTCCTTCCGGAGCTTCTCCTCCTCCGCCAGCCGCATCTTTTCCGCCTCAAGGCGCCGCCGGTACTGAGGAAAGAGGCAGCCACGCAGACACAGAAACGTGTAACCTTTGTCACAGCCCAGCCTCACCCCACCCCCATCGCCCCTAAGCTCTGAAACGGAGGGCGAATTTCCAAAAAAAGAGACAAGGCAGCTGAGTTGGTCTCCAGATCACACATGGGTGGGGCTCTGTGGATCCCGGAGCCGGACCAGATATGCCTCGTCTCCTTAAAATTCACCAGGGACCTGGGCCTCAGTCTCTGGTCCATCTTGAGATCAGGCAAAGTCAAAAGCCTCTCTTCTGGCTTTGACTTCCTCAGCCAGCACCAGGACAGGGGTGGGGAGATACCTGCGTGGGGCAGCACACACCTACAAGCCACCCACTCTTGGGGCTCAGGAAACCCCTCACCTCGGCCCGGAGGCGCCTGTGTAGCCGGCGGGCGATCATGCCTCGGGCATAGGCCTGCACGGTGATCACTGCCCAGAGGCGGTGGCGGAAGGCCTTGCGCACCAGGTAGGCTCGGCAGCGGGCCTGGAACTTTATTATGCGCTGTCTGGCCAAGCGGTACTGCTGGTGCAGCTTCCGGGAGCGGTGCAGGGCCTGCAGCCGCAGGAAGCCAAGACGCATCTGCAAAGAACAGCAAGCCATGCTCAGACCTGAGCTCCAGCCCAGATGGATGAAGCCAGCAGCAACATCCAGTGCACAAGCCTCCATCAGACTGGCTCCACCAAGGTACCTGTGTCATTCAAACAGGACCCCACAGTGAGGCCTGCCTCCTTCCAGGAACTCCAGTCTTAATTAACCAGTGTCCTTTTTAGCCCACCTCCCTAAATCAAGTCCAGGCTGCAGCCAGATGTCCCAGAGCTGCTTGTGACCAGGCCTCTCCTGGATCTTCCAAAGGTCTCAGTCTCATCATGCTTTAACCCACCAAAATATTCCAAGAGAAAAGCTCAAAAGATAAAATAAAATAATAAAAAGCCACGGGGAGAGCCGCTAGAGCTAGGCCAGGGCTCTGACTGAAGGGAAAGTAGGGGTGGCTGGGGCATCCCTGGATTCAGGTCAAGTCCTGTTACCAAGGTAACACAGCCCTTCCACGGCAGGGCCAGTAGGATCTGGGGAAGGGGGGCTTACCAGCTCATAGTTTCTTCTACAGTAGTGACCCCGCCAGTGCCTCTGGATCAGTGTGGCGGCACTCTTCAGTTTCAGGAAGTTGGACCTGAAGGGGAGGCAGTGATGGGTGACCCCAGAGCAAACAGCTGGTGGCCAGAGTCAGCCAGGGCCCAGGTGTGCCTGGACAGCACACTGAGCCCCTGTCCTGTGATCGCCAAGCTATGTGATCTTGGTTGAGGCACAGAACCTCTCTGTACCACAGCGCTACCAAACTGGAAGAGATGAGGCATCATGCCTATCCTTCCTGCCTGGTAGGCTTAGCACATGAGGCCTTTAAAGCAGAAATTATAAAGATGCTTGTTGAATGAGTGGATATGTGGCCAAATCAATGAGAACGTGAAAGAGAGAGAGCTTTTAATTGTCCGACTCCTTCGCTTTGTAGGTGAGGATGCTGAGACCTGGGAGGCTGCAGCCAGAGCCCCATCACCGCCTGCCTCTGAAGAGCCCGGTGCTGTTCTCCTGCACACAGTAGGCTGCTTCCCAGACACCAGTCACCTCTGGCTTGATGGGGACAGAGGCCACACAGCAGCAGCGTTTGCGGGGAATAAGGAAACACAGGAGAGAAGGGCGGACATGTCGTGGCACAAGCCAGCACTCCAGGGCCAGCATGCTCATGTGGGTGGAGACACGAGGCGGAGAGCCAGCTGGCGGGTGGATGGTGTCGAGAACCGGAGGAAAGGAAGGTGAAGGGGAAGAGGCTGCTAGAGAAGGAGGAAGGGAGGGAGGGAGGGAGGGAAGGAGGGAGGAAGGGAGGGAGGGAGGGACCAGATGAACTGCAGAGGAGGCAGACTGTGGGTTTCTGTCACACCTGAACCGCACTCTAGAATTGGTCTTGCCTATGCGCGGACCATCACAGGTATATGCATGCCCTTAATGTAGAATATGAGCTACACCCTGTAACTTATAAAACATCGATGAACGCTCCTCCTGCCTCCACATGTGCAGGAGGGACCAGCTACCGTGTGGTCTGGTTTATGTGCCATGGCAGAGCTTTGTAAACCTTGTACAAACCTGTGTTTCTGGATGATCTTGTGATCACATGTGCATGCCATGCATGTATGTGATGGCTTCTGTGTGTGCACCATGGGTTTACACGTTTGTTCTTGTGTCCATGTGGGAGCAGAGGCGAGCCAAGCACATTCACAGTGGGGGTGCTAAGGGAGCAGAAGCTGTTGACACAGACCTGTCTTTGAAGCCCCGGATGACCTTCTGGAGGAGGATGACTCTGTCTGTGATGGCCTTGTCCCTCTCCACCTCCAGCAACATGTCGTGGTGGTCCTGAAAGGCAGAGCTCCTGAGCAATGTCTCCCAAGACTACCTGCTCAGTCCAGGTAGGACCTGCCTTCTTTCTGCCATAACTCAGGCTTAGGGCTCTATGTGAACCTAACCCTGCTGGAACCTGTGCAGTGACTTCCTACAGCCACCAGAGATTATGGCTATTCCTCAAAGGCCAGGGGGGAGGGGACCAGAGGAGCCAGAGGCACCTCATTTCACTAGACTGGGGGAAGAGACTCAACAATATCACATCCTGGCTTCTTCTGTTACCATTTCAGCCCTGCACTCTGTAATCTTTTCTCTCCAGGATTTTGGTGGCACGCTCCTTACCAGGACTCTCCTGGTGTCTATCATTTTCCTCTGACCCTCTCCTTCACACGAGTCAGACAACCTTCCTATGACCTTCCAAACATACGCCACAGCATATGCCTCACCCTGGTACTCAAGACCACTCCAGGCCCCACTGACATCTCCAGCCCTTCTCCTCATTCCCAAACCCAGTCCTCCTGCCTGTCGGATGAAAGTTGAAATGTCACTGGTTCATCAATACATATATAGATGGAATGGTCCATGGGTAGGCATAGTGCTAGGTGGTGTGGCGGAGCTACAGAAAGACCAGGCTGTTGTATCCTTCATTGGAAGCCTGGCCTTTGAGTCTCACAAGGGGAAGATAAACATCCATCTAATAATCACAGACACAGGGTGAGACTCAGCCATGGCCTTCTCAGTGAACGGATGAATGGACAGATGGGTGGATGGATGAATGAATGGCTGGGGTGGGACATGCAGGCTCTTGAAGTATTCCTAAAGAGTACAGATGGTTGACCATGGGGGCAATGGGGTCCCTCTGATTCTTCTGGTGCTAGATGACATCATGACTCTGTCTGTTCTCTCTGCCAACACATGCCTGGCACTTGACCATCCCAGGTCAGTAGTCTGTTCCCTGCATCCCTCAGTCTGACTTCAGTCACTCACTTCTCTCTGTGAATTGGGCACGAGACTTCCTATCCCACACTACTAGCAGGCAGACAGTAGGAGGGAGGCCTGACACACAGAACTCACTCTCCAGCCAGCAGTCAGGAACCAGAGGGGACACAAACATGTTTCCCAATGCAGAAACAGGACATGGGGGATGCAGAGGCTGACTCAAAGCCCTCACCGAGGGGAGTTAGCTAGACCTCTCCAACAAGACCCCACTAAAGGCTGCTTCCTCCTCTCTCTTCTCCCAGCTGCCCTGCGTTCAGCCCTGCCCCCACAGAGGAGGGGCCCTGCTGTCACCAGAACAGAGGAAATAGAAATAAGGAAGCCCACACTGTCCCTGTGCAGAGGCTCTCCAGGGCCGTGACTGCTCAGGCCCAGGTCTTGCTCTCTCTCTCACCATTGCCTAGGAGGCTGTGGGAGCCAGGAACCCTAGCTGTACCTGGCTGCTGAGACAGAGCCCTAGATGACAGTGCACAGCTGACCCTCCTGAACCCTGCCTGCAGAAAACCACAAGAAGGGACCTGAAGTCCACTCTAGACCATCCCAGGCCCAGCCTGTCACAGACAGAAGAGTAGGCAGAAATACTCAGAGACTTGTCCTCAGCCCCCAGGCTAAGAACCACAGGCCGGGGTTTGAGTCCCTGCCATGGGTCTGACAAGGCAACCCACCTCTGGTCATCTGACTCTAACCTAGGGCCCACACCTGGCCCCATTAATTATCTCTAATGCTCACACATCCATCAAGATGCCCTGCAACCCCCTCAGAAACATCCCATGTGTGGGGAGGGCTCTGGACATGGCAGAGCCGTGGCAGCCAGGACAGACTGCGCTCACCTTCAGAAAGATCTTGGTTTTGCCGATCTGCCAGTCATCATGTGTGCCCAGCACAGCCTCGGCCATGCGCTGGCATGTCCCTCGGAGGTCACCCTGGGTGGAAGACAAAGATACTGACAGTATAGCCAACAGAAAGGCCCCCAAGTGTCCTTCTCAAGATTGGGGGTCATGTCTGTCCCTGTCTGGCTATGCGATTGACCCAGCCTGACCCTGCCTTCTGCGGACATCTGTTTTCTCCTCAACTAGAGGACAACCTGACAGCTGAGGTCTTCGAATATGTCCTTCCATCTGCCCCGTCTCCGCAGCAGTACCGATGTGACTGGGGTCCTCTCCCCTGTGGGGGTACCCGACCTTGTACCTGCTTGTATGCCGGCTTCACTCCAGGCAGCAGCACCCGGTAGCGCTCCACAAACTCCACAAAGCTGTAGCGGATGGGGTAGCCCGCACGCCGGATGCGGATCGTCTCCATCATGCCTGAATAGCGCAGCTGCCGTACACACAGGTGTCGGTCGAAGAGCTGCCGGGCCGGAACCAAGGGCATCAGGGCAAGGCCAGGACTGGGATGCTAGCCCTGCCCTGCGGCTGATCAGCACAGATGGAGAGACACAGGGCTTCTGGGATCATGGGGAGCAAAGCCGGGCAGGAGCCCAGGACTGTCAGTCAAACCCAGGGGGCAGCATAAGTGAGGGCCTGCTGGAGGGACGACCGTGTGCTCAGGGATCAGATCACAGAAAAGACGTAGGTTTGCGTCCCTTGTGAGACATGAGGTTCCACGGATGCTGAGGGAAGGGTCTTCCAAGACTGGAGGAGAGTGAGCATGTGGGGAGGGATAGAAGCTTGAAAGTGCAAGACCTGCTGTGGGAACGTGGAAGGGGCTGAAGAGCCTAGGCCAGGGCACAGTGCAGGCTGCCATGAGGGTACGCCATATAACTGCCCTCCATGTGGCTTCCACTACAGATCCACGGTTATTTAAACCACGCTCCAGGGGCTGGCCTTAGGAAGTGCCTTTAGGAAGAGGCATGTTTTTTCAAACTGACACATGGTAGTCGATGGCTCCAGGGCAGGACTACAGCTGGGGTTCAGATGGAAAGAAAATTGAGAAAGCGGATCCAGGGGCCTTCTGAGACCAGGCTAGGAGTCTGGGCCTCGTCCCATAAGTGGCAGGAGCCAGGGAGGGTTTGCAGCGGTGGCATATGGGGCAAGATTTGCTTTAAGAATAATGCCAAGGTGGGCAGTGGTGGCGCACGCCTTTTATCCCGACAGGAGACAGAGGCAGGTGGATCCCTGTGAGAGCCTATATCCCAGTTGCTGATGTATATAGCAGGTTCTAGGCCAGGGAGGGTTACATAGAGAGATCATATCTCAAAAGAACACCAATGGTGTCATTATCAGTGTGGTGAAAGGGTGGTGGCAGACAGTGGGAAGCTGGAGACAGAGGCAGGTAAGGAGGCTACTGAAAAGGGGGAGGCCACAGACATCAAAAGGCCTGGCTAGGAAAAGGTCCCGGGGAGCCAGCGCCCAGCCCTGTCATCCTGCCCGCCCTGCTCCAGAGGGGGACCCGAGGTCTGAAGGGGACAGGACTCACCCACTCTGGGAAATGATTTCCTGGCGGGGACAGTGTGTGCGGAAGGCCAGCTTCCGCAGCCCATTTCCTCTCCCTCTGGGCCACTTTCCCCAGCCTTCCCTCCCTCCCTAAGTCCCACACCCAGCTTCCCCTGGCCCTCTCTCCTTTTCTGCATAAACAATACCTCTCTGGGCCTGCACTGGCTAGGGAGCCTGTGGAATGAAGCCCCTCAATATCTTTGAGACCCCATGTGACAATTCTAATTCTTTCCTGACTGCCGCTTCCTTATGGACAGCTTGCTGAAGGGGGCTGTACCCCGCCTATGGAAGGACTAACAAGTGCTGTCACTAAGAGTCAAAAAGAAGGGCCTCCAGGCAAAGGAGTCCAGAGGGACTTCTCGAAGGGGGTGAACGCTGAACTAAAAGCGGGAGAACTTTCCAAGGAGGGGCCGCAGCAGTGAGCCACACTGCTATTTACTAAGCACTTAATAGGCACCCGGCAATCTTCAGACATGATCTCAGGGAAGAGGTGGCTGTGATGGCTCCTGTTTTCTTTCGCAAAGAAACTGAGGCACAGGGCAGTGCATGGCGTATGTGCAACCACTCAGCTGGGAAGTAGCAAAGGCGGGGTTACATGGCTATGGAGTGGAGGAGCCCCTGGAACCCCAGCACCTTGAGACCTTCTTTTACAAGCCACCTGGTCCCGAGAGAGGACAAGACCTTGCACTGCCCACCCACTGCGACCGTCTCGCCCCCACCTCCCGCTGCTTCCCCTCCAAGGCTCACCATGGGCTTCTTGAACTCATTGGGTTTGATGCAGCGGACGAAAAAGGGCTGGCAGGCGCCCAGTGTGCGCATCAGCAGCTCCAGCGACCGCTTGAACTGGCTGCTGAGTGTAGGCGAGCGCTTCCTGGTCTCAGCACCCTGTGGCAGGGGACAGACAGACAGTGATGGGAGGGGCCACGCCTTCCCCCTCCCACCCTCCAGCAGCTGTCCAAAAGGGAGGGAAGCACCAGGGAAGGTCACCAAGGCCAGAGCCTGAGTAGATGGGTAGTTGGTGATTTCCTGTGACACCCCTGGTCCGGGATGGAGCGTGGACCTCAGACACCCACTCCAGAGATCTCGCTCCCTAAGACCTCCAATAGTGTCCCTCTGGGCCCCCCACCATCAGCTGGGAGACTCTGGGCCAGGAGCAGCCCATCTCTGAGTCTATGCCCTCCCTGTATAAATGAGGAGTTTAGACTTGATATCCTCAGGATGCTGGGGTCGTCTTAAATACAGGATTTAAGCAAACCTAAATTCAAACCCCATATATGGCCCAGGCCGACCACTAAAGGATGCTGAGTCTCCATTGGTTCCTAAGTGAATATTCCATCTACCCCTCCGGCAGGATGAGGAGGAGAGTTCAAGCGCAATAAGCAGCCCCCTGGGGTGGTCACTACACCCTCTGGGAGCCTTGGAGGAGCCAGCACAGCTCATGACCGCCCCTGCTCTGCTTGTAGGATTAGCGGCAGGCTGGAGGCAGTGTGGGTGACCTGGATAATCTTCCTGCAAAGATAGGGTGTTGTTCTCCTGGCTGCTGTATGAGCCATGGTGTGTATGTGTGTGTGTGGGTGTGCGTGTGTGCATGTGTTCGTGTGTGTTGTGTGTGTGTGTGTGACTGCAATCCCTGCCTACACGGTGCCTCTCAGGACATTTAAAATAGTAGGGAGCAGGGGGACTAGGGATGACCTGAGGTCAAGCAAACAGGAAGTAAACCTTCTGGAACATGGCAGAACTCAGAGAGAACACAGTACCACCAGATACTGTTTTCCGGGCCATCTTTGTGTGAGAACTCATTAGCAAACTTGATTTCATTGTAAGATTTTGTATTTTTAGAGTTATAATTCAATCACATCCTTTAGCATCAAAACTCTGGGGTACCTGACAGCCTCTTCTGACTCTGAAGACTCCTGCCTACATGTGGTGCATTTACGTACGCTAAGGCACACATATATACATATACAACAACTACTTTAAAATCTGGGGTGCAGAGCACATGTGTGAGGTGTTGTGTGTGTGTGTGGGGGGGGTCAAGGTGCTTAACCAGCACTAAATCCAGGTGCCATGTCATAGCGTCTAATGAACCCCGCAGGAAAGCAAATGTTTTTCGTTCTGAAACATGAAGTATTTTTCATCTTAAGTTCCACTGCAGAACATTCAAAATTTTGCCCAGGGGATTGATTTAGGGATAGCGTGATGTCTGCTCTGGCCCAGCAGGGTTCTTGATTCAGCAACAGCACACACATACTGAGCATGTGGCCCATAAGACGGAGCACACACAATGCACACTATATGCATATGTAGTGTATACATGCACCAAGTACACACATCCACACAAACCATACACACACCACACACACACACACACACACACACACACACACACACACACACACACAACATACAGCATTATTCACACAGGCAACATCTGAGCATGCAGACACCACACAAACACCCACATGCACACATGTAACATGCATACAGCATGCACACCATACAGCAAACATGACTTGCCCACACCGAGCATGTATATACCACACAAATCACTCACAAAATGCATAGCCCACAAGACAATGCATTTAATTCGCACACAGCATGCATAACTATGCAGCACAAATGCACACGTATGACACACACATGCTAAGAATACAATGCTCGGCACACTTGCTGAACATACACCATAGAGCACTCATGGCGTGCATACTCTGAGCATACATGCACCATATGCATCCCTCACAGCACCCACCACACACAGCAAGTATACTATGTAGCACTCATGCATATATATGATGTGCACACACTAAGAGCACATACCACACTTCCCACACAGCACACCCTGCATGCACATGCAGAACATGCACATTGCATGCTCACTATGTGGCACAGGTACACACAGGACATAGATACTGAGAACACATACAACACTGAACAGGGCACACACACCCTTCATAGATACTGAGAACACATACAACACTGAACAGGGCACACACACCCTTCAAGATTCTGTCATCTTGAGGCTGTCCCCTTCTGACAACAGGCTGGGTCTGCCTTGCTCACTGCTATGTCACCAGGGCCTGGGCACACTCACTGCTACGTGTGCACCAGGACACACACCAACACCTTGGTCACCTGTCCTCCATGGCGCATAGACTGTCTCCCTTGCAGCTGTGCAAGCCAAACCCTTAGGAACTCCCCTCATTCCCCTTCTCTCATAAGGGACAAACTTGCAGGTCCTCCCCAGGATCTGATGCCATCACATTCCCCATTAGCTGGGTCCAGCCTCAGCCGAGCTCTCCCATTTCCCCACTTAAACCCCCCGCCCCACCTGTCACCACACCCAGCACTAACAACTCCATTCACACAGCAGCTGGGGCCTGGGTGAGGAAATCAGCCACATCCCTCCTCACTCAAACATCCAAGTTCACACCAAGGAAAGCCCAGGGTCCTGCAAGGATCCATAATAGCCCCAGGATCTACTCCAGTAGCCTCTGGTCCCTACCATCTGTTGGTATCCTTTCTGGCACACTGGCCTCCTGGTTCTGCCTGGGGTACACTTGGGACTTTTGCACATGCACACCCCTCTCCCTGCAAAGTCCCCCTGGGGGAGGGGTAGAGCCTTCACTTTCCTATAAATTTCCAAGTAAGGCCTGTCCTGAGCCTCATGCACAATGACAGGGCCTGCCACTACGCCCTGTCCTTCTCCGTACCCCCCACAGCATGCTTTATTCATTCATTGGCTCTCTCACTGTTCCCCTCTGCTAGAACACAAGAGCGAGAACACAGTTTGGTTTCTTTTTGTTTCTATGTGGTCACTGCTACGTCCTGGGACCTAGGACATGTGTGGCCTATGGAGGGGACTCAGTAGCATTTGTAGATTGAACAAGTGAATGACTGCGTGGGTGAGTGAATGAGCACATGTGGGTGAATGGGTGAATGAGTGTGTGGAGTTTGCTCTCCCTGTCTCGGCCATTGGGGTTCTCATCTGGTTCTGTTTTATTCGGGGACAGCCTCCTTCCTGGTGATTAGACTCCTGGGTCATCTGTGGGTGTTTGGGAATGAGGCAAAGACTGAAGCCCAAAGTCCAAAGGCTATTGTGAAATGGGTACAAAACAGATCTGAGGGAAGACAGAAGTCTTCAGGGTGTCAGGTGTCTGCCGATGAGCAGGCACATGGCAGGAGTGGGCAACTGTCCTGTGGACATGACTGGGGTGAGACATTCATCTGGGTGCACCCCGTATGTGGGAAGGTGGCCTTCCTCCACTTCACTGGTCCCTATGTCAGTAGGTCAGGGCAGGTCGTGAAGCCTGAACTGCCCTGGGGTAGCAGACCCAAGAATCAAAGGGTGAGAACTCAGGGGCTGGGGACTGACCCAAGCTGAGGGCTTAGGTTCCTGTAAGCAAGCACTGCGGTCTTCCACCCTGACAGAAGCGTTATGGCTAAGACACTGTCTTGGGACAATTCCACAAGAGAGCAGTCAAGTCTCCAGAACTTGCAGGCCTTTCTTGGTCTGGGGGCATAACTCAGTTGGTACAGTTCTTGCCTTGCAAGCGTAGAGACCCGAGTTCAAACCCCTCACACCCACAAGCAAAAAGATGAGTTAGGTGGTGCACACTTGTAATCCCAGTGCCAGGGAGACGGGACAGGCAAAACAGAACTGGGACTTGCTGGCCGCCGGCTTAACCTACTTGGTGAGTTCCGTGTCAGCGAGAAACCTTGTCTCAAAAAACAAGGTGTATGGCTTCTTAGGAACACTATCTGAGGTGGCCTTCTGGCCTCCATACATATATACACATACATGCGCGTGCACACACACACACACACACACACACACACACACACACACACTCACAGACTCTTGCCACCTGACCCATTCTAGATGACATATTGTATCACATCAGCATTGGAACCTGACTCAGCACAGTGAAGGGACTTGTCCAAGGTCACATTCAATCACTGCTAGTGTGTCTATATGCATCACAGCCAGGGGGAAAAAATGCTTCGTGTGTGTGTGTGTGTGTGTGTGTGTGTGTGTGTGCGCGCGCGCGCGCGCGCGCGCGTTACCGGTACAGGGACCAGAATCATCCACAGGAGGGAAGGGAGTTCCTATCTAGACAGGTTTGGTACATACTCCTCCCCTTAATGCCCAGGGTGTTGAGTCTATCCTAGAGATCTGGGAAGGCCCAGGAGCAGACCAAATATGAGGTCAGCACTGGGCAGAGAGGAGAGAGGGAACAGGGAAGAGAGAGACAAAGAGGAGGTGGGCTGGTGTAGTAGCTGGGGGCCTCTAACACCTTTGGGATGGGAAGCATCATGGCAGCCAAGACCTGCAGTGGGAACAAGGCAGCTTTCCTAGCTGACCCCACACCCCAGGATGTGTCATTAAGGTGAATGAAGCCCCCTTCTTGACCTCAGTCCTGAATCTGCAAAACAGAAGACCACCTGTGCCCACAATTAAGTATGTCTTTGGAGTCCCCCTGAGTTCTTAGTGTAAGGACATGGAAGGACATATAATAACAGGGGTGAGGCAGAGAAGGCTTAGGAGCCTCCTTCAGCCTTCTTGTGGACCTCAGTTTCCCCCTTAAGAAACCGAGACTACTATAGCACACACAACTCAAATACCAAAACCACTCCAAAAACCACTCCACAAAAAAAACCCACACTCCACAAAAGACAAAAAAAATCCAGCCCTCTCTCCCTTGGAGTCAGCCCCATAAGGCTGAGCTCTCCCGCCACGGTCATCCTGGGCCCCAGGCTGGGGCTTTTACCTTCACGGAAGCCGCTGCCTGGCCGACAGTGCCCGATGAATAACCACAGAGAAACTATAAGGGGAACCACAGGCAGGTGAGGCAGAAGAGACGTGGGCGGAAGGCCACTGAGATGGGATGGGGTGGGCCTGGGCTAGAGGTCAAGGTTCTGGCCACCCTCCCAAGCAGCTCAGACACCTGCACCGGCACCAGAGAACGGTGCCTCTGCCTCCCTGCTCCCCTCCCCTGGACCTTAGGAAGCAGGGACCCAGAACGGAATGGAATGAAAGGCAAACAGCCAGCGCAGCAATAAACTCCAAGTGACACCGGCTGGGCTTCACAGGGGGCAGAGCAGGCGGTCCCTTGTATCAGCTCAGGGTCTGGAGTGGCCAACATGCCACACCCATCCTATGTCTCCCCTTGTGTCTGTCTAGCTGGGGGACCTCCATGGTAAAGCCAGTCCCAAGTCCCAAGTGACCTCCCACATAGCCCTTCTCTGAGCCTCATGCCCCAGTCACATCCTGGGTCAGTAGAGCAGGACTAGACAGCAGCATCTGACAGGCCTTCCCTTCGAGAGCCCCAGCTAAGCCCTGTCCCTGGTTCCTACGCTGAAGTTCAAGGGGCTCCATGGACAAATAAGACTCGGGTGGGGTCTAGATTCAGGCCTGGCTTCCAAGGCCCCTTCTCCCCACAGGGACATCCAACAGCCTTACCATGGCGACGTCAGCCTGGAAAATCTGTTTTATGAACTTGTTCCGGGAAGAGTGGACCAGCTGGATGATGTCCCCATGCAGGGTGTCCCGGTTCTTCTCCAGGAAGCCTGCCAGTGGCAGAGAGCAGTCATAACTCCTCCAGCAAGGGCTCCCCAAACCCGCAACATCTGAGCCAGAAGGACCTTGGGCATTCGCCTAACTTACCCACATCCATTCCACAGTGCGGGGCCCTGGGCCTGGAGGGGACACTGACTTACCCAAGATCACAGAGAAAATGAGGAGCAATCCCTCAAACACATATCCCCACCCGCAGCCTATATAACAAGTACAGGAGGTCTCTGTCTCAAGGAGAAAGCGAGGCTCCTTTCCCAACTGGGCCATCCCTAAGCCACTATCAGCCCTTTTAAACTAAGATGCCAGGGCACACGACCCCCTGAAAGAGACCACATCTAGATGCTATAAGCCACCAGTAAGGCAACTGATGACCACCACCTCCAAACTAGTCAGGACAGTGAATTTTACAGTGTCATCCCCGCCTGCGTTCTGGGACAGGCACTCACTACCTTCTCCATATGACAAATGGATGTCCGTGAAGCCATGGGAGAGTTCACACTCAAACCCAAGACCCTGGTGCCAACCCAGGAAGGCTCCCCACACCCAGAGGGCACTGCCATTCTCAGCAACAGAGGATCTAGGGTGGTGCAGGAGATGAGGTATCCACAGGCTAGAGATGCCTGAGGGGTGGAACATTGCTAAATACAGGACTTGGGCCACCACCCCTGAGGGCAGATCCTGGGCCTGCTCATGACATGGTGATGGACACGTGAGAGTCTCTTATTAGCGATATGCCAACTTCATTATGTGACATGAAGGTTCCTTTCAAGATTTTGGTGTCCCTGTCTGAGAGGAGAAAGGTCATAGCACGCATATAAGCACTGATTTCTGGGCCGCTTCATGAGGGAGCCTGCCACACGGCTCTAGACCGCTCCGAATGCTGGGGGCTTTGGGCCCTGGGTGGGACTGTTCAGGACAATGAGCAGGATGTTAGTGTATTACACCCACAGCGGATGCCAACTTAGGGCTGGCCTTTCACACCAGGGTGGGTTGGAGGTTCAGCAAGGCTCTCTGCAGGAAAGCTGCAAAGCTGCAGGAATTGCAGAACCGCAGGCCAAGTGAGCTGGGTTTTCACCCTGCTACCAGCTTTTCTTTCTTTCTTTTTTTCTATTTCATATTTCATTTTTCAAGACAAGGTTTCTCTGTGTAACAGCCCTGGCTGTCCTGGAACTCACTCTGTAGACCAGGCTGGCCTTGAACTCACAGAGATCCACCTGCTTCTGCCTCCCAAGTGCTGGGATTAAAGGTGTGTACCACCACTGCCTGCTTCTAGCTTTTTTTTTTTTTTTTTAAAACAGACTGTCAATCTGGCTGGTCCAGAATTCACAGAGATCCCCCATCTCTACCTTCGGAGTGTACCACCATACTCATCAAGATGTATCTTTCTGTATGTATATGACATGTGTGGGTGCGTGCCACAGAGGGCATTGGATCCCTTAGAGCTGGAATTACATGTAATTGTGAGTCACCTAACTTGTTTACTGGGAACTGAGCTCAGGTCCTCCGGGAGAGCACTTAACTACTGGGCCATCTCTCTACCCCCTGACTTTCAGCTTCAAATGAACCAGCTGCATGTCCTTGGGGGAAGGGAAGATGTCTGAGCACTCCCTTCAATGTGCTGGTCTTGTTGCTGGAAGTTTCTAGGCTTCTCTTCGAGTCTACTAGGCTGTATCAGGTCATAGAAGAACAGTCCAGTTCCCTTCTGAGCTTCAGTCTCCCCATTATATGAAAGAGCACTGAGCCCTCTCATAAGGCAAAACACTGTATACATAATAAATAAATCTTTAAAAAAAAAAAAAGAAAGAAAAGAAAGAAAGTAAAAACAAGGCCAGAATTCAGGAGGCAGGGCAGGTGGGTCTCTGTGTTCCTGGTCTACCTAGTGAGTTCCAGGCCAGCTAGGGCTGCATAGTGAGAGCTTGTCTTTTTTTTTTTTTAATTTATTTATTTATTATGTATACAGAAGAGGGCGCCAGATCTCATTACAGATGGTTGTGAGCCACCATGTGGTTGCTGGGAATTGAACTCAGGACCTTGGGAAGAGCAGTCAGTGCTCTTAACCTCTGAGCCATCTCTCCAGCCCTTTTTTTTTTTTTTTTTTTTTTTTTTGGTTTTTCGAGACAGAGTTTCTCTGTGTAGCTTTGTGCCTTTCCTGGAACTCGCTTGGTAGCCCAGGCTGGCCTCGAACTCACAGAGATCCGCCTGGCTCTGCCTTCCGAGTGCTGGGATTAAAGGCATTTTTTTTTGTTTGTTTTTCTTAAGGCAAAAATAAAGAAAAAAGCAAAGCACGGGATGGCATGCTTCCTGTGGCCTCTTCTTGTCTCCTCTGAACTCTGCACCATGTGGTCTCACTCCTAGCCTAGAGAGAGAGAAGGTTGGGGCACAGGCAGAAAGACACCCCACCATCACCTGTACCTTGAGTCTCATAATAAACAATGCCGGCAAAGTGGTTGATTCCAAACTGGGTATCGTGGCTGTTCTTGGGCGGCACGTAGTTGGCATTGAGCCTGTGCTGTGAGTTCAGTTTATGCAGCATGGTGGCATCCGTGCCCTGAGGGAGCAGAGTGGCCGTGGCTAAGCCGCTGCCTTCCAGTGGCTCCCTCCCCATGTCCTCCCAGCCCTCCGCTCTCTTTCTCAGTAGCTGCCCCCGTCACACAGCCTCGATGCCCCTCTGAAGTGGGTGAACTGGAACCACACATCACTGAATGCACACTCCAGTCTATGGCAGCTCTTCTCATGACTAAAATCCGTGGACAGCTAAGGCTGGAGGATGGCTAGAGGCCAGGAGTTCAAGGCCAGCCTGATCAATATAGCAAGAGTCGAATCTCAGTTTCTTTCCCTGAGGACAATCCTGTGTTCCCTTCCCCTAATCAAGCCATAGTCCATCATCTACCCTGAACCATTTGTGTGTTTGGATGTTGAGAGTTTGGTCCAGGGTCCAGTAGAATGCAAGTAATCCCTGATCACCATGTCAACACCCTGGAACCAGCCCAAGGCACCCGGGCAGGCTCATGTTGCTTGCCCTAGGCTGCAGATGGGGAAGCTGAGGTTTGGTGTGCCCACCTTGGGGAACTTGCTCTCCTCGTCGATGAGGGAGATGACATTCATCGGCCGGTTGGCAATCATGTCGAGCGCGTCCTGGTTGTCAGTGAACTCAATATGCAGCCAATCAATGCTCTCGAGATCATACTCTTCTTGCTCCAGCTTGAATACGTGCCGCACGAAGAACTGCTGCAGGTGCTCATTGGCAAAGTTAATGCAGAGCTGCTCGAAGCTGCGAAGGGCAGAGGACCATGGACACGTGGTACCCAACGTCTGCCCAGTCACCCAGACCCGGCTCTGCCCCTACCTGCAGCGTGACCTCAGGCATAAGGCTCCCATCAGGTGGGCTGGGGTGGGAATGCTAAGTCCAAGCCTTATGCAGAAGATGACTCTGGGGACTGGCAAGGGTAAAGGACATGCCCTAGGTCACTGAGTGCCAGAAGAGAGGTAGACCAGAAGCCAGGCTCAGGGCTCTTTCCTTGAGTGATCAGGCCCCACATAGGGTCTACCAATAAGGGGGGAAAGATCAGAACACTAGGAAGGTGGATCTTAGAGAGATACCAGAATCAAAGAGAGGCCAAGGCTGACAAGATCCAGCAAGGAGAGGGGAACCCTGATGCCAGCCCAGCTGAACAGCAGCCTCGACTCTCATATTCAATATGGTAGTCTGGGGGACACTGTGATATCCTGCATTACAGTGACTGTGGCCATAAGCTCAGAGACCAGAGACCACCTCCCAAGAACCCAGGACAGTGTAAGTTTCTTCAGTATCCAACTGGGCTGGCCTCAGCTGAGCTGGGGCTGGGCATGAAAGAGATCTCCAGGATGACTGAAAGCAAGTTTCCCAAGCCTGAGGGTTGTTTTTGGAGGGAGGCGAATGCAGCCATAAAGAGACATAGCATTTCCCAGGCGTGGGGTCCATCACACTACCTGTTCACAGTGAAGTTCTCAAACCCGAAGATGTCCAGGAGGCCGATGGACCGGCGAGAGTTCTTCACTTCCTGGGAGGGAGGCTTGTAGATTGCGGCGTTGATCTTGTCCACAATCCACACGAAGAGCCTCCCGTAGATGCCCTGAAAGGCACTCGTCAACCATGGGGCAAGTCAGACCCTCCTGGGAGGCAGTTCCCACTTCTAGACCCTTTGTGTCCCTGCTCCAGCCTTGTCCATGCTATTAACACCCTTCACTCGGCCGTCCCTTCTATTGCATGAGCATCCCTGCCTCAGCAACTACTTATTTGCTCCCTTAAAAACTCCCCTGACCCTGAAACTGGAAGGAATCACCTTGGGGTCCAGCAACTTCACCTGAACATCTGCCCATCTTCTGAACACCTTGAGGGTCCAGAGTCCGGCACAGGGCTGGTACAGATTAGGGACTTTGTGATTGGCAAGTACATGGGTATGGCGACATGAGGGTTGGGAATCTTCTACCCAGCCAGACCTCATGAGTCCTAAGAGGACTGGTCCTGGCTGAGGACAGCTGATCAAAGCAGGCCTGGGGGGACAAAGCAGGGTCCCCTGGGGAGTGCAGAGCCAACTCCTATGGGATGCTTGGCCTCTGGGCTCAGAAGATGACAGAAGGAACTTGGACTTCAGAGAGCCAGAGACTCTAGCCTGGCCTCTAGCCCAGGGACTGCCGAAGCAAGGCCCAGCTTGGAAACACCTGCGCCTGTCCATCAACAGCTCAAACTGTGGGGCAAAGAGAACAGGCAGCCACTCCACTCACCCACCTTGACAAAGGCGTCTCGCACATCCAGGGCCTGCTCCCTGCTGAGTGGGGTGGACACTGTCTCCCCACGGGTGATGAGGGTGCGGCTGGTGAGGCAGTTCATCAGATCTGGGGGGTTCACCTAGAGCAGACACCCAGGTGTTGGCCCAACCTCACCTTGACTGTCTTTCATCCCAGCTGGCTTCCTTCCCCATCTCTTCCCAGGTATTGTGGGGCCCCGGCCCAGACCTCTCAGTGCCACCCACTGTAGGAACCGCACAAAGCTTGTCCCTAACTGAACAGAACTTTCCTGTCCAAGGTCTCCACAGCCGACTCCTACCCCAGCCCGACTGAGTCAGAAGTTGGCCTCAGAGGGACAGACAGAGTGGCAGAGGCTGGCACTGACCTCGAGCAGAGAAGCGGCCGTGGCCAGTGATGGGGAGAAGAGGACCTCACAGGCATCCAAGTTTTCAAATGTACGGGCTGCCAGGAGAAAGGGGCACAGTGTCGGGAAGGGAGGCAGAGGGGCAGGGGGACTCTGAGGAGGAGCAGGCTGCCATGTCTATGCTCAGGGACCTGCCCTGTCTACAGAGCATCATCCCCAGCAAAAAATGTTCTCATGACAGCCTGGGGCACCACGAGGGTAGTACTAGCCTGAGATTGCCTTAGGACATTCATTCACTGGATGAACTTCCCAGAGCTTCAGTTCTGCCCAGGACCCATGCTGGGCACTATGGAAAAGGCAGAGTGGACCCCAGTGCCTTCTTCCAATGGGCCACCTTCCACTCTGGTATGCAGTGGTGCCAAATAAGTGTGCACGCTCTGCTTTGTCTTGCCCCTTACAGACAACTGTTTGGTCATTCACACCACAGTATGAACTCAAAGATTTACCCTCTCTGGAGGACACTTAGCCTTAAGAAAGAAACCAAGTGTGGAAGAGGTCTCAAAGGGTTCCTGTCACGTCAGAACACCTCACCCACCAGCTCTGTGGTGGGACTGCCGCACAGTGTACCACCCCTGAGGCTGACATCCTCTCAGCCTGCATCTCATATACCTGTCATGGCAGACAGCACTACCAGCACCCCTGGAAGCTAGGTGCCATGCTACCTGAACGGGGTGTGGCACTGTGGTGCATGGCACCATGGGGCCTCACCTTCGTACTGCAGATTGCCCATGTGTAGGATGGCAGCCAGAAGCTTCGAGATTTCCCAGTTCTCCGTGTCTGTGAACATGAGCACTTTCATGGCTGAGCGGATGTTGGCATACTCCTGACTGTCCACCCGGCCCTCACAGGTGATGCAGTTACCCTGGGGGTGGGGCATAAAAGGAGGACAGAAGGGTGCTGGGGAGGTCAGGAGGGCCATGGCTCCAGGATATCTAGAATACTCCTGAGGGGCTTCTCCAGGGCACCCTGCCTCGAGGAAGAACTGGGCACTGACACCAGATATACTCCATCACCCACTTCACAGCTCACAGCGCCAACACCTCACCAGGTCCACACAGCCCCAGGGTGCCCAATCTTAGGGGAGCTCCTATCAACTGTAACCACGTGTGAACCACAGAGGGGAACTATAGACACAACCTGTTCATTGGGGTGTGTGTGTGTGTGTGTGTGTGTGTGTGTGTGTGTGTGTGTGCCAGCCAGCTAGTTACAGAAGTATACTGAAATCCTGCCACACCCACAACACCTTTAAATCCTGGGCAGGCTCTCTCCAGGGAGGTAGAGTGGAGTTCTCAGCCCAGCCTGCTGTGTGCACAGCCCCTAGAGCAGAGGTTCTCAACCTTCCTAATGCTGCGACGCTTTAACACAATTCCTCATGCTGTGATGACCCCCAGCCATAACATTATTTTCATTACTACTTCGTAACCGTAATTTTGCTACTGGAGGCCCAGGCCTCAGCAACCAGCTCCCACAATCCTAGAAGGCCCAGCCTATGTGTATGAGCAGGTCCATGCATGTAGATCTGTGGCTCTTGTGTGCTGTGTCCCCATATCCCGTGTTGACCTCGAGAAATGCATCTGGTAAGAAGTCACTAGGGACACGTGCCCAACTGAGGGAGGGCTTTAAGCACAAACAAGCCTGGGTGGGCTGGGACAGGCAGGGACAAGGGAAGGCTTGGAGCTGGGACAGAGTCACACTGGTGAGTCTGGTCTTGTCTACATGACTGAGACAGGTGTTTACCCCCAGGTGTCACCTGGGCCTCACCATGGCCAAGTAGTTATAGTCAGCAGCCTGGCCTAGGCCCAGCTTCCTCTTCTGCTCCTCATTCATGCCCTCCAGCATACAGTAGAACACATGGTAGTTCCTCTCGTCAGTGGCCTGGAAGTGGACACCAGGGTTGGGATCAGAGAACACACATGGGCAGGAGGAATTTCATAGGGGACCTCGGACACTTTGGGAAGCAGATATAAGTGCAGCATGGCGAAGGGTGACACAGACCATGGGGACAGTGGTGCCCACCCACCCAACGCAGGGACGACCCACACTAGGAGGCAGGGCTCACCTGGCGGCAGACTCGCGATTTCTCCAGCAGGTACTGCTCTATTTTGGCCCCCTCGATGGCACCCCGCTTGTTAAAGTGGATGTCAATGTACTTGCCGAAGCGGCTGGAGTTGTCATTGCGGATGGTCTTGGCGTTCCCAAACGCTGCAGGGTGGTAGAGAATACGGGTGAGAATGGGTGAGAATACGGTGCCAGCACCCGGCTCACCCTCCAAGCCTGGCCCTACCTTCCAGGATGGGAGTGGCCTCCAGCACCTGCTGCTCGATCCATGAGTGCTGTCCGCTGATGGCCGCCAGGAACTGCAGGATCAGCTTTGTGCTCTCTGTCTTGCCTGCTCCGGACTCCCCGCTGCAGAGGGTGGGAGTGGCGGGATGGGCCTCCGCCCTGGCTCTCCCATCCAGCTGATGTGTCTCACTCTAGGCTGAGGACGGTCTGGCTCTCAGGGAGCACAGGGCTCCGCCACACCCCCATCCCTACTGGTCATCGAGCATGACCCATGTGAACTGCTCAACTGAAGCTTTGGCCTCTTGCTTAGGAGACAGATTTCAGCTGCCATAGTGTAATAGGACCCTTCAGGGAACAGTGTTGCCCTCAGAAGCTGGCATCAGCCTTTGTAGTGTTAAGAGGAATGTAAGATTTGGGAATGTAGGGGCGACTTTATACACTGTGATACAGCGCAGAGGGCACAGCCAGCTCCTGGGGACCACCGTGGCGTTCTAATGGCATTCTAACGATGGGACAATCGCTAGTGTCGTAACAGGAGGGCAGAGAGCTGGAGCTCTCGCCCCGGGAGGGGCTGGCTGGGCCACCCACCTGATGATGCAGCACTGGTCCCGGCTGTTGCGTTTCATGTTGAAGTAGCAGTTGTCCGCGATGGCAAAGATGTGCGGGGGCATCTCGCCTATCTTCTTGTTGGTGTATTGGCGGATGTGCTCTGGCGAGTAGATGGAGAGCAGCTGGTAGGGGTTCACAGCTACCAAGATGGAACCCGTGTATGTCTGCAACAGGCAAGGGACAGGAGTTTACACGGTCAGGTGGCGAGGGTGGGGTGGAGGGGTGTCTCCGCCCTGTGATGGAGGGAGGAGGGGACGGCAGGAGGTCCCTAAGCTGGGATTACATGATCTTATCTGCTCAAAGGATGTGAAGATGAAAGAGACAGTGTATTTTCAGATTCAAAGCACAAAGCAGCGACAACTCAAATACTGGCTCCCTCCTTCGGCCCCGATCTCTGCACCAAAGGCTTTTAAAGCAAGTTTCAAAAACTGCATGGTGTTCAGAGGGGAGACTGGGATGGTAAGGAAGTCACAAGTGGGGCCTAGTCAAGTCATAAAGAGCAGAAGGGCTGAGGCTGGACTGTGGTCCAGAAGGGGCTGGGATTTGGGGCTGGGGCAGGGACTTTTTCTGCAGCTCCCCGAGGGCAGAGGTAGCTACCGAGCCCATGGATGGAGCTCGGGGACCTGAGGCTGTTTCCATTCTGTTCCTGTATGGGAGCATGAACAATACTTCCTGCTGTGCCCTGGGGTCCCATCACACAGGAGAATCCCCAGGGCAGGGGGAGGCAATGGAGGTGGAGTTACTCCTCCCTACTCCCAGCTCACCCCAAGCTAGGAAAGGTCAGGCCCTGCCTGTTGTTTGTTGGTGACAGATGTTTGATGTCTGGAGCCTAGACAGGCTGAGGACAGATGTCTCTACACGGGGCAGGTGGCAGCCTCGCCTGTCTCCCCAACCTCTGCCGCCCTTCCAGGACTCAGCGAGGGAGACCAGAGCAGCCACCATCCCCCAGCAGCTCAGCCCAGCGTGGCATGCAGGGAAAGCAGTGGTGGTACCCAGCCCAGGCCAGGGGAGCTGCACAGAGAAGCGCTGACCAAGCCTCGAGACCCCAGTTCCAGAAGCTCCCTTCCCCTTCAGGCACCTCCTCCAAGCCCCGCAGCCAGGAGCACCCAAGATTCACTTTCATGGCTTGGCTTAGTACCAGGAACCCGAGTTAGAAGAGAAGTGAAGGAGGCCAAGAGGAGCAGCGCAGCCCAGCCCAGCCAGCATCCCAGCCTCCCAGGGGCTGCTGCTGCCCCACACTCACCCGCCCTCCACAGTTGGTCTGTTACAAAGGAAGGAACAGGTAGAGGCAACCAGTCAATAGGAAAGAAGCCACAGAGACGTCTCCAGGAGCCCAGGCCTAGGCTAAGCGATGGGGTGAGGACCCTGTGACCACCCCCCCCACGCCCTGTTACAGCTCCATCCCACACAGCTATGGAACACAGCTGACTCTTGTCTCCAGATGGGGAGCCCGTCCACGCCTGAGAGCCAGCCTCAAGGAGCATCCTTTGGCCAGCCTCAGTCTGGTCATCTGTGAAAGGGGATGGCTCGCTGTCTCCTTCCAGAGCTGCTGTGGAGACTAAAGGACCTAGGCAGCATCCTTGCTGGGTACCAGGGGCCTAAGTGCCACTTTAATCTCTTCTTAATTCTTGCTCAAGATCGTGACATATGTCACCAACACAGCAAGAGGCTGTCCCCACAAAGCCACTCCCCAGCCCTCACCATCAGAGCTCCCAGGAGCCCCTCCATCCTTCAGCGGGAGGTATGGGCTGGCCAGCCGCAGGGATAGAGGCCCAAAGGCCATGACATTTGGGGAGATCTGCTGGAGAAAGGTCATTCTGGCAGCCATAGATGACAGACGTCATTTACCCTTTTGGACCTAATGACCCAGCCTACAGAGTCACCCCGAGAAGCTCAGTGGCAGGGGAAGTGACAGAAAGGATTGTGGAGATGTCACAGCGTCCCAGTACTCCTGCGGCTGTGGATGAAGCCTGTCCTCTACCATTGCTCCAGGCTCTTTCCTTTCCGCTTGCGACCCAAGGGCCTCATGGGCTCAAGATTCTTCAGTGTCCCACCCACCGGAGGTCACCGCATGATGGCCATGAGGACTCCCAAACCAGCACCCCTCCAACCCTGCTCTCAGCCGGCCCAACTCAGCCTCCAGTACCATCATGCCCTTCACCCAGATGGACCCGCCACTCCTCCCTGTCACCAGGCCACTGTCTCAGCTGCGCTCCCTGGTCCAGGCTCCCAGATCCTTCTTGGTCTCCTGTGGTGCGTCTCCACCTGGCTCCTGTTCCCACATTTGCTCCATCTCTCCTCCACCTGCAGCCTACAGCTTCGCTAGGTTGTAACCAGATTGTTCTCTGCTGGGACCCATCCATCCCTGCTTCCTACACCCTCAGAACACGGTAAACATCTCTCTGTTACTCTTCGTCTTGGAGATGAGGAAGTCCTCCACTGAACCTGTGGCCCAAAGCCCTTCACTGTCCTGCTGGACCAGGCTGAAACCCATTGCACCCCACATGTTCCCTACAGTACATTTTATTGGATGCTTGGTGCTCTGGTTCAAGGTCTTTATCTCCCCAATGTCCCACAGAATACAGGACACACTCAGCAGTGCCCGTTAAGTGATGAGGTGATTGGTATTAATGGTTTGAGTGGGCAGCATCGGATTATCTCCAGGGACTAGCAGGGAAGGGGGCTAGAGAACATCCTGTTAGCACTCAGGACCACGCCAGCCACATTACCAAAAATGAAGCCTAGGATAAAAATGGTGGGCAAGACAGACTACTGTGAATAGATATACTCCTGTCTGTGGAGAAGAGATTCACACATAGGTGTGCACACATGTGAAGGTATTTACACATGTGCGCACACATATGTATGCCTATCCCACACTTGAATGTATACATAAGCAAGCACTCATGGTCAAACACATATGCATGCCTGTGTGTACACACAGATGTGCACACACACATATACCATCTGAGTACATACAGGCACACATAGTCTTTCCCCTGTGGGAACAGTGAGATGGGCCATTGCAATCAGTCAGAAGGAATACTCCAACGGTATACATGTGGTTGAGACTATACCATACAGAGCCAGTGAGATTGTTCAGGAGTTAAAAGCACTCACTGTGCAAGCCTGATGCCCCGAGTTTGAGCCCAGGAACCCAGTGTAAAAACTGAATGCAGAGACACACGCATCTGGAAGCCCGGCACTCCACAGGAGAGTGGCCCGGAATCTCACAAGCCAGCTAACCTGCAGTGTACTGCACAGCAGAGCAGCAAGAGAACCCCTGCCTCAAAATGAAGTGGGAGGAGAGAACCAGCCCCCCAAAATGTCCTCAGCCTCCCACATGTGGCTGCTGTGGTACATATGCACCTGCACACAAACGATAAATAGTTCACTTTACAGTAGTCAAAACAAAGCCGTTTCTTCAGTGGGAAGGATGTCCCTAGAAGGGAGTCAATGCCAAGAAGATCCTCCGGGGGGGCGGGGGGGAACAAGTCTTCGAAGCTCCAGATGGGAGGTATGGCCACTGCTTTCTAGATAGTCCTAGCTTGTCATTTTTAATGAATAAATATCTTAAACTTTCCGTTTTAATTTCTAATATCACAAATATCATAATATGACCCAAATGAACAAAAGTCTTTGGCCCCCTCAATAATTTTAAAAGGTTTCGGGTTCTTATGATGAAATCATGGTAGCTTCTGTTCGCTAAGTGTCTCCAGGGCAAGTGTCTTGCCTGGATAAATTGCTCTGGGACCCCAATGCATTTGTTTCTCTGTGGGACCACCTCTCTGTGGCCCACTAAGAACCAGTAATGTTCCCACAGGGAGAGGTGAGCTGGATGGTCCTAATTAGGGTCTCTGGTCCTTCTTTTCCCTTCCTCAGGACACATGCTACTTAGGCAGCCCCTACCCCCCATCTTGAGGCTTCGGGGCCAGCCCCCATCTCACACCAAAGCACAGCAGGGTAACAGCCTTGGGAGGGGGGCAGGGGCAACTGACAAGATGCTGAGCCTGTCCTTGGGCAGCCCTGGCCCCTAGTTTCCAAGCCTATGAGCGCTGTAAACCTGTAGTATAACAGCTCCTGCCCCAACCTCAGTCCTAAAGAGCCCAGAGCCTGGGCCCGGGAGGAGGAGCCTCAGATGGAGCACCCCACGGGAAAGCTGACAAAGTCCCAGGAGTCTGGGCCTCTGGGTCTAGCACAGGGGCAGCGATGGGCGGTACTCACGTAGATGAGGTGGTCTCTGTAGCGAATGAGCAGGTTGCGCAGAATGCCTGCCTCATTGAGATCCCCCAGGCGGATCATGTCCTCCACACCATGTACCGAGGTGGGGTGCATCGGCTTGATGTGAGTGGCATTTTGAGGGGAAATCCAGTGTTCCTGCAGGCAACATAGCCCTTCATGTCAGCTGCCGCTCCTGGGCCTAGGCTGTGCAGAGGGATGGGAGCCCTGGGTCTGTGAAAGGGTCCTGATCGGCTCTGACTGGCTTGAGTCTGGGGGTTTTACTGGTCTCTACCCATCAAGGCAGCTCTCCTCCTCTTGAAGAATCTATCCACAGACATACAAGAAGGGCAAGGCAGAGACTTTGTCCCCACCAGTGGTTACCATTAAGGGGATCACCTGTTGTTATCAATAACCCCCAGACACTTTGAAGGCTAGAGTGAAAGCAAAGGACTGGATTTAAAGGGCTTGACTTCAAGGCCAAGCTCCAGTCAACAAATACATAAAAATAAGTTTAGCGAGTTCAACAGGGCTGTTGTAGGCAGGGTGTTGAGGACCACCTCTCCAGAGAGGTAGTGTTCAAGCTGAGACCTGAATGAAGAGAAAGCTTCTGTAAGAAGTGTGGAGAGAAGGTCAGACCTAGGGGCCGGCAAAACCAGCCCAGCCCAGGAGGTGTGGGCGTGGCCTGTGAGGGTTGCGCATGGGCAGTGGCAAAGGGTCCCACCAGGGTGTCTTTCACAGGCCAAGCTGTCTGGAGCTGTGGGGAGAGGAGATTTTCAGGACCCAAGAGCTGAGGTGGGAATTGATATAGTTCCCCGTTCCTCTTTCCTGCACTATTCCCTGCAGCCACCAGATGGCAGATGAGGGCATCTAGGAGACTCATGAATTCTTTCCTCTGGCGAATAGAGCCTTGGTTTAATGAGATTGCTGGGTTTAAGAACCTTCCTGCAGCCGAGCGCTGTGGTGCACACCTTTAATCCCAGCACTCACAAGGCAGAGACAGGTAGATTTCTGAGTTCAAGTCCAGCCTGGTCTACAAAGCGAGTTCCAGGACAGCTAGGGCTACACAGAGAAACCCTGTCTCAAAAATCCAAAAAAAAAAAAAAAAAAAAAAAAAAAAAGAACCTTCTCACATCCCCAGACTCTGACCTGTGCTCTAGGCTATGGTCCTAGCCCACTCACACTCACTTTCCATCACCTTGAGCCAGGAAGAAACATGGTTTCTGGGGTTAGAAGGAACCTCTCTGCTACCAGCCCTCACAGCCTATAGGTCTGCTAATAGATGTAACACACCAGTCACCACCCTGCACACTAGCTGTTCTTAGATGTCACTGGCCCCGATCGAAGTCCTAAAATCTATCTTCAGAACTCAGCTGCCCCCGACAGATCCAGTCACATGATCTTGCCCTTCTGGCCCTCCAGAGGCTGCCATGGCAGCAGCCACACCCTGGTCCACATCTTTTCTCTTTTCTGGCAGCTCAGCCCTGCCTCTCGGAGTGAAGAGAGAGTTAGCTTACCCGCCTGCTCAGCGGGGTCAGGGCAGGGCCAGCCAGAGGCCTGCTCCAGCTTCTCTAGCACTCCATGGCACTTCGGCAGGAAAACTTAATCCAACCCAGGCCCTCACACAGCCGTTCCCAATGCACAAGGGGCCCAGGAGTGACGTCAAGGACCTGTCTACACTTTCAGCACCGTGTGGAACATTCCTCTCTCCCAAACAGTCTGATATAAGCTGATCCATTTGGAAAATTCCTTTGCCCGTCCCTAGCCCCTGAGTGGGACCAGAGGGACCTGGGCAGCTCTCCACCTGCCCTTCACCAAACCCTTTGGCCCACAACTCCTTCCAAAATAGGTCAGTTAGATAGTTCAGCAGGGCTACTGTGTGGGCCAGGTGCTGAGGACCACTTCGCCAAGGAGACAGCGCTCACGTTGAGACCTGAATAAGAAAGTTTCTGTGAGAAGTGAGGAGAGAAGGCCAGACCCGGGGTCAGCAAAACCTTCTCTCCCCAGGTTGTGTGGGCCTGGCAGGTGAGGGGTCAGCAGGGGCAGTGTCGATAGGCATCTGGCCCCACCAGGGTGTCTTTCACAGGCCTGGCTGGTGAATGGGATGGAGCTGGGGGAGGGGAGACAGACTGAGGTCAAGCCCTTAGAGTAAGGTTCCTCACGTCACCTTCCTGGGCCTCCAGGACCTCATCTGCAAACAGAAAGCAAGGACAATACTGTGCTGGGGGAGGGGAAAGCTATCTCGCCTGGAGAGTCCTGTGAGGTGTGCAGGTCACTGGGGCCTGGGGTACACTCAGCCAGACATGGGTCGGACACCCTGAGCCACTAGGTTACAAAGACTATGTGTGTTCTTGTCACGACCCACAACGGAGAAGTGGGGCCTGGGGACACAGTGACAAGACTCAACGTAAAATAACTGGCCAGGTTAAGAAGCTGAAGAGCTCTACCTCCTGTGTGATAGGGCACCCTGCTGAGGGCAGTGGCTTTCTGGTCAAGGTCCGCGGTACACAGCAGGGGTCAAAGTGTAAGAAGGCTGGGAGTGGAGACCTGGTTCTGAAGGAGACAGCGACAGAGACAGGAAAGAAAAGGCAGTGTCTGAAGACTGACGGGGACAGAAAAGGCACAGAAGACAGAGAAAAGAGAGAGAGAGGGAGATAGTGGGCGGGGGGCGGGGGCGCACAGAGAAATACCATGGACAATTCTGAAGGCGGGGGGGTGGGGTGGGGGGGGCGGGGGCGCACAGAGAAATACCATGGACAATTCTGAAGGCGGTGGGGGGGGGCACACATCTGGGAAGAGCTGTCTGGGAATAAGCTGAGGGGACAGGTGTTCTCCTGTAGGAGGTGGGGTCCCCCAGCAGGCACAGGAAATGGTTTCACAGAGGTGGGAAAGCCAGAGCTTCCGTGTGTTCTGCAAGTGTTCTCCAGAGAGCCTGCTCTGAGCACTCCGTTGAGCTCTGCACAAGTCATGTGACTGGCCTGGTCCCTACTGTCAGCTACTGGGTCTGTGAGAGGACAGGGGTAGAGGACGAAGGCCTAGAGTATCAAAGGAAGGAAATAGGAATAAAGGACCCCAGGCCTCAGTTTCCCTAACTTGTCTCCATCCCATGTTCCTAGCCAGTCACGCCCCTCCCCCTCCAGCAGTCCCCACCCTTAGGGCCTTGGTGGGGGTGTGGGGGTGTGCAGGATGGGAGGGGACCTTCGGGATCCAGTGACACAGAGTTACGGGATACCATCTGACATGCAACCTGACCCAGGTGAAACTCTACCCTCAGGTAGAGTCCCTGTCCCCATGCTCAGGGCTGGGGAGCATCACCTGCCTGTCGGCTGCCACCCCACCCTGCACACAGCTCCCTGGGACGCAGCCTCATGGAGGATTCCCAGAGCCTCAGAAGGAAGGGAAGTGCACTCTGGCCTCAAGTCCAGGGCACAGCCTCTCTCCTACAACCTGAGTCCTGTAGCTGCTGCTGAGACGCTGGCGGCAAGAACACACGCAGTAGAGATCCTAGATTCTAATCCCAGATCCATGGATCATGAACTTTTTGACTCACAGTCGTCATCTGAGGGGGTCACAGTTATTGTCTGTCCTGCCTTTCACAGACGCCATGAGAATCCAAAGACAGAACTTAGGTCAAGAGCTCTGGGGGGTGGCCCTGCAGGGCCCTAGGGACATCAGTGGTTCCTTGCTCCAGGCTCACAGCTCCTGGGCCTACCTCCCTTTGTCCCAGCAGGACCTTCTTCAAGTCACTAGTCCTTCTTTGCTCTCCCCAGACTAGGAGACTGAGACAGGAGTCGAGGCTAGGCTGTCCCCAGAGCCAGTCACTGCATTGGACACAATCCTGATTATGGCAAGGGGAAGTTTCCCGGGTCCTTAATGTCTCCACTACACTACATTCTCGGGCTCTGCACTGCATCTGCATGTCCCCAGTGCACACACATGTGAGCACACAGAGACACACATGTGCACACACATAGGCACACTCATGCACATGCACTCACATGCAAAGGCACATCACCTGCTGTGAACTAACTTCTGCTCTGACACCCCACGGCTGCCCTCCGGGCCCTCACAGAGACCACCTGCCCTCCTTGTAGCAGGCCCCTTTCCTCTGATCTTTACCTCCTTCCTCAAACCTGCATCATTACGACCTACCAAGCTTGCACTTCCGGGGCCCTTTCCATGAGACGTGATAGGCTGATAGGTTAGACTGACTTCTTAAGGGCAATATGGGTGATGAAGTCCACAAGCCAGCAGAGCAAAGCCCGGTGTTTCTAGATGGACGCCAACTGTGCTGAGGTGCTTGGCACGTGAAGGCTCACATGAGGGTCTCATCTTATTAAAGGGGAAACTGAGGCTTGAAAGGAAGGACCTTTTCTGACTCCAGAGCACCACTGAGCCATGCCAAGGAGTACCCCAACATAGCACACATAGCCTTCACCCCTATGTTCCAGAATGGTCTGAAGGCTTTGGAAATGTGCAAACAGGGAGCAAAAGAGAACCTCTTTCGCTGGAGCAGAGGGGGAAGGGTTGTGTAGGGGTGGGATGGGATGGGGTGGGGTGGGGTCAGGTGGGGTGGGGTGGGCATCGGTCACTGCAGCCTTCCCAGGTAGGGCTGGGGGAAAGAGGGTCACTCACATTGCCTTCATCGTCCACCACCTGGATCTGCCCAGAGTCACAGAGCTTCACCACGGCCCCGATGGGTACGTCAAACTCCTGGCCTGACTTCAGGTCCATCCACACGTAGTCCCCCTGTGGGCAGGAGATGCTGCTGAGCCCAGAGAGCCGGTGTGCGCTCAGTAGCCTCTCCCACCACCACTGAGGCTTGGGGCCAGAAGAGAGGGAGGGGGAGCCCCTGCTTTCTGGGAGCCTCGAGCTGGAGTTCACAGTGTCATCAACGCCTCTTCCAGGTCCCCTCAGGTGATGGGCTCAGACTCAGGAAGAGGAGCAGCCTCCTGAGGGCAACCTCAGCCCAGGCCTGTCTAAGGCTGTGCTGCCCATGGCTTCTGGACCTACAGACACCTGGCAGACTAGGGACTGAGGCAGGAACACCAAATCACATCCTTTCTGCCCTAAAAGGCACAGGGGCCACCAGGCTGTAGTAAACACTGCAGATTCCTTCAAATCATCCTAGTAGTTGGTTTCTGCAGGTCCACCACTCTCTACTGAGCCTGGGGTAAGAGGCCACATCGATCCCTGGCTTGTGAGGAGAGCCCAGACTTAAAGATGGTGCGGGAGGGACATTTCCATGTCCCCTGCAGTATCCAGGCCAAAGCCTGGCTCTTAACTCAGGTACCTGAATCAAAACCCAGATTCAGCCGGGCGGTGGTGGCACACGCCTTTAATCCCAGCACTCGGGCGACAGAGCCAGGCGGATCTCTGTGAGTTCGAGGCCAGCCTGGTCTATAGAGCGAGATCCAGGACAGGAACCAAAACTACACAGAGAAACCCTGTCTCGAAAAACAAAACAACAAACAAACAAACAAACAAAGACCCAGATTCAGAGAAATGAACTGAGAACAACTATATCCCATGCCAATGTATTCAACAAACATCTACTGAGCATCTCCTGCAGACAAAGTCCTGGTTGATTTAGAGGGAGCAGTGACCAATACAGAATTTCTCTTCTGGTTGAAAACATTAGACCAGTAGTGGCTGAGCAAAGCTCTTCCCAGGATCCCCCTGGACACTAGAGAGTGCAGAAGGAAGAAACCTGAAGTGACGGAGAGTGACAAGCAGTGACAGGGGAGTGACCACTCCAACTTGGCAGCCAAGGAGCCACACAGAGGCAGAGACCACTACGCTGAGATCTGAAGGGCAAAAAGCAGCCATGCATGGAAAGAACGGTGGCATGGCCCGTGAAAAGGCCCTGGGGCAGGAGGGAACATTAAGGAGGGGGTTACAGGGAGGAGAGAAGTGGGTGGGGTCCAGGACACAAAGCTCCTCGGTGGCCTTGAGGTAAAAACATGCTTGTACTCTAATCTTACCAAAATGTGTTCCCAAGTTGTCCTGGAGGGTGGGAGAACTTAGCATCGCGACAAGCATATAATTTCACATCAAGTGTGTTTGGAAATGTAATAATAGCCTGGTAAACTGGCTCACTGAAGACCCATGGGCATGGCCCAGGGGGAACAGCGCAGGGCCTGGATTCAGGAGCCAGGGTCCTAGTCTCTGCTCACTGACCCCTGACCCTCAGTTTCCTTGCCCCTCAGTAAGGGGGAAGGCTTGGATGTATAGTTATTTCAGCTTCCTTCTCCCATCAGAAACACAATGGGGCCTGGCTTGCTCACGTGAATGGGAGTTAGCACAAGCCAGTCAGTCCCAGGCCCTGCTTGATCCCAGAAAAGAAAAATGCCCAGGCTGAGAGGTCAGGAGAGTTCGCGTTCACTGAGCATCCGTAGGGAATCTGGGGCTCCCCACTGCTTCCCAGTGCCTGCCTTTTTAACCTTCACAACTGCTCAGCACCTCACCTCCAGCCCCTGGGTCCCCTGAGCCTGTCCACACAGCTGCACAGCAGTGGCTTTTCCCTGGCCTAGGCTTCCTCAGCCCTGCTGGTTGTGTTGATTCTGTACCTGTGAGAGGTGTGTGTGCAGGCTGCCTGTCCTCTGGGGACAGAGCAGAAGCAACTAGAAGGTGCTGTCCAAAGAGGAGCAAGCCAGGCTGCCCTGAGATGAGTCATGACAGGAACAGGTACCAGGTCCACAGGGCCTTGTGAACCACACACAAGGGTTGGGTTTTCTCTTAAGTATGACATGGAACCACTCACACCCAGAAAATGGCACAGTCGTCACTTTCTTTCTTGAGACAGTGTCTCATGTAGCCCAGGCTGTCCTCAAATTTGATATATGGCCAAGGATGACCTCTCTACTGTTGGAGTGCTGAATTATGGGCGAGCCATATAATGCCTGATTTATGCAGTTGTGCTCGAACCCAGGGCTTTGTGCATTCTAGACAAGCTCTTACCCCTGAGCTTCATCCCCTCTGGCAGCTGTGTGGATAATGGCGTCATCTGCTGACCTCACAGCCCAGCACCACACTATCTTAGGCAGGGCTGGGCCAGCCTCTCACTCACGGCTCCCCAGAGCCTGACTCAGAAAAAGCTTCAGTGAGAGAGAAGCCAGGCGAGTGTGAGTGGATGTGAGCATGTGTGTGGTGTGAGTGTAAGCGAGGACATGTGACTGTGTGAGGGAATGGCAGAGTGTATATGTGGGGTGAGGGTAGAGAGAGTGAACACAGAACAGAATCTTGAACTAGTATTGTGGTTCGGAGGCAGAGTACTCATCCGGGACACACAGGCTATAGACTCTATCCCCCAACACCACAAAGGAGCAAGACAGGCAGGAAGAGGAAGGAGGGAGGGAGGGAAGGAAGGAGGGAGGGAAGGAGGGGAGGAGGGAGGGAAGGAGGGAGGGAAGGAAAGAGAGAGGGAAGGAGGGAAGGAGGGAGGGAAGGAAGGATGGAGGGAGGGAGGGAAGGAGGGAAGGAAGGAGGGAGGAAGGGAAGGAGGGGAGGAGGGAGGGAAGGAGGAAGAGAGAGAAGGAGGGAGGGGAGGAAGGAGGGAGGGAGGGAAGGAGGGGAGGAGGGAAGAAAACAGATGATTCACATCTGCTGGCCCGGGTGCCAGAGGACTGCTCTATGGAAGTCCTAGAACCTTCCAGAAAGTTAAATGCTCCTCTGAAATTAACTGTTCTATCAGTCTTCATGATACACTCACGTGAAGAGAGTTCCATAGGCCCTGTTTCCTCCAAGAGGTTAAAATGTCCCTGCTGTCACCCAGGCAGGACCTGAGAAACCCCAAGTCCAGGGCTCTTTCCCCACATTTCCCAGGTACAGCTCTAAGCAAGACAGGCTAGGGCTCCTGGCTGAGTGACTCCAGCCTTAAAGACAAGCTGGAAACCTAGACTGAAGACCGCCGAGAGCCAGGTCTCTGACTCACTGGTGTCTCCTGGCCTAGTACAGCGCCTGGCGCACAAAATATTTTTCCCACTAGAAGAACATTGAATAATCAAGTTAAGATACCTCCTGTGAGCCAGAAATAGAGGCTCAGAGCGGGAAACTGAGGCACTCAGGACACACAGAAAGCAGAAATGACTAGACTCTTCTAAATTCAGGCTGTCCCCAGGAGGGCAGTGACAACCATTTCTGCCCCAGGCCAGAACTTCAAATGTCAAGTTGGAGGTTTCAGGGGGAATTCTGAGGCCAGACCGTCTCTAAGAGCGACAGTGCTCTGGTCAGAAAAAGGCCTAAGGCAGCTGGGACACCAGGGTACTTAGGCTATAGGTGAAGAAGAAAGGGACCTTGGAGCATTCCCTCCTCAGATTGCTCATTGACAAGGCTGTAGACACAAGAGAAGGAAGCCACGATAAGACCTGGCTCCAAGTCCCAACCCACTAGGCCCGTTTCCTGTGGCCAGACTAGGCCATCATACTGCCCCAAAACATGCTAGGAAAGGTACCCCTCTAGGGACCTCACCTTGCAGCAAATATCCCATTGTGACATGCAAATGTTTCAGAGGGGGCTGTGGAACTCATGCCAAGTCTCAGCTTTTCCCTTGTCAAGTGACTGGACCAGTGTCTTCCAGGCCCAGGCCCTCACCCGCTATGCAGACCCAGCCACACCGACTTTCTATGGCTCCATCTAATATTCTCAAGCATACTCCCAATCCCCCGTTCCTTTCAGGCATTTAGCTACAGTGAACACAGAAGTCAAGTGATGTGGGTTCCAATTTCAGTCCTGCCACCGGGGCTGTGTGACTTGGCGGTAGCACTCAACCTTGCCGGACCTCGCTTTTCAGCCGTCTTGGAATAGAAGGAGACAGGGTCTCTGAAAACCAGAAGCCCACAAAAAATGCCATCTGTGCCTGCCTGTCTGCCCTACTTCTTCTAGTCTTGGGGTCAGTATC
This sequence comes from Peromyscus californicus insignis, assembly GCF_007827085.1. Lineage (NCBI taxonomy): Eukaryota > Metazoa > Chordata > Mammalia > Rodentia > Cricetidae > Peromyscus > Peromyscus californicus. The sequence goes on along the minus strand of NW_026294562.1, from coordinate 104,799,946 downwards.
ACATCAATGCCAACCCACAGGTTCTCAGCCCCCTCCTGCCTCTTCCCTCCTCTGGGACAGGTCTTAGGTCTCTGTGGAATGACAGGAGCCTGAGTTAGAACATGGACCCTCACTAGTGTTCCTAATCACCCCAAGCCATTTCTTAGATGGGAAGGTGACCAATAATATACTGCCGCCGGCATCTAGAAGTGGGAACTGTAACAAGTTACTAGTCTGCGGTGGAAGAGGGGACCCTAGGATGCTCCTCTATGTGCCTGGGAGTGCTCCCTGAGCTGGACACCAGTAAAAGCTGGGAATCTATTCTTCACTTGGTCCAGCTAGCCTGCCCCTCCCCCATGGCATCCCTGGTTTTCCAGGTGGCAAATTCTCCAGACCCTGGGAGGTGTGGCTTCAGCCAAGTTCACACCAGAGTCCCTAATCCCATGCAGCATCCTAGGGATGCAGTCTCCCGTGCACCTCCAGCTCCTGCATCCCGCTTGGCTTCTGACCGACCCGGAGATGGAGGCCCAGGCAAGCGAGCCTTCCCCTCCCGGCCCTAGGCTCACCGGCATAACCGCGAAGGTTTTGAGCGCTTGGTTCAAGCTTCGCACCAGAGCCCACTTGCCAGGCGGCGCGGCGGGAGCCTCGCCCGGGTCAGCAGGGTTGCCGGGGGACTCCATGGTGCGCAGGGTCTAGTAGTCTCACGAAGCGATGCGGGCTCCTAATTCACCTAATCCCGCGCGCCACCGGCTCGGGAACCCTAAACCCGGCCATCTGCCACGGGCCCATGGCAACCGCGGCTTAGGTGACGCCCGTGGGCCTGGTGGGGAGGGGGCACCGAGCTGCTGCGACCCCTCCCATGGAGGGACCTTGACACCCCCAGATTCCCGGGTGCTTCTCTGGGACCGTAGTCAGGAAAAGGGGCTCCAAGAGTCTCATCTTGGCTGCAGTTTTGGAGAAAATTGGTCTGTTTTCTACAGAAGAAAAAGCCAGACAACTCTAGGGAAGAAGTTTTAGGACTCTCGCTGGTTCCATGGCCGCCGCTGGGGAATGAAAGCTGGTTAGAAAGGAAGGAAGGAAGGAGGGAGGGAGGGAGGGAGGGAGGAAGGAAGGAAGGAAGGAAGGAAGGAAGGAAGGAAGGAAGGAAGGAAGGAAGGAAGGAAGGAAGGATGGATCTCCCAGGAAGACATCTTAGGGGAACTGGACCTTGAAGACCTTGTCTGATCCTCCTCCCCAGGACCCCTGGGTCAGCTATGGGTGGCCTTGGATCTCAGAGGTTCGGTGTACTGCCCAAGACCTGGAGCCACCATGATGGCTTAAGCTCACTTACAGGGCCTTTGGCAGCTCTCCTGAGTTCCCAAGCAAGATGAGGCACCAGGCTCCAGTCAGCGCTGAGCCAGGAGCCAGGGGCCACTGTTCAGGATGCTTCCCAGCTTCCTGCCACCCCCTCCCCCTCCTCTGGCTTCTGTCTGCTTCTCTGTCCTCCTCCTCTCTCTTTTCAAGTCCACCTGTCTCCATTGCAGACAAACCCCTTGTTCTGGAATCCCAGAAGCCCAGCTGCCCCCTTAGCAAACACCAGCAGGGAGCCGAGGCAGGGAGACCTGGCAGGAGAGACAGAAGCCACAGGCAGCTCAGGGCTGCCAGGCCAGGCCAGTGCCTCCTTCTACCCACACATCCCAGTCTCCGCTCCAGGGACCCAGGACTCTGCCACCCTGCTCCAGGCTGACTGCCTGCAGGCACTAACCCACTCCACCCTCAGGAACCCTGCTCTTCTCATAAGAACTCTTCTCCACCAAGCCCAGAGCCAGGGGACACCTTCCTGCCTGCCTGCCCACTGGGATCCACAGAACGCAGGGAGGAGCTGATGTGGACTCCAGCATTTTCCATCCTTCCACACAGAAGACTTTTCTGAGCACGAGCCCAGAGCAGGGAACAGAGGGCTTTGCTAACACAACATGTCCTTGCGCCCGGCTCCTAGCGGGGTACACACAGGAAAGGAAGACACAGATAAGGGGCCACGGCTGAGTCCACATCAGCTCTGTGGACTCTGGAGCCAGACAGTTTAGGTTCAATCCTACTTGGCCACATGCTTTTTCTTTGGGCAAGCTCCTTTACCTGGGGTACCTATGTTTCCTCCCCTGCCTGTTACAGGGTGGCAGCACCACAGAGGGTCTTGTGGATCCATGGGTTAAGCTGGGGTCCCCACTCTGACTGGTGCTGTGAGCAAACACCGTGTGCTTGATGGCTGTTATTGAGTGAAGGCACCATGAGAGGAGAGGCCACTAAAGACACCATCTCTCAGACATCCGTGAGGGGAAAGGGTCCCAGACAGAGGGATTGCACAGAGAACTGCAATGGACAGGAGAGGGGACACACAGGGGGTCTGGTGGCTGGAGAGAGGCCCCTGGGAAGCCCCAGCAGGCTGCTGGGAGGTTGGTTCTGCAGGTGGTGCTGGAAAAATAGGTCCTCTCCAGAGTGGCAGAGACTGAGAGGGTCAGCCAAGAGAGAGAGATGATTCCTTGTATGCTAAGAATCTTTACTATGTGTACAGCTGATTTCTCTTCAGAAACCATGGCGGGGGTAGAAGGGTGGAGGAGAGTACTCTTTAAATGTCAAAAGAAAAAAATCCAGGTGTGGTAGCTCATGCCTGTGATCCCACAGATGCACAGGCAAGGGGAGTGGAAATTTGAGGCCAGCCTACACTGCATAGTGAGTTCAAGGCCAGCTTGAGCAACATAGCATGACTCTGTGTTTTTGTTTTTTGTTTTTTGTTTTTTTTTTTTAAAAGCAAGCCAAGAGGTGGTGGGGCACATGCCTTTAATTCCAACCCTCAGGAGGCAGGGACAGGCAGATTTCTGTGGGTTCAAGGCCAGCCTGGTCTACAAAGTGAGTTCCAGGACAGCCAGAGCTGTTGCACAGAGAAACTCTCTCAAAAAGCCAAAAAAACAAAAGGGGAAGAGAGAAGCTACGACCGAGAATCCCATGCCTAGCGTCACGCCAAGGGGACACTGAGGGCTGGAGAGGTGGCTCAGTGGTTAGGAGAGGATGCTACTCTTCCTGAGGAGCTGAGTTCAATCCCTAGCACCCTCAAAGTGATTCACAAGCACCTGTATCTGCAGCTCCATGGCTTCAGCACCAGGCATGCATGTGGTACATGTACATAATGCAGGCAAAACACTCACAAACATAAAACACAATAAGTGAATCTGAAAAATTAAAAAACATTACATAGGTAATGATAATAGCCAGCACTGAACTTTGGGTATGTAATTCTCCTTTTTTCTCCAGTGTGATTAGAAATACATAAAGTAGTGATAAATCTATGTTAATATGTTTGACCCACAGTATGTAAAGATGTAAGCTGTAAAAACAGAAAAGGGGTGGAGCTATAGAGGTGCATGTCTCATACACTGTTGAAGTTAATTTGGTCTTTATTTTTTATTTATTTATTTATTTTTTTGGTTTTTCGAGACAGGGTTTCTCTGTGTAGCTTTGCGCCTTTCCTGGAACTCACTTGGTAGTCCAGGCTGGCCTCGAACTCACAGAGATCCGCCTGTCTCTGCCTCCCGAGTGCTGGGATTAAAGGCGTGAGCCACCACCGCCCGGCTAATTTGGTCTTTATATTGTTATATATTGAAGATATTAGCTGCAAGCCTAACAGGAACCATAAAGGAAAACAAATAAACCTTTAAAAGTTTCTTTAAACAAAGTTTATGTTTAAGAATTTATTTTTATTTACGTGTATGTATGTGTGTGTCTGTGTGAACATGTGCCAAGCGTATGAGTGCCCAGGTCAGACCCCTGGAGCTAGAGTTACAGGCTGTTGTGAGTTAGCTACCCGACATGGGTGCTAGGACCTGAACTCCAGTCCTCTGTGAGAGCAGCAAGCACTCTGAACTGCTCAGCCATCTCCCCAGCCCATAAAGTTTTTTTAAAAACACAAAGAAGAAGAAAAAACCTCATGAAGGGGAGATGAGAGGGAATCAAATAGTAAATTGAAAGAAAATCAATTAAACACAAAGGTGGCATAATGAAGGGGCTGGGAGAGGCCGTTACAAGACCACAGAGAACAAGCAGCTGAACGGCAGAAGGCCCTAGCGGGGGCTGGGGACGGAGCTCCACGGGCCAGTGCTGGCCTAGCGTGCACGATGGCCCAGCACTACACAAAACCAGTCATAGTGCATGCCTGCAACCACAGCCCTAGGAGGCCCAGCCAGCAGGGTTGCAAATTCCAGGTCACTCCTGGCTCCGTGAGTGAGTCAGAGGCCCACCTGGGATAAGTGAGACCAGTCCTCAGCAGTAATTACTTCAAACGTAAGTGGATTAAACGCACCAATGGAAAGGAAGAGCTTGACGGAAGGGGTAAGAACACAGCGTTCTGCCGAGGGCTGCCTGCGCGCGAGACTCGCTTTAGAGCCAAGGACTTCATGCAGACAGCATACCAGGCAAATAGTAACCAAGAGAGAGCTGGGCATCCCCATCAATATCAGGCCCAACAGATTTGAAGGCAGGAGTGGTCACAAGGGACAAAGAAGGCATTATGCTGTATTAGGTCTCAATCCAGCCACCAGCAGCCCAGAATTATCTTCAAACCTCCCTCTGTCTGCAAATCTGGGTCAAGTTCCAATGGTTTCCCCCCTGGCCTACCACAGAGCAGAGAGGAAAGTCATGTATGACTGAAGCAAAAAAAGCCTCCTCAAGGTCCTCAAAGGAACAGCACGTGCACCACAGAGGCCTGGGTTCTTGTTTCCATCCTGTCCCCGAGGGCCTGGCCACTCTGGGGACGTCTTCCAGAGACGTTGGTTAGGAGGGACTCTCGCTATAGCTGCACGCTTTCCTGATACTGACTACACCGACTCCCAGGCTTCCTCCTATCCTCCTGTCCCCCTGGGATCTGGCTGTCACACTTTTGCTTCCTTTGACACTCAGTGGGCTGGAAACCGCTCCAGGGAGGCAGGGAATGGTGTGCATCCTGGTGCTCAGCCTGGCAAGGAGGTAGGCCTCAGTGGGGCTCTGTGTGTGTGTGTGTGTGTGTGTGTGTGTGTGTGTGTGTGTTGGGGTGGGGGGAGGCAGATGAGAACTGGCTGGGAGAGGGGGCCTCAGACACTCTATGACTCCCTAGGGACCCTCTCTAACTCATAAGGCCATGAAGACAAGGGGGTACGCCCAGACTGGCCACAGGCTTTCCAGGGGCAGTCTGACTCCCCTCCCCCAGGCCCAGTACCTGTTCTTCGTCTTACCCTGTGCCTCTCCCCAGGCCTCCTCTTCTTGACAATCGTCTCCCATCAGGGTCATTCCCTATCATGTCCAGGCCTGCCCAGCTTATGTTTCAATGACCCTGTTCGAGCCTCAACTTTGCCATCTGTGAAATGAGTTCAGAGTTCTCCATCTCATAGCTTCACTGATCACTTAGGATAGTGGCCACAGGGACCACTCCTGGACAGTGGGAGCCCTTCATAAAGCAAAAGTAGTGGGGTTTTAGTAATTAGTCCACTGTCCCGCAAGTGGCCTTTGGGCCTGTCACCTTGTCAAGCCTTAGGAAGGCTAGGTGTGAAGGGAGGAAGGAAGGACACCTGAGTTGACTCTGTGGTTCAGGAAGGCTGAGGCGTAGAGGGAAAGAGAAAGGGCAGATGAATGATCTGCCATTATTTGTTCCACATGGGGACAACCTATGCATGGACAAAGAACCCTCGGATCCTTTGAGGTCTCCTGAGACTTCCTCATCCAAATAAAGTAAGAGAACAAAACGTGGAGACACAATGAAACACCATTATCAGTAGGTGTTTGGCGGCTGACCACCGTGGGAGTCTATGTCAAGCCCTGGCTGGGCATTGTATCGGCATGACATTATACTCTCAAACCTCCTGTAGGCAGGAGCTACCATCAGCCCTTTGTCACAGAAGTACAAAGTGACAGCAGCAATTAGCCTACAGCATCATAGCTGGAGAGCCACAGAGCCAGGAATCCAACTCAGCCCTTGCATCCAAACGGTGCACTCTTAGCTGCCCGTCACTCAGCACTGAACCCTACCTCACAGCGGGCTGGTGCCTGGCTGGGAACCTGAGGAGAAGGGGAGGCTGCCCCGGTTTCTAGGGCTCTACAGAGACCCAGGAAGTCAGAAGACACACGGACTCCAGGGTGACAGAGAGGAAACTCCCAAGGGATATGGAGGCTGGAGGCCTGAGAGGATGTAACCAGACAGGACAGGGAAGGCAAGGTCAGGGAAGGAGGTAGAGGGTGAGGCAGGCAGGAGCGGGCAGGTGAGGGAACAGAATCGGCAGCTCAGAGCTTACAGCCAAGGTCCTGGAACAGAAGGGACCTGCATGCTCAGCCCAAGGTCCTCACAGCATCATTGAGGTCCAGGATGGAGCCTTCAGAGCTGGGCAGCACCCAGAGCTGGTGCGTTTTGGGGGTTGAAAGAAGTCAAAGAAAGGTATGTCCCATTTAAAAGTGGGTAGAGCTGCCATTCACCCAAGGATCTGCTCCCAACAGGGCCCCTGCAAGATGAGGTAGCCAGAGGCAAACAGCATGGGGGGCGGGGGTCAGGTCAGACAGAGGCCTGCTTCAGAGGCCCCTGGGGGAACACTCCTGAGGGCCATGGGGGCTCCAGACCCTCCTTCGGGGGGTCTGTGTGAATCCCCACCCTCCAGCCCTCTTTAGCCTGGCTTTGGCGTTCTCTGCTGGGTCTTTGAACAAGCTCTCGGCCCCTGAAGATTTTCCTGGTTGACACCAATAGTTTGCCTTTAATGCAGTGGCCCCATGAGCTTTGGGGCTTCCAGCCAAGCTGCTCCATTGACCTCATAGCCTGGGACAACAGGAAACTGGTGGCTGAGCACCCCCCCCTCCCCTTAGCCCCCAGCTTCATAGGCCTGAGGTTCTATGCCAGGCCCACCTGGCCAACTGCCTACATTCCAGGCTCCCACTTAGGAGACGGAGAAGCTCGTTAGAGTCTCAGGCTGGTCACGGGGAAGGGCTGAGGGTCAAGAGACCAGAGTGGCCCTGGGGAGGAGTAGGGGGACTAGAAGGCTCAGCTGATGGACAGCACTCTTCCCTAGGGAGCTCCAGCTGGGGGCCCTGTCCCTCTGACTCACTTCTGCCCAAGGTCCTAAGCAAACTTGCTAACTGCCTCCCCAAAGACTTTCACAGCAGGGTTCTCAAGACTAGGTAGGAGTTTTCTGAGAGGAAGAACTGGGGACAGTTTCCACAGCTCAGAGAGAAGAGAGCATGGAGGGTGGAGAGGAGCTACCCAGCATGACCCTGCCTAGTTCTGAAAGAAAAGATGAGGCACACTCACCTGCTGAAGAATAACCATGGTCCTACGTCAGACAGACAGAGCACCTGCCGGAGTGACCAGATACAGCTCTGTGGGAAGAGACCACACCAAGCCCTGAGCCCCGGCGGGCAGCTCGGAGCCAGCAAGGCCACCCAGGCTCCTCCCCAGCCCCGCGCCCCTCCTCCCTGTGGTCAGAGGGACCACGGCCCAGTCTCTCAGGTGCTGTTATCACCTCCACTGCCCAGAGCTGCTAAGGCCTCTGCCGTTCTCTCAGGCTTTGTCGTCCAGACTCCCCAAGGGCTTCTAGAAAGCAGCGGATTTAGCCCCACACCAGACATACAGGCAGAGCTCAGAGGATTGCCACTTGCCCGAGGTCACACAGCAGGGCAGGGAAGATTCAGGACTAAGCCGTGGGCTCTGGCATCCCAGTTCAGGGCTGCTCCGGGAGTTACGGGTCATGTGGTAGAGTGGTTTATCACTTGTCCACGACCTTCCTCTCCTACCTCAGCCAGCACAGCATAGGCCCAGACACTGGCTCAAGGAGGATTTGCTGCCCTGGGCATGGTCACCGGAAGCAGCCCTAACCCATAGGCCCCGGTGTGAGGCCCCTCTGCCCTGCCTGGCCTGTCCCCTAGAGTGAACATTAAGTTTTCACAAGGACCCATTCAGAGGCACTGGGACATCTGATCCTTTGCCCACGACACTACCTGACACCTGAGCCTTGACCCCCAGGCCCTGGGTCTCTATGGGCACGTGGTCCTTCCAGAGGCCTACACCAGCCTGGGTACCTGGCAAGGAAATAATTGCATGGGCAGTGGGCAGCAGGCGGGAGAGCTGCCATCTGAAGAGGCCGCCTGGCTCCTGCCCCGTCCATGCTAACATTCCAAGACAGACTTGAAAGGTGCTGCAGGACAGAGTCGAAGGCCCATGCATCCGGGGAAACCACGGGGCTCTTTCACCCAGTGCCCGAGGCTCAGGACATTCTGTTTCCAAAACTGAGAACTAGACCATGTGTGAGTTTTTCAGATTCGGAGCATAGAATCATTTCTTTTTCTAGGACTATGTCTGACTTTACCTTGTCTCCTCAGCAACCCTGGCTGGTGGCCTTCATAGTCCCAGGTCACAGATGGGAAGTGTAAGGCATCAAGGCACACACAGAGAGAATAACTAACTTGTGCAAGGAAAGAAAGATTGTCCGAGAAAGACAATCAAAAGAGAGAGAAGACTAGGAGAGAAGAGCACCTGTGTCTCCTCTCCCCTTCCCTTCCCCTCCCCTCCCCCCTCCCCTCCCCTCCCCTCCCCTCCCCTCTCATGGGGATGCCCCTGGATGTCCCCGACCCAGTCCCAGCCCAGGCACAACTCCACAGGCCCTTCCTTTCCTCTTCAGCTGTTCCCTCCCCCAGGGTACAAGCCTCCATGTGCCCTGCTCAGGACATTTTCGTCCCATGGCTGTGGTGGCAAGGCCCCTGTAGGTTGAGGGAAGTCCAGTCGCAGGGACCTGAGGCTGTGGGGCAGGGGCTCCAGAAGAGACCCCAGCCTATGACTCCTCCCTGTCCCAAAGACTCAGGGCAGCAGGCATCCTTACCTGGGTCTTATCCGCACCCTTTGAGTCACCACCTCCCAGCCTGGGGTCAGGGGCCACAGGGCAGGAGGACTCTGGAAGCTGGGGCTGGAGCCTGCAAACGCTCTGCCCCAGCCTGAGTCTGGCTCCGAGGTTGCTCTGGGGTCCCCTGGGCTTTTCTGTTTCTTGCCGTCTCCCTGGGTCACTCTCTCTGTTCAGGGCAGCTGTCCAGCCGGCACCGCCACCCTCCCTCCCACTCCAGAGCCTTCTCCCGGGAGGCGGAGCCCGAGGGGGCCTCCGAGGTCTGGATGTGGTGACATCAGCACGAGGGGCGGGCTGTGCTGGGGCTGGGACTAAGGTCCAGAGGCCGCCCAAGGCGCCTTGGGAAGCACTGGCCACCCAGCAGGGATGCAAGGTGTGGAGGCCCCAGGAGGCCCTGCTGGCTGGTCCGGGGGGGGGGGCCCCCTCTGGGCCTCAGGAGCCTCTTGTTATGTCTGTCACTAGCTGCTGTCTCTGCCTGGCTGGGACGCCTGATCTGGTCCCACCTTGGTCATGATTTTGCTGGGCCTCAGTTCCCAGTGGCGTCCTCACAGCTCCTCTCCTCCATAGCATTACAAGAGACCCTCTAGATGGGCAGGCAACTCCTGGGTCCTTAGGGGACACAACACCCAAAACAGGACTCCCCAAGATGTGACCCCGTGAGGCTCTTCCACCCACCTCCACAGCTTGTTCTGGGGGGTCTTGGGTGTGTTTGCCAAGGCACCCCATCGGGAGCAACATCATACAGGACAGAGATGCATCCAATGTGAAACAAAATGTGTGATTTAAAAGGATATGAAATACTCATAATAGGTGAGGAAGGTGGGCTGGAGGACCCCCTCCTGAGACCTGGCCCTTTCACCTGCCCACTCTTGGCCAGCAGAGAAGCTGCCTACGGGCTGGGGGAAGTCTGCGGCCGTAGGAGGTTGGGGCAGGGACGCTCAATGGCCCAACAGCGCCACCTGCTGGGCACAGCCGACTGCTACAAGACCAAGGTCGAGGGAGCAACTAAAGAAATCAGCATCTGCAGGTCAGCTTCCTCAGACCCCAGGGTGCCACAGGGCAAGGTAGCACAGAGACCAAGCCTGAATGGCACCCAGTGCGGGCCTCACCCATGCAGCTGATACTTATGGGTGGGGCAAGTAGCGGGGGCCTACACAGAGTCGGAGAGACACAGGTTGGAGCACCCAGAGCTTCATTGGGGGAAGAGGTGCATGGTGGGAAGGCAGCAGTCTTGGAACCATAACTGCTGTACTTTCTCAACACCCAATCCAAGAAACCTAGGAATCCATTTTAGTCTGTTCTGTTTCCCAAAATCCAAACACCTGAGGTCCGGTGGTCTGTCAAGGATGCTCATCTTGGCTGTTTGGAGGCAGGAAACTAGTCCCAGCAGAGTGGTCACTCTCAGAGCCATCCTGCCTCTGGAGAAAGCATTCAACCCTTCCTCGCCACCTCACACTCCACCCTACCTCTCCAGGCTCTGCCTGCTTTCTGCACCATCTAGAAGGGGCATGGATTTCCAGCACCTGAGCCGTCCTAGGGTACCACATCCGAACCACTGCAGAACCGGTCTTAGTTCATACCACCCTCGCCCACCTCTCACCTCTTCAAATCCCAGCTATCATCGCATTCCATCCATTTCGCTTTCAACAGTCCTAATTCACCCTCTGCCCATGAAGTCCTGTCTCTAGCGACCTGACCTCCCCAGCATCTCTGCTCTGCTCTGGCCACTGGTCTGTGGCCTGCGCTGTCTCCTCTCTCCTGGAACAGGACAAGGGCCTGGACCTGAAGGCTGACACTTGGTCCCTAGGGGCTTCCGCGCTACACTATCAAGAACACTGCAGTGTCATGATCAGCGGATCGGTGTGTCTTCCCGGTTGCTGGAAGGCTTTTCCGGAGCAGGGACTGTGCTTCCCGGGGCCTGGGATGGGCAGGGCTCAGCAAAGCCAGTCCCACACCAATTTGCAGTAGGGAACTTGAAAGATTCCAGAGTTCACCAGGCAACCAGCAAAGCCAGCCTCATCTGGGACTTCCAAGTCCTTCCTTGTTCATCCCTCTGACCCAAGGTCAGTTACTCATTGTCCCTTCCTCCCTTACCCTCCCCCGGGGGAGGGACAGATGAAACAGACACAGAGAGATCTTTCTAGAGTGGCAGTTAATATTTATTCTGAGAAGATAACATGCCCTTGACCCCAGGGCATGGTGACCTGGAGAAGTGAAGGCCAGGTCCTGGTGGTCCATGTAGTGTGGGCTACAGGGCTGATCGCCTGCAACGGGCACACTATGAGGCCTCCCGGGTGCAAAGGGTGAACGAAGCCACTGCTCTCCCTGCTCCACACTGTCCTCACCTGTCCAGTCCTCAAGGCTTCCCAGGGACCAGAGGTCCCTGCACAGCCAGGAGCCAGCCTGGCTTCGCTTGAGAAGGAGGAAGCAAGAGCAGGGCTGCTGGCCCAGTTATGCTGGCGGTGGGAGGCAGTGGCTAATCCGGAGAAGCTTATACAAGTTGGCTACTTGGTCCTGGTTTGCCCCGCGCCTCAGGGGGGATATGGCTGAGCTAAGACGCGCATGTCAGGCCCTGAGACCCAAGATGGCCTAGCCGGTGCTTTCTCCTCCATTCCTGGCTGCAGTCTTTGTTTGCAACAGCCATTGGGAAGTGATTATGCGAACGTGTGGAGTATATGATATAGAGACACGGAGAGGAAGTGGTGTGACCTTGCTCTTATTCTTGTAAGAGTCCCCACAAATAGGAGCCACCAGCCTCACGCTGCAGAGGGAGGAACTGAGGCACAGGAGGTTTAAGTGACTTGCTCCTGGTGGCATGCACAATCCCAGGCCCAGGCCCAGGTCTTTGAAGGGAAGCCCTAACCGTGCAGGAGGAATCCTTTATCTGTATTTCAGTGCCTAGCCCTCCCCTTGGCCCAGGCCCCAGGCTAGGAGCAGAGCTATCACGGAGCAAGATGGCAGTCAGAATCCAGCACCTCCAGTCAGGAAGGGGACCACATAGTAGGGACTGGAGACAGAAAGTCACACTCCCAGAAGGAATTGCTGTTGTTTACCTAACTGTACTTTATCTACTAAGCCTGGTCTACAACGAGGGTACAGAAGGGACCCTGTGAGTCACAGAACCAGGACTGAACAAGAGTCCCTCTGGAATGCAGTCTGCAACCAGCCTGAGGATGCCCAGGAACGAACATGCTCATCTCTACCTTCCTCTGAGACTCCTCTGAGAAGGTCCCACTTCACCCATGTCCTTTCATGCTCAATGTCAAAATAAAAGCAGAGGACCCACAAAATGAGCTTAAAAAGAACAACAGGTTGGGACAGACTTCCCTTTACACTGAGATTTTTAAAAAATGCTAAGACTATCAAATGTTGAGGATTGAAAGGAACATTAGTGGTCTGGAGAGCAAGAGCATGGTGGCCTCGTTGGCTGTCTGGGGGATGCTGATGGAGAGGCCTCTGGTCAGGAGAGGCAAGTCCCTGCCTGTGACAGCCAACAGATGACATAACCCTGAAGGCCTGGCACCACCCACCCTGGAGTCCTTTCTTCCAAGAAAACCCCAGTGTCTTTCAACAAAGGGAGCATGTCCCCTGGGGACCATAGCCCTATATCGACCTGCCTGGGCCAGGCCACTCCTCTAACATCATAAGTGGAAACTGGAAATAAGACTTTCTCACGGGTGTGGCCACAGCTCTTCAGGAGATGGGAATGAAGTTAGGTTATCTGCCTCTGAGAAGACCTGAGGCTAGGGAGGCCTAGGGCGGCTCTTTGGGGCAACTGGGCAAACCCATGTTGAGTAACTCAGTGCACGGGAGGAGGGCATTAGACAATGAGCACATGTCTCCTCTGTTCCTCCCAGCCGATGCCCACCAAGGGTTCTTTCAAGATGGCTCAAAAAACAAGGTATAGTGGGACTGGAGATGTAGCTCAGTTGATAGAAGGCTTGCTAGCATACACAAAGCCCTAGGTTCGATACCCAGCACCATATAAACTGGTGTAGTGGCACACGCCTATAATCTCAACACTGGGAAAGTGGAGGCAGGAAGAGAAGAAGTTTAAGGTCACCGTAGCTACAGAGCAAAGACCTGGGAGGGGAGCTAGGAAACAGGGGGAGGAAGGGGCTCGGGACATGGCAGTTTGTGTGTAAACAAGTGACATCTTGGCACTCCTCGGCAGACAGTAGGGCCCGGGGACATGTTTTCAACAGGTAGCCCCTTAGCAGCAGTGCCCGCTGGGTAGAGCTACTTCAAATCTTAGGCAAGAAAACTCCCCCAGAAGAAGGGAAATCTTCGGGGCCCTCCAAACACCGAGGCTCCGCTCCGAGAGGGGCAGGGCTCTCCTCAGGTCACACAGTGGGTCAGTGGGAGAGTGGGGTAGGGGCCCCAGGGTCTGGTTCCCAGGCTGGTCCCAGGCCAGGTGGGGACATGCAGGCGGTGGTGAGAACTGGTGGGGCCAGGCGGGGCGGGCGGGCCGGTGTCACACAGCTGTGAGAGAGGCGCTGCTGAGGACATGCACGGCCACCGTGCCCGGTAAGTCACTGGGCTGTCGCCTGCTGCGGTCCTGGAGGTGGAGCGTGTGGAGGGCCTGCAGGTCGTCCGGGTCGGTCTTCAGGCACACCTGGCCCAGGAATTCATCCTTCAGGACTCGGTGATTCCAAATCTGAGAGGAGACAGTGGGGGTGTGTCCAAGACCAGGAATATAGCCTCTGGCAGGTGGGGAGTGAGGGCAGGGCCTGGGAGCCTCTTCCCTCAATACCAGCCCAGCCAGGAGAAAGCCCGCGTCCTGGGGGATGCCCTCTTCCAGACCCTCGGGCTCCTGTCAAAGCTCCCTACCACGTAGAAATGCCAATCTCTCACTACTAGCTCTGGTAAACTTGAACTGGGGGGTAAATTTGGACTTGACCTAGCTCTGCCCCCAGCCCCTTTTTCTTTTGTTTCTGAGACAGGTTTCCCTGTGTAGTCCTGGCTAGCCTGGAACTACAGGCTATGCAGGTATGCAGATCAGGCTGGCTTTGAACTCACAGAGTTCTGTGGGCCTCTGTCTCCTAAGTGCTGAGATTAAAGATGTGGACCACTTCACTCAACAGCTCATTTTTAATATTCAGGTTGAATCACCTGCCCCTACGGGTCCTTCTAGCCTCAGTAACTACAAGTCTGTGATTTGATCCAGTGGGACCCAGTGTTAAGAATGCTTGGAAAATCTAGTAGATCCCCTGGGGTGCCAGACGTTTGTTTACAGATGGTTTCTCACCCAGAGAGAGGCTGCTCTGGGCCTGGGGACAGAGGGCTTCCTGGTAATGAGCTTAGCCACGTTGACCTGAGAGAAAGGAGCTGTGCCCAAGGACACTGGCATTCCAATTCCCTCCTCAGAACTCTTAGGAAACAGCCACATGCCACATGTGATCTGTGTCACTTTCCCAAGTGGATCCACCGGTGGGAGCTCTGAGGAATAGTGACCAAGGCTTGAACCACTGACTCCAGCTGGGAGACCAACCTTGCTGCCTCTCAGACCCAGACTGAATGGGGGGCAGGGGCGGGGTGGGGACGGGCAAGACAACAGAATCGAGCACCACCTTGTCAAAAGGCTCTTGTGCCCTGGGCCCCATCCCTGGGAGTTGGGGGTCACGGGAGGGGACAGGACGGGCTTGTGAGAGGGCCTCACCTGCACGGTGATGGGTTGAGCCAGTTTCTTGCGATAGAAGACGCCTTTCACATTGTACTCCGGTGTCGAGGTCCCTCTCTGCACAGCTGAGCGAACCTTTTCACCCTCACACTTGATGATCACATAGGAGTTTGCCCCTGGAGAGAGGATGGGGAGCGGGGGGTGAGGACGGGCTGGTGCAGAGACCAATGGGACAGGTGTCCAGGAGGGGACATGCCAACCTGGTCTTAGTCACAAAGGGGAAGGGAGACAGGAGCCTGGTCCACCTTCCAGACAGGAGTCCTCTACCTTCTAGGGCAAGCAGAGGAAGGAATGCAGGGAGCCTCTGGCCTGCTCCCCAGGAAGCCTTCCTGAACCCCCAGTGGCTATCTGATGTCCCCACCACATGGGGACGCAGGAGGTGAACCTTTCTAGAAGCTCACATCACACCCTGGATGGCTGGACCTGCAGAGTGAGTCCTGTAGGTGCTGGGGGTCTCAGGAGGCTGGGGTCTGTGTTGAAGGAGACAGGGCCTGAGGTAATCTCCAGGTGGGCTCACCTGTTGATGAGTCCTTGAGGCCAGCAGCCCCCAGGACATGGACCTGGGTCACTTGCTGGGGGTAGCCACACAGGGAGCTCCAACAGGTGCGAGGGGGTTCATCCAGGCACAGCTCCCTGATATAGGGCAGGGTGGGGGACAGACAAATGGCAGAAAGATATGAAGACAGGTTCAAAGTAAGGAGCAGTATTTACTGCAGATGTCCATTAATTCTAAGCCAAACCTCCCAGCAGACCCAACCATCCACCGCATGGGCTTCCAGCCTCTCTGTCCCTCCCCTAGGGTCCCATCCTCCTCGAGGGACCACAGTGCACTTAGCACTACCTGCATGCCACAGCCTCTGCTGGGCATTTAGAAATATTATTTCTCATCCTCAAAATGGTTTTAGCAGCCCATTGACCCCCGAAGCCAGTCTCCATGGGACAAGTGAGAGAGTGACAAGACCCACCCTAAAATCCAGGTGGGTGGGTGGCTCAGCCCATATTGCCACAGACAGCATGGTGTCGGACCCCTTTTCTAGAGCTGGTCCCTGTTTTCGTCTATAAAATGGAGTGGTTAGGCCTCCCATTCGGGGTGTGGGGAGATAAATAAAATACGTGAAAGCTGCTTTAAAAAAAACGGAGTCACTGTTCCTAGTCAGGACCAAGAGAAGCTGGGCAGGCACGCAGGGAAGGAGAGAGGCAAGGGGTGCCCATCTCTGGGGACGCTGGTGCCTGGACACCACGTCTTGAGCAGACAGCCAGGCTAGGCTGCAGGCTCTACCAGGCCCAGCATGGACTATAGTGTCACCAGCCCCAGCCTCTGCGCACCGGCAGTTGGAAGGTACATCTGTGAAGACTCGGAGCAGGAACTCGCCAGTGTGGCCCGGCTCGAAGGTGGTGGGGATGATGACATAGCGGCCCTCGGGCTGCTCTGTCCGCAAGAAAACGCTCCGTGAGTTGATGTAGATGGAGCTGGCGGCCTTATGCTGCAGGCTGTGCATACGGTACTGGCGGTTCTCTTCCACCTGTGTGGAGACAGGAGGGGATGGGCCACATGCAGCCCAGAGTCTGTCCCATCTCCCGCTGGCCACCATGGAATGGTCAGGAGGATACATGGGTAGGAAATGTTCAGAACTAGCAAATGCATAAAGACAAAATTAGGTCAGTGTTGGGCTAGGGCAGAGGAGGGTGCAGGAGCACGGAGGTCCCTGTGCTCAGATGAGCACAAGGGAAACCAGGAATGCCAAACACACAGGGCTGTCTCTTCAAAGGGAGAGATGGATAGCCTGTTTTCTACCCAGAAGTCTGGGAGTGGAAAATAGCCTGGTGACCTCTGCACCATCTGCATGACTGAGACCACACTAGGTCCTCCTGCAGACCCTTAAGATGTCATATGTAGCCAATCTATAGAACTTGTCTTTATGGACGCTATCACATGTAGTCATGTCTTAAGCTTTATTATGCACAAGAGACTGAGTTAATTATCACCAGGAAACTTTTTTCCAAATTGTGCTGTGCTTAAATATGCCTAAAATAAACCACCCGGTGTCAGACTCTCGAAGTTTGAACCAGCACCAGTTACTGAGCCACGTTGAGCTGGAATTCCTTCTTGCTTCACATGGATCGACACTCTGCTGGCCATGGTGTCTGCAGAGACCCCCCACGGAAGGGTCTAGTGGATTGGGTGGCCATAACCTACTGGAGTGGACCTTCTCTTCACAGCGATGACCATCTAGTGATGATGTCACTAGGTTACATGCTCAGTTCAGTGGCCTATGACTTTTACCTCGAGAAAAATTATTTAAAAGTGGGAGTTAGCCGGGCGGTGGTGGCGCACGCCTTTAATCCCAGCACTCAGGAGGCAGAGGCAGGCGGATCTTTGTGAGTTCGAGGCCAGCCTGGTCTACAGAGCGAGATCCAGGAACAGCGCAAAGCTACACAGAGAAACCCTGTCTCGAAAAACAAAAACAAAAAACAAAACAAATAAAAGTGGGAGTGGGTAAGAAACCCCCTGGTAATCCCAATGACCCTACAAGTTTTTTATTTATTTTTTTATTTTTTGTATGTGTGTGTATATGACGGGAGGCATGCATGCCACAATACACATGTGTTAGTCAGAGGACAACTGTGGAGCTAATTCTACCCTTCCACCTTTACACGTGTCCAGGGACCTAGCTCACGTTATCAGGCTTCAGTGTCAAGTGCCTTTACCTGAGGAGCATCTTGGTGGCCCTTCTCTTGTTTTGCTTTGTTACGTTTTTGAGACAAAGTCTCTTATAGCCCAGGCTTGAACTCACCTTGTAATTGAGATTGTCCTGGGGCTCCTGTTCTCCTGCCTCGGCTTCCTAAGTGCTGGGATTACAGGCGTGTGCCGCCACACCCAGCCTGACCCTGGAGTTTCGCCACAGAGGCATCAAGCACAGTAGTCCCTGACACCCATCCCCCCCCCCATCATGCTTAGCCACAGTTCCATTTCCCATGATTTCAGTTACCTACAGTCAACCATGCTCTGAAAATAGCAAAAGGAAAATCCGAAAATAATTTCTATATTCTCAATTTCAGATATGCTGAAATCCTGCACCATTTTATTTTCCTCAGTCCAGAACATGAGTAACCTTGTTTGGCCAGCACTGTACTATGTACTGGACCCACGCATTAACTGCTCAGGAGCTGTCTTTGCTATGGCTACAGTGTGGTGCTACCCACGGTTTGGGACACCCACTGGGAGTCTCTGAACTTACCTTCATGGTTTGGGAGGCCTACGTACCGTGACATGCCTAACTCCCAGCCCAAACCCATGAAATGACGCCAGCAGCTGCCAGGACATTCTAGACAACTCTTGAAAAAGCACTGTGTGCTACAATCCAGTCAGTGCAAGCTATACCACGGCACAAAGTGTCACTGCACGTCCACACACTATGACCAAGCCAGCACAAGGGAGTGAGCAAACCATCCTGTCATAACAATCAAATGCTGGGGACCAAGCATGCACCTCACATCCATGTGTGTTCAGTACGTTCTCAAGATCTGACATGCATGTGGGGACCTGTCATGTCACTGTCTCCCCACACTAAGCATCACATGTGGAGGACCACAATCCAAGAGGAGTGGCCAGAGGTGAGTCTACCTGTCTCTGCACAAGGTCGCCTACTTGGCAGCCCAAGAGGTTGCGAAGCTTCCAACACAAGCCCAAAGCTTCCAACACAAGCCCAAAGCTTCCAACACAAGCCCAAAGCTTCCCATACAACAGGCTGCGGGGGATGAGAGGCCCAACTCTGGGGGAGGGGCAGCGGGGCCATCAGGCACCCAGGACCTCCCAGAGCCAACAGCTAGTATCCCTCGCCACAAGTGACGTTGGCCTGCAGGTCTCACCTTATAGATGTCGAAGCCGATGGCCAGGTTCTCGCCCTTGCCTTCTCTGCGCGTTGAACGCTTGGGCCGCTGCTGAATGCAGATCAGTACTTCATCTTCTGGCTTCTTGACTTCAAAGATGTACTGCAGGTGTGGCCATGAAAAGAGACCCATGGTGAGACCTGGGGCAGCCTCCTGTGCTCCCAAGAGCCTGGACTCTGGGGCTAAGCCTCAGCCATGTCAGTAGCATGAGCTTGGGCCACCCTTATCAGCGCTCCGAGTCAGTCCCTCATCTGGGAGGTGAGCCTATTAACTCAGAGTGGCCACCTTGCCTGAAGACGGGGAGAGCTCAATGAGAAGGTAAACGCTCACCTCAGAGCCTAGCACACAGTAGGCGCTCAATAAGGACACATTGGGGTCTAAGGACTAAGCACATGGGCTCGGACTGAGGAAGCTGCTGGGGACAATTCCCATGGGGGGCACAGCCTGGCCACATTCCTGGGAATAGCCAAACTGTGCGACTGTGAAAGCAAGGGATCTGACCATTCCTAACCGTCCCTGAGACTCCGGACAAACACATGTAAGTCCCTGAGAGAGAGTGTCCTCACTGTGACCAGGTGCAGTGCAGACAGTGGGTATCATGTTCCCAGACAGTGTCCACCAGGCCCTCACTGCACAGGTAGTCTTATGAGGCTCAAAGACAGTCAGGGACCCTCCTGAGTGATGCAAGGGCCCCTGGCAGGGCTGTGATGAGGTCTCACAGCTGCTGCAGGGTGGGGCGGGGCGGGGTCCTCGCCATTGCCCACCTGTGGGTTCTGGAAGAAAGTGTCCTTGTGGTTGATGCAGCCTCCACTGCGGTTCTGCTGCGGGTCCTCATGTCTCGTCCAGGCGCCACGCAGCCGCGCCTCCTCCCATGTCTTATGGATGCTCAGGTAGGACGTGTTAATCAGGCGGCACTTAATGATGTCCGTAAAGTACCGGCACACGTCCTCGAAGGTCATCCTGTGTGTAGGAAGGCACTGAGCTGGGCGAACACCATAACGCCCTTAACCACAGCTCTATAGAAGCAAGCTGGACACATTACCACCAAGACCCCAAATCTCTCTTGGGCCTCCATTTCCTCTTCTGTAAAATGGGGGTAAACCCGAAAAACCAAAAAAAAAAAAAAAAAAAAAAAAAAAAAAAAAAAAAAAAAAACCCTACGCCGGGCGGTGGTGGCACACGCCTTTAATCCCAGCACTCGGGAGGCAGAGGCAGGTGGATCTCTGTGAGTTCGAGGCCAGCCTGGGTTACCAAGTGAGTTCCAGGAAAAGTGCAAAGCTACACAGAGAAACCCTGTCTCGAAAAACCAAAAAAAAAAAAAAAAATGGGGGTGAACCTACCAACAGTTGCCTGTCTCACAGGGCTGGCAGGGGATTAAGCAATATGGGAGCGTGCAGCATTGTTTCGAACACAGAAAGCCGCTGGCATGTCGGCTGTGACAGCTGCTCACCGTGTTAATAATGAGAGCGTGCCTCTAACACTGTATTGCAGTTTTGACAGTTTATTGTTGGGAGGAGGATACAGCATGCATCTGGAGGTCAGAGGACAGCCTATGGGAGTTGGTTCTCTCCTTCCACCGTGTGGGTCCCAGGGATTGAAATAAGGTTGACAGGATCAAAAGTGCCTTCTCATCAGCCCCGCTGTGTACATCATGTATAGTCTGTTTCTACCCGTTATCTTCCATGGCTGCGGTAAGCCCTGAATCAACCGGCGGTAGACAACTACCCCCTACCCCCATCCCCACCATGGTAAGCATGAGACAGTGACCAGGCAGTAGCCAGGCACACCTCAAGGAGCATGGGCAGGGCCAGGGGAAGTATATGGTATGAATATGCATGAGAAGGCCTTTAAAAGCAGTCATTTCCATGGGGGAGCACAATGTGACTGTTTTAACTCAACTGACTCCTAAGTCAGACGGTCCACAGCAGTGCAGACTGGAGGGCCTGGCTAGCCTACCCCACACCCACAGAAGGGGGCTTGATTAGGATACTAGTATAGCTGTCATCTGATCCTGGTTGGTCTGGGGTCTGCACGGTATCTACCTCACACCGGGTACCTTGTACCTTCCCTCCCATAGGCGGCTGAGTCTCCTATCAAGGGTGCTGTGAAGAACAGACTGCACCAGGACAGGGTCCAGGCAGAATCCACTGGTGGAGTGGATTCGAGGGATGCACATAGGGGGATGTGTACAAAGGAAGGAATGGATACAGGGGAATGAACAGGTACGGGGGATGGAGGAGGGGATGGATACAGGAGAATGAACAGGTATGGGGGATGGAGGAGGGGATGGATACAGGGGAATGAACAGGTACGGGGGATGGAGGAGGGGATGGATACAGGGGAATGAACAGGTGTGGGGGATGGAGGAGGGATGGATACAGGGGAATGAACAGGTATGGGGGATGGAGGGGGGATGGATACAGAGGAATGAACAGGTATGGGGGATGGAGGGGGGATGGATACAGAGGAATGAACAGGTATGGGGGATGGAGGAGGGATGGATACAGGGGAATGAACAGGTACGGGGGATGGAGGAGGGGATGGATACAGGGGAATGAACAGGTGTGGGGGATGGAGGAGGGGATGGATACAGGGGAATGAACAGGTACGGGGGATGGAGGAGGGGATGGATACAGCGGAATGAACAGGTATGGGGGATGGAGGAGGGATGGATACAGAGGAATGAACAGGTATGGGGGATGGAGGGGGGATGGATACAGAGGAATGAACAGGTATGGGGGATGGAGGAGGGATGGATACAGGGGAATGAACAGGTACGGGGGATGGAGGAGGGGATGGATACAGGGGAATGAACAGGTGTGGGGGATGGAGGAGGGGATGGATACAGGGGAATGAACAGGTACGGGGGATGGAGGAGGGGATGGATACAGCGGAATGAACAGGTATGGGGGATGGAGGAGGGATGGATACAGGAGAATGTACAGGTATGGGGGATGGAGGAGGGGATGGATACAGGGGAATGAACAGGTACGGGGGATGGAGGAGGGGATGGATACAGCGGAATGAACAGATGTGAGGGATGGAGGAGGGGATGGATACAGCGGAATGAACAGATGTGAGGGATGGAGGAGGGGATAGATACAGGGGGAATGAACAGGTATGGGGGATGGAGGAGGGGATGGATACAGCGGAATGAACAGGTATGGGGGATGGAGGAGGGATGGATACAGGGGAATGAACAGGTGTGGGGGATGGAGGAGGGGATGGATACAGGAGAATGAACAGGTATGGGGGATGGAGGAGGGATGGATACAGGGGAATGAACAGGTATGGGGGATGGAGGAGGGGATGGATACAGGGGAATGAACAGGTATGGGGGATGGAGGAGGGATGGATACAGGGGAATGAACAGGTATGGGGGATGGAGGAGGGGATAGATAAAGGAAATGACTGGATGCAGGGGGATGAGTAGGTGTAGGGGTGCATACAGTGGGATAGATGGAGAGAGTGGATGTGAGGAGTGGGTACAGGGAGATGGATTCAGAAGGACATGGGTTCAGCAAATGGATGCAGGAAATGTGAGACAGATACAGGGAATGACCAACCACAGGGGATGGATATAGAGGAATGGATGCAGGGGAAAGATACAGGGAATAGATACAGATGACTGGATGTAGGGGGATGCACCCAGGATGGACGCAGAGTAGACACAAGAGGAGCAAGTGCTGGGAACAGATACAGGAGGTTGGATGAAGGAGATGGATGCCCGAAGGTGACTGTCTGCTGGCCCTGTGGCCTGCTTGCTAGCACTAGCCTGGGAGTCAGAACAGGTCCAGTGTCCCTCAGGTGTGCAGAGAGGACACGGGGTAGAAGGAGCCATCACTGCACAACTCATTTTACAGAGGAGGAAACAGGCCAGAGAGGTGAGTTTTCCAAGGCGACACAGCAAGATGGTGACTATGGAGCCCTGGCTTCCGACTCCCAGTCACATGCTCCCTGTCAGCTCAAACTCAGGATAAGAGGACACTCACCAAAACTCGCCATCGTCCTGCACAGTCACACCCATCTTCTCCCGCTCACTCTTGCTCACTTTCTTCCACTCCTCTGAGCTGGAATGGGAGTATCAGGGAGGAAACAGCATAAGAGGAGTGGCCTGCCAGGACCACCTCCCCAAGAGACCGCGCTGGGCCAAGCAATGTGGTTAGAGAAACTGGGGGTCATGCCCAGCCCAGCTCCAAGAAGCCTCCATGCCCTCCCGCTGGAGACCGTGATCCGTCTTCATGCCATGGCTACGAAGTCAGGGGATAAAGCTGGGATGGGGGGCTCTGACCCTCGGGGCCACTGGCCAAGCACAGAGCACCAGCAGCATGCAGGGAGCTGGTGGCCTCCCTCCCCACCTCCCCACAGGTCAAGGTCAGCTCACCCTTCTCCAGGCCACTGTCCTTGATGACCCCACCCCCAGACACCGCGCACACATTGGAAAGTGAGTGTCCTGTCTTTTCCTCAGGCCATCTCCCCCACACCCTGCAAGGCCCAGTCCAGTGTCACGTTTTGTCCTCGCCCCTGCGCCTGTACCCACCCCAACCCTGGGCCTCACGTGTCGCTCCAGGGCCCGTTCCACTCCCGCTCGCCCCAGGGGTTCCTCAGGCGGATCATGTCCAGCTTCTCTGATTTGAAGAAGGCCAGCAGGCCGTGGCCCAGGCGCACCTTGCGCACATCGGTGACAGCATACGCATGGCCCTTCACCAGGCCACATGCCAGGCGGGCCTCCATGTCAGCTGCTGTCACAGCCTGCAGGAGGACAAAGGTGCTCAGGCAGGAGGGTCACACTGGAATCCAAACTAAGACACTGGAGCTAGACTAAGGAGCCACACCGCCCCCTTCAGGTAGGGATGGGAACTGCAGCTGCATGGGAAAAGAACTTACTTTGCTAAGAAGGGGTCAGAACCCCAGGGGACCAACCACCTGCAGATGTCACCCCAGAGTATATTGATGCCAACCTGCCCCAGTGAAGCCAATTGCTATATATTTAAAGTTATTCAAGTCTCAATACACAGGCCTGAGTGGCCTAGAATTCTCTTTGTAGACTAGACTGACTTTGAACTTGGGGCAACCCTCCTGCCTCTGCCTCCCAAGTCCCAAATACTGAGATTACAGATGTGCAAGCACCATGCCTGGTAGTAACACTCAGTAACTTTAAGAGCTGTTTGTGAAAACATGGGCAATAGGAAACTGACCTTGGTGGGAGTATTGACTCCACGGAACTGGGCAGATACTGCAAATCAGGGCACCCTGTTTCTAGAGAGCCAGCTGATCAAGCACACAGACAGCAACCTTTATCCTGGTTTCAAACCCTGCCACCAATGGACCCACCTATCTTCCAGCAGTGACCGAGCAGAGGACCCTCTTGGAGACCAGCTTCAGGCTATCTGCCCTAGGGACTCCCTACCCTCTTCCAGGTGCCCCTTAACTTTGGACACCATATGCCTTGGCAATGTGCCTCAAAGGCAGAGAGAGATACAAGAGCCCAAAGGGGTCTGAAGGGAGTCTGAAGGGTGTTGGGGGCATTGCATGGTGCAGGAGGTTAAGGCTGGGTTTGCACTGCTGCTCAGCACCGGGGAAGGGGAGCTGTGCTCTCCAACTGCTGCGTCTCCCCATGGGGCCAAGAGTCAGTGTGGTGAGCTGACCTGGGCCCAGGCTCGGCCCCACTCCCTCTCATCCCAGGCTTGGGTCTGCCCCGCACTCCTACCTTGATGGAGGCACTGATGAGGCCACCTCTGCTGTGCACCTTCAGCACCCGCTCAAAAAGCTGATTCCTCTTGGCCTCATCGTTGGCAAAGTCTCCATCGGTCAGGTCAATGGGTTCAGAAACGCCACCTGTGAAATCTACGAGTGCATCCGCCGTGTTGCCTCCATCCAGGGCCTGGTAACAGCCCGCCAGCCTGGGGAACAACAGGCAAGGAATTCCCAGTTCAGGCTCCCAGGCAGCTCTCAATCTGTTGCCTCATACAGGAGCTGTGTGAAGCTTAGAAATCAAGCCAACTGCTACGGTCTCACAGCAAGTCACAGCACAGGCAACAGTGGCGTCCAGGTCTTAACTCCCAGGCCCACTCTGTCCATCTGAACACCACGACTGTAGGACTCAAATTCCCAACAATTCTGCATAAGTAATATAATTCACAATGATAAAATGTACAACTCTAAGGAATTGGTTTAAAAAAACAAATGCTGTACCTATGCTCTGGAACATTCTAGAAAGTGCTGGAAAAGAATCTTAGGGGTATGGGAAAATGCTAGCGTTTATTTGTTATGTTTGAAAAACATAACATACATACATAGCTGGATTCCAGTGATGTTTTGAGGGGTAAGCAATAATTCCTTAAAGTAGCTTCTGGCCTGGAGAGATGAACTGTATGTGGAATTGGGAGATCTGTATCCAGTTTCTTTGAGGGAACTTTAAAAAGATATTAAGCATCTACTATGTGTGACACAGTGAATCTGAACATGAGTAACAGAGAGATACACAGCACAGTACCTTCAGTATACACTGAAAAGACAAACCCACAAAACAGTGCCATGCTTTGTAAGGACGTCTATGAACAGAGATGCATCAGAGATGTGAAAAGAAGCTGGGCTAGCAACAGGCCTGTAACCTCAGTCCAGGGATTGGGAGTTCAAGGCCAGCTTCTGCTACACAGTGAGTCTGGGGAAAGCCTGCATAAAAGCCTGTCGCACAACAACAAAAATGATACTGAATAGTGTCCTCCAGGACAGAGGACAGGGGCACAGGGAATGAAAGAGGTAGCTGGAGGCACAGATGCAGACAGTGTGGATGTCTGAAGCAGGAAGGGGAGGGACCGTCACTGTTCGAGACTTTTTGGATTTGCTCCAAAAGGCACAGGCTTGTTTTACAGCTCGAAGAGTAAATAAGAACTGGGGAGGTGGTCCAGTGGCAGAATGGGCAGGTGCTCATTCTGTGCCAGGTCCTACAAGAGGAAGACAAGCATCTGGCCCACAGTCCACCATCCAGACCAGGAAAGGTCCTCAGGGGAGTTCGGCAATATACACTCGAGGGTAAGATCTACTCCCATAAACATGAGTGTCAGCCTGCCCCAAATGCTGCAGGATGCATGCCTGGGCCCTGTCTTCTCCCATTTCTTCTCCTCCTCATAATCCAGGTTTCCACTCCACCCATAACAGACCTAGCAGGTAGGGTCCTTAGGCCTAGGCTCTGACCATGCTGTGGACGCCAGCCCCTCACCTCTCTGTGACAGGAGCCTTTCCTAAAGGCCCATGGAGCCCAGCAACAGCCCATGCTGACTCGGCAACTCAGTCTGGTCATCCCGCTCACCTGTTCAGACCACCAAGACAGCTCCACCTGGTCAACCCACCCAGACAGCTCCACCTGGTCAATCCACCTGGTCAACCCACCTGGTCATCCCACCTAGACAGCTCTACCTGGTCAACCCACCCAGACAGCTCCACCTGGTCAATCCACCTGGTCAATCCACCTGGTCAACCCTCCTGGTCATCCCTCCCAGACAGCTCCACCTGGTCAACCCTCCTGGTCAACCCACCTGGTCATCCCTCCCAGACAGCTCCACCTGGTCAACCCTCCTGGTCAACCCACCTGGTCATCCCTCTCAGACAGCTCCACCTGGTCAACCCACCCAGAGACACAGCTCCACCTGGTCAACCCACCTGGTCATCCCTCCCAGACAGCTCCACCTGGTCAACCCACCTGGTCATCCCTCCCAGACAGCTCCACCTGGTCAACCCACCTGGCCACCCCGCCTGGCCACACCTACTTGGCATAGGCCTTCTCCACCAGGGCACACCAGAACTCATTTCTGGAGTTGGAGTGGCAGTAAATAAGCTGGTTGTTGACTGTGGGCAGCCGGTCATCGATGACCACGTCCACCCACTCCCCGAAGCGCCAGAAGTGGAAATGGAAGATACCAGCATAGTTATCAGGCTTCTCAGGGTCCCATTCCTGCTCCTTCCAGTCTGGGATGACCTAGGTGGAGAAAATGGAGACAAGACGACGGCATTGAGAGGCATCTGGCTCCTGAGGAAAACGGGGTGCATGTCCCCAAAGAAACAGGAGTGCTGAGTTCCATCCCATCACTGCATGGACACTGGAGGACTTGTGAGCACTCTGGTCTTGGGACCTGGGTTCCATGTCTGTCAGAGCCAGAGACTCAGGCCTTTTCCAGCCACAGTGTTGTAAGATCCCACAGGCCTCCCTCTCTGCAGTCCTCCCTCTCTGCAGTCCTCCCTCTCTGCAGTCCTCGCTCTCTGCAGTCCTCCTTCTCTGTAGTCCTCCCTCTCTGCAGTCCTCCCTCTCTGCAGTCCTCCCTCTCTGCAGTCCTCCCTCTCTGCAGTCCTCCCTCTCTGCAGTCCTCGCTCTCTGTAATCCTCCCTCTCTGCAGTCCTCGCTCTCTGTAATCCTCCCTCTCTGCAGTCCTCCCTCTCTGCAGTCCTCCCTCTCTGCAGTCCTCCCTCTCTGCAGTCCTCCCTCTCTGCAGTCCTCCCTCTCTGTAGTCCTCCCTCTCTGCAGTCCTCCCTCTCTGCAGTCCTCGCTCTCTGTAATCCTCCCTCTCTGCATCCTCCCTCTCCGCAGTCCTCCCTCTCTGCAGTCCTCCCTCTCCACAGTCCTCCCTCTCCGCAGTCCTCCCTCTCTGCATCCTCCCTCTCCGCAGTCCTCCCTCTCTGCAGTCCTCCCTCTCCGCAGTCCTCCCTCTCTGCAGTCCTCCCTCTCTGCAGTCCTCCCTCTCTTCAGTCCTCCCTCTCTGCATCCTCCCTCTCTGCATCCTCCCTCTCTGCAGTCCTCCCTCTCCGCAGTCCTCCCTCTCTGCAGTCCTCCCTCTCTGCAGTCCTCCCTCTCTTCAGTCCTCCCTCTCTGCATCCTCCCTCTCTGCAGTCCTCGCTCTCTGTAATCCTCCCTCTCTGCATCCTCCCTCTCCGCAGTCCTCCCTCTCTGCAGTCCTCCCTCTCCACAGTCCTCCCTCTCCGCAGTCCTCCCTCTCTGCATCCTCCCTCTCCGCAGTCCTCCCTCTCTGCAGTCCTCCCTCTCCGCAGTCCTCCCTCTCCGCAGTCCTCCCTCTCCGCAGTCCTCCCTCTCCGCAGTCCTCCCTCTCTGCAGTCCTCCCTCTCTGCAGTCCTCCCTCACATCTGTTCCACCCACCCCATCCAGGCCGGCTCCAGGTGGAAGCCAGCAGCCACGCCAGACCCCTCACTGTCTCCCTCCCCACCTAAGCAGGTCCTCCCGGCTCCTGACTTCCCACCAGCACCCCCCTGCACCCCCCTATCTCTGGCTCCCAGACATTGTAAGAACATTGACAGCCACAGTCACCCTGGCCCTCACTCAGCAGTAAAGCGACAAAATGATGACAACGCCTCCCCACCCATGCTCACTTCTCTACCCGCTCATGGTTCCCAGTCCAGTCCCTGTCCTCAGTCCTCACATTCCTCCCTCAGTGGCCACTTTGTTGTCCAGGAAGCCCTCCTTAACTGTAGACCAGACAAGACCCCTAGCCCTCAGCCTCTGGGCCAAGCATGCCTCTAAAATCCATACTTTCGCTGGGTTAATATATCAAGACCTGTGTGGTTCGTCATTCACAGGTCTGATGCTATCTGTGAAGGGTCAGCTCCCATGGTCAGAGCTCCCTGTGGGCACAGCTCCCTGTTTACTTGCTTTATATCCACCTGGTCCAGGTGCATGTGTGTAACACATATGTTGACTGAATGGTAAACACACAGACACCCATTAGGAATCTAATATCTAGTATTTATGAAGCATCTTGCAAATGCCAGGGCTTGGGCCTGACACATTAGAATAATGTAATTCCCACAGTGGCTCCATCTTGGCTTGACAGGTGAAAAAAATTAATGCTCAGAGGGGGCAAGTGATTCATCCAGAGTCACAGAGTTAGGAAAACAACAACAATAAAAGCACATTTCTTTGGAGGCAGGTAAATCTGGGTTTGAGGCTGGGATTCAAAGCCAGGCCTGTGTGTTTGCAGATGAGTTACTTAGCAGTATGAACTACTGTGTGGACCCTGGACTGTGCTAGACATTGAGGACCAGGATGACCCAGACACAGGGCATTCCCTCAAGAAGCCTCGAGTCTGGTGGGGGAGGAAGACACAAAACCACCCCTGGTTTGGAGGAGAGGGAGCACTGGGAGTACCCTGGAGCCGGCCACAGCTCTGGGAAGATGTCCTAGGAGCTGGCATAGGTGTCTCCCAAGGACATGAGGACATATAGAGGTCATCTGAGCAGCTGGAGGCTAGCAGGGAAGGGAGACTACCTCAGCCTTCCGTGTCCGGGTGACCAGCTATGTATGAACAAAGCTGAGCCCCACCTGGAGCACAGGCAGTTCCTTCTAGAAGAAAGTCACTCTGGTTCCGATAGCAGTGCCCAGACACACAGGCTGGGTTGGCACACAGTTGCAGCTTAACCGAGAGGCTGTGCTGGTCGGAGCCTCCACCTCACACTCACTAGGGATGTGTTGTTTACATAACGTACACTATCAGCAGGACACAAGCAAAGGAGAATTGTCTCTAGTGAGATGAGGGTGCCAACTCCGGAGAGAGGCACTGCCACCCTCCTCTGGAAGGAGCCCTGTGAGGTGCCAGGCACACAGATGTTTCCTGTGGTGCCCCCACCTCACAGCTATGTGGGATGCTGCCCTGGGAAGTCACTGGCAGAGGCCGCGGCAAGCAGGGTTCCGATATGGGTTTAGCAACCTGGGCTCAAGTCTGTAACCAGGCATGGTCCAGTATTGCCAACTGCTTCCTGGCCTCTCCTGGCTTCTGTCTTCACCCAACTCTGTGAGCTTTGACCTCTGCCCCGACCCTTGCACTGCCTCCCTAGCTTTCTGTGAAGGCAGAACACTGGATAACAAAGTGGGGCCTGTACGAGGTGGGCTCACTCCACTGCACAGATGGAAAGCTGAAGTCCAGAGAAACCGCCCAAGCATACAGAATCATACCCAATGGCAGAGAGTCATGCCCGAGGGCCTGGCCCACGGTCTTGCTGCCTCCTCCCCCGAGACTGCACTGGGTGCTCTGGACTGCAGCAGTGGGGCGGGGTGGGGGGAGTCCTCAAAGGGCATGGGGAGGTATGCTGGGACCTGGGAGGATCATTAGTCAAAGACAGGGTTTGGCCCTGAGCCCACTGTGGCCCAAGAAACAGCTAATGAGGCTCCAGGGTCGGAGATCCAGAGTCAGGATCCCTGGAGGCCTCAGTATCCCCTCCTGCACTATAGCCCTTAGAATTGGCGTGGGGTGGGTTCCACGGTAGCTTTTCACCCCCAGTCTCTCTGCTGCCTGCGGGGCAATGAGGGTGGGAGGAGACAGTCCAAACACATCTGTCCACATGCCACATCCGATTATGTCACAAGTCACGGAGGCCCGCAGCCTCCCTATCTAGGCCAAAAGAATCGGGAAGCTGCTGCAAATAGACCCACCTGAGCTTTAGGAAGGAAACGGCAGTTCGCTGAACAGTGAACATGTTCAACTTCATGAGGTCACAGACACAGAACAGTCACTCCTGGGGAAGGGCAGCGAATCAACTTACTTCTTGAGATGGGAAATGCAGACAGAAAGAATGAGACACTCACTACCCTGCCTTTTTCTGCATAGCTGACCAGAGAGAAGGGGGGCTCTGCCTGGAAATAAATCCCAGGTAATAAGTGTGGAAGAAAGGATGATATTGAGGCACTTTTATTTTGGGGCCATTGATGGATTCATGGGTTTGGGTATAAAACCCTAGCACTGGGTTGTGGGGCAGAGGTTGGGGGAGTTGGAGACAGGAAGACTGAATTCTAGGCCTGACTGGGCTACACCTTGTTCCAAAGAACTAATAAGGGCTAGGAATGCAGCTCGCTGGTGGCGTGCTTGCCTACCACGTAGGAAGCCTGGGTTGGAGCGCCAGCACCAAATAATCCCAATGTGGTATCTCATGCCTGTAATCCCAGAACTGAAGAGGTGGAGGAGAGAAGACCAGAAATTTCCACATTCCACATGGCTGCATACCGAGTCCTAGGCTGGCCTAATATATGAGACCCTGTCTGAAAAATATTATTCAATGGTCACTTCACATCACGAGAGAGAGTGGGGGGGCGGTGCGGGGCAAGAGGACAAGATGTGACTTCTGCATGAACCTTATCAAGCAGCTGGGACAAATCCTGGGTAACAGAAATGCAGGAGCCAGAGAACATGTCCCCACGAGGATGCAGCCAAGAAAATCCACCCAGTGAGAAATCCACATAACAAATGACCCAGTTTCTTCAATAAATAAATTGCAGGGGAAAATGAAAAGAAGAAAGGGCAATTGGGCCATGGCTATTAAGGATGTCTGTTTGGATCCCACTTAAGCAAACTGCCAAATCTGTGTATCTTTGAAACTAGTGCACTGTGTATTTAATAATTCAAGGTAGGCAGCCCTAATCCGAAAACCCAAACTCCCACATCTGAAATGTTTTGAGCACTGACATGATGCTCAGAAGATTTGGGAGTTTGGAGCTGTGAGTTTGGGGTTTTCAGATTAAGAATGCTCAACATGTGAAATATATATAAATACTAAAAAACCTGAAATCTGGAATTTTGGGTTCCAAACATTTTGGATTATTTTAAAACATTTTGGTTGCAAAATGGTATTATAGTAAATATATTACTATCCAATTGAAAAGTAAATGTGTATGGGTATGTTGCCTGTATGTATGTCTGTGAACTTCTTGCTTGCCTGGTGCCTGCAGAGGCCAGGAGCCACCATGTGGGTGCTGGGAATCGAACTCAGGTCCTCTGGAAGAGCAACAAGCACTCTTAGCTGCTGAGCCCTCTCTCCAGCCCTCTAACTGCGTGTCTCCTTTAGGACCATTCCCATCAGCATCTGTGGATGAGCTGATGTGGGAGGTGAGAGGAGTACAGATGTAATAAGACAGAGCGGCTGCTCAGAAGGGATGTTCTGTGGTCCCTCTATGTCACGGAGACACCAGAGCATGACCTGGCAGTAGGAACCTGCTGATCTTGTCACCTCACGCCCCAACATTTCCCCCTTGGAGGCCCCACCGAAATCTACTATGGCTGCACAACACCTCACTATGCCTCAGGGCACGTCCTGTGTGCCTGGCTCTACCTGCACTCTCCCTTCCTTTCTCCTTGAGAGGCTAACCCTTGGCAGCTGGGCAGCCCCTCCGGCTCCCCTGCACTAGTCTTTCCTCACCCACTGGGAGGGATTTCCTCAAATGTGGTTCCTCCTTGGATTCCTAGCACCCAGTACAGGGCCTGGCTCTGCACCAAAGCTGGCTGGAAAATGTGAATTCTGGTCAGAGCGAGGCCCCTAAGTTCCCTACCCCCACCTCCAGGGCTGTTACAATGATAACAGATGGCCATGAGAACGGTCACACACTGTAAAGGGCTGTGCTATCTGCAGACATATCAGTCTAAGAATGTAGGGGCAGGGAGGCAGACCGCCCCTCAGAAATCTGCCTCCCAGAGTCATCAAGAACTTCCAACACGGGCCGGGAGGGGGTGGTGCACGCCTTTAATCCCAGCACTTGGGAGGCAGAGGCAGGCAGATCTCTGTGAGTTCGAGGCCAGCCTGGGTTACAGAGTGAGTTCCAGGAAAGGCTCCAAAGCTACACAGAGAAACCCTGTCTCAAAAAACCAAAACCAACCAACCAAAAAAAACCCTCCAACACTACTTGCCTTGTGTGTGTGTGTGTGTGTGTGTGTGTGTGTGTGTGTGTGTGTGTGTGTGTGTTTGTGTCTGTGAGAGCCACACAGTGCACAGAGGGTGCCCCACAGCGCTCTCTGGTGTTGAGTTTCCTGGGCACTCCTCAAACTGAAGAGCCTGGCTGGAATCCCTCTTGGGCAGCACCTGCCTACACTGGGCTTGGGGGTCAAGAGCCCAGGAAGGGTGACACTCCCCAGGGTCGGTATGTAGTGTGAGCAAGTGTGAAAGTGAGTGTGAAGAATGAGGGACAGGCAGGAGCCTCTCTGATCTCTGCTTTAGATCCCAAGGGCCAACTTGGGGCACTTCTGAGCAACCCTGATGCAATGGTAAGGGGGGGTTGCAGGGGGTTCTCTGTGTCTCCAACTAGGATCCCCCTGCTGTGGGATTCCTCAAGCCTTGGCTTCTGATTTCACAAGCCTCAACCCCCCCCCCCCAACCCGGGTTTCAGATACAGTGAATGGAGAGGTCAGGAAATCATGTACCATCCCTGTGTCCCAGGACAATAGTCCAGAGCTCAGGATGGGCCACACTGCTGGGGCCACAGTGACTCCTGCTCATAGGGCAGGAGAACTCTGGTCCTCCACTCTCGAGGCACAGTGTGATGGTGAGAGGTCCCTTCAGTGGGACATCTGAGCCTGATTATAATGAGGGGAAATCCATCCCATTACCACTCTCTGGGGACACAGAGTCTGTCTGGCCTGGCACCCGCCTGTCCCTCCACAGCACCTACTGCCATCAGCATTGGCTGATGTGTAGCTGCTGGCAACACCCTTTACCTCTCTGAATCTTAAGTTCTTGCTCAGCGAAGAGACCCCCCAACACTTCTCCCAAGATGATCTATAGCGTCCGTCGGAGGCCATTGACAAACAAGTGACTTCCGGACGTCAGCTCCCCTGACATTCTCCGTTTGACCTTCCCAGCACCTGTAAGGGAGGCACCGCTGACTAGCAGGTAGAAAACAGCTCCGAGAGGCTGCCTGGGGCCACACAGCTGGTCAGTGGCTGGCAGCACAGGGCCCCAGAGCTGCAGACACTGGCTCTCTGCCAGGCAGAGGCTCCAGGACAGCAGGACTCCTTGTTCCACGATCCCCAGTGGTTTCCATGGCAAATGGGTCATAGCCACTGTATGTGTATGCTCTGGGAACAGGGCCAGATCACTGCAGTCCAGGGGCTGGAAGCCGGATTCCTCTCCTGGACTTTGCCCCTCTCAGGGGGCAAAGCTTTAAGGCTGGCAGGATAAAATGGATGGAGGTAGTGTGGGGAGGGTGCACACGGGAACACAGAGGCTCCTGAGCCGGGGAAGGCAGCATTGGGAAATGTCTCTGAATGCTATGAGTGGGAGCAAGGTGACAGGAGCTGAGGAGAGAACCCCTGGACACCCTGAAGCTAGGGGCATCTGCCAGCCAACCCACGGAGCCCCCTGACACCTTTCTCTGTAGGAAGCCATCCTAATATGCTTGGGTCCTCAGAAGAGGTGGGAGAACGTATTTCCCAAGCCTATCACAGGAGGTCACAATTGTGGGATCAAAGGTCCAGGGGCTCAGAGCCCGATTCCCAGTCTACCCCTCCATGCCTCGGGATGGAGGCCTCCCTCCTCCACTGGGCCTCAGCTGTCCCTATCCAAAAATGGGTGAATATGGGAGATGATGAGGGCTGAGCCATGAAGGAGCAGTGGGGCTCCAAGGTGACGCTCCCTCCAGCTAGCCCAGCGCCAGGGTCAGAGAAGACAGCTTTGAAGAGACAATGCAGAACCAGGGACTAACTTGAAGGTCAAGGCCAGGAGAGGGTCAGGGGCTCCTAGAGGACACAGCCACGCAGTGACCAAGACCAGGCTAAACTGGTGTCCATCTTGTCATTCCACTCCCGAGCCACTCCCAAGGTCCCTGCTCCAAGCTCGGCCTCAGCTTGCTCTTGCATGCCCCAGAGGCTGGGTTGGTTCCTGCAGGACAGTCAGGAGACTAACAGGTGAAACCCAGTCCTGATACGGGACCTCACTGCTCAACCCATCCTGTTGGCAGGGTGGGGTTCGTCGGAACTGCAAGGGCCCATGGGGAGGACTTGTGCTATGAGCATGCAGCAAGGACTACAAACCACACCACAGAGGCACACCACACCACGCTACAAAGGTGAGGGCACACAGTCTTTATTGGGGACACGGGACAGGCACAGCAGAGACACTCAGGTCCCCACAGGGCAAATGGGGTGAGACAGAATTGGGGGACGGGCAGTGTGAACCAAAGGGGTCTCGAGAGCGGGAGGGAGGGGTCAGAAAGAGAAGCAGAAAAGTACGGCCCCTGCCCAGGTATGGCTCCCTAGAGTCAGCAGAGTCTAGACGCACTAGCAGGTGCTTCTGCAAGCATGCGACAGAGCACAGCCACCAGAGCCAGTGCCACAGCCTATCTCCTGCCTCCAGAATCCTGACTCTGAGCCGGGGCTTGCCCTCCTGGCCGCCCACCCGCTGGAACAGCTCCTACCTTCAGATCTTGATGCACTGGTACCTCAGATGGAGGCAGCCTTGAAACAGAGTGGGTGGCATTGCTGAGGTGCCCCCGGCTGATGCTAGGTGGCAGGTGAGGCTTCTCCTCAAAGGGAGGCTCTCGGCATGTGCAGGGTGAAGGAAAATGAGGCTTTAGGGCAGGACTGAATCTGCCAATAACTGTGCCTCAGTTTCCCTGTCAGTTCGGTGAGTGGGTTTTCCTGGATAGCCTCCGAAGCCAGTGTTAGGCATCCCATCTGGACACCTTTAGCCCACTTTAGACTCAGCCCTGCCCCCAAGCCTCACCCATGTGCTTCCACTCCAGCAGAACCAGTAAATGCCCAGAGAGGTGACCGCAGGACACAATACCCATGTTCCTGACCAGCGGAGCTGCAAAGGCCAGCCATCCTAACAGGGACATCAGTATTCCTGGCTCAGAGCCCTGGACCCCTCTAACTCAGTTCTCTGCTTCACCATTTGAGCCTCAGTCTCCCAGTTCAGGAAGCCTTGAACCAAGGAGGGCTCAGCCAGGGTTACCTCCACCATGCCCAGGAACCAGTACCAACTGAACTAAAGTTAGCCTTATTCCTGACTAGTATTCGCCCTTGGGCACGCATCCATACAAATATAGCATGCCATCTCTCAATATGTGTGTGTGTGTGTGTGTGTGTGTGTGTGTGTGTGTGTGTGTGTGTGTGTGTGTGTAGCTAGAGCTGTGCCAGCATCTACATGTCCTTTACCTTCTCCACAGAAACCTGGGCCAGGCCTGCAAAGCCGGCCACCCTCTGCCAGACAGACCAAGCCCGGCTGTCATCCTGCCCAGCGTCTTGAAGGCCCCAAGGTCACAGCAGGGGGACACTGACACTGCCAGCACCCTCCTGCTGCCAGAGTGCCCCTGGGCGTTCACCTCCCGACTCCAGCTTTGGCCAGCAGGCAAATGCCTTCTTGCCAGGTTCCCCAGAAGGTAGTTCCTGTCGTGTCTCAGTCTCCCGTGCCTGAAGGAAATCAGTGGCTGGTTGTTTGGAGCTCTTCGTCTCTCAATCCCCCTCTCTCCACCACAATGAAGCAGAGACGGCACATGTCCAGGATGCCCAGCCATCTGCCCACAAAGGCCTCTATTGTCTATGGTAGCAGTGTCTAGCTTCTAGACTATGGAGCCAGGGGACATCCCTGTGAGCCACAGCACTGGCACCAAAGGGGGGGGTATGTAGGACTCAGGAGGCCTCTGGCCAAGTCAAGCACTGAAGGAGCAGCTAGAAGAATGTCCCCAAAATAAAGATGAGGAAGGAGGTTCAGGCGAGGGAGAGTTGTGGGCCAGAAGCAGGGCAGCCAGGGCTGGTCATCAGAGCTGGTTAAACACCACGGAGGCCTTGAGGTTGGCAGGCTCCACGCCCTCGCCGAAGGTGATGAGGAAATACATGACCTTGCGGATTTTGGCCAGGTCAGACAGGCGCTCCCCAAATTCCAGGGCATCGGCCTCATTCCAATCCATGGCGTCGGAGTCTTCCTTGCGCCAGAAGATGGCAGCAGGGTCCAGCAGCTGGCGTGTCATGAGGTTGGTGAGGTCAGGCGTCCAGTTCTGCGAGGTGCCCGTGATGGTGACCTTGCCCGGCTTGTCCAGAACCACATCCCAGCGATCGAACTGCAGCTTCTGCTGCTGGATGAAGTCAAGGCGGTAGACAGACTCGGCCGGCCGGAGCAGCTTCTCCCCATCCTGCCGCTTCTCCCCACGCTGCTTCAGGCTCTCCACACGGAGCCGCATCTGCTTGGTCAGGTCCTGGTCTAGAACCAGCGGCATGTCCAGCTGCTGCTTCGGTGGCCCGTCCTCTGCCATGGCCCAAGCGCTACAGCTCTTGCCACTGCCGCCGCTCCCACCAACGTCAAGGAACCAAGTGGGCTGGAGCGTCAGATGCCTGAAGAGGCCACCTGAAGGCCCGC
This sequence comes from Peromyscus californicus insignis, assembly GCF_007827085.1. NCBI lineage: Eukaryota > Metazoa > Chordata > Mammalia > Rodentia > Cricetidae > Peromyscus > Peromyscus californicus. Next base: position 104,763,403 of record NW_026294562.1, on the reverse strand, counting down.
CTCCCTTTCCAGCCTCTCCTTTTCGCCGCTGGCCCTCTCTGGCCCCACCCAGTTCTCAGAACAGGAGACCGACCGGTGAGTGTGTCTCCAAGTGCCTCCTATCTGTTCCTTGCAGAAGTGGTAATGCCGAGCTGCAGGCAGGCTGGAGGGTGACAGGCTCCTTAGGGACCAGAGCACTGATGTCAACTGCTGTGGCAACCGCCTTGACTACAGTAGTAGTGGCAAGCTGGAGGCCTGCTTGTTTGTGAGGAATGGAGAGAGGTGGGGGGGTACAGACACGTGGAGGTAACTGAAGACTGTCCGGGAAGAGGGGACAGGGCAGCACCAAGATGCACCCATCAGTAGTTTTCTGTAGTCAGCCGAGCCAGCTGGGGGCCATTCTTGCCTCCTCCTCCTCCTCCCTTCATTCCCTCATAGCTACCTGCCAGGTCCTGTCAACGCTGCTTTCCGAATGCCCTGGGCCTCTCCCTCTCCCATAACATCAGCAGGACCCAGCCCAGCTGTCACCTCCCATCTGAACCCGCAGCTCTCAAATCCCAAACCGCCTGCCTGACAGATGGCTGGCTCTGCTCCGGGATGCCGTGGTTTGATCGATCCCACCACACACTACACCACATAGCCACAGGCCCGGCTCTCACTTCCATCAAAATCCCACCGGCCATTCCACCTACACTGATCCTCCACCTCCCCAGGGAAGCATCAGGAGACCCACGCACTGGCGAGGAGGATGGGAGAGAGGCAGAACCCAGTCAGTGTATGTGGACAGATGGCAGACCTGGAATCTGAAGTGCGTCTGGGCAGCAGAGCCAGAGACGCTGCTGTCACACACAGGAAAGAGGCATGGCGCAAGGTGTGGTGACTGGAAACAGTCGGGAGGGTCAGGGGACAGAAGCATGCTGCTTTGCCACATGGAGGCCAAGGGACCCAGTGGGATCTTGGGCTGAGGAGAAGCACAGGGCACCATGATGGACAGCATGCTTGTTGGGTTGGCTTTTTTTTTTTTCTTTTGAGACAAGGTCTCACTGTGTAGCCATCCGGGCTGGCTTCAAACTCCCAGCAATCCTCCTGCTTGAGCCTCCAACGTGCAGGGATTACAGGTGTGAGCCTTCACGGTTTTTATTTGGGGTTGCTTGTCTCTGCAGTACTGGGAACCGAACCCAAGGCCCCTTTCACTGAACTACATCCCGATATATGTTCCTTTTACTTTAAGGCAGGATCCCAGTAGGTCGCCTAGACTGGTTTCACTCTCCCAATCCTCCTGCCTCAACCTTGCCATTGGGGATTTTAGGATGAAGGAAGAGGAGCTCAGTGGTATCCGTGACAGAGCCCTTACCTAGCCTGGACAGATCCTGGATTCAGTTCCCAGAACTGAGAAAAATAAATCAACCTCAAGCCCTGGGGCGAGTTCTTGGGGCCACTAGCAGCAGTTCCAGAAAACGGTATGGTAAGAGACGAACCAAGCCTCCTGCTCATTCGCCGGCCTTCAGGACGGTGTGGCCAAGAGCTGTTAGTGAGGGCATCCGGTTCCTCTCTGAAGAGGATTACCCTCTGTGCCTCCAGCACGACATTCTGACCTTAAATTCTTTTCATTGCATTTGCGTGTGCGTGTGCGTGTACGTGCGCATGCGTGTTCGTGTGCGTGTGTGTGTACATGCCACAGGGCACATGTAGAGGTCAGGGGACAGTCTGAGCGAGTCGGTTCTCTCCACCCACCGTATGGGTTCCAGGACTGAACTCAGATTGTAAGGCAGCAAGCACCTTTACCCACCAAGCATCACAGCAAGCCCAATTCGTATTTGTGTTTGCTTAAGTGTTAGAGAGTGTGCGTGCATGAGTGTGAATACGTGAAAGTGCGAGGGTGTGGTGTGATAGCTGGTGTGTGTGAGGAGGGTGCTGGGGATGGAAACTTGAGTTTTGCACAGGGCAGGCCGGCGCTTTCCCACTGAACTGGATTCCAGCGGGTGTGTGTCTGTCTGTCTTGTTCATCACTGTAAGTGAGAACACAGCTTGCCATGCTCAGAGGATGTTCACAAAGCCAAGTGGATGGCAGAAATGCTGAATGTTAGATGGATGAATGAATGGATGAATGAATGAATGAATGAATGAATGAATGAATGACAAGCACAAAAGGTGATGAAGGGACTCGGAGGCCTAGAAGGTGAGGGAGAGAAGGGTCTGAAGCACTCCTGGAAAGGGGCTCCACACAAGCTGTGGGTACAGCAACAAGTGGCTGAAGGTGAAGATGGATGGCGCTGATGCCAAAAACTACGATCAGAGTAATGGGGGTCAAGGGCCGAGGGCAGGTATTAACCTCACAGACATAACGATGTCCAGAAAGGAGGAGAAATAAGAGGCGCCAAGCACTTCGCGCCAGGCAACAAGCCAGCACAGCAGGCTGGCAAGGACAGCAATGCCAGGGGTTGAGGCTGAGGAAGCTGGCATCTGTGCAGACGGACACAGGCAGGGGAAAGAAGTCGGGTTTCTGCATCCCGAGGGAAGGAGCAGGGGAGGTTGTCAGCCTCTCCTAATCCCCAAGGGGATCCAGGGTCCAGAAACTCTAGGGGGGCTGGGAGAGGGGTACGCCTTGCAGGAAGTCAAGGGTGAGGAATGAAGTGACTGCTGTCCTAGGGACCCACAGACAGGGCAGGTGGAAGGGGCCAGCAAAGAGCTGTGTGATAAGTTTGTGGTCAGTGAGGGAAGGAGGAGGTGGATGCAGCTCAGCCAGCCGCTGGACAGACCCTGTGAGGAGCCACCCAAGGCTGGATGGAGGAGGGAACTCAGGAGAGAAAGGCCGCTCTGAAGCAGCATCTGTGGTTGCAGAGTGTGCCTGAAAACAAAGCAAGCATCACGGACTGTCTCCTCAGCGGAGAAGAGGGAAAATAAGAAAGCCCCTAACACGGCAGCCTCTGGGCGGTGAAGGTTACGTGGGCCTTTTGTGCATTTCACATCTTCCAGTCCCCAGATCATACCGTCTACACAGGACACGGCTTAAGTCCTTCACTCATCCCTTCTCAATGAACCAGTTCAGAACTGAGGCATGAGCTGGGACAGAGTGGGACACATTCCATTGATTGTTGTTGCTAATGAGACAGGGTTTAATGAACAGCCCAAGCGAGCCTTGAATCCAAGATCTCCCTCCTGCAAGCCCTAAAAACTGGGAAACATTTAAACTGGAAACAGAGATTGCCTGGTCCCAGCACCCCTGGCTCTCTCCAGCACTGCCCAGGACCGACAACCCCCTGCCTCACTCCCTGCCCCCTAACTTTGTACTATGGTCACTTCGGTCCTTACTTCCAGCCAGGACCCTGGCTGGCTACTCCTGGGTCCCGGGCAGCTGAGAGCAGGCAGCAGGCCCATCCCATGTTTGGGGCTGCACTAGGCACTTGTAGAGGACATCCTCCAGAGAGCCTTGGATCTGGCCTAAGCTGAGCCTGATGACAAGTATGTAATCTAATCATATCCTAATTGTGAATTCACGCGGCCTGATCACCTCAAATCCACGGTCTGCCTTAGGGAACAAACCACTGAGTTGGAGGAGGCCGTACCGACCTGGGAGCCCATAAGAGAGGGAGCCCTAGAGAACAGATAATTAGGTGGGATGCACAAGGGAAGGGTGGGCGAGAAAGCGTGCAAGGACGGCCCTTCTTAACACCCTGGATTGGTCTATGGGGCCTGGCAAGTCAGGTTGGCACTGAGGCCAAGGTCAGTGACGAGCAGCCAGGACAAACTCAGCATGGCTGGCTTTGACTCCTGTGCCCATCAGCCCCCAGATCACCTTGAGGTCTAGGAATAAAGGAACAGCTTCCTAGAGGAAGGGCAAGAGTGCCCCAGGCATGCTACATCTGCATCTGAAACTCAGCACAGGGAGAGTGCAGGTGGGCGGGGCTCAGGGTACAACTCACCCCTACTGGCCTTCCAGGGGAAAAAAACAGAGTAAGGCAGGGGAGGCCCTGCAGGGCAACAGGACAGAACTAGAGGGGTGACAACAAACAGGTTCCAGTCAGTGGGGACTGCAGGGGATGTACGGGTGCAGTAATGAGCTCCCCAGGGCCTCCCCGCATGAGCCAGGGACTGTCACCACAACAGCATGTGGAGGTGGAATGCAATCAGCATAGAGCCCAGCCCAGCCTCCCCCAGGGCCAAACTCCTGGAGATCAGCCTGGGAGACCACCATGGCTGGAGTCTCAGCCCTGCGGAAGGCTGAGGTTCCACACTGATGAGAGGCAGGCTTCCACAAGCAGGCCAACTTCTCCACCAGCTAGACAGGAAGCAGGGCTTGGGAGGCCAAGACAGTGAGATAGCAAGGTGAGTATCTTCCCTGTCAGTGCATAGCCAGACCTAGTTGGCCTCCAGTCCATCAAGAGACCCACGGGAAATGGGCAGCAAGGTCAGCTTTGGAGCCACGGGGCTGTACTGGGTTCAAGGTAGGGCATCCCTCTGTTCCTCAAGCTCTTGGGTCCTCCCTCTGCTCCCCACCCCAGGCTCAGCAGGAAGGGGCAGACTGGGCCAGCTCTGCCCCTGGGGAGTTCACCTCTAGAGGGGAGACTCAGATAAACAGGCAATTACAGGGCAGAGCGGAGCAGCACACAGGGCCCACATGCCCCTCCAGTCCCAGGCCAAGGCCTTGCAGCCCTTGCTCAGAGTCGGGGCTGGAGGCTGCAGTGCTGAGGACCAGTCCTCCACCCAGAGGATGGTTCCAGTCTGAATCCTCTGTAACCCCTGATGCCCACAACAGACCTATCCTCCTTCACCCTCCAGTCTGAGGCTGTCCAGCATAGACTCCCCATCCCTATAAGCCATAACAGTGGGCTCCATCTGAGTACCAAAGGCCCACACCGTGCAGCTGCTGTGACCCTGACCGGGATACCTACTGGGTCGCTAGGGGCCCCACTGTCCAGGAGACAGGAAAGGATAATAGAGGACCTGCCAAGCTCTTGGCTTTGGCTAAGGACACAGCTCCCTCTGATGGCTGGCGATGCCTGGGAAAGCAAGGAAAAACCTACCCTATTCCTGTGTCCTGTTTTGTTTGTTTGTTTGTTTATCAGGGGGGCACAGATGGAGGTCAGAGGACAACTTGTGGGAGTCCATTCCTTTCTTCCACCATGTACGTCCTAGGGATCAAACTCAGGCTTGAAGCCCAGGCTCTTCACCTGCTGAGCCATCCCCCCTGCCCAGAACACTCTTAGGTTGTAGGAATAATAATTATTCTAAAACAAGTTAGTGCAGCCATCATTGACTGAGAGCCACACTGCCAGGGGTCCTATAAGAAAATGTCTCTTCCTCCTCCTCCTCCTCTTCCTCTTCTTCTTCATGGCTTTCAGACAGGGTCTCATACATCCCAACTAGTCTTGAGCTCACTACGTAACTGAAAAACGGCCTCCCTCTCCAGGAAGGTAATTTTAAGGACTATATTTAAGGTCTCCTGCTGAGTGTTGCCAAGCAGGTCCAAGTGGCAGGCCCAGGACCCACTCCATCATTCCCCAAACCTTTGCCCCTGGCCCAAACATCAGCAGCATGAACCCGGAAATCATGAAACATGGAGCTGCCTGGACCACAGCCTGTTCAACAACTGAGAAAATCGAGGTCCAGAGAAACAGCAGCTAGCCCATGCCACGCAGCAGTAACTGAGTGCTGAGCAGTGTCTCTACCCCGAGGATAACACAGTCAGTGTGCACATTTCACAGTGGGAGTCTCTGCTCCATGGACACTTGTCCCTCAGCAGCTGCAGAGGGGACACCTCAGGATCACCCTGGGAATTACTCCGAGGACCCCCAGGCTAAACAGGTGAGGGAAGGCCAACCTGCTAACTGATGCTCAGCCCGTCCCAGCACCAGGCTTTCAGGAAGCTCCACATGCCTCACTGATGCCACACCTGTCAGGCAGTGAGAGCCATGGGCTCTTTGACCAGCCCCTGCAACTGCCTGTCCCCAGACCTTACCTTTTGCCAGAGTGACTCTCGGGAGGCGAGGGACGAGCAGGCGGCCACAAACCAGCAGTTGCCTACCTGACCCTGGTGCAGGTCGTGGGAGCTGATGCCATCAACAAAGAGGCGGGGATCGTCACAGATATCCTGCAGGGAGGGAGAGGATATCATGAGGACCTGAGGGCCTAGCTGCTTCTCCAAGTCAGGAAAAGGACTCGCTGCCCTCTCTCCCACAGAAGGGAGGTACAAGCCCAACCATACCCCAAGTCCTGCCTGGACTGTTTCTCTCCCTCCTTGGCCAGAGAGCCTTTCCACTACGGTGAGATGGCGGCTGATGGCTGAAGAGAGATCTGAGTGCTGGACCCTGGGCCACCAGCTTCTCCTTGCCTTGAGTGGATCTCCCTTTCCAGTCAGCCCTGAAGGCCAGCCGCAGCAGTCAAGTGACAGGCCTCCACAGAACTCATGAGGAGTACAAAAAGAGGCTCTTCGGGCCAGGCCGGGCCGGGGTTGCTACTGCATTCTAAGGATGAGGAATGAAAGCTCAGAGAGAGGCGGGACCTGTCAAAACTCGGGACGCATGAACGCCCAAGTGGGGCAGAAATCCTGTGGATTTGCCATGGAGATTGGCAGGCCTGGCCACAGGGGCACAGGACATGCTGGGAACCAGCCCGGGGCAGCTGCCAGGCTAACATCTAACATCTAACAGTACTCAGGCCCCACCCCTCTTCGTTCCTGGAAGCTTGGTCCAGTTTTCAAACCTTGCCACTATTCATGGTTGCCCTTAAAGAAGCCCGAGGCAGTGCTGTGGAGCGGGAAACATACGGCTTTGGCTTCTGCACCAAGAGACACGCTCTGAAAGCTTCCTGCCTCCCACAGACCTGATACCCTGCCCAGGCCGGAGCCGGACGCTGGCTGGATCTCTGAGGGAGCAGATAGCATCAGAGGCTCAGCCCAGCAGCTAGGCACACAGTCACAGCCTCCTCAGAGCCTAAAACACCCTCATAGGCCAGTCTCCTCAGGGCTAGGCATGAGGGGTCCCTTTCCTGCCCCGATTAAGTCTTCCCAGAACTGTGAGCATGGCAGCGTTCAGCAGGCCCACCCACGCCTCCTCTCTGTCAGTGTCTCACTCCACAGAGCTGAGAGGAGCTGAGCTGAGGGGGTGAGAGGGCACAGAGGGCAGGCACACAGCACTGAGACGCAGCTTTATAACTCAGACATAATTAATGCTGGCACCGTGACTCAATCCCCACGGCCCCGAGAACTGAGCACTGTGCCCATTTCACAGATGAGAGGTTTAGCATGATGCCTGTGATACAGTTGTTTGCTCGGCTTGACCAGATCATCTCCATCTTGAAGTCAAGCAGTTGTGACAATCCGTGAGCTCAGGCCTCTCAGCATTCCCTCGGGAGGTGGGTTGGGGAGAGGTTCCCAAGGGTCATGAGCCTCAGAGAGCTTGAGAGGTCATCACATGATCCTCACGAGACTGTAATTGCTGTGCCCTAAGCTAACAGTTGACCGGGATGGGATTTCCTGGGGGTGCAGCTGCCTATAAACTGGCCCGCCCCTATAACTCCATTGAACTCTCTGGTTCACTGCGTTTGGCTTGGACAAAACCCTTTCTTTGATCTGCCCATGCCCTGTCTATCTGGAGTGAATAGAAGCTTCTTCACTTTCTCTCCCAGAGAAAATCACACAACCAGTGGAACCTACAGAGAACAGACGGAACCAAAGAGGAGTAGGGTGGAGCATCCCTGGGAAAGACTCTGCGAGGGACATGCCTCCTAACTGAGGTGACAGCAGCATGGGCCTTCAGACATAACAACCGAGGCCGAGCTTCCTGTGCCCAGGGAAATCAGGCTGAGGCATACCCTGAGGGGAAACCCCAGGGTAACCAACCTCTGTGTGATAAAAAATTAAAAATTCAAAAAAAAAAAAAAAAAAAAAAAAAAAAAGAACAAGCCGGGCGGTGGTGGCGCACACCTTTAATCCCAGCACTCGGGAGGCAGAGGCAGGCGGATCTCTGTGAGTTCGAGGCCAGCCTGGTCTACAGAGCGAGATCCAGGAAAGGCGCAAAGCTACACAGAGAAACCCTGTCTCGAAAAACCAAAAAAAAAAAAAAAAAAAAAAAAAAAAATTAAAAATTCTTTAAAAATTTTTTTTTTGCTTTTGTTTTTCTAGACAGGGTTTCTCTGCATAGCCTTGGTTGTCCTGGAACTCACTCTGTGGTCCAGGCTGGCCTCAAACTCAGAGACCCACCTGCTTCTGCCTCCTAAGTGCTGGGATTAAAGGTGTGGGCCACCACCGCCCGGTGCCTGCATTTCTTTGCATGCCCGTGTGATGTGGTAAGGGATGCTATGCCTCCTTGTTGGATGGGACACACCACATGGGCAGTGAGATGCCTCCAAAGCGGCTGATGGACTGGCTGGATGCTGTGTCGCAGTCTCTGAAAGTAGCACCTGTGGGGCGGATGGTAATAAAGCTGCGGTGGCAGCCACGGGGCCCCAGCAAGAAAGCTGTGGTGGCAGCCACAGGGCCCCGGCTAGGAGTGGCAAGACAAGCAGCCGAGGCTGAGTCGTCCGCACAGAGGAAACTGGCCTGCCTAAAGGATGAGAAAGTGACAATGTCCAATTTGTGTTCGGGAGCTCCTGGAAGGCTTCAAGCCCAAACAATTGTTCACCAAAGGGGTGAAGGATGGGGAGGTGTAGGCCATCCCTGCTGTACCCACTCTGCAGGGGAAGGGGGTCCACTGGCATGGGAATCCCCTGCAGGTAAGGGCTAGGCAGAGGGACCTGAGGCCCCACAACCAACTGTGGATCGTTTGCTCCCCTGCTGATAGGCAGAATACTTGTCCTTTGGTGGAGCCACATACACCTTGGTGGAATCACATACACCTTGATTCATGGCAGCCTCTGAAAACATGGGGCTGGGGATGGATCAGGAAACGGAACCATGTAGGTAAAAATATGGAGACTAAGCCGGGCGGTGGTGGCGCACGCCTTTAATCCCAGCACTTGGGAGGCAGAGGCAGGCGGATCTCTGTGAGTTCGAGGCCAGCCTGTTCTCCAAAGCGAGTTCCAGGAAAGGCGCAAAGCTACACAGAGAAACCCTGTCTCGAAAAAACCAAAAAAAAAAATATATATATATATGGAGACTAAACTTGTCCTGAGTGGGTTGTAATTAACACCTGCTCAAGATTCGACTTACACATTTCTCCCCTGTAAGAAGGTAGGGGTGGGTGTACGGCTGGGACACACCCTGCTCTGAGGATGGGACTTATAAAGGCGGTCGTGTGTGGCTGGGAACAATGGGAGACTACAGGGTGGAGAGAAAATTCACTTAGTCTAAAGCCGTTTCAGTAGCCAGGTATGGCAGGTAAAAACAAAACAGCAAGGCAGATAGCGCTCCCATGCCAACAGCTTTCTTTTAAAAAAATAACTAATTAACTTCATATCATTCCCGTGTGTGCACGTGTGGTGCACATGTGTGATGGAGCACATGTGTGCACTGGCACACGTTTGGAGGTCAGAAGACAACTTCCCTAGAGTCCGTTTTCTCCTTCCACCTTTCCATGGGTCCCTGGGATCAAACTCAGGCCCAGGCTCAAATAACAGTCGCTTTATCAGCTGAACTGCCTCGCTGGTCCCATCTTCGTCTTTTTGAAGGAACCACAGTACATGTGGTGGCACCTCTTCACACTGTATGGCCCAGGAGGTTTCTGTGTGTTGGTTTTGCTTTGATCTGTAGCATCCCCTTAGCTGAGGAGCACCCCATCAATTTGTGTTTACTTGGAATGGACGCAGTAGACCTTTAAGAGGACCTGCCAGCCTCCGTAAACAGATCTCATTATATTACACTTGCCTCTACATGTCTCACAGATGTAGACATCTGAACGCTGTGCATGTACATCTGCAGGGTCCAGGGCAGGCAATCGGCCCGCACAGGATGCAAGGACCAGGCGCAGCTGTGAAGTTTTGGAGCCTCTCCCTCCTCCCATCCTGAGACCCTCATCACCACTATACAGCAGTTAACTGGGGTAGGACTGTAAGTAGCTCCATACACTCATTGGTTCTCCCAGGGTGGCCTAAGGCAGAACCCTTTCTTTGGTATGTCAGTGCCCTCTCTGTCTTCCCAGGAAAAGTCACACTCCAATGTCCCAGGCACATAACGGGAGCCGGAGCAGAGGCCTCTGCCTGTTTTGGTGTCACCAGGTCTATTCCTGGGCTCAAACTGTCACAACACAGCAGCTGAGACCCTTTCACAGGCAGCCAGCAGAGGGCAGGAGAGCCTAGAAGGCAGAACTCAATTGCTGCTCGCCACTTGCTGGAGATGCACACATAGGTCAAGGCTCATCCTCTCTGTTCCTCCCGTCCTCAAACGCTGGCCTTACAGGGCTATGTGTGGCCTCTACAGATGGTGGCGGCGGTGGCGGCGGCGGCGGAGCATTCTGCAGGGGGAAACGGGATTTCAATACGGTGTTTGGGACTCATCTGCCCAGAAAAGAAACAGAATTATCGGGCCAGGAAAAGAAAGAGTAATTCTCCGGAGAGGACTAGCTGAGTCGGAGACCTGACCATTTCTAACTGGGGCTCCAGGGGAGCCAGGGGCAAGCTGCATGGCGGCTTCTGTGTCCTGCCATCTCTGATAGGAGGAAACCCTGTCAGGAGGCCTGATTCTTGTCGCCCCGGCCACCCTCAGGAAGCTCCAGCCGGAAGCCGAGCTCTGCCACCCTGCTTCCTCTTAATTTTATCTTCCAGCCAACTGCTCTTGACCAGCTTCCCAGACAGAGCGAGTGGTGTCTCCACACGGAGGCCCCGAAAGGAGGCAGAAGGGCGGGGCCTCACACCTAGAGGACTCTATGGCAGGAGTCCACACTGAGAGAGCCACCACCCAGTGTCACTAGGGTGGCAGAGGGAGATGACATCTACTTCAGGTCCTCCCAGTCAGTGTCCTGTGACAGACAGGAAACCCACTCCAGATGAGGCAGAGGTATCCAAGTTCAAGCACAACTGAGTGAGCAGACAGGGCAGAGCAGGTGGGCTGGGCATGCAGCATGGGCTCTCCTTGCCACTACACCTGTACCAGCCCGGCTCTGGGCCCCAGAACACCCTTCCGTCATGCCCACCCCAGCCTTGGAACAAAGACTGGGAGAGGTAGAGTTCCAGAGAAGAGCTTCCATCCCATCCCGGAGCATCCTGCCTGCATCTGAAGCCTCAGGTTGCCAGCTCTGACCTAGGACACTGGTACCTGGGAAGCGGATGCTACCTTGAGTTTCCTCTGAGAAAACATTGAAAAACCAGCTCTGAGGACTGATCCCTGCTGGGGTCAGGAGAAGAGAACAGGGTGCTTCTAGCAGTGCTTTCACAGACAAGGACAGCAAGGCACAGAGAGGCAAAGTCACTTGTCCAGGGCCACACAGCAGGATGAACTAAGATTCAAACTCAGTCTGCTCTCCAGCCTCTATCTGGGTGTGCGGGGTCCTACAAGTGATGAAACCCCCTTCCTTGTGTGTCAACAAGACCAAGGAGGAAGAGATGTCTATCCCTGTCCACCACTGTGAGCCAAGCTCCTCACCTTTCCTGAGTCACTGGCTGACCACAACAAGTTAGAGACAGGCCCTACTACACAGCCAGGCCCGAGTCTCCAGGTGAACGGAGGAGAAGTAATGACATGTGACCAGTGAGGCCAGGAATGTGGTATCTTCAGAGCAGATGTGGGGAAGACGGGGGTAGGGGAGTGGGGTGGGGTGGGGGGTGGAGGGGGGTGAGAGGTTGGGGGGGTGAGGGGGGTGGCGGGTGAGGGCAGGAGTTTGGGAGAACAGGGACCTCCAAAATGCCCTGAAGATGAAATCAGTCTAGCCACAGCCAGAGGAATACTGCCCCACTCCTCACACTCACACCACACACACACACACACACACACACACACACACACACACACACACACACACACACACCCTACGTTGGTGCCAGGCCACCCATGCACCTCCAGCCCTGTCCACATCAGCTTACTAATGGTGGCTCTAAAGGAATGTTTAATTATTCCAGGAAATCCCTTGGGTTGCAGAAGAGAAAGTCCCTAGAGATAAACCAGCTCCTAGGAAAGCCACAGCTCACCAATCAGATAGCTCATCTGCATATGCAGATTTCTTGGCTTTTGTTTCATATTCTCTATGAATTTTAACACTGCAGCAGGCAAGGCCAAATCTGTAAGTGAACCTATTTCCTTTGGTTGGTTCCTGACTCCTGGTTTTGATTAGTTAAACCATGAGCTGGACCTGAGACACCGGGCACCACTTTGCCTATAGGTCCCTCTATCTCCCAATGAGTTCTCTGACAAGGGAGGTGGTTGGCATGGGGAGGCAAGCTGGGGACAGAGGCTACTGATAGGGCATGGAGGGATAACAAAGTGCCCTAGACTGGACTGCACAGGGCCTGCTGTGAGCCCTGAACTGAACCACCCCCAGGCCGGGGTCCCACACTTCTGACCAGCATGCCTCCAGGGCACTGGCTTCTGAACCTGCACCCACCTCAGCTGGTCAGACCAGCTGGCCCAGATCTGATCAGGCCTGAACCACCACGGCCCCCTGGCTCAGCAGGAAATTCAGGTTTCTAGCTAGTGTAGAGCCAGGAACACAGCCAAGAGAGTGATGGGTATAGGAGCTGGGCATCCATGCACACAGCCGCACCTTTGGGGCGCACTGCCTGTCTGCATCCTTCCTCCTGCCCACTCCTGAATCACGAAAGAGTGGCCCCTGCAGGGACTCTGCCTGGGACATACCAGAAAAGTCACAGAACACGGTTCCCCCTCTGCAACTGCCCCTCCCCCAGTCCCCATCTCCTTCGTCAGCAACCCAGCCCTTGTCTCCTCCCCCTCCCCTAACGCCAGGGCCCTTCCCTGGTGCTCTGACAAGACTAGGGAAGGCACCCAGGAAGCTCAGTGTTAGGCAGAGCAGAGGCCTTTCCATAGCGTGACAAGTGGCCAGCACTAGGAGAGTAACTTCTTTCCCCAAACGAGATGAGTTCCTGGGCAGGTGAGGACACCAGCTGCCTCAAGGGATGCCAGGGGCTCCATAGTGACAAATGTTCACGGGGCTCCTACCTACCCCATGCATTCTATCCAGAACCCCCAAGACAATGGCCAGACATGGGGAAGGCAGAGAGCGGGGTGGAGGCAAGAGAGCTGTGGCCCCAGCCTGAGAAGCAGAAGTGGTTTCTGCCCACACCCCTGCCTCTCCAGACCACCTCCCATCGCCTCCTCTTCCTCTCGCCAGCAGTAAGGAAGATGGCACGTGTGGAGGGCTGGAGGGAGTGGTAAGATGGATGCCAAAGAGGGCGAGGTGCCCCCTGCAGAATGAGTGACAGGATCCCAGGCCAGCTCTGACTCCCCACCATGGGGCCGACAAGAAGGATGAGGGCAGCTTGTTACTGCCTCCATGTGTCTGACCCCTCCAGCACCTCAACCTCCAGAAACCAGACTCAGCAAGAATTATTCTCCCCACTTAAAGATGGGACACTTTGCTCAAGACCACACCTCACTTTCAGAAGGCACCTCAAGCTGGAGCCAAGCCTGGCTGGCTCAAAAAGCAGGCTCGTCATAATATTTGGGAGAAAAGAAGCCATTGAGGAAGGGAGGCTGACTAACGGGCGGGGAAGCTGGGACAGGAGAGCTGTACTCAGAGGCTAGGGAGGGAGCATGATGGCTGAGGGCCTGCAGGCCTGGGAAGCTGTGGAGCTAAGGGGCTAGGGAGCTGGGGCTAGGAAGAGGGGAGCCTGGGATCGGGGGAGCCTGGGAGGCAGGGAGCCTGGGAGACAGGAAGGTTGGAGGAACTGAGAAACTTGGGGACAGGAAGTCTGACTGCCTGGGGCCTGGGAGGCTGGGAAGCTGCAGGCATGGGGACTTGGAGGCTGTCTAAGGAGAATCTCTCAGAACAGAGAGGTCACCATTAATGACCAACTGACTGAGAGGTTTCTGGAAGTGGGATCAGGATGACCTGTAGGGAAAGTGGCCTCTTGCTCTGCTTACCAAGAGTCCATCAGGCCCTAGGACCCAGGAAATAGGACCGCTCAGAAGCAGAGCTGCCTCAGGCCAGAGGGCCAAGCAGCTGGGCATTAACAGTCAGGAGCTGGACAACCCACCCCTGACCCAGGCTGCTCCGCTTTCTGTCCACTGTAGACCTTGCCCTCCCTCCACAGCGAAGCCCTTCAGGTCTCCATCACATCATGGGAATACACTCTGCCCCGTGGACTCAGGCCTGACTATTGTCCTGGGCCCTGCTCCGATGTGCCCATCTGTGCCAACTGCATATGCTGTGACCTAGCCAAGGTAGGTGGTTCACCTTTCCTCCTCGGCTAGAGCTAGAAAGGCAGCTGGACAGGTGCCAAGGAAGGAGGAGGAAGGCGGAAGTACGAGTCTTGAACCCAGGGGAAAGGGCTCTGAGAGGGCAATGACTCCATCAGGTCACACGGCAGTGGACACCCAGCCACCAGCCCGCCCAGCCACCAGCCCGCCCAGCCACCAGCCCGCCCTACCATAGCCTTGGGCCTCAGGAAGCCCATTCCAGGCGGTGGCCCAGAGTCTTCAGAAGAGGGTCAGGGCAAGGACAGTGTGTATTGGGGGTGGTGGCAGGAGGAGGCTCAGGTGTCCACCCTTTCTCCTGGGAACCAGGATCTCACAAAGGCCCTTTAGAGCCGGCTCCTACCCCACCCACGCCTTGCTGAGGAAGACAGTAGTGGACATGGGAGGGTAGAGCCAAGTTTCTGTTACTAGGTCAGAGAAGGAAGCCAGGGTCAGATGCTCCCCAAAGCCCCAAGACCTGAGGCCAAAGAACCCGGGCCTTCTATCTGGTGTAGAAGGTGTGTGGGGGGGTGGGTGCAGAGGCAGGACTCCTGGATATGGGGTCCCTTCTCCTCTCAGCCTCAGTTTCCTTCTCTGACAAAGAGCTCCAGTTCACAGCAATGCCCAAGGTTGGCTGTGGGGAAGGACATGAATATGGAATTTCATTTTTCTCCAAATGTCCAAGGTCCAGAGATGGGGCGGTACTAATCTGACGGCTCTTTGCTGCTGAAATCGAGGCCTCGCCACAGGCCCTCAGAACTAACATGCCAGGCACAGGGGGTGCCTCCCTCATGGGCCCCAGGTGCCACCTGCTCTGCCATTGCCAGAGGAAGCCCGACAGTCTCTGTGTGACTGCCCCTTACCCACCGGCTTCACCCTGCAGCCAGAGGCACCTTCTCTGAGAACAGGGCATGGAGGAGGCTCTGACGACCTGTCCAAGGGATCTGGGAGAGCCTGATTTCCCACGCTCAGGTCCCTTGTCAGTGACTGCCACCAGCAGAGGGGTGAAGCCTGGAATGGGCCTGGGCCAGTGTCCTCCAGCACCCTCCCCTTCACTGAGGCCCCAGGAACCCCACTCCACAGAGCTCCTCTGTCCATCTCACACACAGGACTCGGAACCAAAAGTCACAACACAGGGCCAACTATTTCTACTGAGCATGCAGCTCTCGGGAGCCAGACCAGGCTGGGAGTTGGCAAGGCCACCAACACTCAGGGCACAGGCCCTACATGGGTCATCGGCTGTCCATCCTCACAATTGGATGGGAGTTCCTGCTTCCAATTGCACAGGAGGGGACTTTTAAAACCAGCGAAGGAAACTCACCCTTCAATCTTACTGCACACAGGGCCCATTCACAGCATCCCATATGCGCCCCACGTGACCGCGGCAGGAAGGCTGAGGTCCCTGCGTACACCATGCCTTAGAGGGCCTGGCTAGGCGGGTGGCTGCCTGTGGGATCGGAGCCCGTTCTCCCCAGGGAGGAGGGCCAGACACTCACCTTAGGCCGCTTCCACCTGACTGTGGGCCCTGGGGTACCCTTATAGTAGAGTGAGTCGTCAGTGGCAGGGAAGTGGGGGTCCTCAAAGAGCACCTTCCTGCGCAGACAGGTTCGCTTCAGCGCTGAGTAGTTCTGGTCCTCATAGGCCTTAACGCAGGAGAACATGGTGACCACGTCCCCAAGAAGGGGAGGCACCTAGAAGAGAGGACGGTAAGAAGACTGTCAATCTGGGCACCTTAAGTCCCTGCTGAGCTCCGACCACCGGACATACTTCCCTCCCAGAAACATTCCAGTAACACAGGCAAGGGAAGGTGGTACAGAGAGGGGCAGAGATCTGCCCCAGGTCACACAGCTAGTACCTGCTACGGGACAAAGAGGCAACGGGAGCAAGCCACCTGCCTCAGCTACGGAGAGTCTCTCCTCTCTGGTGTCTGAAAGGTGATACCAGGCCCTCAGGCCACCAGTGTGTCCAGGGCTGGCCCAGGCCACACCCACCTCACACTCCCTGTCTTGTTCAGCCAGCCCTCCCTACCTCTTTGAACTGAATCATACAAGTGACCACCCCCAGCAGCTTGTGGCCAGCGTCACGCCCACAGGTCTCAGCTGTGGGCATCTCAGAGGGCTCTTCCTGACTCACTCCTGCCCAGGTTGCTCCCAGCTGTCACTCTGTCTCCACCCCGGCACTCTGCCTCCCATGTGCACCTGACACTTAGGGAGGAAACAGGTCCCTGGCCCCTGGGGCTCTGTTCACTCCTCAGGGGGCCAGGAGATCACCCCATACCCTGTATTTTGTACAATGAACAATTCAAGGGACACATACACCCTGCACCAATACGGTCAGGAGAGGCCACAGAGAACAAGGGTTAGGGGCGAGATGCAGCCAGTGGGGTGTGGTCCCACGTGGCTGACAGACGGTCTCTCACACTCCATCTTCAACCTCTCCAAATCTACTCCTCCTGGGGTGTACTGGGAACAACACTGTGGTCTTATTGAGGTTCAGGCTGGCCATGAGGGAAACTGAGGCAGAATTCTTAGAATGGTTTCCGGGCAAAGTTTGATAACAGGTCTGATGTAGGCACTGATCCTGGCCGAGCTACTCATCTGCTGGGTGGCCATGGGAAAGTCACTCGGCCTCTTTGAGCAACCCTTTCATTCACCTCCAAGATGGGAACAAGGCTGCTTCAATAAGAGATTGATGCTGTTCTAATCAGCCGGGGGCAGAGGACGAGGGCGGAGAGCAAAGGGGTCAAGTCTCCTCTCATTCCAAAGAGACTCCAGTTCTCTGGAGCCCGCCGTGTGCAAGCCACTGAGGACGAGGTCTGTTGTCCACTGTTATGAACAGTGCCAGGTGGGCACACTGCTGCCATTTTCAGAATGAGCACTGAGGCCCTGGGAGGTGCTCCCACGGAGGAGGTGGGCTGGAACCCAGGTCCTCAGGCTGAGGTGGCCTACCTCGGCCTCAGGAGAAAGGGCTAGGCAACGGTAGGCAAGCTCCCCCACACAACCCTCAACTGAGCTTCGGCCCAAAGGACAGGAAGACGAGGGGTCTCCAGGGAAGGGCAGAAACAGGAAGGAAAAGGTGATGGGCCGGCAATGCCTTCTTCTGTATCTGCAGTCTCTGCATCCATTCAGGGTTGCTCTGTGGCCTCAAGCCAACCATTTAACTTCCCTGGCCTCTCCTCCACCCAGGAAGGTCAAGCTCCTCGGGGCCCTAGGCCTCCCTCAGCCTTGGAGCCCTGGGAAAAAGAGAAAGGAGAGACTGGAAAACCTCAGGGCCCTTAGGCACCAAGCAGGCTCATTAGCCCTGCAGGCGTTAGCAGCCAGTGCTCGGGGAAGTAATTTAAGCCACAGGAATTAGATCAGGGAGCCGAGAAATCAGCTATCGTAATTCCAGTATTTCAGAGCCCAGAGGGCCCAGAGAGGCAGAGCAAGCAGGCTGAGATCACACAGCCAGGATGGCAAATGAGGCTTCTGGCTGCTCTCCAGGCCACAGAGGGCTCAACACCACAGGCAGGATCTGCTCTCCCAGGAAGAAGAGATTGCGCAACCAGGAGAAACCGGGTGAGGAGGGTGGGCAGGGAAGGAGGGCATAAATAGATGGGAGTGGGCCACCAGCAGAGGCTCTGCCATGCCTCAGTCATTCCTCCTCATCCCTGACGGGCAGGCCTGGCCTACTTCTGGAGTTCTTCTGGGACCTGGCCCTTAAATACTCAGCCCTCACGCACCAACTAAGAGTTTGTTACCACACAGTACCACATGGGGTCAGAGCCTCAAGGGGTCACAGACGGCAGCCTCTCCCATCTTCAGGCATCATCTCAGAAAGCAAAGTATAAACAGGAAGGCAGGAAACCCAGATTGACACACCAGCCTCTTCCCCGGCCTGTACTCCAGGCGTGGCCATTTTTGCCCGTGTTTCAGCTGGACAAGACCCTGTGTAATGTTAAGGACAGGCTGGGCTTCCCAGCTGCTGATGTCCGCTTTCTTCCCTTTCTCTGCCAATCTCACCCTTGTATCCTTTACCCTGGAGACCTACATTCCAGTGTCAGGCGTTTCTTGCAGGTCCCTCAAACTGTGAGCTCGGGGCCTTTTCATATGCCTCTCCTTCACAATCCAGTCCTTGTCTTGGCCATCTGGAGCCCCCAGGAGCCCAGCACTGGCTACATTATGCCCATTTGGACACTCCTTGTCCATTTTCCCAGCCCACCCTCTGAGGACAGGGCCTACATCAAGTACTTCTGCATCCCCACTGCCAACAGGGAGGCGCTGGGATTCAGCAACCACAGAACCATTGCCACAAAAGTTGAGTGTGGCAGTGAATCCCAGATACAAAGAGCAAGCTCAAGAGAGGCAGGGCTGGGGCTGGAGAGGTATCTCAGTGGTTAAGATCACTGACTGCTCTTGCAGAGGATAAAGGTTCAGTTCCCAGCATCCACACGGCAGCTCACAACTGTAACGGGGACTCAAAGCCTTCTTGTTACCTCCACAGGCACCAGGCATGCCATGCCCATGTATGTACCCAAACATACATGCAGTCAGCATTCGGGCCAGCAGGAGCCACCCTCCTCTGCCTGCTGGGCCAAGCATCCGCTAGCCTCCTGGCCTTCCTGATGGCTGTGTGCCAGCGGGGGCCCACACCCCATTGTCCAGGCTGAGCTGGCTATGGTCCTGCCCTTCGGCCACTGTGACTAACTCCAGGCTACAGGGCCCCAGGGCAGGACTAGGCTGGAGTCCTTCACAGGCCACACAGCCTACAGGGTCTCTGTCAGAAGTGGGAGCTTCTGGAAGAAGAAATAATGGAGCCGGGACAATCAGAGAACTGGCTGAGTCTGAGCCCAACAGCAGGAGGCACACAAAGGCCAAGAACAGCCTTGGCCATCAACAGAGGCCCAGCTAGAGGAGCCACACCCCAGGCAAGCAGCCTGTCCTAAAGTCCTGGTCACCGAGACACTGCCAGGGTAGACAAACAGATCAGTGGGATGGAACAGAACAGAACAGTCTACTCGGTCCAGAGGTAAAAGGACACCTGATTTATGGCTTGGTGCACTGAGCAAAGAACCATAGTTTCAACAAATGGTTTCCCTTGCTCTCCACAGGGAAGAAGAGCGATCTCGACCCTACCTCACACTACACACTGAACCAATCCCAAGAAAACGGCCGTGGAACTCCAGCCATGGGGCTGCCTGCAACCAGCATAACATGTAGCCAGAGAACTGGCTCTGTGGTTAAGAGCACTTGGTGCTCTTGCAGAGGACCCAGGTTCGGTTCCTGACACCCACAAGGTGGCTCACAACCACCTGTAACTCCAGTTCCAGGGCATCCAATTCATTCTTCCAGCCTCCACAGGCACTAGACGTGTGTGTGTGTGTGTGTGTGTGTGTGTGTGTGTGTGTGTGTGTGTGTGTTACACAGACACACATGCAGACAAAACACCCATACACATAAAATAAAATAACACTAAAACTAAAATCAACAACAAAACAAACAAACAAAACAGCGCAATAGAAAAGGAAGAGCAACTCCAAACATCCAGTAAGTAGAAGGCAACATGCTGGACCCCACCAATCGACAAGGAGACGCAAATTAAAGTAATAGCAAGACAGCAGCCCATCCTACCAGCAGGGCTAGCAAGCACCATGACACGCTAGCTCACACATGTCCCAAGCACAGGCTGGGTGTGAAGCTCGGTAGCACAGTCATGGGCTAGCACACAGGAAGCCCTGGGTTCCACCCTGAAAAACAAAACAATCAAGACCACAAGTGGCGCTCTGATACCTGGCAAGGGAGGACATCTGCACAGTGACTCTGTAAAGCGCTAGAGTTCCTGCTGAGTATGAGCAACACATGCTCCATCGTCTAGTTAGTTCGCTCCGAATGTATCGACCGTATCCCACAGATTCAGTGAAACACAAGAATGTTTAGCACAGATTTCTTTTTAAAGCTTTTTTTTTTTTTTAAAGGCCTTGAACTCTTGGTCCTCCTCCTACTGCCCAAGTGCGGGAATCCCAGACATGTCAAGCCCCAGCAGAAACTGGCATGTTGAAAATTAGAAAATACTCAAAGACCATCAGTAAAGGACTGTGTGAAGGGGTTTTGTTGTTGTCTGTTCAAATAATAGAAAACAGACTCATGGCTGTACACATCCCCACAGATGGAGTTCACAGGCATGACATTAAACAGAGACATTACTAAAAGATTTCATTAAATCAAATTGCAAAGCAGGGCCAGATCACTCTGATACCAAAGCCATAAAGGAAAGTTACAGGGAAGCTGGAGAGGAGGCTGAGAGGTTAAGGGCACCTTCTGCTCTCTCAGAGGACCTGAGTTCTGTTCCCAGCACCCATGTAGGGGTTCAGACCACCTACAATTTCAGTTTCAGAAGATCTAATGCCCTCTTCTGGCCCCTTCATGCATTGCACTCAGGTGCACATACCCACACACATACACATACATAAAAAGAAAAAAAGTTACAGGCCAGAGGTTCCTAAGGAACACAGACACAGAAAACCTGGGGTTCCACCAGGTGGTGGTACAAACCTTTAATCCCAGCACTTGAGAGGCAGAGGTAGGTGGATCTCTGTGAGTTTGAGGCCAGCCTGGGCTACAGAGTGAGTTCCAGAACAGCCAAGGCTACACAGAGAAACCCTGTCTCAAAAAAAAAAAAAAAAGAAAAGAAAAAGAGAGAGGGAGAGAGAGAGAGAGAGAGAGAGAGAGAGAGAGAGAGAGAGAGAGAGAGAGAGAACCTGGAGTCCAGGAGCACAGCGTTACTGTGTGGATTTAGATGCTACAGAAAAGCTTCAGCAAAGGACTAGGAACAGATCTCCCCAGCACCTGAAAAGGACACTCACTGCGATCCAGTGCTGGGAAATAGAACAGCTCAGCAACGACAGTGTGATCTGGGTGTGATGGTTCCCACTTGTGACCCTAGCCCTCGAGATGCTGAAGCAGGAGGATTGACAAGAGTCCAAGGCCAGCCTGGGCTACATAGTGAGACACTGTCTCCAAAGATGGATGAAAAACACATAATCCTCTTGTTAGATGTAAGGAAAATATTTCAGAACACTCAGCATCTTTTAATGATAAAACTTAAACAAATCAGATAGAGGAGTAATGTTCAAAACTAAATAATAAAATAAAGAACATGAAAGAGGGGGTAACATGCAAAACTCAGTTGTGTTTCCGTGCTAACAATAAATTATCCAAAAATGAAACCGAGAAACCCCATCCACAGCAGCTACAGAAAGAAAAAAAAATGCCTAGGAATAAATATGAGCAGGGAGATGAAAACCCTTCACACTAAAACTGAAAAACATCAAGAAGAATGAAGGAAGACACAAATGAACGGCTAGATATTCCATGCTTATGCACTGGAAGAAGTGATGCTGAGGCAAATACTACCCCCCTTCAATCCCATTCAGCATAACTCTGAAGACCCTCTTCACAGAAAGAGAAACAGACCCTAAAATTCATAGGAAACCACAAAACATCCTTCAATTGCTTAAGCAATTTTGAACAAAAAGGACAAAGCCAGAGATATCACATTGTTGGTTAAAAATAAAAAAACGCCACCGGGTCCAGGAATGCAGCTTAGTTGGTAGAGTGCTTGCCTAGCATGTGCAATGCCCTGGGCCCCACCTCAGCACCACAGAAGTCCAGTGTGCTGGTCCATGGTCGGCTCTCGGGACAGAGGCGGGAGGATCAAGAACTAAAGGTCATCCTTGCCCACCCAGAAGTGCTGCATAAGATTGTGTCTCAAGTATTGTGTCTCAATTAATAAATAAATATCCTCCACTCCAGGAATTGAGCTGGTGCAAGGTGTGTTCCTGTAATCCCAGCATGAAGGAGACAGAGGCAGGAGGATGAGGAGTTTAGAGCTAGCCTTAGCTACATGAGATCCAGTCCAAATGTGTGTGTTTGTGTTGTCTTAGTTAGGGATTCTATTGCTGTGACAAAACACCACAACCAAAAGCAAGCTGGGGAGGAAAAAGTTTAATGGGATTACACTTCCACACCACTGTTCATCACTGAAGTCAGGACAGGAACTTAAACAGGGCAGAAACCTGGAGGCAGGTGCTGATGCAGAGGCCATGGAGGAGTGCTGCTTAGAGGCTGGGCCCTCCCACATTAATCACTAAGAAAGTGCCCTATAACCAGATCTTATGGAGGCATTGACTCCAGCTTGTGTCAGGTTGACATAAAACTAGCCAACACACCCACACCCACACCCACACACACACACACACACACACACACACACACACACACACACACAGCAGAACTATGATCATCAAAACAGCATGGCACTGGGGTATGAGACCAGGAACAGAAGTCCAGAAGATTAGACACACATTTACAGTTCAGTGATTTTCAGCAAAGGTCTCAACATCACCCCTTGGGAAAAGGATCTCGACTCCAGTCAAGGCGGTGGGAACAGGGGAAACCCACACACAACAGAATTAATTACACCCTAATTTCAAATACGCAAAATCCAGCTCAAATGTATTAGTGACCAGAAACTGTAAGACTGCCAGAAGAAAACGGGGAAACTCCACGGCACTAGCCTGGGCAGTTATTTTTCAGATATGACCCCCAAAGCACAGGAAACAAGGGCAAAAGCAGACAAACAGGCTGACATCAAAAAGCCTCTACACACAGGAAGTGGTCCACGGAGCGAAGACAGCCCACAGAATGCAAAGCCTACTTCTGATAAGAGACTAATTTCTAAATATTAATGAGTTTCTAAAAACAATAAGGAACTTGGGCAACTCCACAGCCACAGAGCAGACACTCAGCTGGAAAACAGGCAAAAGACCTAAAGAGATGTTTCTCAGAAAAGAAATATGAACAGCCATCGGGCACACGAACAACTGTTCGACATCAGCAACCACCAGGAAATAGAAAATCAAAACCAAAAGGACATGCTCTCTCATACCTGGTAGAGTCCTCACAAAAATGAGACCAGCATGGGGGAGATGTGCGGCTACCGTGGACCACAGCAAACATGCATGCGCCTATAATCCTAGCATTAGGGAGGTCCGGGCAGGAGGGCCGTGAGTTCTAGGCAAGTCTCAGCCATATACTAAAACCCGGTCAGACTCACAAAACAATCCAAAATAGAACTAGCCTGGGCCAGCAATCCCACTCCGAGATCCGTATCCTGAGGAAATGAAATCAGCATGGTGAAGAGCCATCTGCATGCTGTGGTCATTACAGCAGAATTCACTACAGATACGGGAACAACCCAAACGCCCATCAACAGACGAATGGATAAGGAACTGTGGACCGGGAGCTGGGGGTATAGCTCAGCTGGTATAGTGCCCCCTGAGTGTGACTCCCAGAGGTATGTAAAGTGGGCATGGTGGTGTGTATGCCTGCAATCCCAGCAGGAGGGAGTTAGAAGCAGGAGGATCAGGAGTTTAAGGCCAGACTCTACAATAAAGGAAATTCAAGACTAGCCTGGGCTACATAACGTCTTGTCTGAAAGAGCCCAAACAAGGGCCAGTGAGATAGCTCAGGGTAAAGCACCTTGCTGTACAGCCTGGCAGCTTGAGTTCAACTCCCAGATAAAGGGAGGGAGGGAGAGAGGAAGGGAGGGGGAGAGCGCTGACTTCACAGCTGTCCTCTGGCCTCCACATGCCTGCTGTGACATGCCCCCCACTCCTACACACTAATAATGATGAAACAAATATTAATGAGTTTCTAAAAAGCAGGTGTAACTCACCAATGATGGCTACTGTGTCAATCAGTTTCCTGTTACTGCGATAAACACCTGAGATAACCAACTTATAGAGAGAAAAGGTTGATGCGACTCACTTTAAGTGGTTCCAAGCCATGATGGGTGAACCCAGGACATTCAGGCCTCTAATGTGGGGCTGGAAGGCAATGTTGGGGACCTCAAGGTGAGTCAGAACCTCACAACCCATAGTGGCTGGGAGTGAAAGCAGGAGGAAGAAATCGGGGCTCCACAGGGTTCCGCCATTCATCAATAGCACCTTGCTGGGGACTAAGCCCCTCAGCACATGGCCTTCGGGGAACATTCCAGACCCAAACTATGGCACTATTTTTGGCTTTCCAGTCGGGTGTACTCAGAACTGCTAACCCTCCAGGCAACACAGGTGAAGAGGGGCCCAGCATGGCAGATACACTGGGATCAATG
Source organism: Peromyscus californicus insignis (assembly GCF_007827085.1). Classification (NCBI taxonomy): domain Eukaryota; kingdom Metazoa; phylum Chordata; class Mammalia; order Rodentia; family Cricetidae; genus Peromyscus; species Peromyscus californicus. Next base: position 104,738,997 of record NW_026294562.1, on the reverse strand, counting down.
CTCCGGGCAGGGGGACATGGCACACTAGGGCACACTTTGGTCAGTGCTCCCAGGAACAGGAAAGGTGGCAGGGCAGGGGGAATGCTGGTTACTCTTCGATGAAGCATGATGGTATGGGATGTGTCTCCACGTCAGAGTGTGTGACTAGCATGTGTGAGGGTTCCATCCCCAGCACTATGAGCGGGGGCTGGGCAAGCCCCCACTTCCATTATATTCTCGGTCCTGCCAAAGCTGTTGTCTGCCCCCCCCCCCCAGGCCTCCAGCTCTTTTTCTGCCGAGGAAGGGAGGGCGGATGGATGGGGACACAGCAAGTGTGAAGGGAAAGCTGGGCTCAAGCCACCCAGGGTTCCAGACTCCTGGCTTCTGGCAGTAGAGACTTCTGGCTGTGGAGCTGAGGCAGCCAGGCCCAAATGAGTCACCCAGCCAACGCCAGGCAGGCTGGCACCCACACTGGGAAATCCTGTTTTTCTCCTTCCCTTCCCCTTATCATTTCTGTTGGTGTCCAATCCCCTCTCCACCCGCGCCACTGTGAGCTTCTGACACACCACCACCCAGGTGATGTCCCTGTCATGTCCATGCCGTCCCCCACCCCCATCCCGCCCCCTCACCAAGGCTAAAAGGCAGGGCCAGGCACACGGAGCAGATCTGAACTAGCCGTAAGGAATGAAGGTCCAGGAGCTTGGACGCCTTCACATATACACAGTGAGAAAACAGTTCTTTCTTGGCTCTGTGTGGTCCTGAGTCATAGGCCTGACCCCACAGCTGTTCTCTATTTGGGACTTAGGTCCTGCTGAAGGTGGCATAAACAGGCAGAAGCTGGGAGGCCTCTGCAACCAGGAGGCTGCGGGGATGAGGTGGGGAAGGGTCCTTCAGCCCTGGGCTTCTGTGGGCCATGGGCAGTGACAGGAAGAAGCGGAAAACGTGGCCCAGAACCGAGGAGAGATTTCCTGCCTTGGTGACTAACTTCCACAGTTGAGTTCTCAAAGACTCACTTTCCAGGAAAGCCCTCAGCCTGGGTAACAGAGGACAGCGGGTCATCCTTCCACAGGCCCCCAGGCCAGCACCACAGGCTGCAGAGCAGACAGAGCAGACACTGAACAGGAGTGGGCCAGGGTGGGCAGATGCAGCCTGTATTCCCAGCAACAGAGCAGGGGCGGGACGGAATGCTCAGGCCCAGGACACAGGTGCCACTCACTCCCCACAGGAGAGACAATGTGATGAAAGGAAGCTAGCTCTGGCCATGTGACCCCAGGCAAGCTCCTGCCCTCTCTGGCCTGCAGGTTCTTACCATGGATGGTGGGGTAGAGAAGGCTTTGTCACTTGATTTCCAATCTGGTAGATCTGTCACCAGGACAACCATCCCCCCTGCTCCCCACCTCCCCTCGACTGTTTTTTTGCATGGGCAGGCTAGGACCCTAACTCCACCTCCTTCTAAAATGGAGGGCTTTAGTAACGGTGCCCATTTCTCAGATGGAGAAACTGAGGTGCCCTTTCTCAACTCAAGTTCCAGCTTTAGAAACAGACTGGTCTGTTTCCACTGCCCAGAGGGAGGAGGAGTGAACATTCAGGGCAGAGGTAGGAGCCTGTCCTATGCCCATTTCCACTGCCACAGTCCTGCCCCTGCCCCTGCTCTGTGCCTGGCTGAGGAGGGCAGCAGGAGTCAGAAAAGGCTGTGCCCCAGAGGTCAGCTGGTGGAGAGAGAGAGAGAGAGAGAGAGAGAGAGAGAGAGAGAGAGAGAGAGAGAGAGAGACCCCAGGAGTGCCAATGAGTGCTCTGGGAAGGAGGGGGGCTGTGTGGACCAGGACTTCAGGGAGGTGGGAGGGCGAGGAGGAGGAGGAGGAAAGCTGGGAGGAGCAAGCCGGCTAGGCCAGGCTGGAGGACGGGTGTGGGGGAGGGGAAGAAGGAAGTAGGAGCAGGCAAACCCTGAAAGCCAGGCTCAGGACTCCCAGAGTAACTTACAAGGGATCCGAAAGGAAAAGGAGGCCCGGGGCACACGTAGGACTCGGACCAGGAGACCTGGCTGCACCGGACGTGGCGTGGTGCCGGCTGTGGGAAGGAAAAGCAGGCCATGGCCCACAGGCCAGGGTGCTCTGGGTCAGCTGGGCTCTTTCCTTGGAGACACTGCCTCCTAGGATGGCGGACCAGGTGTTAAGGTGACATGTTGGTGACGTTTCCAGGCCCTGTGCACTGCTTTGAGCTGAGTGCAGTTCTTGCCCATAGCAGCCTTGGATGCCAGTGTCCCCTCCCCATGCCGAGGTAGAGACAAACTGGAGGTCAGGATATCAAGTTGGGCCTGAAACGCCCCACTCCTAAAACAAGGAGGAAGGGCCAGGAAGGGCTAAGCAGTTCACCGCTATGAACCAAGGCCCAACCTGCCCCCCACCCTCATACCTATTCCCACCCCAGAAGTAATCTCTCAGCCTTGGTTTTCTTTTCTTCTCTCTCTCTCTCTCTCTCTCTCTCTCTCTCTCTCTCTCTCTCTCTCTCACACACACACACACACACACACACACACACACACACACACACACACACACACACACGCAGAGTCTCACTATGTAGGCTTAGCTGGCCTAGGATGGAACTAGTTATATAGACCACAGAGATCAGCCTGCCTCTGCCCCGCTCTGCCTTGCCCCCACTCGCCACTCTAAGTGCTAGAGTTAAAGTCTTGAGCCACCATGCCCAGCTCAATGACCTGGCATGCACTAGCTTTACTGAATGCACATCTCACGGGAGCTACACTCTGCCCTAAAACCATAGCACAGTGCTAGCAGGATGGGATCCAGTCACAGGAATGACCGCAGGGACAGGGTGACACAGTCCCCTCTCCTAATATCACTAGGTTCTGGCTCCCATGGGCCCGAGGTGGGCACCAGGGCCAGAGACAAAGCAGCCCTGGGCCTGTCCGAAAGGAAGCAGGCAGAGGACACACTAAGTCACCGAGAGTGACCTCATGAGATACCCAGGACCTTGACTAGGGAACCCACTGTAGGTACCAGAGAGTTGGGTGTGTGTGTGTGTGTGCGCTGGGGGGTGTCTGCAAAGACACAACAATCAGTTTCTTCCCTGGGCTGATAATGGCTCCCAAAGATATCCATATGGGAATCCTTAGACCCCGTGGGCCTCGCGTAGCACTAAAGGCTTGCAGATGGATGGGGAGAGCATCCTGGATGTGTCCTAATGGTCAGCGCAAGCGTGCTTATAAGAAAGAGAGAGGCAGGGCTGGGCACGTGGCTCAGTGGCAGAGTACCTGCTTAGCATGGATAAGACTCTGGGATCCTTCCTCACCACTGCCCAGAATGAATGAATGAATGAATGAATGAATGAATGAAGCCATATGTGACAGCACACACTGGTGTCCCTAACACTTTGGGGGTAGAGGTAGGAGGATGAGGAGTTCAAGTTCTAAGGCTATTCTGAGCTACAGGAGACCTTGGCTCAGAAAAATGGGGAGGGGGCGCCCACAAGCCCATTCACCAGGTAAAGGCACTTGCTGCCCACCTCTAACTTCCTGAGTTTCATCTCCACCACTCATGCAAAGGTAGAAGGAAGAAAACAACCACACAAAACTGTCCTGACCTCCACACACCAGCCACAGCACATGGACAGCCAGACACAAACCTCGTGCACACACAGTAACGAAGAAAATAGAACTTAAATACAAACAAGAAGGTAGGGAGGCATGGGGAGGTTTGAGTGCAGAAGAGGAAAACCGAGATGGAGTAGAAACTGGGGTGATTCAGTCGTAAGGAATGTCAGCAGCCACAAGAGCTAGAGGAGGCAAGGTCCACATTCTCCCCTGGAGCCCTGAGAAGGATCTAGGCTGGTTTTAGTCCCACAAGGCTCATTTCTGCTTTCCTGGACCAGAGGAAAATAAATCCACATTGTTTTAAGCCACCGACATTTTGGGTTTAGCAATCATGAGGAAGAGCATCCCTGAGCAACAGGAGACGGGGTGAGTGATGGAGCCTAACTGCTCCCCACTGCTTGGAGGAGGATGACATTACAGTTTGAACTGTCCCCCAATGCAACATGAAGGTCCCTGTTATAGTTACTAGTGAGAAGTCACGGAGTCCCTACCTCGGCCTACCCAGCAGGGGTCAGAGGGTACCAACAGGGACTGGCTAGGCAGGAACAGATATGAGCAGACTCTCAGCCCTTGTCCCACACCTCTGCACACCTGACAGTACCCAGGAACAGGCCTGGTCTGTTGTGGCCACCTGACCATATGCTCCCCTGAGACATAAGACCACAGGATACATCCACAGGCCACCCTACTCTCACAACCAACTCTGGGAAGCCTGGGGTCCCAAGGACAATGGTCCCAGCAATGACTACGGGGTGTGGCAACTCAGCCCCTACTGGGCTGCAAAAAAAACCCACATTCTACAACCTCATATCTAAGCTCAAGAATAGGCTTCATGAGGTCCAGGCTGGTACCCCAAAGGCATGCGGCCCAGTTTGCCTTTAGTTTGCAAGGAAAGACAGGGCCTAAGGCATAAAGGGAGCTAACAGTTCCACCCGATCTGAGGCAACTCCAGGGTGGCACCACTACCCAGAGAACAGGCTACGGAGGTGGGGGCCTTGAAGGCCAAGCCTGGCGACCTTAGGGAAATTGAAAGAGGATGTCTGGAGGATCTGGGCAGTTGGGAGGGGCCCCACATGCACTGAGAGATAGGGGAGAGGAAGGCCCAATCAGCGCGACAAGCTACAGATAGCCTGCCAGTGAGCCTACAGGGCTGCTTGGAGAAGGTCTGACAGACCTGATGTCTGTAACTGGGGACAGTCAGGGCTCACATCCACGAGCCCTTTGCAAGACGTATGTAAGGTGCGCCTCAGCTTCCATGGCCCTGCTTCTCCCCAGGGGATAAGGGGGGTTTGGGGTGGCCATTGGACAGTAAGCAGAGGACTTACAGTGATCAGCAGGTCCTCTCACTCACTAAAGCCAAGGGGGCTCCCACTTCAGTGGGGAAAAAAAAACCCTAAAACCCCACTGCTGTCTAGTCCTCTTGCCTCAAAACCGGTCTCTTTCCTCAGTGAAGGGACCCGGTGACGATGCCTGTCAACTGGCTACCAAACACCTCACAGTAAAGTGCCGAGTGACCAGAGCTAATGTCACCATCATCACCCATAAGTCTCTGTGACAAGGCAGCATTCAGCCTCAGTAGGGGAAACTGAGCCACAGGTAAAGCTCTCTGCTTCAAGGGCATGGGCAAGCAGGAGGGAAAGGAGCCAGTCTCGAGGAGAAAGAAAGCAGGCCCCTCAGGCAAGAGGCGGGTGGAGAGTGGCCTCCCAATGCCCTCTGAGAGGCCAAGGAAGGCCTCCTTTTTAGGGGGGGACCGGATCTCAGAGCCATCCCAAGAGCACTCAGGGAAAGTAGAGAAGATGAACATAGAGACAGCAGAGGCCTCCGAAAAGCCCACAGATGTCCCACCGAAAGCCACAGGCTCCCTGCCACCAGTGCCCAAGACCCCCTCACTGGTCCCCATCTTAGAGGCGGCCCCCTGCTCTTACCCAGTAATGGGGCCTGTAAAGTTTCTCCTGGACTTTGCACTCCTGCTCCAAACAGATCTCCCTCCTCTCTTGCCACACCTAGCCCAGGTGAGGTGCTGAGGAGAACAGAGGGCAAGTGGGGGCTCTCCCTGCTGGAATCTCTACAGTAACCTCTCCCCCAGAGTTGCCAGACACACCCCCCTCGCAGACTGGCACGCAGCGTCACATCTCTGTCCTTTTCTCGTGTTCTTTCCTGGCCTGTTTCACGGTTTAAATTCTAAGGTCCTTTCTTCACCTTTGCTGAACTTTTCCCAATCCCTGTTTGGATGAACTATCAGCTCCCAGGCAAGGGTGGCCCTGCCTGGGACTGACTCTGCCTTCTTTTCAGAACTCAAGTCAGGGGCCTATCTGTGGGCCCACCAGCCTCGGTAGGGGAAAAGAAACCTCTCAGGGCAGGTTCCACCCAGGCTTCAGCTCTGACCCAGCCTCGGGCAGCAGCCGCAGCTGGACTCAGCCCTCCGGCCTTCTTCACCTCCCTAAGCCTGTAGCAAGGACCAGCAAGGCTCATTTTCACCCCCACCCCTTGCCAAGGCAGAGGTTCCCAGGAAGGTCTCCCTAGCTCCCTGAACACTTAGCTGCCCTCAGCCCTGGCTGAGTGCTCCACCCTCTGGCACAGAGAGAAGACCGTGGCCTGTGCCTTGGGGACCTGGGTGCCAATTCTGGCTGGGTCACTTTAGACTCTTAGGCTTGGAGGGGAGCTGGCTTCCCTTCTGCAGCTGGGGCTCATCTGTGTGAGGTCTGGGGTTGAATCTCATCACAGGAAAGGTTTGGGGGAACGTTTAGCACCTGTTAATGATCTTCGGTCCTACTCCAACTCTGAACCCCTTAGGAAGACCTTTCCTACATCCCCAAGCCTGAGGGCTGGGGGTGGGGTGGGACGCTAGTCTCTGCCAGACCCGCCCTGCTCCCAGCACCACACACCCAGCCCTGCAGCCAAGGAGAAGGCCCCCATTCAACCTGGGGACCATGGCCAAGAAGGGGCACAGGACCATACAGCTGGGGTCTTTGGCCTCATGCCTTCTCCAAGCCATGAGATAGAGGCACCTAGAAAGGTTAGAAGGTTGAATGGGGTGAGGGTTACAGAGGTGGAGACAGGAAAGGGGACTTGTAAGGAAGATTAGAAAGAGTTAAGCCCGATGATAAGCACACACCAGCGCCTCTGCACCGGGAGTACAGCATCAAAATACCCAGGTGGAGGCAAGGGAGGCCCTTCACCCAGGGCTGCGTGGAGGTGGGGATGAGTCCGGGCGGATCTTTGGGGCGGGAAAGGGGGTGGGGGGTGGTGCTCCGCCTCCTAGGCCTGCAGGCCAGAGCTCACCTCCCAGCCCTGAATCCGCGGGATGTGCAGCTCGTGTTCCGATTCGTGCTGCACCTGCACCTACACCTGCGCGCGCGCGCGCGCACACACACACACACACACACAGACACACACACACTAACACGCGCGCTCGCACACGCCTCCCTCTGCGCAGCGCCTCCTACCTGCCGCGTCGCCGCAGCTGGAGCCGGACTCCCGGGATACAGGGCACAGCGCAGGCACTGGAGCGGAGGCTGGACCAGCCCGCGCTGAAGCCTGGGACTCGGCGAGGAGTTGCTGCCCGGCGGCCCGCGGGCTGGGGCTGGAGCTCGGCAGCTGGAGCTTGGACCCCGGGCTTCGTTCTGGCCCGCCCAACCTCTAAGCCTCCGCCCATTGGAGGCAGAGGCGTGGTCTCGGGAAGGGATGAGGGAGCAAGGACCGGCAGCTGAGTGCGCATGCGAACCAGAGAGGCCAGTCTCCCAGAGGCCACCCGCTAGTGCTGGCTAGGAAGTGGGAGGGTGGCCCTGGCCCCAGCACTCCCTCCTTCCCACCCCAGTGTTGTCCGCAGTAGGAGAGCCTCCCGAGGCGCTGACTGCCCAGTGTGGCATTGGCCCTGGCGGATCTGCACGCCCTACCAAATGCTGGCAGAGGATGTTGACTGGCTGGGATATGCATCTCATACAGGGACTCAGCCAGGGCCAAGGCAGGGCAGCTGCGAATGGGAAGACCCAATGAGATGAGCACCTCTCCCTTCCCATCTGTATCTTCACACCTATTCCCAAGATTTTGGCTGGAGAAGAGGAATGTAGGCCCTGGTGAGGTGCCCAGAGGGTCCCAGTCAGTTAAGGAAAGCAGACCCTATCCTGTCCCGGGCGCTTATCTGCGCTGGGTGTGGACTTTTCGAAGCCCCAGGGCCCAGATTTTGGGCTCTTTCTGCCTGGCTTTCATTCAGAATGCCCTGGAACACACTAAGCCTGGGTTTCTCACTCTATCTAATGAGAACTGTAGTTCTCACTCACACCAGGCTGTTGGGAATACCATGGAGATTTATGGATGACCAAGGCTGCCAACGGTAGACTGGGCATGGCATCCTGCTGTTGGGTCTGGGAATCACACAAATATTGAGGATCAGGCCACCAAAGTTAGATGAGCAGAGGCAACTTTATTCCATCACCGCGGGGTACCAGAACTTCTAACTAGTTAGGGCCAGGGGTAGATTGAGATCAGACACAGAGCAGAGGGAGTAGGGTCCTTTTTTAAAGCAAAAGAGAAACAAGTAGGTGGGAGATCAGGGGTGAAACAAGAAGGAATTACTACAGTTTGACGTTAAAGTCTTGGGTGATGGTACATTCTCAGAACTTGTGATAACATTTTACAACCATATTGACAATTTGTGATAACAAGGTGTTTGTACAAGCATAACAGGGGGTTGTTTACACAAGTCTGTGGCTATCTTAACATAGCTCTTGACACAGCTGGGGTCTTGTCTTTTTAATCCACTCTTCTTCTGTAACTGCAGAGAATATGGGACAGGGTCACACAAGGGAAGAAGCGGGTAGGTGGCTAATGTTTTTTGAATTATTGTGGACGCCACACCTGTGGTACTAGGGAGGCCGCAGAGACCTGGTCATCCTGGTTGCTGCTGGCCCACCTTGCAGGGAAAAACCCCGGGCCACTCATCCCTCCAATTTCCTGATCTCTGTTAATGATTACCTCAACCTCTCAGTTACCCCGCCTCAGCCCTGTCCCTGGCCACCTAAGTGTATCTCCATCTGGTTACCTGACAGACCAAACAGTTAAGTATGCCGTTGTCGGCTACCACTCAAACACAATGTCCCACGACGACACCGGGTCTGACTCTCCCATTCCCCTATGTCTACAGCTGGTACTGGGCTGAAAGCCTGCCTGGCTTTATGTTTTTTCCATCCTCACAGAAAAGCTCTTCCGTCAGCTCCACACAGCCTCAGCATGTCTCTGCTTCCTGGGTGATAGCCAGACTCCCAGGATGGGGCACAGAAGCCCTTGGGCAACAAAGCAGATCTGGATCCAGGCCTCCTTCCACCAGTTACTGGGAAAGTTCTTTATCCTTTCATGGTCTCAGTTTCCTTGTCTGTAAAATGGGCTTTCTAGGAGAAGCACATGGCAATTGGGGACAGAGAAGTTAAAGGGTTCAGTCAAGGTCTGCAAGCAGGGAAACAGGCAGCCTGGCCTCTGGCAGGGCGACTCTCGTCTTCTAAGACAGCGCAGGGGTCATGTCTGGTAAAGTGTGTCTCCTTCAGCCCACAAAGCCATGGCATCCAGAGAATGCTCAGGCTCCCTTCTATACCTCAGTGTATGGAGCCAGAAGAGGGGTATCGTGCATCGGTCACATTCATGGGCTCTGCCTTGGCTCCTTAGCTGTGTGACCTTGGACAAGAGACCAGCTGCACTGCAGAACCCGCATGGTAGCACCCACACAGCAGTTGTGAGGTTGACTGGCTTGATTCCTGGGGAGACCTTATGGTGGCCTCTGGGTGCTACTGTCGTCTAGCTCAGCCTCCTCATTTTGTAAAGATGCAGTGTCTCAATCAGCAGAGAAACAGACTCTGTCACGTGGCTGGTTAGCGTCCTTAGAGTGTGTCTTAGACCGGGAGGCCTGTCGGAGCCCATCTGGCAGCTTCCACCTTGCTGACAGATGAGGCAAGAAACCTAGAGAGACAGTGATGTTGAGGGCACCTCGCCTGATGGAGGGGGCAGTGGCTCTGATCTCTGAGGAGCAGAAGATCAAGACACGCCAGGAAGAGCCAGGCTGCCCAACAAGGTTTTTTGAGGGGTAGATGCTGCATCTTTGCCAACATGTTGGCCCCAGGACCCTGCCAACTGGTTTTTATAAGCTTAGTCATCTAATGGTGCCATTAAGGAGCCTGAAGGGTAGGTGTCTTCCCATTAAATTCTCACAGTTATTAGCCCCACTTAGCCAATGACAGACTTAAACCTCAGGGAGATGCCCCAGGTCACAAAATTAGTAAACAGCAGCATTGGGATCCAGACCTGCAGAACCATGCTGATTCTATCCATTCTTGTGCTGGATCTCTCTCTTCCTCCTCCTCTCCTGACCTTGGAAAGGATATCTCTGTAGGCCCTTGACCTGCTGTCCAGCCTCGGCTTGAATCCCCTTATAGCTCATTCCTTCCCGGGATAGCCTTGTTCCTTCTACTTGTCAGAATCTTTATAACCCAACCCATTCTACCTAGCTCTGCAAAGATCTAGACCCCTGACCAGTGCCTGGGAACAGAATGGTCTCTGCAAGGGTCAGAAACCCCATCCTTATTGTTCCTGTGTGTAATAGCGTTACAGTGTTTCCTAGGTGAAACTCATAATGATCGTTTTCTCTTCCTTCCTTCCTTCCTTCCTTCCTTCCTTCCTTCCTTCCTTCTTTCCTTCCTTCCTTCCTTCCTTCCTCCCTCCCTCCCTCCCTCCCTCCCTCCCTCCCTCCCTTCCTCCCTCCCTCCCTCCCTTCCTCCCCCCCATCAGTTTGGCTGGCCTTCAACTCCAGAGTCAAATGATTCTCCCATTTCAGTCTACTGAGTGCTGGGACCACAGGTGTTGTGTTTGAATGTGAAATATCCCCCACAGGCTCATGTGTTCGACCACTTTGTCTCCAGCTCATCGTGCTGTTTTGGAAGGTTGTAGAACTTTCAGGAGGTGAAACCTCACAGGAGGAAGTAGGTCACTTGGAGAAGGCCTTGAGACTGTATAGCCCAGCCGGACTTCCTGTCCACTCTGTGCTTTCTAACTGTGGACTCAGTATGACTAGCCACCAGGTGACCCTGCCACTATCCCTTCCCTCAGTGATGGACTGTGTCCTTTCTCCAGCTGTAAGTTCAAAGCAACCTTTTCTAAATAGCAGCTTGTTGTAGCAATGATAAAAGTCACTCATACAGAAAACTGGTATCATGAGTAGGGTTTTGTTATAATAACCTGACCAAGGGGTTCTTAGGTCATTGGAATCGATTGGCAGGAGGAATGTGGAAGAACTTGGGGCTATGGACTAGAGAATCTCCTAGAAAGTTGTAAGCAAAGCTCAAAGGGACATTGTGGTGGGAGTCTGGAGGACAAGAATGCCAAGGAAAGGAAATGGAGGTCTGGCTCATGAGGTTTCAGAGGGGAACAAAGTCTCTCGGGAACTGGACTAGATGTCATTTGTATTACATTCCAACGGAGACTCTGGGTGCATTCTGCCCATGTTCTAGAAGTCAAATGAAGCCAAACTAAAAGAATAGTGGACTCATTTGTTTGGTAGAAGAACTTCCAAGACAAAACACAAACAGTCATCAGGCCCTATCACGGCTACTGCTCACTGTTCTTATCCAGGTCCACAGTAAGTGAAGCAGGAAGAGATGAAAACGTGTAGTTTAGTGGGGGAAGGAGGGAGCTCACAGTTGCAGGCAAGACAGATACAAGAGCAGCTGTTGTTGAAAGGGTTGCCCCCACTAAAGAGAAAGCCCCGTGCTGTGCCTTGGATGATTAAAAAAAAAAAAAGGTGCCCTGAGGGCAAGCTCTCAGTCACTGAAAGTTGCATCTTATGAAAATGCAGATTCCTTTAAAAAGAGAGTCTGAAGGAGAACGCTGCAGAAGGGGGTTTTAGTTTGTGTCCTTGCGTGGAGTGGAAAGGGTTGATTTCATCTTCTACTTCTAGGTCGTGATTCATCACTGAGGGAAGTCAGGGCAGCAACTGAAGCAAAGACTATAGATGAATATTGCTTACTGGCTTGTTCCCTGTTTCTGCTCGATAACTTTCTTTTTATTTATTTGTCTATTTGTTTATTTATGTATTTATTCATTTACCTATCTATTTATTTTTGAGACAGGGTTTCTGCTATCCTGGAACTTGCTTTGTAGACCAGGCTGGCCTCAAACTCACAGAGATTCACTTGCTTCTGCCTCCCAAGTGCTGGAATTAAAAGTGTGTGCCACCACACCCAGCCCTCAGCTGATTTTCTTATACAACACAAGACCATATGCCTAGGAGTAGGACCACTCACAGTGGGGTAGGCTGTCCTCCATCAATTTAGCAATCAAGAAATGCCCCATAGAGATACTCAGAGACAAATCTGATGGAATCAGTTCCTCAATTGATGTTCCCTCTTCCCAGGTCTGTCAAAGTGACAACCAAGATTAGCCATCCAGGGACTCTCTGCTAAAAACAAACAGACAAACCAACAAAAAAAAAAAATGAACCATCTAAGAAGTATTTTCTAAGATTCAGCCACCAAGACGTACAGAGGCCACTACAAATTTGGTCCAAAAGGATAAAGCTACGTCCTGAGCTGAAAGCAGAGCTTGGCAATGTTGTCCACATGGTACTAGATTTTCAGGTATGGCAAATATAAGAAGAGTGAGGGGGTTGTGGAGGTTTGCACCAAGGTTCCAGAAGGTCACTAGGGCCAGACAATGTGTAGCAGTTTCTCTGCAAGGAGGTCCTAAGAATCAGTGGCACAAGGCTAGAAATGTGATATCTAAGTTGCAATGGAGACCTTAGGATAGTGGAACTGCCGGGACCATGGGGCATCCACCAAGGAAGGCTGCAGGCAGGAAGCCAATGAAGCCGGCCCAAGAGAGAGGCTATGCGTGTTGCAGGTAGTAGAACTAGAGAGGCAGGCTACCCGAACTATTTGGAGCCCAGATGACTCCATCACAAGACCCAGATACCAGGCATGGAGCTGCAGGTTTTGGTATTTGCCCTGCTGGGTTTTGGTTTTGCTTTGGTCTGATCTTTGCTATCCTCCGTTCCTCCCTTTTGGAATGGAAATGATACTCTGTGCATTGTATGTTGGAAATACATGACTTTTATTATCACCATCATCACTATCATCATCATCATCATCATTATTGTTGAACAGATGCTCACAGTTAAGAGACAACCTCAAATCTCAGAAGAGATCGTGGACTGTTAACACTGTTGGGACTGTTGAAGACCATGGGGACTTTTGAAATGGGAATGAATACATTAGCATCATGAGCTGGCCATGAGCTTTGGGGGATCAGAGGTAGAATGCTGTGGTTTAAATGTGAAATGTCCCTCATTCAAGTGCCTGTGTTTGAAAACTTGGTCCCCAGTTGATGACACTTTGGGAGGTAAAGCCTCTCTAGAGGAAGTGGATTACTAAGGGCGGTACTATGGGATGGTCTATATGTCAAGTGTGTTGCTGATTGGTCAGTAAATAAATCACTGATTGGCCAGTGGCCAGGCAGGAAGTATAGGCGGGACAAGGAGGAGAATAAAGCTGGGAAGTGGAAGGCTGAGTCAGAGAGACACTGCCAGCCGCCATGATGAGAAACAGCATGTGAAGATGTCGGTAAGCCACGAGCTACGTGGCAAGGTATAGATTAATAGAAATGGATTAATTTAAGCTGTAAGAACAGTTAGCAAGAAGCCTGCCCGGCCATACAGTTTGTAACCAATATAAGTCTCTGTGTTTACTTGGTCGGGTCTGAGCGGCTGTGGGACTGGTGGGTGACAAAGATTTGTCCTGACTGTGGGTCAGGCAGGAAAACTCTAGCTACAGGGCGGGCCTCCAGGTTTGATAGCCTGACCTCATTTCCTGTCCACTCCCTGCTTCCTGACTATGGATACAATATGACCAGACACCTCAAACTCCTGCTCCCATCCCTTCCCTCCATGATGGACTGTATCTCCTCTTAAACTATAAGGCAACATAGACCCTTCCTCCCTGAAGTTGCTTCTTGTTAGGTATTTGGTAGCAATGAGAAAAGTAATATTGGTGTATTACTGTATCTGAACTAATACATTTTTTAAATCTTTAAAAAAAATTTTTAATTCATGTTTTTATTTCTTTCTTCTTTGATTTATTTATTTTTATTTTATGTGCATTGGTATTTTGCTGTGGGTGTCGGGTCCCCTGGGACTGGAATTACAGACAGTTGTGAGTTGCCATATGGGTGCTGGGAATTGAACCCAGGTCCTCTGGAAGAACAATCAGTGCTCTTACCCACTGAGCCATCTCTCCAACCCCTAAATCTTCTTTTAAAAAATTAATGACTTATTTTTGTTTTATGTGTATTGGTGTTTTGCCTGCCAGTATGTCTGTGTGACAATGTCAGATCCCCTGGAACTGGAGTTAGCTGGAACAGTTGTGAGCTGCCGTGTGGGTGCTGGGAATTGAACCAGCCCCACTACTATGTTCTTTAATCCCAGCAACCAAACTGCCAAGCTGTTATTGTAGTGGGCTGAGGAGATGGCTGGGTGGATAAAGCATTTGCTCATCAAGCGTGATGAGTTCAGTTTGGATCCCCGAACTCATGAAGCTGGATGTGACAGTGTGCACCTGTAAGTTCAGCTCTCTTACAGTGAATGAGGATGGAGCCAGAAGAATTCCCAGAAGCTTGCAGGCCAGTCAGCCTGAAGTATACAGTGACAGACAATGAGAGGCACTGTTGTGAATAAGCTGGAAGATGAGAACCAATACCCAAGGTTGTATTCTCACCTCTACACACATGCCACAGCATGTACCAGCCCCCACATCATACAACATACATTTACATATACTAAAATCAAAAATAAAACCTGCAGAGAGCCCCTCAACATGTGGGATGTCTCAAAATAGAGACTCTTAATGTCTGTTGTCTTGAGATGGGACATTAAGGTAGCCATGTTAGCCAGTCCCATGAAGCCATCTTGGGCCAGGGTCAAGAATGAAACGCAAGAAGTCCAGTTAGAAATACAGAAATTGGGGCTGGAGAGATGGCTCAGCACTTAAGAGCACTGGCTGCTCTTCCAGATGACCCCGGTTCAATTCCCAGCACTCACATGGCAACTCACAGCTATCTGTAGCTTCCGTTCCAGGGGATTGGATGCCCTCATACAGACATACCTGCAGACAAGACACCAATGTACAAAAAATAAAAATACTTTTAGAAATACAGAAGTTATTGTTGGGCTGAATGAGATGGTGTACATCTGTGATTTCAGCACTTGGGAGACCGAGGGAGGAAGGTCGAAAGATCAGTCAGTGGTTGGAGAGACAGCCATGTGAGCAAAGCATTGAGCAGAATGAGAACCCCAGTTCTGATTCCCAGTAAGAAAGAAAAGAAGCCAGGTATGATTGCGTGCGCCTGTGGTCCCACCACTGGGGGAGCAGAGACGAGCAAATTCCTGGAGTTCATTGGCCAGCAGAGCTGAAGAGGGGAGCTCCAGGTTCAGCGAGAGAGACCCCGCCTCAAAAAGTAAAGTGGAGAGCAACTGACGAATACGCCAACTTTGGCCTCTACCCTTCACATGTGCGTCTACCCACACAGTTCACGATCAGCCACGCAGGATTACACAGTGAGACTCGGTTTCAGAACAATTGGCTTCTGTTTTGGAGTAGCTGCTAGTGGCACTCCACAGAAGATGGAATATCAGGTTGTACTTCACGGAATCAGATGCCGTGCAAAAGCCAGTGCGGAGGACAGAACGGCCTTTGAGTTGCCCTTCACCATCCTTTTCTGAAATACTGTTCATAGTGTGTTACTGGATATTGGAAGCTAGCTGAGACTGGAGATAAGGCTCAGCAGCACAGCACTTGCTTAGCATGCACAGGCCTTGGCTTCTAGCCCTAGAAAAAAACAAAGGTTAAAAATAAAAATGTCAGCCGGGCGGTGGTGGCACACGCCTTTAATCCCAGCACTCGGGAGGCAGAGCCAGGCGGATCTCTGTGAGTTTGAGGCCAGCCTGGTCTACAGAGTGAGATCCAGGACAGGCACCAAAGCTACACAGAGAAACCCTGTCTCGAAAAAAACAAACCAACCAAAAAAAAAAAATGTCTAAGATGGTTGCCTTAGTTACTTTTCTACTGCTGTGAAGAGACACCATGGTCATGGTCAAGAGACACCTTGGTCAAGGCAACTTTAGAAAGAGTTTATTGGAGGCTTACAGTTCCAGGGGGTCCATGACCATCGTGGTGGGGAGCATGGTGATGGAGCAATAGCTGAGAACTTAAGTGCCTATGCACAAGTAGGAGGCAGAGAGAGCTAACTGAGAATGGTGTGGACTTTGGAAACCTCAAAGCTCACCCCACTCCGTGACACACCCTCTGCAACTAAGCCACACCTCCTAGCCCTTCCAAACAGATCCACCAACTGAGGACCAGGTTTTCAAGTATATGAATCTATGAGATCTGTTCTCATTCAAACCATCACAGTAAGTATGGAGGTGTTTGCTTTCCCTATCATCCCAGCTGAGGTGAGGCAGGAGAATCACCTCAAGTTTAAGGTCAGCCTGAGCTATACAGTGAAACTCTAGCTCAAAAAAGTAAATAAATAAAAATAAAAAGCACAACCCTTGATGCCAGGAAGCAGCCAAAGAACAAGGTGGCTCACCTGTGCAGAGGAAGTCGGGTCAGATCGCTGCGGAACAAAGAGGTTAATGGATTCCTTACCTGGCAGGTGGAGAAGTGGGGGAAGTGTGAGGAACTGAGTGGGAGAGCAGGAAAGAGGAGGAAGTGACATTTCTCTAAATCTTTAAAATCTTTAATATTGAGATACAATTTAGCTATCATAAAAATTCACCCTTCAGAGATGGGGGGCTGTGGATCAGTGGTAGAAAACATTAGCTTAGTGTCTACAAGGCCCAACATTAAATAATAATTCTTTTTTCGTTGTTTTGTGTTTTGTTTTTGTTTTTCCGAGACAGGGTTTCTCTGTGTAGCCCTGGCTGTCCTAGAACTTCTTTTGTAGACCAGGTTGGGCTTGAACTCAAGGATCCACCTGCCTCTGCCTCCTAAGCACTGGGATTAAAGGCGTGCATCACCACCGCCCAGCAATAATTCATTAAAGTATAAAATCCAGTGGTTTAATATCTTTAAATTGACGGCCATCACTGTTGGTGAACTTCAGGACATGTTCATCACCCCAAGAGAACCTTAGTGCTCATCCTCAGTCATGCCCCATCCCTCCCCGAGTTGCCCTGGGCAACAGCTAATCCCCTCTCTGTCTCTTCAGACTTGATGGATGTTTCATATAATGGAATCATGCATGTGGCCTTTTGTTTCTGCAGTCTTTGATTTAGCATACTGTTGTCATGTTACGGCATGGATCAGGACTTTATTCCTGTTTATGGTTGGATAATAGCCCATTGTGCAGATATGCAGATCATGTTTATCCATCCATCTGTTGGTGGGCATCTGGGCCCTTCACACTTTCCGGCTACTGAATAACGATGCTGTGCACATCCATATATGAGTTTTTGGGAGGATGCGCGTTTTCAGCTCTCACAGGAATGTCTAGGGGCAGAATTGTGACTCTGGAGCAAGTCCTGTGGGTTTGTTTGTCTGTGTTTGTTTGGCATGTGAAGGGGGACTCAGGATCTCCAGCATGGAAAGCACATGCTCTCACGTGACAATGGATTGCAGCCAGCCCTAGTGTTACATGTTTGACTTTAATTTTTATTTGTCTGTTTTTATTATTATTATTTTATGTGCCTGGATGTTTTGTCTACGTGTATGTCTACAACACATGCATGCCTTGTGATTTTGGAGGCCAAAAGATGGTGTTGGGTCCCCTGGAAGTGGAGTTACAGATGCTTGTGAGTCACCATGTGGGTGCTGAGAATGGAACCCAGGTCTCTGGAAGAACAGCCAGTGCTCTTAACTGCTAAGCCATCTCTCCAGCTACCAACATATTTAACTTAAAAAAAAAGTATTTAAGTATGCAGTACACAAACATATATGCAGATAAAATACTCATACGTATAAAACTTAAAAAATAAATTATTTTTTAAAATTATTTATGGAGGGAGGTAAGTGTGGAGGTCAAAGGACCACTTGCAAGAGTTGATTTTCTCCTTCTACCGTGTGGGACCTGGGGACTGGACTCAAGTCAGCAAGTTTGGTAGCAAGAACTTTTATATGCAGAACCAGGGTTTCATGTATATAGTCCAGGCTGGCCTTAAACTTTCCATATAGCTGAGGGTGGCCTTGAACTCCTGATTCTTCTGCTTCTGCTTCCCAACGGTTGGAATTCCAAGCATGCACCACCACACCTACTTGGATTTTATTTGTTATTTTAAAGGAGAGTCTCTGTCTCCCACTTCGTCCTTCCAAGTGTTGGCATGGTAGGTGTGTACCACCACACCCTGGCAACATTGTTTAACTTTTGAAGAACTGCCACACTGCTTTTCAAAGCACTGGACAGCCCACACTGGGGTGGGTCTCCCATTCGTGCAGGATCTTTGGCAGGTAGAAGTGTCCACCATCCCCTCTTCAGCCTGAGCTCTGACTGCTCTGTGTGAGCGACTCAGTACTGGGAGGTAAGTGGGCGTCCAGGGGGTCTGAGTAGGCCTTAAGGGAGGGGTGGATCTGGTGTCGCTTGAGACTTGGAGATAATAAGGCTCATTTGAAAAGGAAGCCTTTGGGTTCCACGCTTTAGTCCCCTGTAAGCAGAAGGCATGGGATAAAGTACCAGTTTACATCACTGGGCCCCGGGACACACAGTGAGCTGGGATCAGGGGCTCTGCCAACTGGAGTCTCAGCACCCAGGCAGCTGTCCTCACTTCTGAGTATTTAGGGGCAGATGTAGGACTTCCATGTCCCTCAGGAGCTCCCAGAGTCTCCCGGGACCCCTCACTGTCCAGCACAGGTGCTCAACATTCTCTATGCTCCAGCTCATAGGCCCTGCCTGCTGGATCCCACATCCTGAGTCATAACCCCCCAAAGCCTAAGCCAGCCAGCCAGCCTTTGCACCTGCCTGCTCACTGTCCCCGCTCCCCAACACACATCACACCCACCTTTTAGGAATCAGCCTTGCCTTACTTGAAATCCAAGGACACTTCCTCCCCATCCATCCTGACAAGGCCCCTAGTCCCTTCCAAAATGGTTATGTTGGGACTCTCCTCTTCCTCCCTCAGATGGGACTTCCTGGTCACCAGCTCCCCACTCTCCCGTCCTTCCCTCTTCTGTTCAGTCCCCTGCCCCAACAGCCAAGGCCCACACAAGCCATGCGTAAATCTCCACTCAGACTATACTCTGTTGAAAACGGTCAAGAGCGAGAATAAAGAACAAGGGTGGCATTTTAAAAACTGACGTCATCTGCATGCTTGGGAGCATTGGGGTTAATCTGGAAGGACTGCTCTTGTGTGGAGGGAATTTGTTAATAGAGCTGTTTGCTATTCTCAGGCAGGTGGGGTGCAGGCTGCCAGGGAGGGGAGGGGCAGCCTACACCAGCCAGGATTAGTCTAAAATGACTCTCCCGGGGTGGAGAGGGCCCTTCTCTCTGAACAAATTGTTAGGATGTTGATTTAATGCTGAGAGATTGGCAGTTCTCCCAGCACTATAGGGCAAACGCAGGGCCAGCCCAGCAGCAGTTTGGACTCTATAAAGATAACAGATAACCAAATTGCTGTCTGCTTCCTCTCTGAAGCTCCAGGCTGGCTCTGGCCTGGACAGCTCTCAGGTCAGGGGGGCAGTGGCCAGCAAGTGGGAGGGCTGGGGGACTGGTGAGGGCCCAGGGGCAGGCAGGAGGCAGGGTGCTGAGTCCCTGATGCCCTGTAGACCTTTGTGAGCTTGAAGAAGTCTCCTCCCTCCTTGGGAGTCAGTCCTCACCCCTGCCCCATGGAGACCTTAATAGTCCGATTCTGATGAGAATCCCGTGAATCAGAGGGTTAGCTGTAAGTTGATGACATGCTGTCTCAACATTAATTTACATACTAAAAACATCTTAAAACATATTACTGTTTTTGTACGTGTTTTTCCATAGTCAGTCCCAAGTGCCTTTTGGTTTCTATTATACTGATATTTTAACAGTGTTTTGCTTTGTTTTTGGAGACTTGCTCTGCAGCTTAGGCTGGCCTAGAACTCAGGCAATCCTCCTGCCTCAGCTTGAGTGCTGAGATTAAAAAGCATGATTTTGAGACCAGCCTGGGCAACAGGGCAAAACTCTGTCTCAAAACACCAAAATAAACAAATGAAACCAAAACAAAGCAACATTAATAAAATACTAGCAAGCTTTTCTTGACTGCTTGTTATAGAAATGATATTGATTTGCATCTGGAAAAGGGTATATTTTCTTACTAATTTAATCAGCTATCTATCTTGAGGGTTTTCTGTGTGTGGCCTAACAGTTCTCAAGAAGGCATTCGGGCTGGGTGGCGGTGGCACATGCCTTTAATTCCAGCACTTGGGAGGCAGAGGCAGGCGGATCTCTGTGAATTCGAGGCCAGCCTGGTCTACAGAGCAAGTTCCAGGACAGGCTCCAAAGCTACACAGAGAAACCTTGTCTCGAAAAAACAACAACAACAACAACAACAGAAAGAAGGCATTCTGTCCCCTACAGGAATATTTGGAAGTGTGTAGAGAAGATTTTTGTTATGCCCAAGCTATACTTATTTTAATGTGTTTTTCTTTTGTTTAAATTTTATATGAAATTAAGCAATATATTGATCTTTTGAAAATATGTGTGATTACATCATGTGAGAATTTTATTTCGGGATAGAGAGGGTGGGGTGACATCCTTATAGAAAGAAGAAATCCAGCCTTGCATGGTGGTCCACACCTAGAAAAGCAGCACTTGGAAGTCTGGGGCGGGAGACCAGGAATTCAGGGACCGCTTCAGCCATGCAGCCCGTTGTGGGCAAGCCTAGGCTCCATGAAACCATGTCTTAAATAAATAAATACTTTTAAAAGATGAAATTAATTTGGAATTTTGAATTTGCTGTAAACATCTGAGGCTTGGGAAAGACAAACAAACAAACAAACAAACAAAAAACAAAAAACAAACAAACCTTTAAAAAACTCAGTCACCACTGTCTGAGTAGTGACCCCAAAGGCCAGCAGAGGGCACTGGATCCCAGGAACTGGAATTCCAGATGGTTTTGAGCCACCATGTGGGTTCTGGGAATTGAACCCTAGTCTTCTGCAAGAGCAGAAGACCTCTTAACCAGAGCCATCACTCACATCCCTTCTAAGACTAAAACAAAAAACAAAACAAACAAAAACCCCATCCCTTTCCTTTTGTGTTTATGCCGTCTGGACGATTGGACTCGTACCATCAAGCTTGGCAGTAAGTACTTTTACCAGCTGAGCCATCTTTCCAGCACCAACTTCTGAAGCTTAAAAAATAATTTGGGTCCAGGTGGTGGTAGCATACACCTTAATCACAGCACTTGGGAGGCAGAGGCAAGCCGAACTCTGTGAGTTTGAGGCCAGCCTGGCCTACAGAGCAAGTTCTGGGACAGTCAGGGCTGTCACATAGAGAAACTTTGTATCGAAAAAACAAATATAATAATAATAATAATAATAATAATAATAATAATAATAATAATAATAATGAGCCTGGTTATGGTGAAGCTGGTTTATAATTCCCAGGATCTGGGAGCTAGTGGCACAAAAATCAATATTTCAAGGCCATCCTCAAACTCACCATGAGCTCCAGGCAAAGTCTAGGTTACATAAGACCTTATATCAAGAGAGAACCCCCCCCCCAACACACACGCACACACTTTTTTCTCTTCCTTGTGAGATGACAGAATCTTGATGTAGTAGGTTTAGCCCAGGCTCAGAACTCGGGGTCCTGTGCCTCATTTCCTGGAGTGCTGGGTGTTTGGGAATCTATTCCTACACTCTGCTAGTCACTAGAGGATTTTTGGATCTATCATCGTTGAATCAAGAACATCTTTCTTTTCCCAATTCCTGGGGTCCTTGAGAAGTCAGAGTACGGTGGGCTTTTCAAAGGCGTCGGGACACCCGAGGGAAGCCTCTCACCGAGGCGGTTGGGTGCAGAATAAGAGCAGGTGATAGGAGGTCTGGTCCAGCTCCCTAGTAGCTGATATAACAATGCCCTGAGCTCCTTGCCTCTCTGGACGCCAGTTAGGAGAGAGATGCACTGTGTGGCAGGAGAGATGCACTGTGTGGCAGGCGCGCCCCCTGGCGGCGCACGGGCCTGGAGGAGGCACCCGGCATGCCTGATCCTCCAGGTGACTTGAGTGGTACCAGGACTCCCTGGACCCAGTGGCCTTTCCTGTTCTTGGACACCAGAGCAACCCAGCTTCAGAGATGAGTGGCCAGGCCCCATAGTCACACAGCGGATCCAAATCTACGGCTTTCCCACCTTTCTAAGCTACGAAAGGCCAGAATCTTTTTAAAAAATAATTAAAATTAAAAAAAAATTATTCCATGTGCATTGGTATTTTGCCTGCATGTATGTCTGTGTGAGAGTGTCAGATCTTGGGGTTACAGACAGTTGTTAGCTCCCACATGGGTGCTGGGAATTGAACCTGGGTCCTCTGGAAGAGCAGTCAGTGCTCTTAACTGCTGAGCCATTTCTCCAAGCCCAAAATGCCAGAATCTTAATATCCTTACCACCGCCATCCCCCCCACAAATGGAGACAACCTTTTTCCAGGGA
Organism: Peromyscus californicus insignis; assembly: GCF_007827085.1. NCBI lineage: Eukaryota > Metazoa > Chordata > Mammalia > Rodentia > Cricetidae > Peromyscus > Peromyscus californicus. The sequence continues at coordinate 104,716,768 of NW_026294562.1, read as the reverse complement.
ACTGAGAACAAGGCTCCAAAGCAGGGAATTTCGGATTAATGATGCCCAATTGTCCACTGCGAGAGCTGGCATCAGGACCGTTTGTTGAGAAGAAAGCACGTTTGTCACGCGTACAACCTTCGTTTATTATTATTCTCACACACACTGACTGGCATTATGGTAGACAGTACCAATGGTCCTCCAAAGATGTCCACACCCTAATATCTGAAACCTGTGACTAAATTAGGGTACAGTGAATGACAAGATGAACTATGATATTGTGAGTAAGCTGGCTTTACAACCTGAAGGTATTACCGTGGTGTGGAGACAAACCTGTAATCCACCCTTTGGGAGGCGAAGGCAAGAAGCTCTGGAATTCAAGATCACGCTTCACTGCATAGCAAGTTTCAGGGCAGCCGGGGCTACATGAGACCTTGTTCTAACAAACCAACAGATGACAAGCTAAGCCAGGAGAACCCGGGGTTTAGCTCCAGGGAAGGAGAACAGTGGATGGAGGCAAAAGACGAGTCAGGGAGAAATTTGGCTGTAGAGAAATGCAGCATCGCTGGTTTGGAAGACGGGGAATAAACTGGGTGTGTGTTCTCCCCTAGGCTACCCAGGAAGGAAGACAGTTTTACCAACACATGACTTTAGCCTAAGGAGACCGTGTTGTCAGAGAACTACAGGGTAAGTGGGCTTGTCCCTAGGCTTCGAAAGTTGCTGAGAATTCGCTAATTTGTTACAGCAGCAACAGGAAACTAATACAATGTTCTCACAGATACACTCTACACCACTGGGGCAGATGGCCACCGTCCACTCAGCCATGCATTTCCTAAAGCACTGGGGAAACAAGGCCTTAGCTACCAGGAGTTCAGTCAGGGCTGCAGAAAGGTGGCTGCCATGGTGCCTCCCGCGGCTGCCCTAAATGAGCTTCACTTGCACTTTGACCTCAGGAGAGTCCTGGAGCTTGGTGGAAGCAAGACTGCCAGACGCCCCTTAGTTCTGAGTGTAAACTGGCTTCTGGGAGCTCCACTCCTTGGTAGAGGAAACGGTGGAAATGGCGATTCATAATTGCGCTGCACTTAACAGCTGACATTGACCTTGGTAGCCATGCTTCTCTTGCTGCCCACGATGAATGGAGGATGGAAGACAGGTGCCCCGGAAGGCTGATGTGTGAGGATAAACAGATATTCCCAGACCAGAGGTCAGCTTCAAATAAGAAAAACACACCTATACGTCTGAAGACACCCCTGACCAAGAACCCCTGAAGTTGAAGCCCAGAACATGTACAGGTATATAATGCTTTCCAGATCTGCCCTCAAGGTGACATGAGTGTGCATCGGGGTTCAGATCAGAAGATGCACTCTCAGCTCCCAAGCATTCTGGCCTTGGGAGACCTTTCATCGTGTCTGAGGCTACAGTGCAGCTCCGGGTTGTGCAGCGCCTTCCACATGAGCAGCATCTCGTAGGGCGCGAAGCGGTGCACCAGCAACAGGTTGCGGTACACGCAGGGGTCGAAGGATGAGCGCTGCGCACCGGGCATCCGTACGCCGAAGGGCCGGATGCCCTCATGGCCGCTGGGCGCCAGGCCGGCCTGCTGCAGACACATGCCCATGTAGGCGTCGTCGATGGGGAAAGGCGGGACATAGCGCGCCGCGCTGCGCAGGTCGCGGGCTGTGCGGCTGGACAGAAGGAAGCCGCCGCCGCTGCAGTACACTGGGTAGGCCTTGCCCGGGAAGAGCTGCGGGGGCACGAAATATTTGCTCCAGCTGTCGCGGATGGGCACAGAACCGTCCATGAGCTGCCCGGCAAAGAGGTGGCGCTCCGGCGACTGTGTCTCGAGGAAGTGCAGCACGTTGGCTGTGTGCACGAAGACGTCGTCGTCGCAGCTGAGCAGGAAGCTGGCGCCGGGGCAGCGCTCCGCTGTCCAATCCAGCAGGTGCAGGTGCTTAAGCGAGAGGTTGAGGAAGGTGTCCTTGAAGTCCCACTGCAGCACGTCACCGTGCTCCTGCGCCTCCAGGTCCAGCAGACTCGCCAACTGAGGCTCCCGCTCCGCCTCTTCGGGCGGGGAGGTCCCCAGCAGGAAGAGGCGACGCACCTGCCGCCCGCGGTAGCTGCGCTCCTGGCCCCACGTGCGCCGGATCAGTTCGCGCCGCTCGTAGTGCGCGGGCGACGACTTCACGGCCAGCAGCAGGAAGACGCCGCGGCTGCCCTCGCACTTGTGGGGCGCGTCCCAGAGCTGGGGGAAGCGGCGGCAGTGGCGGTAGCGTAGGAAGTCTTGGATCCGATCCGGCAGCTGCTGGAAGCCGGCGGTGAGGTTCACAGAGGCGTTGGCCACGCACCGAGGCACCGGGAGGTGTGGTAAATGCTGCACTGCAGCTGCGGAGGACCAGGGGGCAGCGGTGGGAACCTCAGCTTTCTCCTGCGTGGACTCCTGAAGGAGCCACTGGTGCAGCACCACGAAAGTCACACCCACTAGCAGGAAAGCCAGTGTCTTGGAATTCTTGGACCTGGGATTCTTGGACCTGCAGCAGGGCAAAGCCATCTGGGGTGGGGGGAGCAAGTCACAGATGAGCCAGGAATTTTTGATACCAGTGGGATGCCTCTCTACCCCCTTCAGGTCTCTCCCAGAATCCGGCTCAGTCCCTTCTCAACTCTGCTAAGAGGTTAAATAAAGCTGAGACCTGCATGGTGCATGCCTTTAGTCTACCAGCACACAAGAGTTGGAAGAGCAGAGGATCCAGAGTTCAGGGTCATCCTCAGCTACATAATGAGTTCAAGGCCAAACTGGGTTACATGAGACCTTGTTTAAAACAAAAACAAAAACAAACAAACACAACCAACTAACCAACCAACCAAACAAACAAAAAAACCAAAACGAAGGACCTGGTGCAGTTGGAGTAGTGTTGTCTAGTGTGAAGGAGGCCCTGGTTTGGGTACCCAGCATTATATAATCTAGGTACTGGCTCAAACCTGTTCTCCTGGCATTCAGAGAGGCTGAGACAGGAGAATCACTGAACCAAAACAGAACAAGGAGTTCCTGAAGACAGTGAGTGTTGTAGGTCCCCCACAGTTCACCTTCACAGCTTTATGTTTATCATGCTGATGCATACCCTCCTAGATGTCACCCAGGATGGCAGACACGTGTTCGAAGTCAGTCTCCATCATGCTGTGCATTGCCATCCAGCCCTTCCTCTGTTAGTGGTACCACCTTTCACCCATGTGCTCAACCAGAAGCCCCACATCTCTTCCCTGCCTTCCTCAGGGTGTGTCCGTCCCCACACTCTGCTCATTCTGCATCCTACATTTCTCTTATCCTCTCCTCGCTCCAGTTGGATCCAGCGCTGGCTGGGAGAACAAAATAATGGAGCAGATACTGCTTTGCTTGGGTTTAGATTGCGCTTCTGGTAAATGAACTCAGTGTAGCTGATCAAGGGGGCATGAGGCCAGGGCATGAACTAAACTACATTTGTTGGTCACTGCTTGGAACAGCAGCACAATGAAGCCAGTCAGATCTCTGGCCCCGATGTTCTTCTCTTCTGTAACAAAGGATTATATTACGGTTCTCCAGGAGTGTGGTGACAACTGCGTATCTCATGGCCACTGGATGATATCAGATTATGACTTTGGCATCTTCCATTTGGTTCTGTGTCTACCTGTTGTTATTTGTTGTTCAAGATCAGGCCCTTTCTTGATTGTAGCCTACTCATGTGCCCTCAAGCCCTGCCAGAAAATTCCACATCTTTAACTATTCCCCTACTTAATTGTGCATGTTGGCACTGGCACACAGCACTGTCACTCTTGTGTTTGTGTGTGTGTGTGTGTGTGTGTGTGTGTGTGTGTGTGTGTGTGTGTGTATTTTGTATACAAGGATCTTATATAGCCCATGCTAGCCTCAAACTCCTTACGCAGTCAAGGATGATAACCTTTAACTTCTGATTATCTTTTGTCCTGGTTAGTTTTATGTCAACTTGACACAAGCTAGAGTCATCTGAGAAGAGGGAACCTCAATTGAGAAAATGCCTCCATAAAATCTGGCTGTAATGCATTTTCTTAGTTAGTGATCAATGCGGGAGGGCCCAGACCATTGTGTCTGGTGCCGTCCCTGGGCAGGTGGTCTTGAGTTCTATAAGAAAGCAGGCTGAGCAAGCCATGAGGAGCAAGCCAGTATAAGTGGCACCTGTCCATGGCCTCTTCATCAGCTCCTACCTCCGGGATCTCACCCAAGTTGCTTTGGTTATGGTGTTTCATCACAGCAATAATAACACCAAATAAGATATTTTCCTTCACCTTCTAGTGCTAGGATTACAGGAATGGCCGGATGCCACTCCCTGTTTAAGGGAACTAGAGTAAACTTTGAACAATGAGGGTATCCATGCCATCCTGTTCTCTCACTAGCCACCTGGCCTGGGCACCTGCTGTGCCTCTTCCTGCCCTGACATTCTGTCTTGTGCCATTTACTACCTGCACTGATCTCTCCTACCTTAATTACTCATCTGTGGCACACTTGAAGTAGTAAAGCCTTGAGAAAGCTTCAGTGGGGGTCAAAGGAGAGCAGGCAAACTGTCAATCATTCCCCTTTACCTCCCCTTCGAGCCCATCAGCATCTCTGGAGCATGGATGGAGTCTATGTTCTTTGCTGAGGGGACAGTGTAGTGTGGTAAATGCTGCTTACCAGGGTTCAAGTCCTGCTTCCTGCTTCTGCTACTTTCCAGTCACATGGCTAAGCAAGCAGACGTAGGCTTGTCTCATACCTAGCCGCCAAAGGTTTTTTATTTTTATTTATTTATTTATTTATTTATTTATTTATTTATTTATTTATTTATTTATTATTTGAGACATGGTCTCATTCTGTAGTATAGGTTTCAAACTCGGGATCTTCTTGTCTTGGCATTCTAAGTTTTGAAATTATGGGTATGCTATCACACCGGCTCCTCTACAGAGTTTTGTTTTGTTTTGTTCTTCCTTTTCTTTTTTGGTGTGTCTGATATTGGGGAATCAAACCAAAGACTTTGTGCACACTGAGCAAGTGCAGTGCCACTAAGTATGTATGTAAATACCTGGCCCTCTTAGGACTTTTAGTGACAAGTAAATTGCCATGTGTATAAAGAATTCAGCACACAAGCCAGGGAAGAGAGTTCATACCTATAATCCCAGACTCAAAGCCTGAGCAGGGTGATCATGAGTTCAGAAGCAGCCTAGGCTATATAGAGAGACTCAAAGAGGGCCAGTGAAATGGCTTAGTGGATTAAGGTGCTTGCTGCTAAGTCCAATGACCTGAGTTAGCTCCCTGGTATCCACATCATAGAAAGAGAGAATTGATTCCCAGAGATTGTCCTCTGACCTCTATATCCATGGGTGCATATCACAAATAACCTTAAACAATAATGACAAAAATAAATGATTTTTAAAAGCCGAAGGGAAAACAATAACTTAGTATAGTACTTAGCACATGGCAAATATTCAATAAACGTTAGTATGATTGTCAAGTGCAAAAGAATGCTTTAGAACGTGTGCTCATCATATATTATCAGACAGTAGCTTGCAATGATAGGTGTTTGTTGTGGAATAATCTTTTTGTATGCTGTGAAGATGTGTCACTTGGACTGGTTTAATAAAAAACTGAACGGCCAATAGCTAGGCAGAATTTTCAGGGTACAGAGGATAATAGGAAGAAGGAGGGTGGAGTCACCAGCCAGATGCAGAGGAAGCAGGACATGTAGGGGATGAGGCAATAAGCCATGTGGCAGCACAGCAATTAATAGAAATGGGTTCATTTAAGTTATAATAACTAGTTAGAAACAAGCCTAAGCTATATGCTGAGCTTTCATAATTGACAATAAGTCTCTGTGTTGTGATTTGAGAGCTGGCTAGCAGGACAGAGAAAGTCTCCCTACAAATGGTTTCCAATGTGGGTGCATGTATTTCCACATAAGACCTGAGAAAGTTAAAAAAAAATAAAAGGTTCCAAAACATACAAAAATGGAGCCAAGTGTGACTTCCTAGTTCCACAGGCTCCCATGGGGGCTGAGGTACAGAGCTGTATCTCCTGGCCACTGCCTGCAAGCTTAAGCCACCATCATGCCATGAGCTAAGCAGTTTAAGGTTTCGTTCATGCCAGCAGAAAAGGTTACAGATACACAATAAAGCAGGTTCAGACAGAAAAAAAATCTCTAAACAGGTAACAGTGTGTTAAAAAAATATGTGTAGGCTTAAGAAAGAAAATAAAATGGACATAGACAGTCATAGAAAAAAAAAGTAAATCATTTATAAATAATAAAAAAAGAATAAGCCACACAGAGATGGGAAATACACAGGGAGTCTGGATCCTGTATAGCTTTGTACTTTAAATTTTTTATTGCTGATGAGCAAACAATAGTTGTTGAGAGACATTGGATTAGAAAAATTATTAAATTAAACCAACCTATATATTTTTAAGATTTCTTAGCTTCAAAATGGAAAAATATGTTAAAAATATGTTACATTGGGGAAGAAGTTATGGTTTTGTTTCCACAGCAAATGAAAGACCGTGGATTCATTCAAGGTTGATAGAGGTCAGATTTGACTGAGGGAGACCGCTTGAGTGTCTTGGATAGGTATGGGGGAGGAACCAAGAAAATTACAGGACAGGTGATGTGTAAGCTGATTCCTCTGCATGGGAACATCTCAGAGATGAGATGAGATGTGATTAATTTTGTTGGTTACAGAGTCCTCATGACTTATTGCTACATGCCATCCTTTCAAATGGCATGGATAGAGATTTATATTACAGTTTGGTTATGCAGTCCAAATGGACTTATAAAGTTGGCAGATGCCTTTTACCTGCTCAACTATAAAACAACAACAAAAAATCTTTGACTGACTTGTGCACACTGCACATTCCATACTTGTGTTAACACAGATATATAAGTTACCTTTAAAAGTTTGTGTGTTTCAGAACAAGGGGACCAGATACCAATAAAAATGGGTGGCCCAGGTGATCCAGCCTCTCAGATTGCCTCTGTTGCAGTTTCCTCAGAGTTCTGCAACAGCTTCAAGACTGCTGGGTGAGATGGGAGACCTCACAGACTATTCTAGCCAAGACTTGACTATTATCCTAATTTTCTCAGGGTCCCCAAAATATGCCGGTGCCCCCAGACAACAAGAAGCAGTCCAGAAAACACAACACCCACATTCCCAGAAGGTCAAGTGGATGGTTTTTGGTCATTTGGTGGGCTATGGATATTTGTCATTGTTTAGGGGGGTTAGTTACAAATTGTTATTGGTCATGGTAAAAAAAACTGAACAAAGGAGATTAGATTCAGGGATCTCTTTCTGAAGATAAAAAGGGGGGATATAGTATAAAAATGATGAGATAAAAGGTTGGGTTGTTTGGCTGGGAAGATGGCTCAGTGGTTAAGAGCACTGACTTCTGTTCCAGAGGACCCAGGTTCATTTCCAGTGCCCACATGACAGCTCACAACTATCTGTAACTCCAAGGTCTGACACCCATACACAGACATACATACAGGCAAAAGCAACAATACACATAAAATAAAAATAAAAAAAGGGTGGATTGTTGCTGTGGGATGTTCTGTATGGCAAATGTGTTGCTGATTAGTCAATAAATAAAACACTGATTGGCCATTGGCTAGGCAGGAAGTGTAGGCGGGACAAGGAGGAGAATAAAGCTGGGAAGTGGAAGGCTGAGTCAGAGAGACACTGCCAGCTGCCACGATGAGAAACAGCATGTGAAGATGCTGGTAAGCCACGAGCCATGTGGCAAGGTATAGATTAATGGAAATGGATTAATTTAAGCTGTAAGAACAGTTAGCCAGAAGCTTGCCACGGCCATACAATTTGTAACCAATATAAGTCTCTGTGTTTACTTGGTCGGGTCTGAGTGGCTGTGGGACTGGCAGGTGAGAGAGATTTGTCTTGACCATGGGCCAAGCAGGAAAACTCTAGCTACAGATTGTTGAGTCTACTTTTGAACAACCACTAGTCTCAAATATTTTACATTGGTATGGATTTTTGTATATTGATACAAATTTAAGGTTATTTTTGTTAGAACATGCTGTACATACGTTTCTACTCTTGTTTAAGGTATTTTACCTATGTAACTCATTTAACAACATAGTATAAATTTCTAGTTCTTGAAAGTTATTATTACAAAGTGTTTAGGATAATAAAGAAATTCAGGCTAGTAGTTAGTCATATATAACAGTCAAACCTGTAGTCAAGTTAGGTGTGTTTTCAAGGTCAAATAGATATATTTTAGATAGATAGATGGCCTTCACACACTTCAAAGAAAAATAGAATATGGCATTTAAAATGTTTTGCTAACAGGGTTTTTCATGAGACATGTCTGCTCCTGGGAGCATCAATTTACTTCAGAGAAGATGGTGGGTATCAAAGAAACTCCATATGGAGTTTGCTTTCAATGTGGCAAAACTATCTATTTGGGAAAGAAACTGCTCTTGTCTTGACTGCTGACAGTATGTTATACAAACTGGACAAGCCAGACACAAAGGAAAAAGACTGTTGAACTTTGCCAAGATAAGGTGGGTGAGTCTTTCAAAATTCCTGCCTCATAGAAAAGTCTGCTCAACATTCTGCAGGACACACAGGAAAGTGACTGCTGAACTTCGCCAAAACAAGGCAGGACAGTCCTTCAAACTTCCTGCTTCATAGAAAAGTCTATCAGATATTCTAGGCCTGTAGGCTGAAGATGGATGCTCCAATATCACAGAGGAACCCTGTGGTGACTGTCCAGGAAGCCACATGTCTCTGTCATTTCATAGTTTTGGAAGTTGCTTGCTCTGTACTTCCTGTTTATTCAGGTAATTTTATATCCTCCTCTGGTCTCTGATGGGCTTGAAGACTAGATAGGTATAGTAACAGTTTCTCTTAGTCATCATGGAAAGTAAACTAGGTACAAAACTTTGGAATCATCAAGAAAGGATAGATAATGGAGTATTTTCTCTAAATTTGCCAAATACAAATGGACTGGACATTGTGGATGTAATTCTTACTTGACAATTGTTCTTATTGTAAATAGTTTCATTTTTTGAGTTAATACCTTTGCTTTCTATTTAGACAATACCTGATAATAATAATAATAATAATAATAATAATAATAATTGGTTTTTTGAGACAGAATTTCTCTGTGTAACAGTCCTAGCTGTCCTGGAGCTCACTTTGTAGACCAGGCTGGCCTTTAACTCAGAGAGATCCACCTGACTCTGCTTCCTGAGTGCTGGGATTAAAGGCATGCACCACCACACCTGGCTGTGATAATTATTCTTATTGTATATGCTTTTACTATGTTAGAGTTAAAACCTTTCTTTTTTATTTAGACAAAAGGGGAAAATGTTGTAGAATAATTTTTTTTTTACACTGTGAAGATTTGTCACTCATATTGGTTTAATAAAAAGCTGAATGGCCAACAGTTAGGAAGGATTTTCAGGGCACAGAGGTTGTTGAGAAGAAGGGTGGAGTCACCAGCCAGATGCAGAGGAAGCATGACATGTCAGAGATGGGGTAACAGCCACGAGCCACATGGCAGCACATAAATCAGTAAAAATGGGTTAAGTCATAAGAGCTAATTAGAAACAAGCCTAAGCTATATGCCGAGCTTTCATAATTGATAAGTCTCCATGTTGTGATTTGGGAGCTGGCTGGTGGGACAGAGAAAGACTCACTACCGGAGTTACTGGAATGGATTGTGCTCTAGTACTTGTTTATTACAGGCCATCCAGTGTTTAGCTCAGAGTGAGCAGAGAGCAGGTGCTCAGAGCAGAGTGGCAGCAGTTAGTTATGTGACAAGTGTGCACACACAAGTGGTGCTGCTGAGCACGGTTAGAAAGGCCATCTGCAGATTTCCACTATTTTGCTCACAGTCCTGCCTCAGTGCTGGTGCATTAGAGGAGGGTTGGTGACATGCTGTACCCATGTTACTGTCACAGCTACTCCTGCATACTCCTACGTCTGGAAAATTTGAGTCAGCGATTTTACTTGACTTGCTTTTCTCTTTCTCTCTTTCTGTCCTCCCCTTCCTTCCTTCTTTCTCCCCACTCCCCTCTTCTTCTGACAAGGTCTTATGTACTCAAGGCCGGCTTTCAAACCCATTATGTATCCAAAGATAATCTTGAACTTCTGATCCCCCTGCCTCCTACCTCCCAAGTGCTGGAATTACAGTCATGTGCCACAATGCCCAGAGTGTGTGGCATTGGGAATGAAACCCACTGCTTCATACATGCTGGGCAAGCACTCTACCAACTGAGCTACATTGGCAGCCTACAAAGACTTTTTTTATGAATAAAAAAATAAACTATGAATGAACATAGGATTTGGAGTCTAAATAACTGGGTTTGAGTCTCAGCTCTTTCTATGGGTTAGTTAGCCTCCAAGGTTTGAATTTCCTCCTTGAAAAACATTAATCATATCCATCTCTCAGTGAAATAAAATGATCATACAAATGCCAAACTATTATATTTTTGTATTTACTTTTATTTTTTGAGACCTGGCTGGACTGAAACTCACTATGAAGACAAAGCTAGCCTTAAACTCACAAAGATCTGGGATTTAAGGCAGCACCAGTAAGCCTAGGTTATTTTAGTATTTTTGAGACAAGGTTTCATATGGCTTAGGCTAGCTTTGAACTTCGGATCTCCCTGCCTTCGTCCCCTAGTGCTGGGGTTGCAGGTACCTGCTACCGTTCTCATCTTAAAACACAACTTAAAAGCATTTCTCTAAAGCAGGTGTATTGGGTCGTCGGGCCTGTAATCCACATTCGGGAGGCGGAGACAGCCTGGACTACACACAGCAAGACTGGTTTTTGGGTTTGTTTGTTTTTTCATGTTTTTCGCCTCTTTGTGTTGAGTCTTTTCTAGAAAGAGAAAATCTTCTCAGACTTAACACGTCAGTAAATCCGGTTTCAAAGAAGAGCGCATTTCCTCTGGTAAGTCCGAAGACCCTGGAGCGTAGCCAGCTTTCAGTGTAATGAGGAAAAATGGTGTACAGGGAAGGACAGGCCCTTTCTGAGGGCGGAGCTGGCTCTCTGTGCTAGGATGCACAGCCTCTGACTTGCTCTGACTGACACGAAGCGTCATCTCTTCAGTCCTTGGCTGGACCTCCTTTTCTCAAACTGCTCCTCTGGGTGCCAGGAGCCCCTACTCCTAAAGCTCTGCTGGTCTCCACCGGCCCTGCTCCCTTGTCTAAGCTTGGACTCAGCTTCAGTACCAGTTCCTCGAGGTCACTTCCTGGTAAGTCCAGGTCTACAGATCTGACTCCTTCTTGGTACTGTGACTACTGAGCTTGCATGAAAGAGGACAGTCTGTCTCTCGAACCTTATCTGTGGGATTGGGCAGGTTGTCTCAGTATCCCATGCTGTGAGTTGATATGACTAAGTACTTAGACGCATATCTGCCACAGGCTAATAGGTGCACCCTCCAGGGGCCAGGCTAGCCATCCTCTGAAGGAGGGACTCCATCCTTCCCCTGGTGCTTTGTGGTCCTCTGGCTGCAGCTAGCTCACTGCTTGTTGCTCGACACTTGGAATATAGTCCTCTCTGCTAGGAATTCACCCTTTTCCTTCCAAAGAACTACTCTGACTACTTCCTGCCCAGATGTCAGGGTCACCATCCAGCTCCCCTGCAGCACCCCAGAGTGTTCCTGGGGGAGGTATTTGAACAGAAGACGTGACAAGCAAAGTAACTTGCGCTATCTCTTGGTGTCTGGCCTCTCCCAAGCACCCATGGGGATGCATGGATTGCACAGTTTTCTGCTAAGAAGAGAGTGGGGTGAGAGGAGGGTACAATTAATTCCCAAAAAGAATAACTTTGGTGTTTGGCAAGATGGTTCTGCCGCCAAGCCTGACAACAAAAGTTCCATCCCCAGGACATAAGGGTAGGAGAGAACTAACACCTGCAAGTTGTCCTCTGGCCTCTCCCTCTCTCTCTCTCCTTCTCACTCTCCCCTGCCCCCCTACACATGCAAATAAATAGTAAATAAATAAATAAATTCCTTCTCAATAAGAAGACCCCACCTTACCCCATCTTACCTTGTGTGTTTGAGAGATGAGAATCAGTCCTGTGCCATCCCAGACTGGGACAACCTTTGCTACACACGGACTTTCACCCCCGTGACAGTGGCTTAGTTTAGTGTTCTTGCATCCAACCAATCCAGGCCATCACTCCTCCTCCTCAGGGGTAGGGTGAAGGTAGCCACAAGTTTCTTTAGTCCATGCAATTACCTGCTCTTTCAGATCAAGCTCAGATGCTGCCCTCCTCTGGGAGACTCTTCTTTGACCCCTCTACCCACCTTTTGCTGTATGTTTTTTGAGGGATTTACAGATAGGATGAACAACCATCTTAACGCTGGCCGCCACAGTCAAGGGGTCCCTCCTGATTGGAACCACTCCAGGTACAGGACCTGCTGTTAACAGAATACTCTTGGAAGTCTTTGTTAGATAAGCTGCTGGGGGCTTGGGAGGTGGCTCAGTAGGTAAAGTACTTGCCATGTAAGCATGAGGTCCTGAGTTCTGATCCCTAGAACCCTTGTGGGAAGCCAGCCATGATGGTGCATACCGGTAATCCCAGCTCTGGGGAGACAGAGACTAGAGTAATTGGGGCCTTGCTGGCCAGCTCCAGATTAACATCCCTGTCTAAAAATTAAGGGGAAAAATGATGGAGGAGGACAACTGATGTCCTCTGGTCTGTACATGCCCTTGCACATGTACAGATGCATATACACACACACACATAAACTGTCCATATATATACTTTTTAAACACACAAGTGACATTAGAGTACGATTTTGAGAGTAGGGGAGCTGGAACCTAGGCCTGTGCATACCAAAAGTGTGGTCTACCACCAAGCTACCCCCTTCCCCCTCACCCCCTAGTTTTAACTTAATTCCTTAAAAAGTTTCACCAAGCCCCGAGTACTCTGAATTTGGCAAGTGGTCAAGGGCCTATCTCACTGCTTCTGAGAGTGCTCAGGACAGAGATGAATTAGACATAATCCTGGCCCTCAAGGAACCCAGCATGCCTTGGGAGGCAGGAACCATCTGGAAAAAGAAAATGAAATTATAATACTTGAGTCGAATGGATGAGGAAACTTGGGGAAGGGCCCTGGAGTGAGCCCAGGAGACTTCACATTCAAGCTGCTGTCTGTCAAGCGGAGTTCTTAACGCAGACAGTATGAAGAGCCTCATGCGGACAGCCAGTCAGTATTTCTCAATATTCTGCGCTTTGACTCAGGTTTCTTATGTTGGCCCCACCAGCCTCTTCTTGTGGCCATCTGTATTCAGTGAGTGGTGAGCCAAGGGCTGGTTCAGCTGGGACTGCAGGATTTCATGACACAGTGGTCTCAAGGCTCTGGAACTTGCATAAAGACATTCCAAATAGCTTATTGATGAGAATGTTATAAGAACACCCCAGTGAGTGGGGTCGAGAGTTCCAGAAATTCATGGTGATATTTAATCAATCACACTGAGGTCTGAGGATGGTAGGAGGTTCCCACAACAGACAAGGAGAGGTGTAGAAGAGGAGGCACTGGGCAGGGGAGCATGCCTGTGAGGCACTCGAGCTATACCATGGATGGAGGAGAATCAGGCCTGGAGACACAGAGAAAGTTGAGGGGGCTGGGGAGAAGTCCTTGAATGTTGTCACGGGGCTTTTGCCCGATTTGTCGAAAAATTTCACAAGTCCTTATCAATACTCATGAGTCTGCTCTTAGCCTACACTGAAAAAAAAAGTTAACAAGGGGAGAGAGTCCAAGGCCTGGGGGAGCGGGGTATGCCTGGTGCTGAGGTCTGAGCAGGCAGGGCTCTCAGAGTAGAGGGGTGGGCGTCTTCATGGCTTGGTGACTTACCTGAGGGTCTACATGAGATGAGTAAGAGGGGGAGCAGGGGAGTGGAGGAGGCTGTGTATGGGGGGGGGGCAGGGAGCAGAGCAAGGTTTTCTAACAGGCTGTGTCTAGAAGGACGGGGAAGTCTAAAGACTTCCTGGAAACTTCATGGAAATTCTGAATGGGCTGGAGCACCAGTTAGATCTGGGCAAGAATAGTCCCAGGAAGGGATTCAACCCCATTCCTCTCCAGAACTAGGGCCCACCATTGTTGAGGCCATCCCTGGGTACCTGACTGTATTTGGACCCATTTTCTTTAAGTCCCCTGGAAACTCTTCTTAACAGAAATGTCTTCTGTGAAATTTGACAGTAAGTTGAAGTGGAGAGAAGGATTCCTGGGGGTAAGGTTAGAATTTATTTATTAGAATAAAATGACAAACAGGACCTCTGTAGGAAGTTTCTGGAGTGGCCAGAACAGATGTAGGCAAGGGTGTGGGGAAAGTGGCTTTGGAAACATATGCTCCGTTCACAGGGAGATGAAAGCAAGCCCGACCCAGTTCTTTCTTAACCTTCTCCCTTACAGCAGGTGGTGTAAAAAGCCTTGGTCCACTATCTGTCCCGCCACAACTTAGTGTGAAAGAGAAGCTTGTAATAAGAGCCTTACTTCTTACTACTTCCAATACAAACAGGTGTTGAGGGCACAGGCCAGCCCCTGATGTTTGTTCTAGGCTTCACGGATCAGTGAGAGGGATCTGGGACAGTGGCTGATTCCTTGTGTCTGCCCAAAAGTTATAAGGTACTCAACAGTCCTGGACCAGGTAATCTTACCACAGCGATACAAGGAAGCCATTATTGGATTTATGCTACAGAATACCAAATCTACATTTCACAGATATAGAATCTAAATATTAGTTAAGTAATTTGGCCACAATTACACAGCTCTTTGGTGGAGGACCAGGATCCTAGCCCAGGTTTTCACATGCACAGCAAGGAAATGATGTCTCTAACAGAGGAGGACCTGACAGGATTAATGTCTGTCGGCTCCAACTGTGTGCTGAGCCCTCCTTCATGTCAACCAGGTAGCTGGCTCTGCTGACACCCATACCTTGCTCAGCCACTGGGCCTCTCCAGGCTTTCCTCTGAGTGGCTGGTATCTCTTTAAATTGAGGGTCTGTTACCTTTGACAGACTTATGCAGATCCGTGTCTGCGAGACCTGGGATCTGGGGACCTGAAAGAATGAGGCTGGCTACAGTCTAAAGCTGCAGACAACCCCATTCCAGTGTTTCTGTTTTGTTTTTATACAGGAATGTAACAAAGAAAGCAATGATCCAAGGAAAGTTGTTTGAGTTCAGAAATATATGATTAGAAAAATGTGTAAATGAAATACCAGCAAATACATATTAAATATTAACAGAGCAGCCCTTCCCCAGAACTTTCTCAGGACAGACCAGTTTAAACGCAATTGCCCGTCACGTGCTATAGATTGTACCTGGGAAAGCATGAGAGCAGGCAGAGGGCCATGTCCAGATTCAGAGTGCAGTGAGGACGGCACTCAGCAGAGCCTTTCACTTTTCAGGTTGGCTTCTATAGCTATTCTCCGATATCCAACAAGAATAAACACGTCTTTTAAATTGAATGCAAATATTTGTCTCAGGAGGCACAAAATCGTGTCCAAGAACAATCCAGGGAACAATACGCACTTGAGGTGAAAGGCCCTCTGCCTTTTTTCCTGGAGCCTCTCTCACAACAGTTCCTCAAGGCATCGCTCACCATGGGTCATCCTTGGACCCTGTTCCAACGGGGGGTCTCTTTCCTTCACCATTCCTCCACCCCAACCTGGAGTGACTCAGTTTCTAGGACTCAGCCTGCAATCCCTTCTGTGAGCTCCCTTGTTTCTGTTACTGTCTTTGTTCCTCGGGTTTATGACCTTAGCCCAAATTTCAGCTGAACTTCAGATCTGCTTATGATTATTATACTTCCCACCATCACGTTCAGACTTTAAACACACGGAAGTAAGTTTGCTGGGTGTGGTAACCCATGCCTGTGATCTTTGCACTTAGGAGTGAAGCAAGATAATCCAGAATTTAAGGACACCCACTTTGGGCTATTTGGTAAGTAAAACACAAACAAACAAACAAAACCAAAAAACAAAAAAACCCCTCTGCCTCGGAGTTTTATTGCTGTGATAAAGCATCATGACCAAAAGCAACTTGGGGAGGGAAGGGTTTGTCTCAGCTTACAATTTGCGGGTCGCACCCTATTGGTGAGGGGAGGCAGGAGCTGAAGCAGAAGGCACAGAGAAGAACTGCTCACTGGCTTGCTTGCTTATATAACTCAGGGTCACCTGCCCAGGGTGACACGACCCACAGTGTGCTGGGCTTTCCCATGTCAATCATTAATCAAGACAATACTCTACAGACTGGCCTACAGGCCAGTCTGATGGAGGCATTTTCTCCATTAAGATTTCCTCTTCCAGCTGGGTGATGGTGGCACACGCCTTTAATCCCAGCACTTGAGAGTCAGAGGCAGGCGGATCTCTGAGTTCGAGGCCAGCCTCGTCTACAGAGTGAGTTCCGGGACAGCCAGGGCTACACAGAGAAACCCTGTCTGGAAAAAACAGAACAAAACAAAATAAAGTAAAAGATTTCCTCTTCTCAGCTCTGTCTAGGTTTGTGTCAAGTTGACAAAAACAAGCCAGGACAACCGAATCCTTGTCACCTTGGCATATGAAGACACAACTATTTTGTATTAGCTCTTTTCCTGTTGCTGTGCTAAAACACCGTGGCCAAGGCCACTTAAAGAAGAAAGAGTTAAATTGGTCTTTCAGTTCCAAGTGGATAAGTCAAAGAAAAGTGAGAGGCCAAAAGCTTCAGCCCACAGCACTGGGATGTACGTGGTCATGGTCTGCTCAGCTTTTACTCTAAATGGCTGGGGAGCTAATAACGTGCTTCTTTTGGGAGCACACCTTGGTGAAATGTCTCTTACAGTGTCCACACCTTCTTCAACAGGCTCAAGATTTCAAAGCAAATGCTTATGATCCACAGCCAGAGCTGCACCTTTCATTTGGACTTCAGAAGAAGTGTAAAGTGCAAATCTGGGACAAACGGGCCGGCCGAGGTGCCTATTCAACATATATCCAAGTGGACCTGGCCTCCAGGTTCTCCCTGCATCCCTTAGCCCCTGCCTGGTACAGGGTCCTCCTGGCTAGCACACCCTGCCCCCGAACCTGAACTTTCCAGCCCAGGGGGCTAGGCTGCTCATTCCCCAGAGGTTCTTCCCTATATAAGCCAGACATTTTGGTTACTGACTGTCTTAGTACCTTTGGGCCTCCTGGCCACTGCACCTGGTTCCCTTCTCTTCCCTTTCCCTCCTCCCCTCCCCCCACATGACCTAGCTCAGCCTGGTCATGTTCACTCTGGACTCTCCCAGATGTCTCTGTGTCTGGCTATGCTCTCCTATGCTCTCCCTTTTATCTACCATAAACCTTTTCCTCCACCATACCTAAGAGCAATCACGTCCTTTTCCTTTTAATTTCTTTCTCCCTTTCTTCCTTCCTTCCTCCTTCCATCTCTCTCTCTCTCTCTCTCTCTCTCTCTCTCTCTCTCTCTCTCTCTCTCTCTCTCTCTCTCTCCACTCATCTGATACTTGAAAACTGGGAGGGGCATAAATGAGCTTCCCTTCCAAGGGGCTGCCAACCTGGCCCTCCTGGGTGTGGATCACTTTTGACCGTGTCTGCTTCTGCCTCCCAACATATCTGGCTCCAAATTCTAGAGCATGATTCCTCTATGTGCTCCGACCATCCGTCTCTCCTCGCCTACTTGGTAAGCGTCCTCTCTCTGGCTCCTGGAACCCACTATGCCCTTTTGGGTGCCCATCAGGTGAGTATCTCCCTACTACGCCCTTTTTGAGACACTCCCCGTGTGGGCATCTCCCTTCTATGCCTTTTTGGGGCAACCACCATGTGGCTATGCCCTCCTGGGCCCTACCACATGGGCAATTCTACTTACTAAGACACTTGCATCTGTCCAGCTGTTTTCTCCTCTACCTGCTCTAACCACTTGTCTCTCCCCTTCTACTGGGTAAGAGTCATTACTCCAGAGATCCCTTCTTTGTCTACTTTTACTACAAAAGGCCACACTGGTGTGCCAGGAAGCTTCCCCTCGCCCTACCGGGCCCCCATCACGTGGAAAGGGCAGCCTCCGCTCGAGGATGCCCCAGACTGAAGTTCTTGTCACCAGGACACTTGCCCTTCTCTGCTCCCTCACGGCTCCTCTCAGCTCCTTTTTGGAACTTCCTCACTGCCCCCGTGGAGCTGCCTACACCCTCCTGGGTCTGCGGCCCCTCCCTTGCCCCCTTCGCATCGGAGCTATCGCTCTATCTGCTCTGTCTCTCCTTGTGCCCATCCATTGAGAGGTTCCTTGCCTCCCCCTAGGAGCTGTCTGATAAGTCCCACGGCTTCTCTATGCCCTCATGGCTTCTGGGATACTGGAACTTTCCCTTGGGTGGAGTTTCTGCTGGTTCCTCATTGTTCCTTATGGCTACACTGTTCTCTGTCTCTTAGCTGCCTAATCCTCCCCATAGTGGAATTCTTTCTGTGATCCTTCCTCCTTTTCTCATTGGATTCAATACCTTGATAGACAGACAGATAGATAGATGGATGGATAGATAGATAGATAGATAGATAGATGATAATCTACTATAGAGATGTGTATCTACTAAAAAAAAAAAACAGATGTTTTTAAATAGCAACCATGTGTCTCTCCTCTGTCTTGGCTGATGGCCTCATCAGGATAAAGTAGCCACATGACTGGCAGCCATCTTTACTAAGGTTAAAGGTACATGCTGTGTGACTTCACCATCTTCAGCTGACCACGTGGCATAAAGCAACAATTATAAAACATCTCAGTCCTATCGAGCCCTTAGTTTATCATTGTATCTCCTTTTAGACTAAGGAAGCAACAAGAAGTCTCCAAAATATTTTAGATTAATATGGATTTTTGTATGATGATAAAAATTTAAGGTTATATTTGCTACAACATACTATATATGTGATTAAACTCTGGTTTACAATATGCTCTATATGATGGTAAAATTTTAAAGGTTATAGAGATCTACTCAGACTAACAAAAGCTGACTTAGAGATTTACACTTAACTACTTATGTCTTTGCTAACTGTTCAACACCAAGCTTCTAAAGAAGGCATTTGATAATCAAGATTTATAAATTCCTAAGGTCTATACAGGTTCACAGTAATATTTGTCTAGGTTCTTTGTCTTTGCTTAATTTAAGCTTTAGTCATTTGGATAAACTAAGCCATACAAAAACTGCAATATTCCATAATGATGCACTATAAAAGGATCAGTAAAGAAAGCTACCCGTCTCTGTATGGACTTTATACGTCCTGCTTACTCCGGTGAAATTTATCCTCCTCAGATCTCTGATGATCTTGATGACTAGGCCAGGGACAACTTTGTCAATTTGACAGCAGCAACCATGGCTTCAGCTGCCTCCTCAGCTCCTTTCAGATGTAAAAATCAGGCCACAGGTTTCACTTTCTTAGAGCTACTACTGGATCTAGACACAGTTTACCTCACTACCAGACTCCAAAAAGAGATAAACTCACAAAATAGATTTCAATGTAACTCACTTTACATCACTGCTCTCAGTAATCAACCACCTGTATCTCGTGAATGATTGGATGAGAAAAGTTATAAAGTTTATGCAAGGTCTGAAAATATGAAAGTTTAAGTTGTGAGTGAAAGGGAAAAATCAGTGGCCATCTTGAGAGATGCTTCCCCCTCCCCTCCTCCAAAGGTATTTGTTGACCAACAGTTTTAGAAGTGACCAGAAGTTCAACTTATAAGGCTGGGACAATAAATCTATGTATCCTGGACTTGGCAAAACAAGATATGGGGAGTAATGGACTCAACTGACCAGAAGTTGACCTTAGAGGACAGTAGAACTGGAACAATAAATCTAAAATGTATATATCCTGAGTTCAACAAAAGCAGGGCACAGGGAGTACAAATTTATGTCTCTATAGAAACCCCAAATCCTGTTAGCAATTAGAAACCTTATGCTTACCTCATCCCTAGCCCCCGAGATATGTAACATTCTGCATATGAACCTTTCCATATAAATCCCTTAAAGTGAGTGCTCGGGACGTTTTCCTTCACCCGCTGTGTTGGATGGCAGACCAGGCTTGCTTGTTTTGTTATGAAAAACCTCTGTGTGCTTGCATCCAGATATTGGCTCTGTGGTGGTCTTGCTTGGGGGTCTTGCGACCTGGGCACAACATGAGGATCTAAGAAAATGTTTTAGGGTCTATGAAGGTGTTTTAAGGTGTATAAATGCAAGTTATAAAGGTCTGAGACGTGAAAGCTTAAGTTGTGATAAGAAAGTGACTTAAGGTATATGCAAAATGTTTCAGATTAATTTCCCTCTCTATGCTATTGTTATATTAAGACCTCGAATGTTTAGAGTCTTAACATTAATCAATGGAATTCTGATAAACTATTAATCTAGCTCTGGTAAGCACTGACTACTATTATCATGGTGACAAGCTCAAGATTTTAAATTTTCTTTGATTGTCTTCTAAGTATAGCCTTAAAAGTGCTTCTCATTGTGCTAAAAACACCTGTCTAGTCTATATACACCCAATTTTCTGGATAGAGGAAAAAGTATTCATGCTTTAAACCCCAAATCATTTTCTGTGCCCAAGCTTCTATTATGACTCAAAGGCATGAGTCTATAACTTTTTCTACAATGTGGATTTCAGTACAGATTATAATGGTAATGATAACATATTTAAAACTTAATCTCTTTTTGTAAACTTAAAAAAAAAAACTCTTGTATGTTTCAGGAAATGACTTGAATCCACCTTTCTTGGGTCAAACGGACTCCAGATAAGTACTGTCAATCACCTGCCTATTCTGCTTATTCCTGAGGGTGGCCTCTCCCCTCCCCGTTTCCCTGGTTTTAGGACTCCCCTCCCCCAACTACCAGGACCATGGGCCTAAAAGTTTCAAATGTACATCATGGATAAAAATTTTCCTCTAAACTCCTAAACTTTACCCACTGTCCCTAATATATATATATATATATATATATATATATATATATATATATATACATACATACATACATACATACATATGTTCTAGCAACCTGCCAGCTCCAGGTGGCCCCTGAAAATATGCATCCTGGACAGCTTCAAAGCGGCTAGCCCCAGGCACTCCACCCTCACAGATGCTGCCTGTACTTCCTCAACCCTAGATGGTCTTGCAGAGCCTGGACAGTGAGTGAACTAGCCGGCTCTTTGAGGACTTGGCCAGCATCCCAGTTTTCCTGGGTCCCCAAAGATATCCCCCAGACAACAGGAAGCAGTCTAAAGAGCATGGCTCCCCATTCCTGCTTCACCAGTCACCCCTTCCTATTCCCTCACCTTTAATAACAAAGGGAGGAATGTTAGAAACCAGATGTTCTTCAAGCCTGCCTTCAGCAAGTCATGCCAGCTGCCACATCATCATCAGTCGCCAAATGCAACACGTGTACCCTTTAATAAGTTCCCTGCCAACACAGCCTCCTCTTTTGCTCTGTCTGTATGTCTATCTCTCTCTTGTCCCCACTCCAAGATGACCTTTCACACACACACCCCATAAATCTTTTGTGTGAGATCTGTTGCGTGATGCCATTTCTGCAGCACTCCTTGGCTCTGATCTGCCAAGGTACTCAACTGTATAAATCCTAACAATGCCTCTTTCACATCTTCACGGAGTGTTTACCTTGGTGAGACACAGACAAACCACTGTTTACTCAGTAGGTACTTTAACACTCCAGTTAAGGAGGAAGTCAAAGGAAGGGAAGGGAGGGTAATAATGTCTAAACCTTGTAATGTCCTACAGAATCCACAAAGGAAAACCAAACAAAGGCATTGGAATAAAGGTAAATTAGCAATAGCCTGTAAGTCAGCAGTGATCTCTACACAAGGGGAAGAGAAGCTTCTTTACTGTGTGAGGCCTGACTGGGGAACTGAAAGAGCCTGGCTCTGGCTTTCACACTCATAACAAGTGGAGTCTTGAAGAAGTGCTTGCAGTCTTGCCCGCTATGGGTGAAGATACCTCTCCTATGAGGAGACGCTGGGCAATTTATCCCAGTGACCAGTTGTGGGGGTACTGAAATGAACATTCAAAAACCTCCTCTAAAAGCCCACAGGCATGCTGCTCTGTTCTAAATCTGACTTTGATGCTACAGAATCTGAGTCTTACGAATTTAATAACCTTGTCACAAAGGATGCGCCTCTGTGCTTATATGTATTTTATGCAGAATAATAATCAACTGAACAGTACAAAAATAAAGTGGTATGAAATAAATGCATTCTTTAGAAGTGGTCCCTCTGCCGGGCGGTGGTGGCACACGCCTTTAATCCCAGCACTCGGGAGGCAGAGCCAGGCGGATCTCTGTGAGTTCGAGGCCAGCCTGGACTACCAAGTGAGTTCCAGGAAAGGCGCAAAGCTACACAGAGAAACCCTGTCTTGAAAAACCAAAAAAAAAAAAAAAAAAAAAAAAGAAGTGGTCCCTCATGTCAGGTGCAAGTAAATATAGTCAGAAATCAAAATTTTAAAGCAAAATACAGTTTCCCAAATTGCTTTGGAACTCTTTAGCTTTATTCCCTTCTAAGAGAGGAAGGGGACTAAGGCATAGAAAGACACATGATAAAACCAATGGTAGAGGAAGAGGGGAAACCCTTCCAACTATAGGCTACACATAACAAAACAGCATGTACAAAAAAGCCCTGTGGCCTCCTATTGCCAGAGAAGGTAAAAGCTTTGTGAATGTCCCACAAAGGACTGGACCTCGGACTTTCCCCAGTTCCCAAGGAGGGGGCACACTCCTATTCTGGGAACTTATCTTTCTTTTAATAAAAGGTTTCTATTTCTACTAACTATGTGTCCTTGGTGCAATTCCAGGACAGAGAACCTGGAAATCCCATGGGTGCCATCTGGACTCTGATTTATGCTTATAACACTTTTGGTAAGCACCAGCTAGGAATACAAATACACGCATACACACATATGTATTCTCTTAAGAACTTTAACTCAGGGGCTGGAGAGATGACTCAGCAGTGAATGCTTGCTGCTCTTCCCGAACCCAGCAGTTCCCAGCACCAACAGCCTGTAACTCCAGCTCCAGGAGATCCAATGCCCTCTTCTGGCCTTTGTGGGGACCCACCCCTATACACATGGCATACTCCCCCATAAAAACTAAACAAACAAAACTTTAAGTTAAAGAAGCACAAAATGCTTTCCAACTTCTTTTTTCCTTACCAAGCTTCATCCTGGAATCTATTCCTGTCTTCCATTCCTCCTGCTTTCGCTCTCCCCGGTGTCCCGGCCAGCGGGATCTTCAGCAGAGACCCTAGAAGCGGGAATGGCGAATGAAAGGGACAAGAGACACAAAGAATTGACAGCAAGACAGTATTCTGATCAAGCTGCAAAATTTTATTTTTCTCAGGTGGGTTTTATAGTAAGCAGACCAGGAAACTTTCTTTGGGAAAAGATCAGGGGACTGTTGAGTTGCCAAGCAACCCAACCAAGCAACCTAACCACAAAACATTGTTACTAATGGCCAGTGTAGCAGAAAGATAAGGAAATGTTAAGTTATTTTCTAATAACTCAAGACTTGTCCAGGCATGTCAAAAGTTTCTGGTTAGTGGCTAAATACTGGACAACAGAAACTTAACTCAGGCAGGCAATATGGCATGGCTCTTAAAATTGTCCTCGGCATCTCCTCCCTTTATTTTATTTTGTGAGGGAGTGTGCCCACCTGAACGGTGGTGGACCTTAACTGGCTGGGGGAGACATTGACCTGACTCCTCCTAGAGCCACTGCGGGCTTGAGGAAAAGGGTACCTTTTGGGGAGGAGAGGGCTTAGGCATTTTGGTGCCTCTAGATACCAACCTCTACACAAGTCAGGTTTGTCTCTCAGGGAATCTGAACCAAGGGCTATTAAATCAGCCTTCCCCTGCAGGGCTTGGCCTTGCACCCAGCGGCGTCCATACCGGCTGATGCCAATAAGCAGAGGTTCGGACTTTATGCTGCTCCTAAAGGAGAAGAGGACTGAGAAATATCATGGGGATCACATCCTCAATCCAGCATTTCAAGTCGATGGTAATGAACCTGTATAGGTTTTGATGCCAGGGAGTCTATTTGTTTTTTGATGAATTGAATTAGCCTGCCAATTATAAAGGGACCCAAAGTTACAAATAGCAAAAGGCTAACTAATGGTCCTGCAAGAGGCATTAAAAGGGAGAACATGGATGATCTCCACCAATCATCTGCCGCAGCAGAGAATTACTGCTTATGTAGCTCTAGGCTAAGTTTATGTAGCTTGTTTATCTGGGTTTCTACCATTCCAGACTCATTAATATAATAACATTCTTCCCTCAGAAAAAGGCATATCCCACCCTTTTCTGCTGTCAGCAGGTCCAAGGCTTGTTGATTTTGTAGGGCAACCTGTGCAAGAGAGGTTAACTGCCTCTGGAGGGAGGATAAGGATGCTGAAGAAGCCTCAATTGCTACCTGAAGTTGCTTGGATAGGTGAGCTGTTGTTATGAAGGAATGACCCAGAACTCCTCCTGCCAAGCCTGCAGAGACCAGAGAGGTGGCAAGGGAAATTCCGGTCACAAGGGGCAAGAAGACAGCTCTTTTTTGCTTGGGCTGGGGGGTGTCCCATCCCAAGAACTCCGCAGGGATCCTGAGCATAAGTTGTGGGACCAGAGTGACAGGTAAGCAGAGCATGTCCTGTGGGATAGGGATGGTCAAATTTTTTGATTGAGTGCCACTGCACCAAAAGAAACATCCAGGGAGGGAAAAGGATGATTGGGTAATACGGTCTGGTTGCAAAAGGGAAGGGAAACACTAGAAAAGCAAAAATCAAACTTAGAGCGGCCTGGGTCAAGAAACAAGGGTACTTCAGGGATGAGGTGGAAGTCATGGGAATTATCAGTGGTGGTGATAAGGACCTGAGGCAGGGGTACTGCTATCAGGGGAGTAAGTCCTAAGGCTCCACATAGGAAGCATGATGAGAGATTCCCAATGCCAGTGTCATTAAATTTTTTTCTTGTATAAGGATATTATGATGGACCGTAGATTGTACTTGTACATAAGAGCGCCAAATGTAAAGTTAGGCCATGTGGCCGTTCAGGCCATGTACATGGCTCCTTCTACTGGACTAGTCCATTGTAAGTCCCACAGTCCCAAACCACTAGGGAATATCTTGTAGATGTCTTATAAAATTTAGGGCCGTTCCATTCTCTCCCAATTACCTGTCCCTTAGCAGGAGGAATGGCATCATGAATTTTGCAGTAAGAATAGGGACATCCTACACTTTTCTTCTTCAAATAAGTTTTGCAATTGTGAACAGTTTGATAAAAAAAAAAAAAAAAAACAGATAGCAGGAGCCACCTTGCCGGGGGAATTATGGAAATCAGTAAAGTTGAGTAAAATGGGATTCTGACATCCTTGCAAGGGGCAATCAGTGGTAGCCAATAGGTGACCAAAGGTCTGTGTTTTAGCATAATTAGTATAATTTTCAGTCAAATAAAAGCGCCATGCAAATGAGGATGTGTCGACCGGTCTCTGGTCTTGATAAGAAGGTACAGGCAGCAGCAAGATCCAGAATATCCAGGGAAATTCTCCCAGTTTTTTCTTCATCAGCATCTGTAAAGAAGGAGAAGGGAAGGGAAACAATCTCAGGGGCTATCCTTTTCCCTGGGTGATTGGTTAGAGCTGACTTGTTTAACTAATCTCTCGGGGAGCCAATGAGGGCCTCCCTCTGTTTGGTCATAGATGCATGCTGACCCTCGACCCCAGATCCACTGTGCAGTTAAGGGGTCTCACCACATGACCAGTGCTTGGTGGCTTTGAGTTTGTGGAGGCCAAAAGCGATCCGCTGCAGACCTTTCATTCTTGTCCAAGGTAAGGAAATTAAGGACAAAAAGTGCATGATGTAAAAGATTTCGGGGGTTGCCTCGTGTATCATACAGGCTTTCCTTCTTTAATTTATGAAGCATGGATTTTAGAGTCTGATGAGCACATTCAACGATGCCCTGGCCCTGGGGGTTGTAAGGAATACCAGTGACATTCTTAATCTGAAGTTGTTGGCAAAAAGATTGAAAATTTTTTCCAGTATATCCTGGGCCATTATCAGTTTTTATAACTTTAGGCTTTCCTAGGATGGAAAAGCATTGTAAAATATGGGAAATAACATTTTTGGAGGCCTCTCCGGCCTGGTGAGAGGCAAATACAAAACTGCTAAAGGTATCAACTGTAACATGTATGTATTTAAGTTTGTCAAATTCAATTAAATGAGTAACATCCATTTGCCAGATTTCATTGGGAACC
Organism: Peromyscus californicus insignis; assembly: GCF_007827085.1. NCBI lineage: Eukaryota > Metazoa > Chordata > Mammalia > Rodentia > Cricetidae > Peromyscus > Peromyscus californicus. The sequence goes on along the minus strand of NW_026294562.1, from coordinate 104,690,554 downwards.
AAGCCCCGGGGGTTAACTGCCAGATGTTGAACCGGGAGGGAGACAGCACAGTCAGTGCAATTTTTAACAATTTCTCGGACCTGTTCTTGGGTAAGCTTAAACAACAAACGAAGGGAATGAGCATTTAAATGGTGAAGAGAGTGTGCTTGGGCAGCCTGAGAAAGGGATCTTGCAAGAACAGGAAAAACTAATTGTGTGGTGGCATCAGCCAATGCATTTCCTTCAGATAGAGGACGAGGCAATTTTAAATGGGCCCGTAGATGGCCAATGAAAAAGGGGCACTGTCTAGCCATAATCAAGGAGCACAGCTGAAGAAAAAGTGGAGCTGCATTGGTAGAGGGTTTAATAAAGGGAACAGTTTCCAATAAGGGAACAGAATCGGCAACATAAGCACTACCAGTATACAAATTCAAGGGCTGAGAATGAAATAATTGAAAAACTTGAATGACTGCATAAAGTTCAACAAGCTGTGCTGAGGAATATGGGGAGAGGCAGAAGGTAGCCTTTCTATCCACAACATAGGCGGCAATCCCATTGGCTGAGCCATCTGTAAATATCAGGGGAGCCTCCCTTATAGGTTGTGAGGCAGTTAATTTAGGGAAAACAAAGGGATGGATTCTGGCAAACTGTAACAAGAGGATCACTAAGATAATGGTTACAATAGTACCAAGGAAGGACGAGCAGGCGATGGGCCATTCATCATTTGTTTGAAGCAGCCAATCTAATCGTTCTCACGTATAGGGGACAACTATGGAGTCAGGAGCTTTTCCAAAGTATTGGCGACTTGTTTCTCTGCCCTTAATAATTAGCTTGGCCATTAAAGATGGATAAGTGGCCAGGACCTTTGAGCGAGAGATGGGTAGGTAGACCCAGAGTAGGGGATTCCCTCTTTTTTCTTCTCTGATGGTTATTTGTTTCCAGAAGACTAGACATGGGGGGTTCAGGAATATTAATACTGACAGAATGACAGAAAGAAGGTGGACAAGGAGGACTCTTTTAGGGCTTTTTCTCCCTCCTTAATTAATTTTTGAACATCAGGGGGATGATTATAAGTTTTTTAAGACATCATTAATTAAATTCCAGTAGGAAAAGTTTTGAACGGGGACCTTTTCAGGACCAAAGGTCTGGTAAAAATCATTTAAACAGTCACCAACCTGTCTCCAGCGCTTCTCATCTATGGTTCCTTCTTGGGGAAACCAAGGACAGACATCTCCAATATAGTCAAGAATTTTTTTTAAGTCTTTCTTTTTAACCCTAGTTCTTCATGTCTTGAGAGACTGTTTCAGTCCCAAAATAAACAAATCCTGTTTACTAAATGCTTGTCCCATGGTAAACTTATCTTGCATCGTCACGTTACAATTCCTTCGGATCTGTCTCACGGCCGGGAATTTCTGCGCGCGATCACTGGAGCAGTCTTCCACGGTGGTCCAACTCTTAGGCAGGCTTGCCCTGGTGTGTGATGACGTTCATCACTCCTCCACATCCTAGAGCCTCACGCTGGGCGCCAGTTGTCCCGGCCAGCGGGATCTTCAGCAGAGACCCTAGAAGGGGGAATGGCAAATGAAAGGGACAAGAGACACAAAGAATTGACAGCAAGACAGTATTCTGATCAAGCTGCAAAATTTTATTTTTCTCAGGTGGGTTTTATAGTAAGCAGACCAGGAAACTTTCTTTGGGAAAAGATCAGGGGACTGTTGAGTTGCCAAGCAACCCAACCAAGCAACCTAACCACAAAACATTGTTACTAATGGCCAGTGTAGCAGAAAGATAAGGAAATGTTAAGTTATTTTCTAATAACTCAAGACTTGTCCAGGCATGTCAAAAGTTTCTGGTTAGTGGCTCAATACTGGACAACAGAAACTTAACTCAGGCAGGCAATATGGCATGGCTCTTCAAACTGTCCTCCGCACAACTGTCCTCCCGGAGCGGTTGGATGGGATGGGCAAGCTCCCAACCAGAAGGCACCAGCTCCAATTTATCCCTTTCCCCTTCTTCCCTGTAGGTGGCTTATGACGGCTGTGGTGGTTCCCACCCCCACCCCCTCCCACCCCCCCACCCCCTTCACATATTTGAATGCTTAGTCGTCCCGGAGTGGCACTAATTGAAAGTATTAAGAAGTGAGGCCTCGCAGAGGAAGTGTGTCATTGGGGATGGGCTTGGAGGTTCCAAAAGCCCAAGCCAGACCCAGCGGCTCTCTGGTCCTGCTGCCTTTGGATCTGGATGTAAAACTCCATCATTAGGATAATGGGCTAAACCTCTGAAACTGTAAAAAAGCTTTAATTAAATGCTCAATTTTTTTTTAAAAGATTTATTTATTTATTATGTATACAGTATTCTGCCTGCATGTGTCCCTGCAGGCCAGAAGAGGGCACCAGATCTCATCGCAAGTGGTGGTGAGCCACCATGTGGTTGCTGGGAATTGAACTCAGGACCTCTGGAAGAGCAGTTGGTGCTCTTAACCACTGAGCCATCTCTCCAGCCCATAAATGCTCAATTTTTTAAAAGTTAATTAAACTTATTGATTTTACATCCTAACCATAGTTTTCCCTGCCTTCTTTCCTCCCATTCCCTCTCCCAAACTCCCCTCTGTCCCCTACCCACAATCCTTTCCCCCTCCATTTCTGTTCAGAAAGGGGTAAGCCTCCCATGGATATCAACAAAACATGACATATCAAGTTGCAGTTGGATGAAGCACCTCTCCTTGTATTAAGGCTGGACAAAGCAATCCAGTATGAAGAATAGGTTCCCAAAAGCCAGCCAAAGTGTTAGGGACAGGCCCTGCTCCCACTGAGTCCTACAAGTAGACAAAGCTACACAACTGTCACATATGTGTAGAGGGTCTAGGTCAGTCCCATGCAGGCTCCCTGGTTGTCAATTCAGACTCTGTGAGCTTCTATGAGCCCAGGTTAGTTGGTTCTGTGGGTTTTCTTGTGATGTCCTTGACCCTTATGGTTCATATAATCCTTCCTCCCTCTCTTCAGCAGGACTCCCCGAGCTTGACCTAATGTTTGGCTATGGGTCTGCATCTGTTTCCATCAGTTACTGGATGAAGCCTCTCTGATGACAATTGGGGTAGGCACCAATTTATGAATATAGCAGAATATCATTAGGCATCATTACATTGATATTTTTTCCCCTCTAATCATGTTTGGTTCTCTCATAGGTCTTTGGGCCATCCAGACTCTGGGTCCTGGCACCCAGGCTGTGTCAGGGATGGACTCACTCTTGTGGCATGGGTCTCAGGCTGGACCAGTCATTGGTTGGCCACTCCTACAATCTTTGTGCCACCCTTTCCCCAGCACATTCCATAGGCAGGACAGACTGTAGGTCCAAGGTTATGCGGCTGGGTTGGTGTTTCAATCCTTCCACTGGAAGTCTTGCTTAGTCACAGGAGATGGCCAGTTCAGGCTGTGTATCTGCTATTGCTAGGAGTCTTAGCTGGGGTCCTCCTTGTAGATTCCCGGGAGTTTCCCTTGCACCAGGGTTCTACCTGCCCTGGAAATGCTCCCCCGAACCGTCTCTTTCAGTACTCCCCCTCCATCCACTGCTCAACCTGACCCCTCATGTTCCCATCCCCGGCTGCCCCCAGTCCACCCACAAGATCTCTTCTATTTCCCCTTCTCAAGGAGATCCGTGGATCCCCCCCTTGAGCCCTCCTTGTTACCTAGACTCTGTGTCTGTGGATTGTAGCATAATTCTCCTTTATTTTATAGCTAATATTCACTTATGAGTGAGTACATACCATGTTTGTCTTTCTGGGTCTGGGTTACCTCACTCAGGATGATTTTTTTCTAGTTCCATCCATTTGCCTGCAAATTTCATGACATCAATGTTTTTAACAGCTGAATAATACTCTATTGTGTAAATGTACCACATTTTCTTTATCCATTCTTCAGTTGAGGGACATCTAGGTTATTTCCAGGTTCTGGGTATTATGAATAATAAAGCTGCTATGAACATAGTTGAGCAAGTGTCCTTGTGGTAAAAATCAGTAGCCCTCTTATATACAAAAAATAAATGGGCTGCTGAGAAAGAAACCAGGGAAAAAAGGCCTTTCACAATAGCCAGAGAAAATAGAAAATATCTTGGGGTAACTCTAACCAAGCAAGTGAAAGACCTGTATGACAAGTCTTTGAAGAAAGAAATTGGAGAAGATATCAGAAGATGGAAAGATGTCTTAGTTATGGTTTCTATTGTTGTGAAGAGACACCATGATCACAGCAATCCTTATAAAGGAAAAAAACATTTGCAGAGGTTTAGTCCATTATCATCATGGTGTGACATGGTGGTGTGCAGGTAGACATGATGCTGGAGAAGTGTCCTACATCTTGGCTTGCAGGCAACAGGAAGTGGTCTAAGACACTGGGTGGTATCTGGAGCATATATGAGACCTCAAAGCCTGACTCCACAGTGATACACTTCCTTCAATAAGATCACATTACTCCAACAGGCCATACCTCCTAATAGTGCCACTCCTTTTGGGGTCATTTTCTTTCAAACAACCACATTCTACTCCCTGGCTCCCAAAGGTGTATAGCCATATCATAATGCAAAAATGTATTCAGTTCAACTTCAAAAGTGCCCATAGTCTGTAACAGTCTCAAACTTATTTCAAAGTCTAAAGTTCAAAGTCTCTTCTAAGATCCATGCAATCACTTAACTGAAATCCCCTGTTGCAAGTCGCAGGAAAATGTAATGGAATTCAGCTACTATCCCAAAAGCTACTACTTGGAAAGGTCAAGGACTTTTCCGAAGGTCAAGCCATGGCTTAAGAAGTCTTGGTGATATTTTAGCTTGTATATATATGCTAAACATATATATAAGCTAAACATATATGCATATATATATATGTTAGCTGATTCTTGCAATGATTTCTTTGTATGCTATGTATGCTTCCAAGAACTCATAACAGTGTATTTTATCTGAAATACCTATCAAGCATCCCAGGCCAAATGATCTCCTGAATAAAGGCAAATTAAGCTCGGACCCTCCTTTCTGATACAGCCTTAGTGGTATTTATACTAACATTATAGACTCCTAACATTTACCTAACCACCTCTAGGAATGTAGTTTGAGCACATAAAATCCCTTTTTCTGATATATTAACTGATTTTAGCTCTTAGTTGACCTCCTCCTTTACCACTCCCCTTTTGGGTTGTAAAAGAAAGCCTGACATCACTGCCTGAGGAAAACTCTTGTCTGCCTTTATGACCCTGTAAGAATTCAAGCCTGGGACTGGAGATATGGCTCAGCGATTAAGGGCACTGGCTGCTCTTCCCAAGGTCCTGAGTTCAATTCCTAGCAACCACATGGTGGCTCACAGCCATCTGTAATGAGATCTGGCACCCACTTCTGGCCAGCAGGCATACATGCAGACAGAACACTGTATACATAATAAATAAATAAATCTTTAAAAACAAAAAAAGAATTCAAGCCTGGTGATCTTGCTTGAGCTAGAGCACTGCTATTGCATGGGTATTTAACTGTAAACCTCAGAGACTGAGGGAGGATTTTGACTGGAGAACTAGATGGAGAACTAGAAGAATGAGATGGAAGATGAAGAAGAGCCAGATGGGTAAGAATGAGATGGGTAAAAATGAGATGGGTAAGAATGAGATGGGGCAGAACTAAGATGAGAGAATTAAGATAGAACTTAGAGGGAACAGCAGATAAATGTAGAGAGAAATTAGGCAAGAAAGGAGCTAGGAATGATAACAGAACTGAAGTTGTGTTGATAGGATTTTATGCCAGAGGAATAAAGTAGATGGACTAAGAGCTCGGTGTACTTAGATTCTTTTCCTGAAAATAATTCACGCCATTTGTAACTTCTCTTCTGGGCCCCTGGGAAGAAAACTATTAAGGTTGGTCCTTAACAATATTTGAGACCTAGTGGCTGTAGCTGAGGATATACCCTGTCAGGACCCTAAGGGAAGGCCAATATAGATGCCTAAATGCTAACAACTAGTATGGCCCATTAAGCAGTACTTAAAACATTCCACTGCTTTCCTAACCCAAAGTACCAAAATCCAAATTCCTCCAAACAAAAGCATGGCCAGGCCTATCACACAATACCACAGTGCCTGATATCAACTTCTGTTTTAGTTAGGGTTTCTATTGCTGTGAAGAGACACCATGACCACAGTAAACCTTATAAGGGAAAAAGTTAACTGGGGTGGCTCACATTTACAAAGGTTTAGTCCATTATCGTTATGGTGCAACATGGTGATATGCAGGCAGACATGTTGCTGGAGAAATAGCTGAATGTCCTATATCTTGACTTACAGGCAGCAGGAAGTGGTCTAAGACACTGGGTGGTGTCTTGAGCATATATGAGACCTCAAAGCCCACTTCCACAATGACACACTTCCTTCAATGAGACCATACCTACTCCAACAAGGACACACCTCCTAATAGTGCCACTCCCTTTGGGGGTCATTTTCTTTCAACTCACCACAAAAGATCTTCCATGCTCATGGATAGGTAGAATTAACATATTAAAAATGGCCATGTTGCCAAAAGCAATATACATATTTAATGCAATCCTCATTAAAATCCCAACACAATTCTTTACAGACCGGGAAATTCTTTACAGAACAATACTCAACTTCATATGGAGAAACAAAAAACTCAGAATAGTTAAAACAATCCTGTACAATGAAAGAACTTCCGGAGGTATCACCATCCCTGATTTCAAGTTGTACTGCAGTGTTATGGTAATAAAAACAGCATGGTATTGGCATAAAAAGAGAGAGGTGAATCAATGGAATCCAACTGAAGATCCAAATGTAAAGCCACACACCTATAGACGCCTGATTTTTTACAAAGAAGCCAAAATTATATGATGGAAAAAAGAAAGCATCTTGAACAATGGTGCTGGCATAACGAGATGTTGGCATGTAGGAGATTACAAATAGATCTATATCTATCACTCTGCACAAAACTCAAGTCCAAGAGGATAAAAGACCTCAACATAAAAACAGTTACATTAAACCTGATAGAAGAGAAAGTGGGAAATAACCTTGAACACATTGGTATTGGAGACAACTTCCTGAATAGAACACCAGTAGCACAGACACTAAGATAGACAATAAATGCAAACTCATGAAACTGAAAAGCTTCTGTAAGGCCTTTAAAGGATACTGTCAATAGGACAAAATGGCAGCCTACAGAATAGGAAAAAAAAAATCTTCACCAACCCCACATCCAACAGAGGGCTGATTTCTAAAATATATAAAGAACTCAAGAAACTAGACATCAAAACAAAGAAACAAATAATCCAATTAAAAATGGGGTACACATCTAAATAGAAGAATCTCAATTGACAGGGAAACACTTAAAGAAATGTTCAACATCCTTAGCCACCAGGGAAATGCAAATCAAAATGACTCTGAGAGTCTATCTTACACCTGTCAGAATGGCTAAAACACAAATGACAGCTCATGCTGGAAAGGATGTGGAGTAAGGGGAACAATCCTCTATTGCTGGTGGAAGTGCAAATTTGTACAGCCACTTTGGAAATCAATATGGCAGCTTCTCAGAAAATTGGGAATTGATCTACCTCAAGACCCAGCTGTACCACTCTTGGGCATGTACCCAATGTGCTCAATCATAAATGCTTCATTTTTCTAAGAGTTGCCAGGTTATGGTGTCTCTTCACAGCAATAGAACACTGACTAAGACAGTGCCCTACGTCCACAGACCAAGGAGCTCACACTAGAGGCTGCCAAGGGAATCCTATATGTAAGACTGGGAAAGTTGGGGAGCTGCCTGCTGCCCACAAGCACAAAGAGGATGGCTATATGGGACAAGGACTTGTTATGTGGACTAACCAGGGTAGCACTGGCCACATAGAACTATTATAAAAACAGGAAAGGTTCACTCAGTACCCACAAAAGACTTGACCTAGTGGTGTGCATCCCTCCTAGGCTAACAGTCATGTGGGCTCCAGGTGAACAGGGCCTGGGGCAGATGGGAGGCCATCCCTCAGCAGAGCCTAGCTGTGATCAGGTACATTTCCATGGCAATGAGTCACAACTGATTTCAGGAAAGGCCCATGGGAAAAGTGATTGGGTGGGGTGTTCTGCCTTGGGCTCTGACAGCGTAGACATTTATCTACCCAACATTAACTACTCCCCTATCCTCAAAGTTGAACTTGCCAAATCCTGGGCCAGAGGAGCAGAGACCTCCTCCTGTGCTCTTTTGGCAACCTGCACTTCCGTCTTGGGGATCCCCTTGCTGTGGTTCCACAATGACATTCCCCGGTGGGCCAAGCCACCTCTCCTATGGCATAGCCATTCTCAAATGCCAACACCTCATCCCCTGCTCATAGGATGGACTGAAAGCAGAAAGAACTGTTGCCACTGTACCTGGGCATACAGGGCTGCTGGGCCCAAGTCATGGGGTACGGATAGAAGATGAAGAGGTTACTTTGAAATCTATTATGGCATGTTTGATCATGTTGAGATTTATTGTAGTGGTATTTGCTCCACCCATGACTTTGGGCTATAGGGTCCGAAGGAGGCAGTGCATCTTATACGTGACCTCTTAAAAAGAAAAGGGTCATGAGCCCCTTCTCCCTGCTGCCTGCTGCCTGATGTGATCTAACTGCCAGGTGGATTCGCTCCCAGTCAGATCAGAAGACTTCAGCTGTCTACTCCGTTCTATATTCCTGAGTGTATTTCCTCAATTTACCTTAAAAAATTTCCCCAATACTTAACCAGACTCCCATAGATTTGTTGCATTATCTAAGAAGAGAGATGGCTCAGTGGTTAAGAGCACTAATGTCCCAGAGAACCCAAGTTCAATACCCAGGCCATCTGGTGTCTGATCCTACCAGGATTTAAAAAAAAAAAAAAAAAAAGACCCACGTGACCATGCCTCCTTCCAGCCTTATAGCCCCAGGTAATGGGGAGAGTAAATACCACTACAATTTGTGTTTAAGTTTAAACTTGGTCATCTTTCCCAATATGCCAGTTAAAGACTTCAATAGTGAGGAGTATTTTTTTAACCTTTTATTTAGTGTGTATGTGTATGTTATGACACAAGTGGAGGTCTGAGAACAACTTGCAGGAGTCGGTTCTCTCCACTACACGGGTCCCAAGGATCAAACTCAGGTCATCAGGCTTAGCAACATGTGCCTTAACATGCTATGTCATCTCACAAGCCCAAAACAAGAGATTTAAACATGGTCAGGCTGGGAAAAATGAATGGTCCCCAAAGAACCTTTTGCATACTGGCATGAGCTTTAAACTTAAATAAAAGTGAAGAGATAACATTATCTGACTGGTTGTTTTCTCAATTATGGTTCTACAAGATGGTTCAAGAAGTTCCTGTTGCTTGAGGAGATGGATCTCTGTAACACATCTGGCAAGCCACCAGCCAGGAGGCGAGAATATCAGATTCCCTGAAACTGGAGTTACAGCAGTTGGAGCTGCCTGGTGTGGGTGCTGGGAAGGAAACCTGGGTCCTCTGCAAGAACAAGCGCTCTTAACTATCAAACCCTCTCTAGCCCCATGATACAAGATTTTCTTTGTTGTTACTATAAAAACTTTATGAAATTTACCAAGGGAATACAGCATTTGGAGCAATCTGAATCTGTTCCTAGGCCATTGCCACTCGTTTGGATCCATGTTTGAGGTCAGATCTGTGTTGTTGCTATGTGTGTGAGTTGCTGGGAACTGAACTTAGGGCTTCATACATGCATGATGGGTAAGCACTCTACCCACTGAACTGTTTTCTCAGCCCCGTCAACAACTTTTGGCACCTAAACATGATGCTCTAAGGATGAACCCCTTTCACCAGAAGAGAAGCCTGGACAGGTGTCAGGTACCAGAATGTGCCCACTATGCTCAACCACTTAGTGTCACCTCCTCAGGTAGATGCTGGCAAGCTTTTTCAGGGACTTGGACTTGCTTGGTTTGGGCCACAGTCCACTGATTTCTTCTGAGCTGGTGAACAGTCAGCAGTATGGTGTCCACTGTGTTTTTTTCAGTGCGTGTGGCTTCAGAACATTTGGTTTAATTTGTTTTTAGAATGTTTGGTTGCTAATTTGTTAGCATTCAGCCTCTTGTCTCTTTGCCACCACTTTAGTGTCTAATTTATGGAAGAATATTTGAATAGTTGTCATTTGGTTCCCTAGATGGTTTTGTTTGGTAACTGTATAAATTCAAGTTATAAATATTTTAAAACTGGATAAATATAACTAGAGATAATTTGATTTTATGCTTCTTAAAATGGGGAATATTTGATTTCACACACCCCCCCAAATTTGAAGACATGGACAACGATTAAAGATTACAAATGGACAGCATACTTTAATTGAAATTTTATTTTATTTTTGGGTTTTCAAGACAGGGTTTCCTCTGTGTAGCCTTGGCTGTCCTGGAATTCACTCTGTAGACCAGGCTGGTCTCGAACTTACAGAGATCCACCTGCCTCTGCCTCTTGAGAGCTGGGATTAAAGGCATGTGCCACCACTACCAGGTCTAACTGAAAATTTAAAACATCTAAAGAAAAAACTGAAATTTTAATATATAATTAATAAGAGTTTTAAAACTACATCTAAGATAAAGAAATGTTTAAATGAGTAAGAAATTAATAAAAGGTTTAATAAAGATAAACTCTAAAAAAAAGGCTTTGTTTTCTGCACTGACTTTTTTCTCCTCTTTACCTTCAAACAGAACAAAATTTTCTAGCAAAGAAAAGAACTGTTAGTCTATTTTAGGATAAAACCTAAAGAGAAAAGAGATCCCATTCTAAAAATCCCCTGTTGTGAAGGTGACCCTCTGTTAATTAACTCTTAAACAAGTAAGGAAAATAAACTAATCCTACCTAACAGCTTTACTTTGGAACTTTCTCCTCTCGTTAAACCCTTCTTACATCTCAAAGAGGTAGAGTTTTAATTCTGTATGAGTTCTTCTTGCTGGGTGTAACCTATTCTAATTGTGTCATGTCTGTTCATGGTAATTGTTTTCATGTCATCTTTGTCATTTTGCATTCTGAGAAAGAACTTAGTGATGAAAGTCTGTGACCATTTCATTTATACATACAAAAACTTTGTTGTGTGCTTCTCTTAGCATGCCTAATTTTGCTTTTAAGATTTATGTGTACAAGTGTTTTGTCTGTATGTACGTATGTATGTGCCACACATGTATGCCTCAGAGGTCAGAAGAGGGCATTGGATCCCATGGACCTAGAGTTATGAATGGTCATGTGCTACTTTTGGGTGCCGGAAATTGAACTCAGGTTTTCTGCAAGTGCAACAAGTCCTCTTAATTGCTAAGCTATCACTCCAGCCTCATTACCATTACATTAAAACATGTAAGAAAACATGAATGTGTGAGAGATATATTAAAAGGCCTGATAAATACATACTGCCTTATAATAAATGTAGGTATTCTTAACTCTCTGAAACTTAATGGTATTTTTTTTGCCTATCAAATGTTTTATGAAACCTTAAACTGCTACTTGTGTATATAAAATGAACAGCATTCATTGGCATCACAACATGAAAGCTCCACTAAGCCATTAAATTTTACACTGGATACATAGATTTTTAATAAGGATTTTCTTCTGAAACCGGTTCTGGAAAAGATTAAAATTTTATTTCATTTTTTTTAAAGTCAAGGGTAACAAAAATAAAACAGCATCCAAATGATTTATGTTGATCCCATTCTCCGGATGCTGTGTTAAGAATTCTTCTGTTGGGCTGATCCCTTTTATAAGACTGCTCTTAGTGTACAAGTGATGGACGTAAGATTTCTGGAACGGTTGAGATACATCTAGAATGATGGATATGTTTGCCGAAGATCTTTAAGTTGAACTTCCTTTCCATAGTGAAAATTATAGGAGTTACAATACCATCAAGCAGTAACATTAGACTGGGTATACTTACTCTGTATGTAATAAAAAGGACATATTAAGTCTTACCAAAAAAGGAAAGTCTCCCTTATTTTGGTGACAACTCTGCATTGCTAAAATTGTATTTCTCTGGAGATCCTGGACAGAGATAATATACTGTATCTGACAGGGTATTAAAGCTGGTTAAAGAAGGGCACTAGATGTTTGGAGACAAGATACAGCCTGTAGAGGTCATTGTAAGGGAGTGGCACCCGTGTCCATAAGACCCAAGTCTCTGCAGCTTCAAGAACACAAGGACCCTACACCTATAAGCTATTAAAAGGCTGAAGGACTTAAAGATCTCTTCAGACAACAAACAGGATGCTTTAACTTCTTAAAGGCAAAGATAAACTCTACTATAAATCTGTCAGTAATTATAACCTTGTTTTGGTTTTTTTCATTCTTTTTCTTTTGGCACTGTTGGTACTCAATGGTTACAACTCTATACTATCTTCCCCTTAACATGTTCTACTACTGGATTTTTTCCTTAAAATTGTTCTGTTGTATTTTGCCATGATCTTAATGCATAACCATCGGTTGGGATTTTTTTGTTTGTATATATGGTTTTATTTGTTTGTTTGTTAATTTGTTTTAGCAGTCTAAAGGACCATATCCAGAACAATTGCACAGCTTTTGGTTTTCTTGACTCTGGTCCTTTATGGGGCCACTGGTTGGCATAATCATATTATTCTTGCATTGACAACTTGTTTAAGATTTATTTAAGTGTATGGATGTTTTGCTTGCAGATATGGATGTGTATCACATGTGTGTCTGGTGCATACAGATGCCAAAAGAGGTCGTTAAATCCTTAGGAACTGCAATTATGGATGGTTGTGAGCTGCCATGTGGGTGCTGAGAATCAGACCCAGGTCCCCTGCAAGAGCAATTAGTGCTCTTAACTGCTAAACCATTTCTCCAGTCCAAATTCTTGCATTTTTTTTTTGATCCTGTAAAATCTGTGTCTTCTAGGATATGACAGTTTCAAACTTAACTCATTATGATATAGGGATTCAAGTCAACTCCCACAACAAAAACTCCAAAGCCTCCTCTCCAACCAATAGATACAACAGGAAGAGAGCTTTGTAGTCTCTCTTTGGCAAGGACTACACTCCTCATCAGCAAGGAAATTGTACAAAATAGATTATCATCCTCAGAAAGATTTTTTTTTTTTTTTTTGGTTTTTCGAGACAGGGTTTCTCTGTGTAGATTTGCACCTTTCCTGGATCTCGCTCTGTAGACCAGGCTGGCCTCGAACTCACAGAGATCCGCCTGGCTCTGCCTCCCAAGTGCTGGGATTAAAGGCGTACGCCACCACCGCCCGGCCTCAGGAAGATTTTTAAGAGCACAGCTCTGAGAATGGAGTAAAGTGAGGTAGGCGAATAGGAAGTTCTAGAGGCAAACAAATAAAAAACAATCCCAAAGGAATACTGGAAACCCCTCCAACTGAGGTCTATGCATAACAAAACAGCATGCTTTTAAAAAAAAGCCCTACCTTCTCTAATTGCCAGAAAAGATGGAGGCTATGTAAATGTGCTATAAAAGATAGAGACTCTCTTGGCCAAGGGCCTTTTGGTCTTAGAACTTTCTTTGCCAGTCTTTGGGCCCACTCCCATTCTGGGGAATATTTATCTTTTTTCCTAGTAAAAGATCTCTATTTCCATCACTACCCATGTGTCTCTGGTCCAACTCTTGTTCTAGAACACAGGAACCTGGGCATCTTAGTAGGGTGCACTCTGGACTCTGACCCATGCCAACAGTGAAAGTACAACTGAGGTTCTCTTAGATTTATGTTTTGGCATGTCTTGCTTTTATAAAAGGTGTGTTTGTTTAATGGCCATCTGGGAAACATTTTTGGTTCTAAAAATGTAGCAAGACTACCTAATGAACCAAACACTGTTTTGTTTTTGTTTTTGAGACACAGTTTCACTATGTATCCCTGTTTGGCCTGGAACTATGTAGACCAGGCTGGCCTTAAATGCACAGAGCTCTGCCTACCTCTGCCTTTTGAATGCTGGGATTAAAGGTGTGCATTATCACTCTGCCAGGCTAAGGTTAGTTAATGAATATTGAAAAAATGGGAAAGTTGTTTGTTTTTAATCAGTTTTGCATGAGAAAAAACCCCCTACTTTTCTTTTGAAGCCACATCTCAGGATGCAATCAACAGATATATGATCCTTCATTTACTGTTTGTGACAATCAATTCAATTTCTTATACACTCAAATCCAAATTAGAACTATCTGCCTCACAATGAGATTTTACTGCTATTACTTAGTTTTCTAAGTTCTAGATGCTGTAAAAGTTACAAGTCAGTACTGTTTCAACACTTGTATTTCTTCTCCTCAAAAAATTAAGGAGCAAATATTTTAATAAGCCTTATGCAAAACAGTTCTGACCATTTTACTGGTAGTTAACCTGACATATGTGTCTGGGTACAGCCATGACTTCTCTGAGAACTGGAAAATACTATATAATGCAAAAAGTAAAAAATGTACAACTTTCCCAAATAACTTCACTTAAACTATGCTGGCATACAGAATATGGGTAGGCCAGACCACCAGTTAAATTTGCTAGACACAAAAATAATAATAACTTGAAGATTAAAGAAAGCAAAACAGACTTTAACTGGTGAAAGGGACTACATTGCACATGTGCTTCTGGAAGAGCTTCTGGAGGGATGATAGATGGCCCACCCCTTTGACTGGCTGTGGCCCACAGAGTCCGAGACAAATTATTGGAGGTGACAACAGAGCCCAGTCACTGGTAGGTCAGGGTTTGCTTACAGCACTCCAGCTAGCACCAAGGCAGATAGTAAGGAGCTACCTAGAATCCCACGGCCAGGTCTTTTTTTTTTCTTTTTAAATAATGGAAAACCATCTGTGAGGTTAACATAATAATATAAATCAAAGCTGACACAGCTAAGTGCTGGCTCAGAGTCAACCATCTGGATATGGGATTGTGCTAGTCCTTAATGACTTTGTTCAATATTTAATCAAAAATTAAGAAAGGTATAATTAACATGCAACTCTTGTAAAAAAAAAAAGAAAATAAAAAATATTAATTTTTCCATGGATGACCAGCACAAACTGTTAATCTGTTAAGAAAAGCCCAACTTTCCCACCATTCCAGAATATAAATATACACCCCATCTGTTTCTCTGTAAGCATCTTAGGTCGAGGACAAATGAGATAAAGCCAGGAGCTGACCACCCAACAGACTGATTGCTCATTCTCTGTGTGGCTGAGTCACTCATTTCTTGTGATGGGCATGGCATCTTTGAATGTGCAAGTCTTTGGGACCTTCTTGACCATCTTGGCAGAACGACAATGGGTGCTTTTTGTTTTCTTGCTGGAATCAGTGTTTCCTCTGAGGTTCAAACATGACCACTGGCCAGATCCCAAAGAGAAACTGTGGAAACAAGTGAGGACAAAATGAGAGAAAAGATTATTCTATGCCTGAAAAGAAAGGAGATTTACAATCCCTGGGGGTCTGGACTGTAACCTGTGTTAGGTTTGTTAGTATGAGCGGCCTGAGCATAGCAAGGGCCTTGCATCCGATCTCAAAAACAACCTTTACTTAATTTATTTAAATATATTAAGTATCTACTTTGTCAACGTGGAAGTAGGCGTTTAATCTGTTAACTCCTAAAGACATCTTTTGGGGGGATTTGTGCGCACATGCACATATGCGAATGCAGTGCTTGTGGAAGTCGGAGAGGGCACTGGATCCCTTAGAGCTGGAATCAGAGGTGGCTGTGAGGCTCCTGACGTGGGTGCTGGGAATGGAACTTGGGTCCTTTGAAAGAACAGGACATGCTTTTAACTGCTGAGCCATCTCCCTAGCCCCTTAATCTTCAATTCTTCCAATAATGCTGTAATGTTGCTATTAACAGCTCCATTCTGTTGAAGTAACTCAGGTTTAAAGAAGAGATTTGTCTAAGCTCACATATAGTGGATGGATAATGAACACTTCAGAATTCATGTCTGTTGTTCCAAAGTCTGTGCTGCTCCTCATAGCTCCCTGTTGTCTTTTACATCCATGTGATCTTCTCAAGACCACCACCACCCTGCCCTTTACAACACAGACTTACCTTCACTTTTGGCCTGCATTTCAGGTAAAGTGTTCTTGTATATAAACTGAAAGGAAAGTAGAAAAATAAATTTCTTAGACAAATCAACTCATAGACTGTAATTTCAGGATGTTTGTAGTTTAGGACCAAGCATCATCACATGATGTCCCATGTGGTTGGTATCATAACTCTATCTTTGCAAATGCAGCTCTATCATTAATTAAATAAACCTATGAGAAACCCAGAGAGGTAACAGTTTCTTTGGTGTCTGTCTTTAAAGTGAGTCACTGCTGGAAGTGAGATTAGATCAGTAAAGCAGTACATATAGCAAACATTGCTGAATTTTTCCCTGAAAGTCATGAGGTTGTCTATAATACACAACATAGTGTTATGTACACTACACTATTTAAATGTATTTGAATAGTAACAAATATATCATGACAACATATACAAAACCTAATTTTCTAGTATTTCAAACAAGAATGTAAAGGTCAAAAGAACCTCATTAAGTTTATAAAATTTAATATGGCTATGCTATATTTTCCTGTACTAAAGCTGGAACTGCAGGGAATGGCAGTTCAGAAGTTACCTGGACATTTGCTAGCTGTAAGACTTTGAATTTGTTAATTGCTGATTGTGGTGATGTATTGTGTCTCCCACTATATTGTGCACCATAATAAAGTTTATCTGAGGATCGGAGGAAAAAGCCAGTATAGTAAACATAGAGGTCAGGCAATGTTAGCACACGCCTTTAATCCTATCACTCTGAGAAACAGAGATCCATCTGGATCTCTGTGAGTTCAAGTCCACACGGGGAACAGAGCCAGGTGTGGTGGCACATGCCTTAAATTCCAACACTAGTTAACCATAAAGGTCTGGAGGTCTGTACAGACAGACAGGAAGTACCTGGGCAGACAGAGGAAGTGAGATGCAGAACAGAAAGGCATATAAGCGTGGGCATACAGGAAGTAGCTCTCTTTGGCTGAGGATCTCCAAGTGGTAAGATCGTGGCTGGCTTCTTTCTGCTTTTCTGATCTCTTGTTTTTAACCCCAATATCTGGCTCTGGTTTTTTGTTTGTTTGTTTGTTTTTTATTAGTAAGACTGTTTAGCACTTTGTCTTACAGCTGATATTTTTAAGTATTTCTCCAACAAAAAAACCTAAACAACTGCTTTTAGTGGAAAGTTTATTAGCACAATTTAGGCTGACAATAATGCAAAAGTAGTTTTTCACTGGACGCAGTGGCACTTGCTTGTAATCCTAGTACTCAGTAGAGAAAAGCAGGAGGGTCTTGAGTTTGAGGCCAACCTAGGCTACTTAGTAAATTTCAGGCCATCCTAATCTACAAGGTGAGAATACCTGGGGTGGGGAGGGAACAAGTCATATTCAACTTAATTATTTCAACAATCTATTAAGTATTTAACAGAAGAGGAAATTGAGGCTTGGGGCCAAATAAGCAATTTGGCTTTGTCTTCTAGGTAAAACGGCAGACTAGCAGTTGCTTCCGTGTGACCTGGTTAAGAGGAAAAGTCAGTATAAGAAATACACCTTATTCCAAAGAGAGAAAAGCTTTGGAAATTCATACAGGTAGTGATAGATCAGCTGAAAAGTATAGAGAGAAAGAAAGGTAATGTATCAGCCAAGCCAAGAAAATGGAGAATCAATCCCCCCCGCCCAAGCTAACCTGCAACAACCCAAGTGTAGGCCTCATTAACTGAGAATAACCCTGGAGTCTGACTGCTCTGAGCCTGAGGTCAGCAGGTAGGGCAACCTCTGGAACTATCTATTTGCTGTTCACTTGGCATCCACTGCTGAATTCCTCCAGCAGGATGATCAATACTTAGTGTTTGTAAAGTATGAAGTCAGGTCTTCTGCCCATACAGATTTTTGTGCTTTGGTTGCTTCCTTACTCCCCACACACTTGGGAAATCCTCTCTAGCTAGAACATTAGCTACCTCAGAGGTATAATACTGGGAGTCTCCAGAGTACCTGCCCAATTCATGGATTGACTACAAAGCTAAGTGTGGTCAGCTAAGACTCTTGGTTCACAAAGAGGCCACTAAAGTTAAGACAACTCTAGTGAACTTTGGACAGTTGTCCAATATAGGCTCCTCACCAGCAAAAAGCACAGCAAAGATGAGTGTCTACAACTTAGTAGGCCTTGTGTCTGTTATTGACCATCTCCAAGTTTCGAGGGCACAGAAAGAAGCTGTTCCAAGGCTTGCTCTATTTCTCTTTCCTGTTTTTTTTGCCTCTGTGCATCCTCCTTTTTCTTTTCACTTCTCTTTTAGTAGTATTTCTATTTTATTATACATATTTTTAAGAAGCAAGACTTCTATGTTTTTACTCTCTACCCCCTTTTCTTGTTATTTTGAGGCAAGGGCATATGTAGTTCAGGCTGGCCTCCAATTCACTATGTAGATGAAGATGACTTTGAACTCCTGATCCTCCTGCCTCTATCTCCTGGTGCCATCATGCCCAGTTTTATGTGGTGCTGGGGATGGACCCCAAGGCTTTGTGCATGCTAAGCAAGTATCCACCAGGTGAGCTACATTCCTAGATCCTTTTCTTTTCTTTTTTTTTTTTTGCCTGTGTTTCCCTTTTCCATCCTTCCTACTATATTACATATTTTTACTTTACCTTATTTATTTTTTTGCCTTTTTGAGACAGAGTTTCTCTGTGTAAACCTGGAATTTGCTCTGTAGACTAGGCTGGGCTTGAACTCACAGAGATCCGCTTGCCTCTGCCTCCCAAGTGCTGAGATTAAAGGCTTGGATTACTACTGCCTGGTTCACTTTATTTATTTATTTTTTTAAGATTTACATCTTTATTTTTAATCTCCTTTCTTACATTATCTAATTTTGTTTTCAAACTTTGAATAATGGGAACTCTCTTGTTGCTGTTGTTTTGAGATAGTTATTCTCAAACTCACTATGTATAGCTGAGACTGACCTCTGAACTCTTAAAATCCTGCCTCTACTTCTCAAGGACTGGGATTACAGCCATGTGCCACTGTGCTCAGCTTGCTTTTTCTTTTTCTGATCTCTTAATCTTTTTCCATTTTTAAATTTAAAAAAATGCATGGGGGGTATTATGTATATGTGTATACATCTGTGTGTGCCATATGTATGTGGGTGCCTGCAGAGGTCAGAAAAGGGTGTTAGGTTCCTTGGAGTTAAGATAACAGGCAATTGTGAGCTGTCCAATGTGGGTAGATTCTGGGAACCAAACTCAGGTCCTTTGGTAAAGCAGCAAGTGCTCTTAACTGTTGAGCCATCTTTCCAGGCTGTCTAGATCCTTTTTCTTTCCCTTTATAATATTCTTCTCTACTCTTTTTCCTGTTCTTTTATTTAACCATGCTTCTCTTTTATTTCTTTCTGTCTCCTTCCTTTATCTCATTCAGTATTATTTTCATATTTATCCTAAGAAATTTTAATTTTTATTAATTCTTTGAGAATTTTACACAATATTTTGAACATATTCATCATCTCCATTCCATCCTTTGCAATTGTTTAACTTTGTAGCACACTACATTAATTTTACCACTTTCAGTTTTTTTTGGGGGGGGGCGGGGTTTCAAGACAGGATTTCTCTGTGTAGCTTTGGTACCTGTCCTGGATCTCGCTCTGTAGACCAGGCTGGCCTCAAACTCACAGAGATCCTCCTGGCTCTGCCTCCTGAGTGCTGGGATTAAAGGGTTGCACCAACACCCCCACCCCCACCTCCGGCCTGCCACTTTCTGTTTTATGGTCAGTGATATTGTATTGGGCTTTAATCAGTGCTCACTGTATTTAGAGATTTTTTTTCTGGTTTAATACTTTTGCAATTACAGCAGTCTGATTACTCTGTTCTCAGTGCTACTAGGGAACTGAGCCCTCAAGAGCAAGCTGACCAATCAGAATAAAATCAGGCTCATCTTGGTTTAACACATCCTCTTTGGGAGTGTGGGAGTAGTGGTTCGAGACAGGGTCTCTCTGTGCAGACCTGGCTGTCCTGGAACTCACAGAGATCTGCCTGGCTCTGCCTCCTGAGTGCTGGGATTAAAGGCCTGTACCACCACCGGGCCTTGTGCCACACATCTTTAATTCCAGCACTCAGATCTCTGTGAAGCCAGAGGCCAGGAGGTCTACATGGTGAGTTCCGAGCCAATATGCACTACATAGTGAGAATCTGTTTCAACAACAACAATCCCCACCCTCACAAAAAAACAAAATGAAACAAACAACAACAAAACAAACTGGAAAGATATCTAAATAGTCTATCAAATCACAACATAGAAACACAAGAAACATGAAAAAGCAAGACAATGTGATTCCTTCAAAATATAGTTCCCTACCCTCTAAACTTAAAGATGATGGGTAAAATTCTGGATAATTTGCCTTAAGATTGTTACAAATCTTGAAGTGATGAAGCTGTAGTAGGGACTTCAAAGGTGAAAGTACTGACTTTTCATTCTGCTTACAGATGTCCAATGACACCCTAAAGCTAAATAAAAACCTGGCACTCAAAACAGTGGTGGCGCACGCCTTTAATCCCAGCACTCCGAAGGCAGAGCAGGCGGATCTCTGAGTTTGAGGCCAGCCTGGTCTACAGAATGAGTTCCAGGACAGCCAGAAACCTGAAACCTTGTCTCAAAAAACCAAAACAAAAAACCAACAACAAAACCACCCCCTGGCACTTGGCCTTCATTTTGCAAAAACTGTCTCCTTTGCTACCTTAAATTTTGGATCAGATTTTAGCTCAGATATGCTTCGGACATCTCAGTTATTTAAGGATATTCATTTAAAGCTGGTAATGCCACACTGTGAAAGGCTGAAAGAACCAAGGTAAGAGAAACTAAGATATTGCCAAGATTTGCAGACATCACGATCAGTACATTATCAATGGCCATCTTTTTATGACACCCTGTTCCAGACAACCAGACAAGTACCTAGAAGTCTTCAGTCACTTGCCTGAAACCTGAAGGCTTAACTAATTTCATCTGGTCTTTCTGACTTTCTTTTCTCTTAGTCATTCTCTCCAGGATCCCAGAAACAACAGTTGCAATCAATAGGCCTCATCTATAAATAACTTGAATCATCATTTAAAACTAGACAGTTCTGCACAGCCATCTGCAGTTAATGATCAGTAAGACCAAGACTGCTCACCTATGCATATTTTGTGATCCTATTCCCACTTCCGTTCTTTCCCAGTTAAAACCAGAAGCTCTTCAGTACCTCAATGATAGAATTGAAGACATTTGGTTCTGTGGTACTTTCTGGTTTAGATACACTTAATATAGACTATCGCGTCTTTACAAAGATGCTCTATCACACCTGAGTATTCCAATGTACATCCAAAGAGTACTCCACAAAACTAAGGTACCCTCCTAATCCACCATAATACAACACTTCTAAGCAGGTATTAACATTACATTCAAGCTACTGGTTTCCACTTTAACTGTCCCAAGGATTTTCTTTTCTTTGGGCACTAGGTTCTTACCCAGGCACACACATACCAACAGGCTACACCTTAAGAACACATGGTTTTCATTCTGCAGAATGACCTTCAACCTTCACCAACTGTCCCTCAAGACCCAAGTCATGAACTTTTGGTTCAAAGGAAATTTTCTTTTTTCTTTCCTTTTGTTTGTTTCTTTTTTTAATTTGGTTTTGTTTTTTGAGACAGGACAATTCTGGCTGTCCTGGAACTCACTCTGTAGACCACGCTAGCCTTGAACTCAGAGACCTGCCTACCTCTGCCTCCTGAGTGCTGGGAATAAAGCGTGTGCTACCACTGCCTGGCTTCTTTTTTCTATAAATATTCTAGCTTGTTCCCAAGAAGAATCTGAGACTAAATGTGCCACTGGTGAAGAGATCAGCATGCACACATTCACTCATTAAAGAACATTATATCCTGGGGTTGGGAATTTAGCTCAGTGGTAGAGTGCTTGCCTAGCAAGCACAAGGCCCTGGGTTCGGTCCTCAGCTCTGGAAAAGAACAAAAACAAAAACAAAAACAAGAACATTATATCCTGGGTGCTGACTCCATGCCAAGTGTTATTCTGCACATCTGAAAGGTGGCAGTGAATAGGTAAGTCTCTGCTTGGATGAACTCATACTAGTCTGGAGAGGAAAACAAGTAAATACAAACATAACTTATCATAAACACTTTGAAGGGGCTGGAGAGATAGTTCAGGAGTTAAGAGCACCAGTGGCTCAGAATCATCTGTAGCTCCAGTTCCAGAGGACCTGATGGTCTCTTCTGGACTTTGCAGGCACCCAGCACACATATATGGCACACAGAAATATGTGCCGGCAAAACAAAAAAATAAAATAAATACAAAAAATACATGCAGGCAAAGCAAAATAAAAATAAATAAATTAAAAAAAATCAATCAATAAAAAAACCAAATAAATAAATGATTTGAAGAAAGATAAGGCCTAATAAGTGGGAAAAGGATGCTATGGAGGTATGAATGGGTGGGGTGACCAGTGAGAACTTAAGTCCATTTTCGCCAAAAGTGTCTAATCCTGAACAGTCTCAAAGGGAACAAAGTGATAACCAACTTATTTCTGGAAAAAGGGCCTCCTACCCGGAGAAGGTCAGGATTGAAAACTCTAAGATCATACACCACCACACCCTCTTGTTACTCATCAAGACTTTGGTGTAACTGGGCCTCTTGGATACTAGTCAGCTTTGATCCATCTGCTTTTGGAATACACATGATAGAATCCCCAACTACCAGCTGCTTCATGACCCCATGGACACATGACATAAATGTGGGAAGGGCTTTCTTATGATCACCCAGTAGCAAGGGCATTGCTGGAACCCTGACTCTGTTTCCAACATTTTATATTTACACCTTCTTTCTTGAAGTATAAAGTCAAAAAAAGCAAAACTCTTCCAATACTAGGTTAAAAAGCCTTTATTTCCTACCTGAAAAGGATGTGAAGATAAGAACCCAGGCCAGTTAAAATATGCCACCATGCATGAAACTGTGTTGTAACACCTAGGATAGGGGGCGCTCTCTTTCGAAAGTTCCTGTGTGGAGAAGGGGGAAACCACTGTTACAATTGAAGATATACTAGTGCTGACAATGTCACATTTTGAAACATTCTAAAATATGGAAAGGAAATTATTTAATTTCCTTACATTCACTGTATTGTTTTCTAAAAACATGTTGTAGAATAAACAAAATTTCCATAAGTTTCATGAAGAAATGATTCAAACTAATGTAGAAAACAATTATTGACCTCTTACTAATTTTAATGCATATTAATTCATTAAAGGCTTTGAATAGTCTTACCACAGAATCTATCATTTTGTTCCAGGTAGTCACTAATCCATGGAAATTCTTTTTTAGGTAGTACTTGATTAATACTCTGGAACAACTATTTTCTGGAACACACTTTGAGAAACACTAGTCCAGGTAGCTATCTGCTCAGGAAAGAATACACATGCATTTTTTTTCATCTCAGTATACCACTATACAGTCTATAAATTCTCTTAATATCTATGATTTCACATCTACGTGCTTCTTTGAGGAAGCAGTTATTAGCAAAGCTATAAATGGCCTGAACTTAAAATTTGTAGATTAATTTAGCAACCCAAGTCAATCACCTAGGAGTTCAGATGGGTCTCAAATTCTTTTGGTTACAAAGTATATATCATATTAATATTTATTAGAGAAGAATACCAAAGTGGAATGCCAACTTGAGGCCATATGGTAGGTTAGTGGATCACAAAGCTTCACTCTCCTAGGCGTTCTGCTGGATATTTCTAATTCAGAACCATGAATCTAGATCTTAGTTTCTTACTTTCTTCTTTCTACCCTGGCCCTCCAGGGTTTCATGTAGTCTAGACTAGCTTTCGTATCTTAAACCTCCTGCCTAGAGTGCTGGGATTATGGATATACACCACCATATCCAGCTAGATCTTAGTGTGTAAGCAAGGAATGTATTTACTTGTCTACATTTATACAACTTTTTACTATAGGGATCTAAGTAAAGTATATACTGACTTATCTACATTTAAAGTTCTACATTTACATATGCAACCTTTTTTTTTTTTTTTTTTTTTTTTGGTTTTTCGAGACAGGGTTTCTCTGTGTAGCTTTGCGCCTTTCCTGGATCTCGCGCTGTAGACCAGGCTGGCCTCGAACTCACAGAGATCCGCCTGCCTCTGCCTCCCGAGTGCTGGGATTAAAGGCGTGCGCCACCACCGCCCGGCCATATGCAACTTTTTAATACAGGGAATTATAATAGAAAATTTCAAACACATGCAAAGGCATATGCTTGTAATTCTAGCATTTGGGAGATGGAGACAGAAGGATAAAGAATTCAAGATCATTTTTGGTTACTTAGTGATCTCAAGGCCAACCTAGGCTATGTGAGACCCTGTCTCAAAAAAACCAACCCTCTTCAAAAGTAAGCAAAATAATAAATCTAATACCAAACTTCAATAATTATTAAATTATGCTAAATCTGTGTCATCTGAACCTTCATCTATGTCTTTCTCCCACATTACTTTGAGGAAAATTCTAGATATATTTTATCACTAGATATTTCAGTATATGTCACTAGAAAAAACTTCTTTAAAACATAGCTACAATACTGTTTTCACATCTAAAATATTAGTAATAACTCTTTAGTATAAAATTTAATTATTAATCAGGTTTTATTATTATTTATTATATAATGTGTATATAAAATATAATAATATATAATTATTAATCAACATTTCTGTTTATGTCTTCACAGCGAACCAAGATCACAAAAGGCTAATAACATTGTTAACCAATCCTTCCTTACACTCATTGGTTCCTGTGTTTGATGTTGGTGATCCGGTCCAGGGTCTCGTGCATACCAGACAAGTACTCAGCCACCTAGGCTGTACCCTTAGCTTCCATAATACATCTCTTAAGTCTTTTAATATTAGGTTATACCTCCCTCCTTCTCCCCCCTGTAATAAATCTGCTGCAGAGACCAGGCCACTTCTAAGTTTCTAATAGTCTAAACCTTGCTGATTGACACCTTCCTTAGAAAGTTTTACATACATTTCAAATGCTTATTAAAAATCATTCTTGAGGCCGGGCAGTGGTGGCGCACGCCTTTAATCCCAGCACTCGGGAGGCAGAGGCAGGCGGATCTCTGTGAGTTCGAGGCCAGCCTGGGCTACCAAGTGAGTCCCAGGAAAGGCGCAAAGCTACACAGAGAAACCCTGTCTCGAAAAACCAAAAAAAAAAAAAAAAAAAAAAAAAAAATCATTCTTGTTTACTCGATGAAGCAGATTAGGTGATTTTCTCTTCTTTTTTGTTTTTTTTAGAGACATGGTTTCCCTGTGCAATAGTCCTGGCTCTCCTGGAACTCACTTTGTAACCAAGCTGGCCTTGAACTCACAGGGGTCTGACTGCCTCTACCTCCCAGTTGCTGGAATTGAAGGCATGTGTCACCACACCAGCTTAATTAGTTTTCAAAGGCACAGTATATCTGTGATCAACTGTATAGTTTTATGATGCACACATACAAAATAATCCAAAATTATAAAATATTCTGAGGTTTAAACTTTCAGGCAATTTAAATAGGTATTTCCAGAGTTTAATTTTACTCTGCAATACAGTGTCAATATTGGTAAAAATTCATTTCAGGACACTAAAAGGACCTACAAAATTCTCTGCTTAATATAATGCTTCCAAAATTATTTTCTAGGAATGAAAATATATCTTACCTTAGTGAATCACAAAAGATGTTATCTACATTCCACAATAAAAATCCCAATAAAAAGATAGTCAAGGATGTATAACCTAGTCCTCTAAGCCATGGATAAACCCTGTGGAGAAAAGAAAAGTAAAGCAAAAATAACAAATCTTCAAGTCACATCATGATCAGAGGTGAGAACTGGAAGTCATCATATTTAGGAGAAAGAAAAGTCCTCAAGAGAAAGCTGGGCAGTGGTGGCACATTCCTTTAATCCCAGCACTTGGGAGGCAGAGGCAATGGATCTCTGTGAGTCGTTTGAGGCCAGCCTGGTTTACAGCTAGTTCCAAGACAGCTAGGGCTGTTACACAGAGAAACGCTGCCTCAAAAAAACCAAAAAACCAACCAACCAACCAACCAACCAAACAAACAAACAAAAAACCAGTCCTCAGGAGACTAAGAGCAAACCCATTTATTAATTTAATGCCTTTGCCAGTCATGCATTACATACTTTAAAAAGATTTCTTGAGGTGGGTCTTGTTATGTTGTTACTCAGGCTGGTCTCAAATTTCTGAACTCCCACAGTTTTCTTGCTTCAACCTCCCAGGAGCTGGGACTTATAGTAGTTCACCACTATGCCTAGACATCTGCCGAACATTTAGCTATTTAAAGATACTGAGAGAGATAGCCGGGCGGTGGTGGCGCACGCCTTTAATCCCAGCACTCGGGAGGCAGAGGCAGGCGGATCTCTGTGAGTTCGAGGCCAGCCTGGACTACCAAAGTGAGTCCTAGGAAAGGCGCAAAGCTACACAGAGAAACCCTGTCTCGAAAAACCAAAAAAAAAAAAAAAAAAAGATACTGAGAGAATACACTTGCCCAACAATTTTTCAGTGGCATGTAAGAGATGGGAGAACCCATTAACATGGGTTGAATCACATTCTCTGCCAGGCACTGCACACACACACACACACACACACACACACATACACACACACACCCCTAAATCACACAATATACTAAGTTCTTAATGTGTCAGGCACAGTCACACACACACACACACACACACACACACACACCCCTAAATCACATAATATACTAAGTTCTTAATGTGTCAGGCATAGTCTCTCTCTCTCTCTCTCTCTCTCTCTCTCTCACACACACACACACACACACACACACACACACACACACACACACACACACTGCCACCTAACTAAATCACAGAATATACTAAGTTCTTAATGTGTCAGGCATATTTTAAACACTTCAGCAGGAGGCAGTTAACAAGACAAAGCCCTTCTCTCAGGGAACTTATAGTATGGTTGGGGCAGGAAGTGAAAACACTATTAGCTACAGATGTTTTGAAGAAAAGTAAAGTAATTTGGAGGAGATATGGAGGTGTCTGCTTGGGTGGGTAATACCTCGGTCAAATCTGCAAATACACCTATGAGGCAGGTACTCTTTTTATTTCACTGCTCAGGAAGTTGAAGGGTGGTGAATTGCTTAAAATGTAGTAACAGCAGACTATTCACTCTTTATAGATTTAATAAAGTAGACTTTTTTTTGAGACAGGGTCTGATGAGGTAGCCTTGGCTGGCCTCCAGCTAGGTCGGATCAGGCTGACCTTGAACTTTTAATTACCCTCCTGTCTCTGCCTCCAACGTACTAGGACTATAAGCATACACTACCATACTTGGCTTAGAACATACATATTTAAAAAGCACATGCAGGGGCCACAGAGAAGGCTCAATGTTAAAAGCACATACTGGGTTTTGTTCCCAGTACCCATGTTAGGTAGCTCACAACTGCCTGGAATTCTAACATCAGGGGTTCCAACTCCCTCTTCTAGCCTCTGAAGGTATGTCACTCCCATTCACTTTCTTGCACATACTCACATACACACAATTAAGAATAAAATACATTTCAAAAAATGTACATATGAATCCAGGCTTAATGGCTCAGATCTCTAATCTCAGACTTGGGAGGCTGAGTCAGAAAGATGCCATGGTGAGAGGCCACCCTGGGCTATGGAGAGAGAATGTGTCTCAAGAAGACAAAAACAAATGAACAGAAGGCACATCTCTTGAGTCTACCTGTGTATACCACGCAACTACCAGTGTGGTCAAAAACAACATATCCATCACCTCAGAAAGTGAGCCGGGGAGGAGGAGAGAGAGGGAGACTGAGCTGGAGACTGAAAATGGAATCATACTATGTGTTCCCCTTATTTTATGGCTTCTTTCATTTGGTATTAGATTCATCCATTCTGTCATGTATATGAATACATCATTTCTTTTGTTACTAATAGTCCATGGCATGGATACAGAACACTTTGTTTGGCTATCCAAATGTTGATAGACATTTTTGTTTCCTATTTTGACCACTACAAATAAAGCATCTATGAACATTCCTAATTAAGACTGTGTGTTGACTGTGTAAAATTAAGACTGTAAAAAGGAATGGCTTGTTTGTATGAGATGAACGCTTAGCTTTTTAAGACACTGTTCGAGTGTTATCCTTCTCCCCCTTCCCATCTCTTACCCTTCCTTTCCCTTTCTTTCTTGGTCCCGGAATGAAACTAGGAACCCTGACATGTTAGGCAAGTTTGCTAGAATCCCTCAGGCATTGGAGGTAAGCAACGGTACTAACTTAAACTTCTACCATGTATACGTGGTTCTAGTTGTTCTGAATCCAGGCACACCCAGTGTGTCAGTCCCTTTCACTTTAGTCCTCTAGAGTGTAGTGGTATCTCATATTTTTTAATGTGCATTTCCCTCAAAATTAATAAGGAGCATTGTTGTGTATACTTATCTGTCATCCATATATCTTCCTCAGTGTGGTATTTATTGCTTGCATTGTAAGAGTTCCTTATAGATTCTGAATGTAAGTTCTCTGTTGGATATATATGTTGGAGATATTTCCTCCAAGTCTGTGATTTGCCTTTTGTTTTCTGAACACAGTCTCTAGGAACCAAGTTTGTACTTTTTTTCAAGCCAAGTTCTTGCTAAGGTTGTCTAGGATGGCCTTAGCTCAGGGGCTCAAGTTAGCCTCCCACTTCGTTTCTGGCTCATGCCACTGGGTCTGGCAAAAGTTGGTTAATTTTAATTAACTTCATACTTTAATTTATTTTTTCTTTATAGTTTGTGTTCTAATAAATCTTTGCCTAAATTAAAGTTTGCTAAGACTTCTACTAGAAGCTTAAAAATTTTAGTTTTTACATTTAGAGATATGACTCACCTCTGCTGTGTTTTTAGAATGGGCTGAGAATACAGCTCAGGGGTAGAACATTCCCATAGCAGGCACAGAAGGGTGTGTGGCTGATGGCTGTCTTTAACTATAGGACTAGGCATGCTGGCTCACACCTGCAACCCCTGCACCTGGGAGGCTAAGGCAGAAGGGTCATAATTTGAGGTCAGTCTGGGCTAGACACCAAGAGAGACTAATTCAAAAAAGAATTAGTCCAAGGGGTTGAAAAGATGGTCTTTTCACTGGACGGTGGTGGTGCATGCCTTTGAGCCCAGCACTTGGGAGGCAGGGACAGGTGGATGTCTGTGAGTTCGAGGCCAGTCTGGTCTATAGAGCGAGATCCAGGCAGACTCAAAAGCTACAGAGATACCCTGTCTTGGGGGGGGGGGGAATCTTTTCTATTAAGTTACCTTCACATATTTTTATTAACGATCAGGCCAGTATGATGTGTTAGTTTAGTTTATATGTTCTATACACCACCCTTACCAGCTATTGTACAACACCAACTTGACTATAATAGTAGACTAAATCAAGCACTTTAAGTTCTCCTCTGTATCTCTCTTTTTGGTGCTGAACACAGGCCTTTGTGCATGCTAAGCACATACTCTGCCACACCCAGTCCTCTAATAATGCTCTTCTCTTTAAAAACTGTTTCATCTATTCTTGGTCTTTTGTGTCCTGTGTAAATGTCAGAATCAAGTTCTACATTTTTAAATATTTTTTTTATTATTTTAAGTTTATGGGTGTTTTTACTTAATGTATGCATGTGCACCATGTATGTGCCTGGTGCCAGCAGAGTCCAGAAAAAGACACTGGATCCCCTGGAACTGGAGTTACAGAGAGTTGTGAGCCATATATGGACAGTGGGACTTAAACCCAGGTCCTTTGGAAGAGCATCCAGTGCTCTTAACCTCTGTGTCTGGCCCTATTTGTTTGTTTTAAGACAAAGTCTCATAATGCAGTCCCAACTGGTCTGGAATTATCTATTTCCCTCCTTCCTTCCTTCCTTCTTTCCTTCTTTCCTTCCTTTTTTTTTGAGACAGGGTTTCTTTGTGTAGCCTTGACTGTCCTAGAACTAGCTCTGTAGACCAGGCTGGTCTTTCACTCACAAAGATCTGCCTGCCTCTCCCTCCTGAAGGCTGGGAGCACCTGGAATGCTCTATGTGGACCTCACTGGGCCGCTTCCCCAGTGCTGTGATTAAAGGTATTTACCACTATGTCCAGCAAATATCACATTTTTTGCCAATAGCCTGAAAAGATTTTGATTGTGATTATATTTAACCTGCAGACAAACTTGGAAAAATTGACACCTTAATGATTACTGACTTTTCGAACACATAAGGGAGTATATCTATTTATTTAGTTTAGTTTCTCAGCAAAAAGCTGTTGTTTTCAATGCACAGATCTGGCATATGTTGGAACACTGTCCAAAAATGGAGTTGTGTGAGAAGAATTCTGAGTATTTCTGAGGAAACTCCAAGAAAACAAAACAAGGGTCTTAAGACCTCAGTTTCTTCAAAAACACATTGTTCTTGGAATGTGTTTTCGTACCCCTCCCTGGTAGCGGATAGGAGTTGTTTCAGATTATTCATTACAACTGGTTATTGCTATTTGTTTACATGCCTCTATGTAACAACATGTTTTTGCCATGGGTGGCTTGTCCTTGTGATTGGACACTTTACTCTGTGACTCTTCTTAACCCTCAGAGTATAAATTGTCTGATTCTCTGAATAAAGTCAGCTATTGCATGAGACTTTAGTCTGCCTTATTTATCGGTTCCATTCTCCCAGGTCCCACCACCTCTAGTAGAATGGTAAACAGGCACACATTTGTTACTTTTACCCTAAGCATTTGATGTTGTTGTAAACTGTACATTAAAAAATTTTCACTTTCCATTCATTCACCATTAATGCATAAAAATGATTCCCTGCCCCAACCCCTAGGCTAGAAAGATGGCTCAGTAGTCAAGAGCACCTGCTGTTCTTCCAGATGACCCAATTAATTTCCAGCACCCATATCAGGTGGCTAAAAACCACCTTCAACTCTAGTTCCAGGGGAATCCAATACCCTTCTCTGGCCTCCAAGGGCACCTGAACTAATATGCACATACACACGTGTACATATAAATACAAATAAAATAAATCTTAAAAAAGAAATGAATTTTCTTCTGAATTCTGACTAGACTCCTATAATTGATAATTTTCACCCACTTCTACTAGGTCTTTGGGTACATGTTCTGTAATTTCTTTGTACATACTTGTATTATCCTCAAACACCATGTTAAACAGGACTTCCATCAGCACAATTGTGAGTAAAATGGTGATACTATAATAACCTTATTTTTAGATACTACAGGGATTAAAAAAAACACATCTTTGGTGTGTTATATGCTACAGAATTTATAAGCTAAGAAAATTCCTTTTTACTACTAATTAGTAAGGTCTTTTGTTTTTAGATTGTGAACATGTGTTAAATATTATAGGATACTTCTGTAAATCTACAGGTATATAGTTTTTATCTTTTTTTAAAAATATGGTAAATAGTAAGAAGAGATTATTCTAAAAGATTTTGTTGTCTTAGCTGTAAATATTTGCATGTAAATAGTGATTTATTTTTATGTATTTATCTATGTTTTGAGTTTTTTTGAGGCAGGGGCAGCCATGTAACTAAGGGTAGCCCTGGAACTCACAGTAGATGATCTTAAACTCGTGATCCTCCTGTCTTTGCCTACCAAGTGCTGGGATTACAGTTATATGCTGCCATCCCTAGCTCAATGGTGATTTGCTGGACTTAGCAAGGCCAATCTACAGCTCTCAGGAGTACTGCAAAGCAAAATTCTTCAGTGGGGTGAAATGAAAGTCTTTGTTATCCAGGTAGCAGGGCAGGAAGGAGAGAGTAAGAACTTTCATCAACACGTGGTCCATGAATGCTCAATACAGACAAGATTCTGGAGATATACCTATATAGCTCAGGGTACTAGAATACAAAAAGTTCTCAAAATATCTGCGTCTGATGTCATATGGCTTTACATTCAGCCTGCCTGCCTTGTGTAAAGCTATCGTTTAAGAAGATTTTTCTCTTCCCTTTCCCTTGGGAACTGCCTTCAACTCTCTCCTGAGTTAATCCCTATCTTGAATCCCATGCCTTCTTCCTTTTTGTACTGTGAAACAAATTTTCTAATATGAGGGTGTTCCTAACCAACAGTTTATTGAATTTAAATTTCTTCTGAAAACTTTAATATATGAAAACATACTTTTCTCCACATTTTGTTGATAGTTTGGTTTACTATAGAATTCTAGGTTAGAAATTTTCCTTTAGAAATTCAATGGCACTGGTCTACTATCTTCAAATTTCTAATGTGGCCTTTGGACATTCAAAACCCTCTGATTTCTAGTCATGTCTCACAAATATTTCCTAGACTGCTTGTTCCTGTTATTGCCTGATACTTGAATTCATTCTGTCATGCAAGGTGAAGTTCTTGGCTTAGGATGTGGCTTTCCAGGTCAATTTAATGGAGTTAGTAGGAATCTACTTACCTTCTAGTTTTGAAGATTTTACTGAATCTTTTCCTTGTGGCTTTATGCTTTTTTTTTTTTTTTCCAAGACAGGGTTTCTCTGTGTAGCTTTGCACCTTTTCTGGAACTCGCTTTGTAGACCAGGCTGGCCTCAAACTCACAGAAAACCGCCTGCCTCTGCCTACGGAGTGCTGGGATTAAAGGCATGTGCCACCACCGCCCGGCGGCTTTATGCTTTTAAAATAAAGTTTTTTGTTGTAGTTTCAAGGCCAGATGGAAGCAAAATTGATGGTACTTTTAATACTGTATGCTTTAGTATTTCTATCATTCATTTTTCTTCAGGTTTACTCTATCTGATTTCTAATTTGTTGTTGTTTTGAGACAGGGTCTCAGGTGCCCCAGGCTGGCTATGAACTTGCTATGGAGCCAAGGATAACCCTTGACTCCTGATTCACCTCCCAAGTGCAGGGGTTACAGGCAAGTACCACCACATCTGGCCTTTGTTTTCTAATTCTTGAAGTTGAAAGGTTAGTCCATTACTTCTTTTAACTGCCCCCAGCCTATCCTTTCTGAGCTGGCTTCTCACTATGTAGCTTTAGCTGGCCAGGGAACTGCTCCCTGCTGCCTCTGCCTCCCAAGAACATGCATATGCAACCAAGCCTGGCTTCCCTTCTTTTTCCTTTTTGGGAGAGGGTATTGTTAGGTAGCCCAAGATAGATTCAAATTTGTGATCTTCTTGCCTCAGTAGGAAGTATACTTTTGATGGGGGAATGTCTTTTTGTATGCTGTGAAAATATGTTGCTCTGATTGGTTGATAAATAATGCTGATTGGCCAGTAGCCAGGCAGGAAGTATAGGTGGGACAAACAGATAAGGAGTATTCTGGGAAGAGGAAGACTGAGTCAGGAGATGCTAGCCTGCCATCCAGGGAGCAGCACGTAATGGCACACAGGTAAAGGCACAGAACACTTGGCAACATATAGATTAACAAAAATGGGCTGAGTTTAAGTGTAAGAGGTAGTGAGTAGTAAGCCTGAGCTAATGGCTGAGCAGTTTTAAATAATATAAGCCTCTGTGTGTTTACTTGGGTCTGAGTGGTTGCGGGACCAGGAGGGACACAGGAAAACTGCAGTGACAAATGGCGCCCAATGGTTCGAGTTTCCACCTGAAACCTGAGAATACTTAATAAGCAATTCTAAACAGAGCGAAAAACAGGTTCCTGGTTCATGTCTCATGTGCATGGTGAGGCCGCAACATGTGGGCTTGAGCTACTCTATGGCAGGTTCATGGCGTGTGGGCCTGACTTGCAGCATGGCATATTCCAAGCCACGCAGTACGCTGTGTGATGGATATAGCTTTTGCTAGTACAGAAAAAAAAAAAAAAAAAAAAAAAGGTTTCTGGGCTACACGCTGCTTTCATAAAGGCATAGACCCACTGCTTCCCAGAGTCCAATGGTGAGCATGGTTCCCCCAAAGCTGCTGGTAAACGTAGTTCCACCATGTTGGAAAGCTGAGGTGGGCAGAGTCAGCAGCCACAGCTGCCATTTCAGTCCTAGTAATGCTTCAGTTTAAAGCAATAGATTCACAATAAGACAGATTCAGATGGAATAGTTTACAATGTGTGTAAAAATGTACGTAGGCTTGGAATAGAGAGAAAAAGGAATATATGCAGTTATA
The DNA here is from genome assembly GCF_007827085.1 of Peromyscus californicus insignis. NCBI lineage: Eukaryota > Metazoa > Chordata > Mammalia > Rodentia > Cricetidae > Peromyscus > Peromyscus californicus. The sequence goes on along the minus strand of NW_026294562.1, from coordinate 104,656,476 downwards.
TAAAGAAATAGATAGTTTTAAGAAATAAAGTCTTTAAAGAGACAGTAAAGGTAATATAAAAAATAAGCCATGTAAAGATGGATATTATATAGAGAGTCTGGATTGTGTTGTCTTTGGGATTTTTAACTGCAGAAAGACATTTGATTGTAAAGGCTGCTCAGTTAAACCAATATGTATATTTTAAAGGTATCTTGACTTCACAATTTGGATCTAAGGATATGTTGCTTTGGAAAGGAGGCTCTGCTTTTATTTCCACAGGAAGCAAAAGGCTATGGATTTGTTCCAGGTTAAGATACATCAGGTTTGACCAGCCAAGACCACCTGAAAGGTCTCCGATGACACCATGGCCCAGATTATCCAACATCAAGAATGGTTTCAAGGCAACTGGCTCAGACAATGCAGCCTCACAGACTATTTCAGTCAGGACTTGACCATAATTCTTAATTTTCTCAGGATCCCCATAAGAATACAGTGCCCTTTATCAGCAGGAAATAGCCTAGAAAACTACGCCCACATTCCCAAAAAATAGATCATGGGTGTTTGTCTTTGTTTAGGTTGTTGGTTACAAATTGTTATTGATTATAAATGCAATCTCTTTCTAAAGAAGAAAAGGGGATAGTATAGATATGATAGGAAGAAAAGGTAGATTATTGAACCTACTTTTAAAGAGCAACAACTTGTTTAAAATGTTTTACATTGGTATAGATTTTAGTTTATTGATACAAATTTAAAGTTGACTTTGTTATACTGTATGTATATTTCTACTCTCGTTTAAGATATTATGTTTATGTAACTCATTTAAATTGTAATGGATAATTAAGAAGTACAGATTAATAATTAGTCTTCTATGATAGTCAAACTTATAGTCATGTTAAGTTTTCTAGGTATACATAGGTATAATTCAATCAGGTAGGTAATCTTCAAATACTTCAAAGACCTACAGAACATGGCATTTAAAATGTTTTAAAAACTTAGACTTTCTGGATAATGAGACACATCTGCTCCTGGCAGCACCAGTTACTTAAAAAAAGATGATGGGTATCAAGGACAGTCCATATGGAGTTTATCTTCTTTTTGGCAAAATAGTCATTTGGGCAAGAAACTGTTCTTGCCTGGCCTGCTTGACAAAATGTTGTATCGACTGGATACGCAGGACCCATAGGAAGGTGACCACTGAACTTTGCAAGGCAAAATGGTCCTTCAGATTCCTGCTTTGCAGAGGAGACTGCCAGATATTCTACAGGACACATGGAGAAGTGATTAAAAAACTCAAAGCCTATAGGCTGAAGACAGATGCCCCAACATTGCAGAAGAACTTTGGGTGACTGTCCAGACAGCCAGCTGTCTCTGCCATTCTAGATTTTTGGAAGTTGCTTACAATACTCTTCCTGTTTACTTAGGTAATATAACCTTCTGAGGTCTTTGGTGTAGTTGAAGAATAGATAGTTTTAGTTTTCCTTGGTTATGATAAAAGATAAATTAGATATGAAACTTTAGACTTATATAGGACAGATAAAATATTTTCTTTAATTTTACAAAATACAAATAGACTAGATATTGTAACTGTAATTCTTGCTTGATATATGTAATTTTAATAGGTTAAAGTAAAATTTAGTTTGTTTAGAAAGAAAAGGGGAAGTGATGGGGGAATGTCTTTTTGTATGCTGTGAAAATGTCACTCTGATTGGTTGATAAATAAAGCTGTTTGGCCAATGGTGAGGCAGAATAGTGTTAGGCAGGACATTCTAACTAGAGAGGAGGAAGTTGAAAGGCAGAACAGAGAGGACGCTGCTAGCCACCAATGTGAGAAGCAAGATGTAAAGATACCAGTAAGCCATGAGCCACATGGCAAATTATAGATTTATAAAAATGGGTTAATTTAAGATTAAGATCTAGCTAGCAAGAAGCCTGAGCCAATAGGTCACACAGTTCATAATTAATATAAGCCTCTGTGTGTTCATTTGGGTCTGAGTAGTTGTGAGCCGTGAGGACACAGGAGCTGGGTAGGCACAGGAAAACTTTCAGTTACATACTTTTGCTGGGAGTATATGTGTGTACAACTTCTGCCAGTAGAGAAGAATTTTAGAATTTCATCTCAAGAGTGAGTCTGATCAGCTCCTTTAATACATGCCCTTCATTGTGTAAGTAACCACAGCACACTGAAAGAGATTTGACTACATACTGAAAGAGATTTGATTGAGGTACCATTTCCCAGGAAACTTCTGATGCCATGTACTGGGACTGAGGAAACTACAGACCTTGTTTCCTGAGGCACTTTAAAAAAAAAAAAGATTTATTTATTTATCATATATACAGTGTTCTGCCTGCATGTATCCCAGCAGGCCAGAAGAAGGCACCAGATCTTATTATAGATGGTTGTGAGTTACCATGTGGTGGCTGGGAATTGAACTCGGGACCTCTGGAAGAGCAGCTAGTGCTCTTACCCTCTGAGCGATCTCTCCAGCCCCTCCTGAGGCACTTCTACCTCCACTCTATTCTCTGTCTTTTCTTCCATATTTTGTTGAGGAGGGGAAGGCAGTTCTTGAAAAATCACTTAAATTTCTATCTTCCAAATTGCAGTTAAGTAGATATTCCAGAAAGATGAACAGTAAGTATCCTCTTGTAAATTATCTGCACAGAATTGGGATAGTGGGTACTCCACTTGGTAATGTAGTAATTGGAGTAAATGTGAACTACTAGTATCTTGGACTCTGCCAGCAGGGCACATTTCTTCATAGATTCTCAAAGGAGTTATGTGTATGTGAGTGTGTGCATATATAAAACCTAAAACTTGAGACTGAAAGTTACCATCTTCTTTTACTGGAGGGCAATTGTTTTCAGGATCTAATCTTTCACTAACTATGTATCTTTCTAGTTCTAGTACATGTGACATGGTGATTGTGGACCCCATTACGGTTTCCTAGTGAGATCTGAGCTAGCTTTACCCAGCAGGGCTACATTAGAGGATTGCCTGACCATGGGTGTGGTTACCAGGTGATTGGAAGGGTCTGCACTTGGCTGTGCTAAGGGGGAAGTCTTTTGCTCCACCCCTTGGCATTTCTATAAAAGGCCCTTTATAAAACACAGGAAGGGCCAGTGGATATTGATACCCTGTGTTTCTATTTTTCTCTCCTCTATCTTTCGATCTAAATATTTCTCCCTTCTCCCTCCTCAAGAGTAGCCTGGGGAAAAAATGGGAGCAGGCCTCCCACAGGTGATGTGAAAACAGTTCAAATTATCCGTTTAAAAAATTATTTTATATGTATTTGTGTGTGCATGCATACAGGTGAGTATGATGGAATACATGTGGAGGTCAGAGGCCAACTCACAGGATTTGGTTTTCCTTTTCCACCTTGTTAATCATAAGATTGAACTCAGGTCATCAAGTTTGGCAGCAAGCACCTTTATTCACTGAGCAATCTTTCAAACCCTAAACTAAAAACCGTTTTCTGTTTATTCTGAGGCTCTTGAAACTAAAGATGTTAGTGTGCTAGCATCTTCCAGTGCCTTCAAGCTAACTATTATATAAACACTCGTTTATCTCTGCAGCTTCTTCTTTGGATTTGATGCTTTGGAGTTTTTCTTATGCCCTTTTAAGCTAGCTAGCATTTAAAGTATTGTGTTTTATTCAGAATTTCTCATGTTTTGTTACAGAAGGAATTTTAAGATCTCAGTCATGCTTAAAGACAAAATTTGAGAATTTCTATTTGATATTAAGAACCTTTATACAGAAGCATATTCCTGGGTTCTAGGGATTATCAAGTTAACTACATCTTAAGAAGTTCACAACGGGGACTGGAGAGATGGCTCAGCAGTTAATAGCACTGGTTGCTCTTCCAGAGGTCCTGAGTTCAACTCCCAGCAACCACATGGTGGTTCACAACCATGTATAATGGGATCTGATACCCTCTTCTGGCTTGCACACATACATGCACATGGAGCACTCATACACATAGAATAAATAAATCTTAAAAAAAAAAATAAGAAGCTTACAATGAGCTGGGAGGTGGTGGTGTACTCCTTTAATGCCTTTAATCCCAGCACTCGGGAGCCAGAGGCAGATGATCATTGAGTTCAAGGTCAGCCTGGTCTACAGAGTGAGTTCTAGGATAGCCAAGGCTGTTTGTTACACAGAGAAACCTGTCTTAAAAAAACAAACAACAACCTACAACAACAACAACAACAAAAACTCTCACAATGTAGTCAGGGAAAGTTAAGGGAAATAATGACAATACTAAATGAAATGATCCTAAACAGAAATACAAAAAAGAAGGTATTGCAAAGCAGATAAAAGATGATATTATTTCATAAAAAATTGTTACTAGTAATTATTTAAAAAAATCTTTTCAGCCGGGCGGTGGTGGCGCACGCCTTTAATCCCAGCACTCGGGAGGCAGAGCCAGGTGGATCTCTGTGAGTTCGAGGCCAGCCTGGGCTACCAAGCGAGTCCCAGGAAAGGCGCAAAGCTACACAGAGAAACCCTGTCTCGAAAAACCAAAAAAAAAAAAAAAAAAAAAAAAAAATCTTTTCATTATATGAGGGAGTGGGCAACTGTGTGTGTGTGTGTGTGTGTTGTTGGTACCTTGGCATGTTACTTTTGGAGGTTGGTTCATTCCTTTTAATTGTTGAAAGTTAAAATGTAACATGTGGATTCTGGGGACTGAACTTAGATCATCAGGCTTGGCAGGAAGTGCCTTTACCTGCTTATGAGCCATCTCACCAGCCCATGGGTAAGCCCTTTTTTCAAAGGCATTCGTGTTTCTCAGCATACCTCTATCCTATCAGACTGAAGTTAAACTGAGGAATGTGTTTTATAATTCTTTACATTTCCCTAAGGTGCTCAGTTTACAAACAGAATAAAGTGGGAACTTGTGCTTCTGGAAAGATGGAGTAAACCGAGTTTTTCCTATTCTTTCCACTAAATTCCACAAAATCTTGCATATTAAATGTAATATTAAACAGACATTAGAAGACTTTGGAAGGTAGAGAGAAGAAAGTAGACTAGGCAGGGACTCTGAGACCTGAAAAATGATAGTAGTAAGTTTCCTGTGTTTTCTTTTAAAAATTAGTATTTTAAAAAATTAATATTTTAATTGACACATTACAACAAATTATGATTATATATACTTATGGGATAGATAAATGTTCATGTTCTATGTATACAATGTAGGATGATTAAATCAAGCTAATTAACATCTCTCTCATTTGTTATTTGTGAGTATATATATATATATATATATATATTTATATATGGTAACATATTTGAAATTTACTCTCTTAGCTGTTTTGAAATGCACATTACTAACCATAGTAAACTGTTGCACAACAGACCTGAAAAACTTATTCCTCCTGTCTGACACTGTACCCTTCTACTAACACTTCCCCATTGCCTCACTGTCCCACCCCCAGCCTCTGATAACCACCATTTACTCTAAGAGGTCAGCATTTTCAGTTTCTACATGTAAGAAAGACTGTGTACTATATTTGGTATTTTTTTTAAAACTGATTTTTAAAAATTACATTTATTTATTTATTTATTTATTTATTTATTTATTTATTTATTTATTTAATTTATTTATTAGTGTGGTATGTGTACACAGGTACCATGGGGCCCACATGAAGGGCAACTCACAGGAGTCAGTTCTCTCCTCCCACTATGTGGGTCCCAGGGATGGAACTCAGATTGTCAGTCCTGGTGGCATTCACCGTTACCTGCTAAGCCATCTCACCAGCTCAAGTAGTATTTCTACTTAAACCTGGCTTATTTTACTTAGCAGAATACTCTTTAGGTTCATTCTTTCTTTGTTTGTTTGGTCTTTTGAGACAGGGTTTCTTTGTGTAGCCCTGGATGTCCAGGGCTCTGTAGACCAGGCTGGCCTCGAAGTCACAGAGATCCACCTGCTTCTGTTTCCCAAATGCTGGGATTAGAAGTGTAGACAACTACTGTGTGGCATCAGATGCATTCTTTTGGGCCAGTACACTCTGGACTTGGAAGGGAATTAGCCAGGAGATGAAGTCTAGGCACAGACAGAAAATGTCCCAACAAAACCTACTTTCTCCAGCCAATGAATCATGAAAAGGGCCAGCCTCGAAAGTCAGAACACTTAAAATAATAATCACTTACTATAGTCAGATATCACACACACACACACACACACACACACACACACACACACACACACACACACACACACACAAAAAAAAAACATACACACACAATGTAGTTCCTTCCCCAGGCCATTCAGCAAATTGGGAGTCCAGACTTCCATCCTTATTAGACACCCAGGAAGAAGAGGCAGAAGGATCACAGCCTGGGCAATACAACCAGACTGTCTTGTCTCAATCAACAAAACCAGAAAATACATTTCCCTTTTCTTGAGTTTTTAAAGAAAATGTACAATTGAGGCAAAAATCATAAAGTTATCTGATGTGGTTCTAAACAAGATACATGTTGAATTATTCTCTTCTCCACCCTCAAAATACATTGAATTACTAACCCTAGTACTTCAGAATGTGACTTTATTTTTAACTAGGGTCACTGCTGATATTTCCAATGAGGTTATATTGGAACAGGTCCATATTTCAAGAAGACTGGTGTCCTTACAAGAACATGGCCACATGAAGACACAAGGAGAAGACCACATGACAGCAAAGGCAGAAACTACAAATTAAATAAGGCCAGAATTGCCAGCAAAGCACCAGAAGACAGGCAGCAGTGGAATGGCAAGAAGACCCCTGCAGCTGTACTCACAGCTTCTAGACCTGAGAGGCTATAAATCCCAAAGGTTTTAGGTCACATAGCTCGAAGCACTTTGTTACGACAGTCCCAGAAAGCTAACACAGGCACAAAAAGGGAATAAGGTTTCTAAACTGCACCAGACACTGACATTAGACCTGAGCGGGTTGTATAAACACACTGAGAGCAGACACAGCACCAACACCACAGATATGCTGGAATGGAACTCTAAAAAGTGGCCAGGCTGGGTGGTGGCACACAACTTTAATTCCAGCACTTGGGAGACAGTGGCAGGTAGATCTCTGTGAGTTTGAGACTAGCCTGATCTACATACTGAGTTCCGGACCAGCCAAGGCTATATAGTAAGAGTCCATCTCAAAACAAACAAATAACAACAAAAAAGAAATCTGAAAATCTGACATCAAAATTAAGAACTTTCACTTACTAAAAAGATTCTGGCCGGTGGTGGTGGTGGTACATGCCTTTAATCCTAGTACTCGGGAGGCAGAGATAGGTGGATCTCTGTGAGTTTGAGGCCAGCCTGGTCTACAGAGCAAGATCCAGGACAGGTTCCAAAGCTACACAGAGAAACCAAGTCTCAGGGGGAAAAAAAAGATTCTGGGGGCTGGAAAGATGGCTCAGTGGTTAAGAGCACTGGCTACTCTTCCAGAGGATCAGGTTAAATCCCCAGCACCCAAGTGGTAGCTCATACCTATCTGTAACTCCAGTTCCAGGGCTTCTGCCACCCTCACACAGATGTATATGCAGGCAAAATGCCAATGAACATAAAATAAAAAAATTATATATTTAAAAAAGGTTCTGAAAAGAATATGTAAGACAAAGTCAGATTGTGGGAAAATATTTATAAACTACATGTTTGACAAAAAAATTAGAGTCTTAAAACTTATAAAAGCAAGAAAATTTCCTTGTTAATTCTTGTAAATCCAAGAGAAAATGAGCAAAAGCATGATAGACATTTCACTAAAGAGAACATACTAATGGCAAAAGAAAAAACTTATGAAAATACATTCAACATCATTAACCATTAGGGAAATGCAAATTAAAAGTATAAGAATTAGTATGTACCTTCATACCTTCATGAAATAAAAATTGCTAGTGATGATGCAGAGAAACTGAATCATTCATACATTATGGGCAAAAATATAAAAATGGTAGAACCACTGTGGAAAACATTTCTGCAGTTTTAAGAAAAACTAAACATACAATTACCATACATCCCAGCAATTCCAGTCTGGGGCTTTATTCCAGAGAAAAGAAAACATGTGTTTTCGCAAAAACCTGTACATAGATGTTCACAGCTTTATGACAGCCTCAATCTGAAAGTTACTCAACTGTGGTACATCTATACCATGGAATACTACTCAGCAAGAGAAGTCTACACTATCCAGAGGATTATATTGTGATTCAAAAGAAATCTCTAAGGCTATATGGTTTTACTTATAAAACTTTCCTGAGATGACAAAACTATAAACATAAAAAAGACTATTAATTGCCAGGGATTAAGGAGTAGGAGTTGGAGGCAGGAAGTAGATGAGGTGATAAAGGGACCACACAGGGATCCTTCTGGTGATGTGCCTTGTATCTCAATTATGTCAGTGTCAACTCCTGGCTGTGACACTATATTATACAAGCATTTCTATATTATCTCAAAATAAAAGGTTCATTTTAAAAACAAAAATGGGCAAACCACATGGATTGTACCACTTACTGAGTTGAGCATCCACTGTATGGTTAGGACCTATTTAAAGTAATCTCATTTAATTTTCATAAATTCTGTTTTTGTTTTTTGTTTGTTTGGGTTTTTTTTTTTTTGAGACAGGGTTTCTCTGTGTTGCCTTGGCTGTCTTGGAACTCACTCTGTAGACCAAGCTGGCCTTGAACTCAGAGATCCACTTGCCTCTGCCTCTGAGTGCTAGGATTAAAAATGTGTGCCAGCACTGTCCAATATAAATTTTTATTAAAGACTATGTGTAATTCTTAAATGATCTTTTGTGAAATACCTGGTGGGAGGAGGGGCACAGGATGGAACTGGCCTTATGCCTGCTAGCTAAGTGTTCTAGCTAAGTGTTCTGCTGTTGAACTGCTTTCCTAGCTTGTGAAACATTTAATGATATGACAGCCTTCCTTGAGGTGTTACTTAACCTAGTTAGGCAAGTCTGAGAAACAAAAACATTTTTTATCTTTTTAATTTTAATTTTTGTTTTTGTTTTTGTTTTTTTTTCAAGACAGGGTTTCTCTGTGTAGTTTTGGTGCCTGTCCTGGATCTTGCTCTGTAGCCCAGGCTGGCCTTAAACTTACAGAGATCCACCTGGCTCTGCCTCACGAGTGTTGGGATTAAAGAATGAATTTTATGTATACAAGTCCTCTATCTGCATGTACACCTGCATGCCAGAGAAGGCATCAGATCCCATTATAGAAAGTTGTGAGCCACCATGTGATTGTTGAGAATTTAACTGAGGACCTCTGGAAGAACAGCCAGTACTCTTTAACTGTTGAGCCATCTCTCCAGTCCTACAAAAACATTTTTTGAATGTAGTACTTTTCAAAGTCTTTAACATCCTAATCAATGCTATACATATTCAAGCAGATGTCTCATAAATAGTTTTCTTCAAATTTCTTTAATTTTACAACGCTTCTTTTTATATGATGCACATTAATAAGTCACCTGAAGAACAAGTCTTCCAGACAGCACAAATAAATGCTGGGTTATAGTTTTCTAGCACTATTCTTCTGGAGTTAGGTTTTATTTTATTCCAATTTAGGCTATAGATTTACTGTTATAAGCTTGAGTATATTTTTATCAGAATGTTGATGGCAGACCCAAACTACTTACCATGTGACAATATAAATAGAACGAAGCACTAATGTAAAGACCAACATTCCATACATGACCTGAGTAGGAAAGAAAAAGAAAGTGGTCAATACAACTCTTCCTTCCTATCTCCCCATCCATTCCATCCATCATCTGTCTATCCATCATCCGTCCATCTGTCCACCCATCATCCACCCATCATCCATCCATCCATCTGTCATCCATCCATCCGTCCGTCTGTCTGTCCGTCCGTCCATCCATCCATCCATCCATCCATCCATCCAACCATCTATCCATCCAACCATCCATCTATCTATCTTGTGGTGACAAGGATTGAACCAGAGCCTCATACATACTAGGGAAGTGTTCTGCCACTGAACTACTATATCCTTAACTCCCATTTCTTTTTTTCTTTTTCTTTTATTCCACACAAAGTCTTACCATGTAGACTAGACTGGCCTGGAATTCTGGATCCTCCTGCCTTAGTCTCACATGTGCTAGGACTATAGCTGCGTGCTACTATGTCCGATTTAAAGTCAGCTTTTAAAAAGATGGAAGGCCGGGCGGTGGTGGCGCACGCCTTTAATCCCAGCACTCGGGAGGCAGAGGCAGGCGGATCTCTGTGAGTTCGAGGCCAGCCTGGTCTACAGAGCGAGATCCAGGAAAGGCGCAAAGCTACACAGAGAAACCCTGTCTCGAAAAACCAAAAATAAATAAATAAATAAATAAATAAATAAATAAATAAATAAATAAATAAATAAATAAATAAAAAGATGGAAGAGTCAGGTCAGTGGCACATACTTTCATTACTGAGTATTTCCATTACTCAGGAGGCTAAGGCAGGAGGATCATTAGTTTGAGGGCAGCCTGGACTTATTGCTAGACCCTATCTCAAAGCCAGTCAACCAACACATAACACTGATCTTTCTCATAAGATTCCAAAGTAACTGGACACAAGAGTATCATATAATAATATAGGCTATGAAATAAAAAAATAAAAAATTGTTTTTTTTCTAGCTTTGCCACTAACTAGATGGGATAAAGCAGACCAATCATTTATCCTTTCAAACTCTTGCTCATTTCATTTATAAAGAAAGATGATATTTTAGTATGATACTGGTTAATTCAACTTATATAATATGCATGAACAGACCGACATATTGCATGTGTATATTTATATACAATATGGCATATAGCAGACCAAAATTACTAGTTATCTTTTTCCAAATGTGCTTATCATATCAGCTAACTTACTTAATTAGTAATAAAATGTACAAAAAAGTGTAAAAGAAAAAATTTAACTCAAACTGCTTAGTCTTGTTTTTTCACATTGTTTACACAGTGTGTTTTTACAAAACCTGAGGGTCATGTGAGAAAAGACAAGTCCTGATGTACCACATCTGGGAACCAATCTTTAGTGGACATCTACTCTGTCAGGAAAACTAAGTAACAGGGCTCCTTGAGACAGCAGATGGTCTCTCTGAGATATCAATCACTGATTTGTCAATTTGCTGCTAAAAAGGCTTCACTGGCTTCTTAGGCATTCTTTTTTATCTACTCTTATACATGCTTTTCTTTTTGTTCCTTTGCTTTAAGATATACTGGTGTATGTATTCAATGTGGCAGTTATGTAATTAGGGTATTATCTTATTTTGAAAGACCATCAAATTTGGGCTCCCATTTAGAGATTTCTGGATCACCTTGGACTTAATAGTAAAGGAGAATTGTTATCAGTACTTTCCCTCCTCAGGAAATTAAATCTGTCTAGTCAATACCTTTGGTCTTTATTAACCCTTTCCTTTTAGTTTTATAGCATTACTTATCTCTAGACCTAAGTCAAATATCTTTTAGAAGCTTTTCACCATTTATCATGGGCAGGAATTTACATGTTATTTGACATCTTAATATATAATTTTTAAAATATTCATCTATTTTTATGACTATGCATGGTTGACCTGAATGAACGTGTATTATGTGCATGCCTGGTGTCTGCACAGCTAGAAAAGGGCATCAGATGGCCTGGAACTGGAGTCACAGATAGCTGTGAGCTGCCTTGCGGGTGCTGGGAACTGCCCCCAGTTCTCTGTAAGAGCATCAAGTGTTCTTGACCACTGAACTATCTCTCTAGCCCTACGTAGATTTAGTATCAAATTGTACTATTAAGTTTAATGAATACAACTATTAATGAAAACAACTATATTGTTTTCATATGATACTTATAAAATGATACATTTCCTTGTTTTCAACACTTTAAAATGCTTTTAATTTATTGTAATTGGGTGTGTTTGTGTATGAGAGATGCAGGTGAGTAGGGGTGTCCTTCTATCATAAGACCCAGGACTGAATTCAGTAGTCAAGCTTGCATGACAAGAGTTTTTACCTGCTGAGCCATTTTATAAATCAAGAAATTAAAAGATTAAAGACAGGAAGAAATTTCTGTATGGCTTATCAAGTGTCAAGAAATCGAGACTCTAAGTTTTCAAGCTAGTGAGTTTTTTTAGACAAGATTGCTTTCTCCTTCTTTTTCGGATAATGGATAGTTGTGTCACTCTCAAGAGACCAGACAACTCATTTGTTCCGTTTGTTTCTTCATGGTGCTGGGGATTAAACCCAAGGCCTTGAGCTGCTAGGCAGATATTCTACCACTGAACTCCTACTCGAGCCCCACTAACCATTACTATTAAATTAAGAAACCAGATTCAACAAACGCTGCCATTAGAAGAATGAAAACAGGCTGGGTGTGGTGGCACACATCATAATCCCTACATATGGAAAGCTGAGACAGAAGTATCACATGTTTGAAGACAACTTGAGCTATATAGTGAGACATTCTCTAAAAGACCAAAAGCCAAAAAAGAAAGAGTGAAAACATATGCTACAGAGTAGAATACCTACTTAGTATAGCTGTCACCCAGATTCTGCATATATTTAACATTTTACCACATTATCTCTCTCTGTCTCTCCCTCCTTTCCTCCCTCCCTATTTATTTACAACTAAACATTTAGGTGTATGTTTATCCTAAAAGAGGATATTTTATTATATATCCAAAGTATAAACACAGGGAAGTATAGTAACAGTGGTATGATACTAAATGGCCTTATTTAAAACTTACAGTTGTCTTAATATTTGTAATACGCAAAACTCAAAAAACAAGTAAGCTAGGCATGGTTGTTGATGCCTTTAGTCCCAGCACTCAGGAGGTACAGGCCAGCCTGGTCTACATAGTAAGTTACAGGCCAGCTAGCACTGCATAGTAAGACCCTGTCTCAAACAAAACAAACAAAACATTACACAGGACATGAAAGTTACATTCAGTTACCACACCTCTCAATTGTGCTGGTTTGTTTTTTGTCAACTTGACACAAGCTGGAGTCATCTGGGAAGAGAGAACCTCAAGTGAGAAAATGCCTCTGTCAGATTGGCCTGTAGGCAAATCTGGAGGGCATTTTCTTGATTAAAGATTGATGGGAGAGCCCAGCCTACTGTGGGTGGTGCAACCCTTGGGCAAATGGTCCTGAGTTATATTAAAAAGCAAACTGAGGTTTTCTGTAATGGTCTCCATCTGTTACAAAGAGAAGGTTCCTTGATGAGGGGTGAAGACTACACTTACCTGTGAGTATAAGAACAAATGTTTACAGACTGTTGTTAGGGATTATTCTGTTTTAGTAAAGTAGTGGTTGTTGATTCTCCACCAATAACCACAACCAATCAAAAGGCAGAGCTGTGGAGCCCAGTCCCAATGGGTACATCTACAAAACAATTCCCACAACTAAGGCTCAGGGGATACTGCAGAAGAAGAGATGGAAAGATTGTAAGAGCCAGAAAGTCAGGGAGTTTGCTGTGAGACTGTCTCTCGTAGTAATACCAGAAGCTACACCATAAAGTCTCACCAAATGACTGTCCAAATATGAGCCAAACAGGATGGCACCAATGGGCATGCCAAACTGGATGAAGAAAAGCCCATGAGGCCTCAACCTTATACAAAGAACTATAGGCAACTGAGGGAAGTTGGGAATGAGAGAAGTGGCCTTCCCAAGGAAGAGCATACCAATTGGTTATCCAGTGTCAAATGATCTTGAAAACATATACACAGTTAGCATTATATGGACTGAATAGGTTATATTTAGGAACATATTTATTTACACATATATGCATGCAATAACAATTACTATTTTTTTTAAAGGAGGCCATAAATTTCAAGGAGAGTGGGAGGAGTATATGAAGGGTTTGGAGGGAAGAAAGGATAATTAAATTATAATCTCTCTCTCTTTTTTAATTATCTTTTATTTTTTGAGACAGGGTTTCTCCATGTAGCCCTGGCTGTCTTAGAACTCATTCTCTAGACCAGGCTGGCCCCGAACTCAGAGATCTGCCTGCCTCTGCCTCCTGAGTGCTGGGATTAAAGGTGTGCGCCACCAGTGCCTGCCTTAAATTATAATCTCTTAGGAAAAAAAAAAAAGCAAGCTGAGCAATCCATGAGGAGGAAGCCAAAGAAGTCTTCCACGGTCAGCTTAAGTTCCTACTTCCAGGTTCCTGCTTGAGATCCTGCCTTGACTTCTCTCTACCTGATGGACTGTAAACTGTAGGATGAAATAAATCCTTTCTTTCTCAAGTTTCTTTTGGTCATGTTATTTACTGCAGTAACAGAAGCAAGCTAGGATATTCTCTGAAGTCATTTTATTCCAGACTAGTTCCTCACTCTTTACTTGAGTTTGATGAATTTAGCTTTTGTGGCCCACAGAATCTTGTTACATGGCCTGGGCTGGCTTGACTTTACAATCCTCTTGCCTTAGCCTTCAGAGTTCTGGGATTACAGGCATGTACTCTCTGGCTTATGACTGATATACTTAAAGGTTACAGTCAAGTTACTTGCGGGAATTTCCTTAAGTTTGGGTTTGTTTTATATCTCTTCATGATTTACTAAAATGATGCTGTGTCCTCAGTGAATTATATCAGGAGAAACATGATACCCATTTGATACTTATTACTGGTGAGTCTAAAAATCATTGTAGATTTTTCTAAATATGGCATCTAAACCATGAGTTCATATTAATATTGAGCTCAAATTCTTTTTTAAAATTATTATTGCTCCAAAGTTCTTTCTTTTTTAAAAATTAACTTTATTTATTTATTTATTTAACATCCTGACTGCAGTTTCCCCTCTTCCCCAGGCCCCAAATCCACTCCTTCTGTTTCTGTTCAGAAAGGGGCAGACCTCCCATGGCTATCAACAAAGCATGGCATATCAAACTGCAGTAGGACTAAGCACCTCCCATTGTATTGAGGCTGGCAAGGCAACCCAGTAAGAGGAATATGACCTCGAATTCTTTTTTTTTTTTTTTTTGAATTTATTTTAATTTATTTTGCAATACAATTCAGTTCTACATATCGGTCACGGATTCCCTTGTTCTCCCCCCTCCCGTCCCCCTCACCTTCCCCCCAATGCCCCCCCCCCATTCCCATCTCCTCCAGGGCAAAGCCTTCCCCACAGACTGAGGTCAACCTGGTAGACTCAGTCCAGGTAGGTCTAGTCCCCTCTTCCCAGGCCGAGCCAAACAATCCTGCATAGGCCCCAGGTTTCAAACAGCCAACTCATGCAATGAGCACAAGATCTGGTCCCACTGCCTGGATGCCTCCCAAACAGATCAAGCCAATCAACTGTCTCACCCATTCGGAGGGCCTGATCCAGTGTGGACCCCTCAGCCATTGGTTCATAGTTCATGTGTTTCCATTCATTTGGCTATTTGTCCCTGTGCTTTATCCAACCTTGGTCTCAACAATTCTCACTCATATAAACCCTCCTCATTCTCGTTAATTGGACTCCCAGAGATCCACCCAGGGCCTAGTCATGGATCTCTGCATCCAGATCCCTCAGTAGTTGGATGAGGTTTCTAGCACAACAATTAGGGTGTTTGGCCATCCCATCACCAGAGTAGGTCAGTTCGGGCTGTCTCTCGACCATTGCCGGCAGTCTGTTGTGTGGGTATCTTTGTGGATTTCTGTGGGCCTCTCTAGCACTTTGCTTCTTCCTGTTCTCATGTGGTGACCTCGAATTCTTAAACCTCCTCTTGCCCCAGACTCCTGAGTGCTAGGATTAGAGGTGTGCAGCACCAAATCCAACTATCTCTTTCTATATTTGTAACTTACTCCAACAGTGAGAAATAGCTTATTTGTTCAATTGTTTGAATGTTTATTATAAAGAATAGTGCAAAGGATGCAGATGAGTAATAGAAGGTATGGCTGAAGGCACACAAAATTTCCATGCCCACTCTGAGTATGCTATTGTTCCACTTTCTAGAAGCATTTTTCTTGTGTGTGTGTGTGTGTGTGTGTGTGTGTGTGTGTGTGTGTGTGTGCGCGCACGCATGCGTGCATGTGATTGTGTGGGCACATACTGAGGACACTGAGCTAGCTATCCTGATTTTTAATCTCTGGGCCTAGGGTATACATCACAATGGACATGGATTATTGCTATATGTAGAGAAGACAATATCTCTTACTGGAAAACACATAGCTGTTGCAGTATGGGTAGGTTACATTGATAGTTTGTTAATTTTATTATATAGAACAGATTTGAATAAGCCTTAAAAACACAAAATGGAAAACTGATGGTCATAAAATTATAAATCTTTTTAAATAAAATGGCAATTATATAATGATATCACTGCAAATTACAATAAATAAGAAAGTGATGATGCCCTTTACTGTAGTGTCAATGAGTGTATACGCTTCCAAATGGCCTGAAGAAAAAAGCAAGGCCCCATAAAGAAGTTACAGATTTTATTTCAATAAACAGATTCCAGTTAGATGATTACTGAATTACATTTTAAAAGCTAAAGGAATATTTATTTTCTATATAAGAATTTAAAAGTATATGGAGTCTGACATTCCTAAGATGTCTGCATGTATGTATGTTTGTATGCATATATGTATGCATGTGTGTACATATGTATCTTAACTAGTTTGTTAAAAGAATGGTAGCAGGAGTCATGTATTAGTTACTTTTCTATTGCTGTAGGAAACATTATGACCAAGAAAACTCATAGAAGAAAGGATTTATTTGGGCTTCTGGTTCCAGAGAGTTAGAGTCCATGACGCAGAGTGGAGGCAGCAGGCTTTAAGAATGGTGGCTGGACTACAAGCTGAGGGCTCACATCTCTAACCACAAGCAGAATTCAAAATGGCAACCAAGTCTTTAAACTCTGAAAGCCCATCAGCAATAACATACTTCATCCAACAAGAGAATACTACCTAAACCTCCCAAACAGCACCCTCATCTGGGGACCAAGTATTCAAACATCTGAGCCTGTGGGGAATATTCTCATTCAAACCATAAGTCATATAAATCTAGGTTATGATCCTAGCTCTGCCTCTTAAACACTGTATTTGCTGTCTAGAGGCAACTAATTTCATATCTGAGCTCGTTTCCCTTAAGATATTCATACTAAGCTCATGAACTCTGGACCAATATGCTAGGGAACCTGCATGGGACCAACCTAGGCTCTCCACATATGGATGACAGTTGTGGAACTTGGGTTGTTTGTGGGGTCCCTAGCAGTAGGATCAGAACCTGTACCTGGTGCATGAGCTGGCTTTTTGGAACCTATTCTCCATGCAGGGACACCTCACTCAGCCTTGATGCAGGGGGAGGAGGTTGGTCCTTCCTCAAAGTGATATGACATGCTTTGTTGACTCCCATGGGAAGCCTGCCCCTTTCTGAAAGGAGGAGTGGATGGGGGCGGGGAGGGGAGATAGCCGGGAGGTGGGGGGAGGGAACAGAAAGAGGGGAGGGAGGGGAAACTGTGGTTGGTAAGTAAAATAAATAGAAAAATTAACAAAAAAAAGATATTTATACTAATCCCTAATTTGCAGGGCTGTCAACTGAGAATCAAAGTTTGAAGTTTGTATGGTATCAGGCACAGTACTCCATCAATAACATCCACCTCAAAAAATCCATGAAACATATTAAGGATAAAATATTTGAGGAATTTGCAGTTTAGTCTTTTCTAGATCATAATATTATAAAAACTTTTTCGGACAGAGGATCTAACATAGCCTAACTTGGCCTCAAACTCACTATGGAGGTGAGGCTGGCCTTCAACTCCTGATCCTCCTTCCTCCATCTCCCAAGTACTGACATTACAAGTGTGTGGTACTACATTAGGCTTCATAAAAAGATTTTATGTGTTGAACTCCAGGGTCCCTTGAGCTTCTAAGAATGATACTGTACCTGTATTACTAAATACCAACACCCAGCTAGAGCTGTGCACTGCCTGTCCCAGGTATATTCCTATTACAATGCCTAGCTCCTGTCTACAGCTATGTTTCAAAGTGATCTTTGAATTCAAAGTGATCACAGCACTCAGGCAAGCAGCAGAGGTAGATGGATCTCTATGAGTTGAAGGTCAGCTTGGCCTACACAGAGGTCCAGACCAGCCAGGGCTGTATCCAGCACAGTCATAAAGCCCACTCTAGCCCTGAATTCACTTGTAGCTGAGGATGACCTTGAAGTCCTCCTGCTAAGATCTCTTAAGTATTAGAATGTGTCACCATTCTAGGCCAGTGGTTCTCAACCTGTGGGTTATGATCCCTTTGGGAGTTGAACAACCTTGTCACAGGGGTGGCATATCAGATATCCTGCTTATCAGATATTTACATTACAATTGATAACAGCACTAAAATTACAGTTATGAAGTAGTAATGAAAGAATTGTATGGTTGGTGGTCACCACAGCAGGAAGAACTGTATTAAAGGGTTGCAGCATTAGGAAGGTTGAGAACTAAAGTTCTAGGCTAATAGTAGATTCTTGACATTTTACCATTTTATTTTCAAAAGTTGTATCAGCATATAATTTCCTACAGAAGGGAAACACAGACAACAGGCATGTATTGTTAAACAATTAAATGTTTCATAACTAAAAAAATTTATCAGGCTGGAGAGATGGCTCAGCAGTTAAGGGCACTTCTTGCTCTTGCAGAGGACCCAGGTTTGATTCCAAGAACCCACATGGCAGCCCCAAACCATCGATAACTTCAGTTCCAGGGGATCTGACATTCTCTTCTGACCTTCACAGGCTCCAAGCATGCACATAGTACACAGACATACATACAAGCAAAACACTCATATAAATAACATAAAATAAATAAATCTTAAAAAAAAGTTACCTGATGGAATATAGGCTCTTTTACTTTTAGGTAAATCTGAAAAATATTATTAGAAACATAAGTGAAAGAAGGGATATAAAAACCTATTCCAATTATTCTTCAAATCCCAAACCTTTCTTTCCCCCATGTTATTCCAACCAGATTCCAGTCACATAAAACCAATCAGATAAGGTGGTATGGCACAGGAGGGCTAGCACCTACAGGTAACTTTTTCCCATGCTAGCCCAGCCATGGCAAATGAAATAATTAAATATTTCAATCAGTGGTAGACTATTTCAGCATTGGTCTTTGTGTCACCATCAAGGATGTCAAGAATACAAGGTTATTCAAGAAGGGTCAATAAATTCTGCTGACAGCCCCTATAACAGTAGAAAGAATACTATACTTAGAACCAAATTTCTAGCTCTTCCACTTAATTGCTACAGGCTTTCACCAAGTGTCATTTAACTTAAAAGAATCGATCCTTATCTGAAGAATGGAGAACAGCAGCATGGAGAATTCTAAGCTAAAGTACATGAAAGGATCTAGACATACTAGATTATCAGTAAGTGAAACCATTTAAACAAATTATTTGTATCCATTTCTGCTTCCAAACTATTCACTACCTAGATACACCTCCAGTTACACAAACCCAAGTTTTAGGCTCCAGTGTCTTGTGGCTGTTAAGTTCAATGCCTTTGTAAGATTTAATATGCACATATTGTCTATAGGAGCACAACTTTTAATGACACAGTACACAGGAATCAAAATTCAAATCAACCCTTCAATGACTCTTACACTACCACAAGGAAGTTCAGGTTTCTTAACTTGACATTCAAAGCCTCCCACAGCTCCTGTCTTCCTGCCTGGCCTCACTGCTGTCTTCTCAATCTAATCTCCAAAGAGCACTGTACTTTGAATGCATCACTTTCATGCTTCTGCATCTGAAAATACGTTATTCTTTACTTTGCTCAGAAATCCTCCTCAGGGGCTGGAGAGATGGCTCAGAGGTTAAGAGCACTGCTTGTTCTTCTAAAGGTCCTGAGTTCAATTCCCAGCAACCACATGGTGGCTCACAACCATCTGTAATGAGATCTGGTGCCCTCTTCTGGCCTGCAGGGATATCTGCAGACAGAACACTGTATACATAATAAATAAATAAATAAATCTTAAAAAAAAGAAATCCTCCTCAACTCACAAATACTTTTGAAAATTCAACACAAATTATTCATCCTTGAAGTCTTTTATGATCTCTTTCATTTCCAAGAGAAGCAACTATTCACCATCTACCTATAAGCTGTATGGCAGTGACCTTTCTAATGCTGTGACCCTCTAATACAGCTCCTCATGTTGTGGTGACCTCCAACCATAAAATTCTTTAGTTGCTACTTCATAACTGTAATTTTGCTACTGTTATGAATTGTAATGTAAATATCTAATATGCAGTTTATCAGATAAGTGACCCCTGTGGGAGTCACAACCCACAGGTTGAGAACTGCTACTTTATGGCATTCTACTGGTTTGTTGTGTTCCCCTATAACCTAATCATCTCTTTGCTATCTAGAACTGGGTTTAGACATCTTTATGTCTTCATTTAATATAGTAATCTAATAAAACTTCACATAGTTTTAAAACTTACTTAAAATTTATTTCTGAAATAAGTTTCTTACTATAAAAAGACCACAATTATTTCCTTTAAGTAGTCAAAGGGCTTTGACTGAAAAATTACCTGTAACTCTAAGTTTAATAAGGAGAATGTGTCTTTATTTGTTGTTGTTACTGTTTTTTGTTTTTTTGAGACAGGGTTTCTCTGTGTAGTTTTTGGTGCCTGTCCTGGATCTCGGTCTGTAGCCCAGGCTGGCCTCGAACTCACACAGATCCGTCTGGCTCTGCCTCCTGAGTGCTGGGATTAAAGGCATGCGCCACCACCGTCCTTCAGAGAATGTGTCTTATCTGTGTCTTTATTTCAAAATACTAACTGGAACTCACTATTAGCTTAGGCTGGCTTTGAACTCACAATCCTCCTGCCTCTATGTCCTGAGTGCAGGGATTATAGGTGTGTACCAACAGCACAGGCTTAACAGTATGTCTCTTCAATACTGTTTCCTAGGCCAATAATTATGGAGTCCTTATTATTAATATTATAGTTAGTATAAAAATGTTCTATTTTGCCGGGCGGTGGTGGTGCACACCTTTAATCCCAGCACTCAGGAGGCAGAACTAGGCGGATCTCTGTGAATTCAAGGCCATCCTGGTCTACAGAGGGAAATTCAGGACAGGCACCAAAACTACACAGAGAAACCCTGTCTTGAAAAAAAAAAGTTCTATTTTATATTCATTTTATGGTAAGAAAAACTAAAGCTAAGAGAGAACTATGTAAAAATATTAGATCCAAACTCACATCCAACTAATTCAAAAGCTTGATTTGTTTCTAATTATAACATCTCTTAACTTACAAATGGGTCTAGCCTTGATTTTGATGCCAACTTTCTAGATAACCTTAGTTGGCCAGGCAAGTCACTGACACTCTTGATTTTATTCCCTCCGTTAAAATAATAGCATGACTTCTTTTTACTTCTGAAGTTGCAGGATTCTTTCATTATGAACTCATACAGAGTTTAGGCAAAGGAGTACAGGAACTCAGGAAAATAGTGAATATCCTATTCATCATCTTAACCAGGTGACATCTTCCTTCAGCAGGCTGTTAATCTTAATTTTTCTTAACTATTCAGAGACAACTAATAGTTGTTTTTTGACTTGTATTTATTTATTCATTGTATGCATGTGATAGCATGAGAGTGAAGGTCAGAAGACAACTAACAAGGGTAAATTCTTTCCTTCTATCATGTGGGTTCTGGGAGTTGAACTCAAATTGTTAGGTTTGAAGGCAAGCACCTTTACCTGCTAAGCCATCTTGCCGTTCCTGTTCACTTTTCACTTCTAAAATTTTTGTACTCTGTGACATGAGGCTTTCTTGTCTTTCCTGTATCTCTGATTACTGTTTTAATCTCCTTTGCTGGTTATAGTTTTACATGGTCCTCAAAGGTCTGCATTCCATAGGTTGTATCTTTTTAGTCTTAATGGTATGTTTTACTTTGGCACCAGTTCACCTATCTCCATATTTCTGATACAACCTACACTTCAACCAACTTCCCAAAATTATATCTTTAGTCCAGCCTACCTGTTAAGCCTCCAGTATCATTAATACTGGATACTTCCAAACTCAACTTATCATAAACCAAATTTATTTATTCCTACATCACAGCATAAGCTTACTAATTATCTTTCCTGAAAAAGATGCTCAGAGTTCAATTATTTAATTTCAATTAAAAAGTTTCCTTTTTATTACATAAGAGTGTGTGTGTGTGTGTGTGTGTGTGTGTGTGTGTGTGTGTGTGTGTACATGCACTCATGCCATGGCATGCAGGTGTAAATCAGAGGACACTTTGTAGGAGTCAGCTCTTTTTCTACCATTTAGGTTCCAATTATCAAACTTAGGTTGTTAGGCTTAGCAACGGGACCTTTATCCACTGAACCATTTTGCTGGTCCAGTTTATTATTATTATTTTTAAAGACATAGCCCAGGCTGGTCTTAAACTGATTATAATGTTAAAGATGACCTCAAACTTCTGATCCTCCTGCCTCAACCTTCCTAACTTAGGTTTTGGGAATGCAGACATATACCAACACATTTGGTTTTATTCAGTGCTGAGGATGTAATCTAGGGCTTTCTGTACACCAGGCAAGCACTTTACCAACTGAACTATAACCACAGTCTTATTATTTTATATGTATTTTTATTTTTAATTTTAACTTAATTTTGTTTTGTTTTTCGAGACAGGGTTTCTCTGTGTAGCCCTGGCCATCCTGGAACTCACTCTGTAGACCAGGCTGGCTTCAAACTCAGAGATTTGCCTGTCTCTGTCTCCTGAGTGCTGGGATTAAAGGTTTGTACCACCACTACCCAGCAATTTAATTTTTATATTTTAAGACTCATGTAGTCTGGCCCTGAATTTGCTATGTAGAAAAAATGGCCTTTAACTCATGATCCTTTGGCCTTTGCCTCCTGAGTGCTGGGATTACAGGCGTGTCCCAACATGCTGGCTCCATGTTTTAATTTTAATAGAAGGTCTTGCTGTGTAGTATGTGCTACCCTCAAACTGAGATGTCATGCCTTGGCCTGTGAAGTGCTGGGACTACAGGCATGCACCACCACTTACATGGTTAATAGGCTAACAACCAGGCCCTAAGAAGAAAAGCCATTCCGTACCATTCTGTCTTTGTTCTTCTTCTACCCTCTCTAATCAGTGGGTCATATGTCCCACAGGTTGTATATGTCTGCTGCTTTTCATACCCACAGCTACACTACTTCAATCTTGGTCCCTATTTTACAAAGTATGAAAAATCCCTGTATTTAATCTTCAGACTCTATCTTCTGTAACAGGTAATTTTTCTAAAACTTGTCTGATTATATTTTTTTCTAGTTTATGGATCAATACTAAGAACAAATTTAAACTCTTTTTTTGTTGTTGTTGATTTTTTTTATTCTTTTTTTTTATTTTGCAATACAATTCAGTTCTATATATCAGCCATGGATTCCCTTGTTCTCCCCCCTCCCGCCCCCCCTCACATTCCCCTCAGCCCACCCCCCCCATTCCCACCTCCTCCAGGGCAAAGCCTCCCCCAAGGACTGAGATCAACCTGGTAGACTCAGTCTAGGCAGGTCCAGTCCCCTCCTCCCAGGCCAAGCCAAGCGACCCTGCATAGGCCCCAGGTTTCAAACAGCCAACTCATGCACTGAGCACAGGACCCGGTCCCACTGCCTGGATGCCTCCCAAACAGATCAAGCCAATCAACTGTCTCACCCATTCAGAGGGCCTGATCCAGTTGGTGACCCCTCAGCCATTGGTTCATAGTTCATGTGTTTCCATTCGTTTGGCTATTTGTCCCTGTGCTTTATCCAACCTTGGTCTCAACAATTCTCACTCATATAAACCCTCCTCATTCTCGCTAATTGGACTCCCAGAGCTCCACCCGGGGCCTAGCCATGGATCTCTGCATCCAGATCCCTCAGTCGTTGGATGGGGTTTCTAGCACAACAATTAGGGTGTTTGGCCATCCCATCACCAGAGTAGGTCAGTTCGGGCTGTCTCTCGACCATTGCCAGCAGTCTGTTGTGTGGATATCTTTGTGGATTTCTGTGGGCCTCTCTAGCACTTTGCTTCTTCCTATTCTCATGTGGTCTTCATTTACCATGGTCTCCTATTCCTTGTTCTCCCTCTCTGTTGTTGATCCAGCTGGGATCTCCCGCTCCCCCAAGCTCTCTTTCCCTCGCCCCTCGCCCTTCATTACCCCCACTCCCTCATGAAATTTAAACTCTTAAACATAGCACACATAGGACTTTATCACCTGATATTTTGTTTAACTCACTAGACTCATTTACTACTTTCTCCTACCATAAGCAATCACCTATATAAAATCTCTCTCAATTTTGTACCCATGATAACTTAATTGAACAATCAAGACAAACTATTCAGTAAACATCTGGCACATAGTAAGTAGTTTCTAAAAAACAACAATTCACTATGCTAGTCCGTGTGTATGGGAATACAAAAGACTAAAAATGCTTTACTACACTGTTGCCCAGAGGCCTGAAAAACTCCTGTTCATCAGTTAAAATCTAACCCAAGAGAATCTTCTCTGAAGCTTGCCCTGACCTACTCACATAGTATTTTTTTTGTTCTGCTTTTGCTTCCTCAGACAGTGTTTTGATGTAGCCCAGGACAGCCTCAAGCCATCATGCCTGGTTCAAGCAGTAATCTTTGTTTTTGTTTTCTAAGTTCTAGGCTTAGACCAAAACATTATGTAGCCCAGGCTGGCCTCAAGCCCATGTGTGATCCTCATTAAGCAGTATTTTTTTTTTAATTAAAATTAGGAAGGAAGTAGGGGCATGCTGAGACAAAGTCATACAGCTGAACCTGGCCTAGAATATACTATGTAGCTCAGGATGGTCTCAAACTTCTTATCCTCTTGTTTTAGCCTCCAGGTGTTGGGATAACAAGCACATACCATCATCTTGGCTTCAAGAGTAAATTAAGCCTGGTGGTGGTGGTGGCGCATGTCTTTAATCCCAGCATTTGGGAGGCAGAGCCAGGCAGATCTCTGTGAGTTTGAGGCCAGCCCGGTCTACAGAGTGAGATCCAGGGCAGGCACCAAAACTACACAGAGAAACCCTGTCTCGAAAAAAAAACCAAAAAAAAAAAAAAAGAGTAAATTAAATTTTAAAGCAATTTATTTTTATTATGTTTCAATTATTTGTGTGCATGTGCACACACATGAACATGCCTGTACATGAGTGCAAGTGCTTGAAGGCAACAGATCCCTCTAAAGTTAGAGTAACAGGGGTTTGTAAGTCACCTGATATGGGAACCAAATTGGAGTCTTTTCTAAGACAGGTATGTACTTTAACTACTGAGCCATCCCTCCAGTCCCAAAATTATTTAGTTTTTAAAAATGGTTCATAAAGACAAAAATTACACATATACATGATGTGCTAAATGCACTCACATGGTCTTAATTAATCCTCTTTTTCTCACATCACTATATTACAGGTTTTTACCTTTATTCTTGTAGTCATTATCTTCTGCTACAAGTCTTTGTTCCCATTTAACTTCCCTAGAAAAATGAGTTCCCTCATGGATACCAACTACTTCTTAGTCACTTTTGTATTTCTAGTACCTGACACAGGTTTCCAATTAATATTTTCTTAATTCAAGGTTAACAATGAAAACCCTCACAGTCGGGCCAACATGGAAAGCCTCACTTCTTGTTTTTAACAAATAAAAGGTAGTAAGTTCATCCATGAGAAAAGCAATTTTTCCTGTTGCTACTAACTAAATATTTACTTTTTGACCTTTTCTTCATCTTAAAAAAACACATTAAAGAGTTATTTTGGGGACTGAAGAGATAGCTCATTGTTTAAGAGCACTTGCTCTTCTTGCAGAGGACCCAGATTCAGTTCCCAGCACCTACATGATGGCTTACAACCATCTGAAACTCCAAGGGATCTAATATCTTCTGACCTCTCCAGGTATCAGTCACATAGATGGTACACATACATATAGACAAAACACTCAAACACACACAAAAAAAGTAGAATAAATCTAAAAACTAACTTTTTAAAAGTTTTTTTCAATTAAAAGTAGTTTTTGAAAAGGAAATAAAGGTGCAAAGTCTAAAAATAAGATATTCCAATTGCATAAAAAATTTTCAGTTTGAATAGCTTGACACAAACACTGGAAAATAACTGTTCCAATCTCCTATAAGGCATACCTTGCTGGAGATAAAGTATGACTTACCGTGGTTACTATTAAACTGAATAGAGCTAGGGTAAAAAGCAGATGGTAGTTTATTGAGCTCTTTGTCTTGAAACATTCAAACCTTTAAAATAAGAGAGAAAGAAATTTACTTTATAATGTATAACAGGAACAAACTGAATGCACTTACAACTTGCCCACATGCCTTTGTGATCCAGCACACCTCACTATTTCTACCTCTCACTCTTCGTGTTAGAAACACTGAACTGCACACTGATTACAAGAGGATCAGCAGTAGCCACATAACTTGAGCTGAGACAATGAAGTTCTCTCTCCAAGTATGAAGTTGGGGAGATAACTAAATCAATTAAGTAAAGGGAGTCAAAATATGGTATCAGATAGTCTAAGGCTGATATCTGGAGGCAGCCAAAGTGAATAAACAAGTAAACGAACAAGCAGAGAAATAACCTGAATGAAAAGAAAAATAAAGTAGATAGAAAGACTTGAAGCCATGTGGAGGAAGGACTGAAGAAAGACAGAGGCACAAAGACATTCCTTTGCAGTTCTAGTGAGGCAAGGTTGCACTCCTTTCTATTTGGTTTCCCGGTTTCCTCATGTCCTCACAAAAAGGAAGTTTCTTTAACTCTAGCAGCTTTGTGTATTTGTGTATCTTACAACTAATGATCTCTCTCTGAATGAAACTACTGAGATCACTGTACTGCTAGGCATGGTATCATGCTTTTTATCCAGTATTCAGGACGCTGGGATTGAAGGACAGCCCTGAGCTGCAGAGTGAGAGTCTGTTGAAGCAGGAGGAGGAGAAAAAGGCATTCTATTATAATTATTTTCCTAATGTGTCTCCCCAACTGGAGTGTGAATTCTTTGTGTACAATGATATAATCTTACTCATGGTGATATTTTATTTGTACTGAAATGTGATTTTATTTGTATATTAATAAATAAAGTTGCCTGGGGGTCAGAGCTAATAGCAAGCCTTAGCAGAAGCTGGGCGGTGGTGGGGCACGCCTTTAATCCCAGCTCTTGGGAGGCAGAGCTAAGCGGATCTCTGTGTGTTCAAGGATACAGCCAGCATGGAGACACATGCCTTTAATCTCAATACCAACCATAGAAGACCTGGAGGTCTGTACAGACAGGCAGTGACTAGGAGGTCATGTGGTTGGGTTTACAACCAATGAGAAGGCAGAACAGAAACACTATAAAAAGACAGACACACAGGAAGTAGGTCTCATTCGGAGAGGTAGGACAACAGCGACAGTGAAGGGTAAGGTTTTTAGCTCTTAGCTATTGCTCTGACCTCTTGGCTTTCATCTCTGTATTGGCTCTGTGTTTCTTATTTAATAAGACGGTTGGTTACATCTACACTTACTATTTTTTCAGATAATTACTAGGTTAGTGCCTGATGCACAGGAGATAGTATGGGGGACAGTTGGCCATCAGTAAACACCCAACCTTTGAGGACTAGGTTTTAGAATAGACAGCAGTGCATTCTCAATTACTAACTGCTCATAGAAACTGAACTGCACGCTTACCTCCTTCTCTGTAAAGAAAGGAGACTGGAATGGAAGGTTTCTAAGCTCTCTTTCACCTTTAAATTCTAGGTTTTATGACTCTGAAGATGATACAAATGTGAGGCAGGATCTTACTTTTAAATTATATGACTTTATAATTGGAAAGAAGTGTTAGGTAGTGCATTTATGAATTACAGTTTTCTTTTTGCTTTGTCTACAGTTGAGAAACTTATTTCAAGTGTTCTCAAAGGATATTGTTAAGCTCACAACTGTCTACAATTTCAGTTCCAGGGGATACAATGCCTTCTCTGTTCTCTCCAGGAATGCACATGATGCATATTCATACACACAGGCAAATCACCCATATGCACAAATGTTACCACAACAACTTTATTTTATTTTATACATCTACTTTTTTCTTATTTGTCCAAAATTTATTGGATTATTCCCACTCATTTTGAATCAGGGTGCTTTCCGATCTACTTCCTCCAAAAGGAGTATCCATACCTCTGTAGGCTTTGTTTTTCCCCCTGTAGGCTGACAGAGGACAGTGGAGTAGCAAACACACAGATTGTGCATAACTAAAGATCATAGTCATTTTATAGTATCCTAGGCATTTCACATCTGTGATGTAAGAATGGGGGCTCTGCACTAGGCAGTTTGTCATGTATTTCTTCTTTTCCTCTTCTGGAGACGGATGAAGGAGTTCCTTTACAAGAGGCATGTTCTTATAGGGAGGTTGACACCACTGGAAAGGCTATCACTACTTTCTTAATCTGGCCCTGTCCATAGAGGGTTAGTACCTTGACTCTTTTGCTTTCTACTTCCAAGTCTATCACAAAACTTGTCCAGTACATGCTTCACAGATGAAAGCATACAAAGGCAAGCAGGTTTAGAAACAGTTGGAGGTCTAGACTGCTTTGCATACTTAATATGGTCAAAGAACATCCTAAAACCAATTCAAAACAAAACAAAAAACCAATCAGGGTCAGAGAGATTCTGCCCCTTCTAGTTTTCTGGCATGAGCTATTTCTAGGGATATTTTAGTGTCCCTCAGAGATTATTAACCTGCATAATGTATGCCTGGCATGCTTATTAATGAAGCTCTGCTCACTGCCTTGAGCAAGCTGCTAAATTTCTCTGTGCTTTACTTTCTTGTGTATGAAACCAGCTCAGTACCTACTGTCCTCATTAGTTGAAATTTGGAAACAGTGCAGAGGTAAGCACAAAGCCCCATCCATAGCTGAGCAGCTACTGGCATTTGATAGCTGCTGGGAAAGAGACAGTCTGGTTTCTTTAATGATGTGACCACTGATACTTCAATTATACTCAAGAGAAAGCCCCACACCCAAGAGTGGTGAACAACACAAACT
Source organism: Peromyscus californicus insignis (assembly GCF_007827085.1). Taxonomy (NCBI): domain Eukaryota; kingdom Metazoa; phylum Chordata; class Mammalia; order Rodentia; family Cricetidae; genus Peromyscus; species Peromyscus californicus. Next base: position 104,627,545 of record NW_026294562.1, on the reverse strand, counting down.
GGACTTGATAGGTAAAATAATAAAATAATAATAATAATAAATAAAACATGAAATTGGGTAGTTAGGGAGATAGGACTAGATCTGGAAAGAGTTCAGGGAGGGGGAAAGATGATCAAAATACATTGTATGAAATTCTCAAACAACTAATAACTATGAGTGTACTTCACTTTTCAGGTAAGCTTTTGTTAAGAGACAGTTCATGGTACAATGAGATGGTTTAGCAGGTAAAAGCAATTACAGTTTAAGCCTGAAGACTTAAGTTCAATCTCAGTATACCAGAGTGGAAGGAGAGAACCCACTTCTGAAAGTTGTCCTCTGGCCCCAACATGTACACTGTGGGACACACACACACACACACACACACACACACACACACACACACACAACAATGACAAAAGGAACTGGTGCTGGCTCAGCAGTTAAAAGAGTACTTGCTACTCTTGCAGAAAACCTGGATTCAGTTCCTAGCACATACATGGTAGCTCACAACCCTCTATAACTCCATTTCCAGAGGATCCAATATCCTCTTCTGAACTTCTCATACGAGGCATGCACATGGTACACAGATATACATGCAGGCAAAATGCTTACATACATAAAATAAAAATAAATAATATTTTTAAAAAGCAGTAATTAAAAAAAAAACCATTCATATTACAGTATAGAGAAACTATTCCAAAACTTTTATGGCACAATTTGGACACATTCTTCACTCAAGAAAAGGCAAAATATGTATTTAAGTCAAATTAAGATACTACCTAAACTGGCATTAGGGTTTTGAGATTACTGCAGCTTCCCCAAAACTAAACTCTTCACTAATGTCTCAATTTCTATCTTTTACATTACATATCTTCATAATGTAATTGTACCAAAAACCACATTGAATTGAATTTTAAATGTAAGTACTCACATGCAGTACACAAATATGCAGCAGCTGTAAATCATGGGGAGCTCATCCAATAGCTACATGAAGTAGAGAGACAAAGATGTGAATACTGTACAGCTATAACTATGGATGTCAAAATAAACTTCAGAATGGTTATGATTGTCATCTCTTAAGCTAGGGATGTGCCTCAGTGGTAGAATGCATTGCTTAGGATGCACAGGACCTGAGTTCAATTCCTAGCTTCTCTCCCCCAAAATATTAATTTTCATTTAATTTCTTTTACTAATTATTTAATATATTCATCACCATCTAACTTACTTGTACAATTGGTTGTTTTTTGACCCATCAAAGTTATCTATCCATCCCTTCTAAGACAGACATCTAAGTGGCACATCTGACTGACTCTTCCCAGAGAGCAGCCTTGTAATCAGAGTCCAGGCCAAGGAAATCGGAAATGTTTGTAAATGTGCACATTTGGGAAGTATTTAGGAAGTAAAATAAATAGAGATTTGTTATTAATTTTATAGAAAAGTGAGGAGAAAGAAACTATAAAGGATTTATCAAGTTTCTTGCTTAACAATTCAGGAGATAGTAGTACAGTTTAATGAAATGATGAAAACAGAGAAAATGACAAGAACAATTTTCAGCATTCTGAGTTTCAAGTACCTGACACAGATATGTAGAAATGTCTATCAGGTAATGAGAAGTACAGATGTGTAGTTCAGGATAAAGGTATGGACTCCAGATGTTTGTGGCTTATTTAAAAGGACTACATTTACAAAAATATAAATACGCATTCATTTGCTTGTGTGTGTGTGTGTGTGTGTGTGTGTGTGTGTGTGTGTGTGTGTGTGTGCGCACACTCGTGGAGGCAAGTAGTCAACAGTTAGTTGTTTTTCCTCAGGCACTCCCCATCTTGTTTTTTGAAATCAGTTTCTCACTGACCTGGAGCTTGTCAATTAGGGTAAACTGGCTAGCCATAAAGAATCTGCCCGTCTCTGCCTAGGATGACAAGCATATGCTACCACTCTTGGCACTTTTATGTGGATTCTGGGGATCAAACTCAGGTTCTCACACTTGCATGGCAAATACTTTACTGATTAAAATATCGTACCAGGCCCCATTTATTTTATTTATTTGTTTATTTTATTTATTTATTTATTTATTTAGCAGAGAGAGGGGTACTGTTGGGTATGCATGTACCCGCACGTATGTGCACTTAGAGGACAATCTTTGGAAGTTGGTTCTCTCCTTCCACCATGTGATCATGGGGATCAAACTCAGGTAGTTGGACTCAGCAAGTACCTTTCCTTGTTGTACTATCTCACTAGTCTTCATCTTATTGCTTATTAATTTTTTGTTTAGTTTTTAAAAAAGATTTATTTTATTTGTGTGTCTTGCCTTCATGTGCTTATATACAACCATGTGTGTGTTTAGAAAGGGTTGTTGGATCCCTAGAACTGGAGTTACAGATGGCTGTGAGCTGCCATGTGAATGATGGGAACCAAACCTGGCTCTGTAGTTGGCATATAAAATAATCAGTTTTGAATTTCAGGATAGCCAGGGCTACAAAGAGAAACCCTGTCTTGTTAGTGATGATAAAAAGTTCAAATGACTAGATATATAACGTCTTCGCAGCAAAGATAGAAACTAAGCAGGATCTATCCCACTCAAATGGATGCCACTGATACATGAAAAACTGTAGGCACGTAAGAATATAATGTTTTTGTGAACTGCTTACGACTTTTTAGGACACCTCCATGTAATAGTCTTCTTTAATGATGTTCTAAAATTATATATGTCTGCACAGAGTTGGCATACATACATAGAAAGCCATACTACTTCCTTATATGGTCAATTTGAGTCCTTTGACTTGAAGTGAAAAACTTCAATGATGACAAGTCCCCTCTTTTATTATCCTTTAGTTATGCATTCTTTTCTCAAATTGGAAGTGTCTCTAAATTGAGAGAAATAATCACTTACTTTTGCCATTACTCACCTGCATTTCATATTTCAGAGTCATGTGGAAACACCAGGATCCCATCCCTACCACTGAAATTAAGACAGACAAATAAAAGAATTAGCAAGAAATTCTTTGGGACCAGAATGATTTCAGAAGACAATAACACATTTCAAAGTATTAAGTTTGGAGGAAAACAAAGTTTATGTCTTGCGACAATATACAGATAATACTGAGTTAGTGCTATGATTGAGGATTTTGGCATAGAAGAAAAACAAGCACAGTATAATTTTTCTAAAATTCTCCCCACTAAGTAATTTACTAGATTAACAATACTCTATTATTTCTATAAAGTACTGGATGCTCAGGATAAGCTTTACTGTGCATAGTTGGTCAGCTTCCTTTAGCACTCTCTTGTACTCCTCTGATCCATAAAACCTAGTAGTGTAATTTAGAGAGCCACGATACCATATATACAAAACTACTGGAAAGACACCTAAATGCAATTCTTCTGAGAACTTTCTTGAGAAAGTGTACTGCAGTCTCTATGTGTAAATATTTAATAAACTAACTTTGCTTCTTTCTGACTCATTCTGTAATTCTTTCTGTGGTATATAGTTAAGAATCCAAGAGAGCATCTCAGACACTGGTGGCAGTGTGGGGCAGTCTCTTTGCCACAATAAATAGTTCTATGAATTGAAGTTTTATGCTGCCAAGTGTGGTGACCACTATATATGCTCTAGGTCCTTTCATCTTTACAGAACCATTATTGGTTACCATCTGGCCTTCATGTAATTCACTAACAATAAAGGTTTACACATGGCATACAGCTATTAAGTAATAACAAAGGGATTCTAACTCAGGCTCCTTTATAAAGTATTTTATATACAACTTATGTATCTAGGAAACAATTACAGTACAGAAAAGGCATAAAAGACATTTTCAATTTTCTGGCCCCAAAATGGGCTTTGTAGGCAAGGCTAAAATAATTTTGTAGCTAGGTAGGACTTTTATAATAAATATTGTATCAACAGTCCATACATTCCATTTCATGCTAATTGAAAGGAGAAAAAGAAAAAGCACCCTCCCCCTTTTGGTAGTACTAGGCATTAATGCTAGGGCTATGTTCCTGGTAGGCAAATGTTCTACTATGGAGCATCCCAAGCCAAAAGAAATTGTAGATTGAGACAGAGTCTAAGTTTTAAAGATTGACCTCACACTCACTATGTATCCAGGCAAGCCTCCCAAGTGGCTGAGATTACATGTGTGCCCCACTACACCTGGCCAGGTGTATAGTTCAATTTATTCATCCTTCCTTACATCTAGATTTCAATCACAGAAAATCTTTCCAAAATGCTGGACATAAATTCACACATTTTCTTTCAGCATTCATAATATTTTGGTTTTTATATTTATATTTCTGATTAATTTAGAAATTATTTTTGTGTACGATATAAGGTAATATTCAATTATTTTCTCTAGCATCAATTATGAAAATATTTTATCTCCTTTGCCCCAATGACTGGAGATGCCATTTTATCAATGTTTGGTAAGCTATGTGTGTCCAGGAATTTGTGTATTTCTATTTTATCTCATTTGTTGGCATATAACTATTCACAATTGTTCCTTATGGCCTGGCAGTAGTGGTGCATGCCTTAACCCCAGCACTTAGGAGGTAGAGGCAGGAGGATCTCGGAGTTCGAGGCCAGCCTGGTCTACAGATGGTGTTCCAGGACAGCCAGAGTCACACAGAGAAACCCTGTCTTAAAAAACAAAAACAAGCCGGGCGGTGGTGGCGCACGCCTTTAATCCCAGCACTCGGGAGGCAGAGGCAGGCGGATCTCTGTGAGTTTGAGGCCAGCCTGGTCTACAGAGTGAGTTCCAGGAAAGGCGCAAAGCAAGACAAAGAAACCCTGTCTCGAAAAAGCAAAAAAAAAACAAAACAAAAATCAAAAACAAACAAAAGTTCCTTGTGATTCTTTGTATTATTGTATCAGTTGTAATTCATCATCTTCATTTCACCGATCATATGTATTTGTCTCTATTTCATTTATTTCTGCTCTGGTCTTTATTATTTCCTTCCTTCTGTTACTTTTAGTGTCTATTGTTTTTTATTTCTTGAGATGTAATGTTAGGGTTACTTGCACTCTTCTTGATACAAACATCCTTTTTTGAACTGCTTTTGCTATCTCTCACAGCTTTTCATATGTTGTATTTCCATTTTATTTTTTTCATTAATTCACTATTTTTTTCAGGAGCATATATCTTAGTTTTTCCATATCTGTAGAGTTCCTAACGTTTTTCTTGTTATTTGTAGTTTTACACCATTCTTATCAGAAAGATATTTAAAATCATTCCAATCTTAAATTGTTCAAATTTGTTTTGTGAGCCAACATATGATCTGTCCTGGAGAATGTTCCATGTGCTGTTGAGGTACACATGTATTCTGTAGCTGTTGGGTGTAATATTCTGTAAACATCTTTTAGGTTTATTTGGTCTATAGTACAATTTAGATCTGCTGGGGTTTTTTGTTCATTTTGCCTGGATAGTCTTGAGTGCAAAAATTGTAAAAGGAAACAAAGATGGTCATTATATAATAATAAACGGGTCAATTCAACAACCATATATATATATACACCAATAGACCCTAATGCAGTAACAGAAGGAAGACTTCAACATCCTATTTTTAGCAATGGTTGCTAAAGACTGATCACAGGGTCTTATGAAAGTTAAGTGCTCTATCTCTAAGCTACATGCCCAGTCCTGCTATACATTTTTTTCTTTCTTTTTTTAGACAGTCTCATACACCCTAGGCTGGCCTCAAACTTGCTACGTAGCAAAGGTGATCCTGAAATTTTGATCCTCCTATCTGCTGAGATGACAGACATGAGCCACCATATCTGCTTTATGCAGTGCCTGGGATCAAAGCTAAACCTTGGGGCATGCTAGGCAAGCATTCCACAAACTGAGTTATAGCTCCACCCCTATAATTTCTTATCTTTTACTCCTTGTCTCCTTCTATTCTTTCATGAACTCAAATAACTCATATAAATGCTGTTTTGATGTTATTCTACAAATCCCTTAAACCTTTTTCATTCCTCTTTATTTTTTTCTCTCCTGACTATACATATTTAAATAACCTGTCTGATTCACATTCTTTCTCCTGCTTGGTTCACTGTTGGTGCTATCTACTGTAGTTTTTCATTTCATTCATTATATTTTTCAGCTCCATAATTTTTGTTTGATTTTTAAATTAGTATTTCCATCTTTCCTTTAAACTTTTCCAACAGATTTCTGAATTGTTTTACTAAGGTTTGCTGTGGGATGTTCTGTATGGCAAATGTGTTAATAAATAAAACACTGATTGGCCAGTAGCCAGACAGGAAGTATAGGCGGGACTAACAGAGAGGAGAATTGAGGGAACAGGAAGGGAAGGGGGAGACTGCCTGCAGCCGCCGCCAGGACAAGGAAGATGTAAGGTACCAGTAAGCCATGAGCCATGTGGCAAAGTATAGATTAATAGAAATGGGCTGAATATAAGAGTCAGAGCTAGACAATGATAGGCCTGAACTAATGGTGAAACAGTTTAAATAATATAAGCATCTGTATATTTATTTTATAAGTGGGCTAAGGGACTGCCGGGACTTGGTGGGACCCGGAGAGAAAACTCCAGCTACAAAGGTTAGTGAAGCTTCCTTTAAAAAATTGTTTAAGATATATTTATGTGTATGAGTGTTCTACCTGTATGTATGTCTGTGCACCACATACATGCCTAGTGTCTGCAGAGGTCAGAAGAGGGTGTCAGATCCTCTGAAACTGGGGCTATGGATAGTTGTGAGCTACCATGTGGGTGCTGGGAACTGAAACCAGGTCCTCGGCAAGAGCAACTAGTGCTCTATACCACTGAACCATCTCTCTAGCCCCTGAGTTAAGCTTCCTTAATCTAACTATTTTGAAATTTTTTGACAGAGTCTTCCTTTCTTCTGGGAACAATCACTGACAACTTATTTTGTCTATTTGGTGAGGTCATATTACACTGCTTGTTTTTGATGCTTTTAGGCATGAAATGTTGTCTTCTCATTGAAGAATTAGGTATTATTTCAGTCTCTGCCAGTATGGCTTTCTTTATGCCATCCTTCTTCATTTAACCTGTTCAGAAATTCTAAGCAGGCAGATTTGTATTTCCTAAGTCTGTGACCACTGTAGACATTTCAGTACTTAGGGGTGCTCTTAGACTGGGATGTTATGAATGTTATAAGGGCTCCAAGGTTGATGGGGGAGCCTAGCTATATAGATCTGCAGAAGATGCAGGGAGGTTACTCAGAATGTGTTGGGAAAGCATCAGAGGAACTCAAGAAACTTGTTGTGGTAGACCAAATAGAGTGCATGACTGATGCCTCTCCACAGACATGACAGTTCTCTGACTACAGCAAGAGGAGCTGAAGCTGACACTGGATCTCCTTACGATCTGTTGTGACACAGTAATGGGTGAACCTATGCTGGTGGCCCAGACATGCATGCACCTCCCAGCAGTTCCTCACAGAGTTTGGACAGTTCCCCAACTACAATGAGATACAGATCAGAGTTTTGAGCCAAGCAAAGGGTAAATTTCAGGTCCACTGTCAAGACCAATGTCAGAAGGCAGATAAACCTCTCTGCCACTGCTCTGGTATATGCAATTCCTTTTGAACATTTTGGCATATCAAACAGAGCTATACTCAAGCCTTTAGTGTAGCACTTGAACTCAGGAACACAAATGGGTGTGGGTGTACATTCTCAAAACAATCCTCTTAGGTCTCAGGTTCCACTATAGTTGCCCAACTTCTTACCGAATCCTGAGACTTTCAGAGAGACTCTTCTGTGGACAGATGTTATATGAGACCTCTTATTATACTTATGGACATTATGGATATTATCCCTCTTATGCTACAGCTTTTGGTGTTTTTGTTTATTTGAGACTGTTTACTTAAGTAAGGAAGATTATATTATAGCACACCATTGTTTTCAAATGAAGTATTCTACATACCTGTGAGTGCTAAATAAGCAGCAATATACCGTTTTTCCAGTCCATCTCTAATGCTCTGAATTGCACCAAAAATTGGAGGTATGATCATAATCAGGTTACTCACTGTATTCCCTACAGGAGAAAAATATAAGAAGATATTTAGATTAACCAGTAACACTTAAGAACACATTCATTTGGTTTTTAGCAATAGTTAAATAAGGAATTCCTTGGAAAGACTGTGATAATATATCTTTAAGATACTACAAAAAAAGTCTTTATTCAATAAAAATTTCTCAAAATAAACAAAAAAAAACAAAGATACTTCCTGAAAAATGAAACTAAGAATGTTTTAGAGTATACCCACTTAAGACAAAATTCTGAATTCTAAAAGCAAGCAAGGAAAGGATCCCAGAAAATCCTCAGAGATATAACAGTTAAGTTAGCTGAAGATGGAAGTCTATACTCAAAGTGTGGTTCTCTGTAAGTGAATGATAATATAAACACTGATATTATAACATAATATAAATAATATTTATTTTTGCTGTGGAACTGAAAAGTAATGAACTGAAAGTCTACATTTTATGTGTTTTTGCAATATTTCATTTTTGTTATAGTGTTCTTAGTTTCCAGGACATGAGACAATAGATTTTTAAAATTTAAGTGGATCTTATATGACTTTTGTTCTCATCTTTACAAAAACAAAGTTAGGAGGAACAGCAAAAAAGCTCAGTGGGCAAAGGTGTGTTACCAAGTCTGATGACCCCAATTAATTCCTGGGGTCTATATATATGGGAGAAGAATCAATTCCTTCACACTGTTTTCCAATTTCCACATGTGTTCTGGGATGCATATGTAAATAAATAAATAAAATGTGATAAAAATAAAAACAAAGTTCAAACATGAATAGCAAAAGAATAAAACCAAGTCCTAAAAGTTGTTAGTAAACAGGGAAAGAAATGATTAATCAATACAAATTTTATTATAGTCAGAGATGAGTAGCATATTTTCAATGTTTCAAGTGAATGATTTTCAAAATAGCTACTAATATCAAGATAAATTATCAATTAATTGACAATGTAGAATGGAGATATTTTCTCAAACAATCAAGAATTGAAAAAGTGTATTTGCAACACATCTTTTCTCTGGAACCAAGTAGGTAATATAATGAGCCAAAATAAGGACATTACTTCTGAGAAACGGGCTGCAACAGAGGAAAGGAAAGAATCAAGAGTAGTGCTGTCCAAATTATCACTGATGACACAGCTGAAAATAAAGCAGGAAAGTAAAAAACTGCGGGAAATTTCCAAAGGAAAATAGGTTCAGTCCTCAGTTCCAAGGGTGGGATGTGAGCGATGGAACAAAAGAAAATGAAAAAGTTGATTTAAAAAATGGACATAAAATTGCTCTTTAAATAACAAATTATATAAATTATAACCAATTTAGGTTTACTAAACAAATAATATACATGACTGCAGACTTAAAACTTTTTTTAAATTAAAAACTGCTATTAATCAGGTTCTAACCAGAATTGGTAAGCCATGGAGCAATTTGAGCAGGAAATATTTACAATAAAGAATTGCTGAAGGGGGTGAGATGTACCTCAGTTGGCAGAGTTCTTGCCTATCATGCAGGAGACACTAGATGCTAGGAACTGATTCTCAAATTCACACCAACCAGGTAGTGCATGCCTATAATTTCAGCACTCAGGAGCATGAAGATCACAAGTTTAAGGTTATCCTCAGCTATACAGAGAACTGAAGGCCAGCTTGGGCTACATGAGACTCAGTCTCAAAAATAAGGCATATTGGAGCCAGGTCACCTAGTATTATATACCTACAATCCCAATACTTGGGAGGCAGAGGTAGAAGGATCTCAAGTTCAAGTTCAGATTATTAATTAAAAGAAGGAAATAAAGAGTAGCTAGTTGGTAAGAAGCAATGAGAACTCTGCAGAACAAAGGAACAGTAGGTGCAAGGAGAGTAGACCTACTATCCCTACTTACTGTGGTAGAGCAGTAAAAGAAGATCGGGGCTGAGATGCAGACCAACACCCATAGTTCACTGAACAGTAGGGAAGCTGCTGTATGACATGCTACCAAACTTGCTGAAATCCACCTACTAAAACCTGCCAGAAGGTTGGCAGATATAGCTCCATTGATAAAGTGTTTGTCTAGCATGTACAAAGCCCTGAGCACAATCCCAGACACTGCATAATCTCAGTGTGGTAGCATATGTCTATAATCCTAGCACTCAGAAGTAGGAGAAACATCAGAAGTTGAAGGTCATCTTCCACTGAATAGAGAATTTGAGACCAGCCTGGGATACATGAGGCCCTGCACACACACACACACACATACACACACACACACACACACACACACACACACACACACACCCCTCACCCATCAGAAATCTGTCTTCTAAGGTGCCCGCAAAAGGTGACCACCCTGTGGGGGTGGGGAGAAGTTATTGGCTACTATGTGCTTTGGACTAACTCAGAACCTGGATATTAGAGAAACTTCCTGAACTTGTAGGAGCTATAAGGTACTAATTTCACCTGGACTTCAAGAATAGGCACCCAAGAAGTTGCCTGGCCAAAACACCAACACCAAGAAGGAAAAGTCCTTCCTCCTGTGATGTATCTTTAGTGCCCTCCAATGACAAAGTTTAACTCCTGCTAGTTGTAAAAAACAAAACAAAACAAAACAAAACAAAAAACCAGTTAAAGATAGTATAGAACTGAATACTGAATTTGGAGCAAAGAACAGGCAATAAATTGATTCTAGCAGTTAAACTTCTTTCATCAATTGTGTCTAAACCCAACTATGGCTAGTGAGAGTACCCTAATAACTACATAAAAATAGGAGTTTGAGGTGAAATAATGTTTTTCCTTCTCTTCCCCATATATTTTAATGTGGCTGCAGTGTTTTGTAATTTAAGGTATTAAGATGAATGATAGAAAAATAAAGGCTAAATTAATTCTGCGAAGAATTTATTGGATTTGGAGTTAATTTCTAGAAAATTATATTTAAAACAGCTCATTTTCTGGAAATAAAAACATTCATCATACACTGCACAACAGTTGCTAAGTATTTATTAAATAAAAAATTCTGCTTGGATATATATTTAAATGAATTAAATAATCTTTTCTAAAAGGGCTAGAGAGATGGCTCAGTAAGTAAAGTGTTTCCTCTGTAAGCATGCGGACCTGAGTCCAGATCCCCATAAACCATGTAAAAGCTGAGTGTGGTAGCATGCACCTACTAGCTTCTAGGGGATGGAGTTGAGACTGGCAGATTCCAGGGGCTCACTAGCTAGCCAGTCTAGCAGAAATGATGAGTTCCAGTTTCAGTGAGAGATCCTGTTTCAAAACAGAAAAGTGGGGCACTGGAGAGATGGCTCAACAGTTGAGAGCACTGGCTGTTCTCCCAGAGGACCTGGGTTCAATTCCCAGCACCCACATGGCAGCTCACAGCTGTCTGTAACTCTAGTTCCAGGGGATCTGACACATTCATGCCAAAGCACATAAAATAAAAATAAATAAAATTTAAAAACCCAGTAAGGTGGAAAATTAATGAGGAAGACACCTAATGTTAACCTCTGGCTTCCACACCCACATACATAGGTGAAAAAACCCCCTCTACATACATACACACATACACACATACACACACACAAAAATTTTTAAAAATCTGAAAAGTTTAAGCAGTCTCTTTATATAATAATTTGTAGGCCAGGTTGGCAATATTCTAGTAATTTCAGAATTGCTTAATAAAGTCATTTTTTCAAGAAAGACTCATATATTAAAATATGGTTTTATGGCCGGGTGGTGGTGGTGGTGGTGGTGGTGGCGCACGCCTTTAATCCCAGCACTTGGGAGGCAGAGGCAAGCAGATCTCAGTGAGTTTGAGGCCAGCCTGGTCTACAGAGCAAGTTCCAGGACAACCAGGACTGATACACAGAGAAACCCTGTCTGGAAACCTCCCCCTCAAAATATAGTTTTATGATTTGAAGCCCTCCACTCATGATTTGACCACTTGTTCCCCCTGCTGGTGATACTACTTTGGAAGGCTCTGGAATGTGTAGGAGATGGGGCCTAGCTAGTGAAACAAGTCATTAAGGATAAGTCCTTGAAGGTTATGCCTAGCCCCTCGTTGTGTCATGAACTCTGCTTCTTGGTCCACAATGTGAACAGCCTCCACCACACTCAGGCTTCCATACCTACCCTACCAGGACGAGCTGAAACTAAGATAAATCTTCACATTACTTCTGTCATGTATTGTAGTCATAATGACCACAAAGCAGCTAATAATATACATGGGGAAAAAAGAAAGAAAGGAGGAAAGAACAGTAAGCAACGGTTACCTATAGAGGAGAACTCTGAACCAAGATATACAAGCAAGATGTTTTGTTTCAGCATGACAGTAGGTGGAGCTAGTGTGTTTAGCAGGCTAACTGCCCAGTATTCGGCAAAATACATAGGGCCCTGAGGTGACTAGATGCTGCAATTTGGAGTTAGCGAACATCTTAGTTTAACAATCTATAAATGAAAAATATTAAAACAATTACATATTTAAAAATATGATCAGATTAAAAAAAGGAATATGGTCAGATGATACATATGTGTATTCAGTCTCAGCATATCCAATATCTTCTAGGCCATGCATGGTGGTGCATACCTTTAATACCAACACTTCAGAGGCAGAAGTAGGTGGATCTCTGTGAGTTCAAGGCCAGCTTGGTCTATTATAGGACAGCCAGGGCTACGTAGAGAGATCCTGTCTCAAAACAAAACAAAACAAATGCCTTCTGGCCTCTAAGGGTACCTGCACTCACGCACATACCCACACAGGGACACAAACGAATACACAGTTAAAAATAAAAAAGTAAAACTAATAAATTATCCACCATGGCTCATGAAAAGTATTTTTCACAGTTTAAAGTTTTAAAGCCATACGCTATAAAAATGAAATATACATATTAAATCACAATGGAAGCAGAGTTTAGGCTTGTGAAGAAACACAAGTGAAGAGATAAGAGAGGAGCCAAAGCTCCTCATCAGTCATGGCACAGGAAAACCCTGCCCTCCTAAGATGGAGGTTAGAGAGGAGGGAAGAGACTCAGCAGAAAAGTACTATGGTCATCTAACTCTGCCTTAGAACGGTCCAAGGTGAACACTAAACATTGAAAAGAACTTTAAGTAGATCACATGAGTCAGAAGAACAAGAGAAGATGGTCATTAACTCACTGGAGAAATTTTTTGTTTTTGTTTTTGTTTTTCGAGACAGGGTTTCTCTGTGTAGTTTTGGTGCCTTTCCTGGAACTCGCTCTGTAGACCAGGCTGGCCTCAAACTCACAGAGATCCTCCTGCCTCTGCCTCCTGAGTGCTGGGATTAAAGGCATGTCCCACCACTGCCCGGCTTAATGGAGGAATATTTGTTGAATGAAAATATCAGATTTTGTCACAGGTCAAGAACAAAAGGTTTTCAAACATGTTAAGTAATGAAGAGGCACAACTGAAATGACAAAATCTGAAAATGTTTATCTTGATAATCCCAACTTCCTTTACATTTTAATTAAAACTTTCAGAGCCCAACTCAAATCTGCTGACATTGGGTTAAGTTTTCTCCAACCACCTTACAGAAAACTGACTCCTCTTCTAACAGCACATAACATTCTAACCTCTCACCTAGCACTCAGCTCGATTACCTTGCAGATTTCTTTTCACTGTATGTCTTATTATCCAAGGGCAGTGGCCTGACATTCATCCACTCACTCAAATGGTACAAGGCACAAAAAGTGATCAAGATGGCACAAAGGATAAAGGCACCTGCCCTGACTCTAAGCCTGATGACATGAGTCCAATTCCTGGGACCCACACAATGAAAGGAAAGAACAACTCCTACAAGTTGTCCTCTCCCTCCATGCATGTGTAGTGGTGAGTATGTAAACACAAGCTTACACACATATAACTTTAAAAAAAGATACTATAAAGCAGTGGTTCTCAACCTTCCTAATGCTGCAACCCTTTCCTACAGTGGTGACCCCAAGCTATAAAATCATTTCATTGCTACTTCATAACTGTAATATTGCTACTGTTAAGAATCACAGTCTAAATATCTGATATACAAAACCCAAAGGGGTCATGATCCACTGTTTGAGAACCACTGAAATAAAGGAACATAAAAACAAGATAGCCTACATGAAAATTAAACTAGCACCAAATCTATAAAATAGTTCAGATACTTAAAACCTAAGAGACATTGAGGTTGGAGAAATAATTCAGCGGTTAAGAGCACTTGCTGTTCTTCCAGAGGACCTGGGTTCAATTCTCAGCACCTACATAGTGGCTCAAAACTGGTCTGCAACACCAGCTCAAAGGGGATCCAATGCCCTCTTGCCTGTCCTCCAGGGGCACAAGGCGCACAAGTGGTGCACAGACATGCATATAGGCAAAACATCCATACCCATAAAATAATACAATAAAAACTAAAATTTAAAAAACCTAATAGACATTTTAAATTAAATGACATTGTTCAATTAAAATTAATTTATTTGATGTAGCAAGTTCAACTCTAACATCATCACAATTTTTCATTCACTCTTCATTTACTTATAATTGGAGTACATGTAAAAAGAAATCATGTAAGTCCAAGTCCTTAAGATGTATCTTAAGGGGCTGGGGAGCTGAATTAGTGGTGAAGAGCATTTATTGCTCTTCCAAAGGACCAGAATTTGGCTCCCAGCACCTACAATGGGAAGTTCATAACCAACTGTAACTCCACTCCAGAGGATCAGGTACTTTCTTCAGACTGCTCCTCTTTTGGATTCCTCAAGCACCCGTACTCACATCTGAATATGTATATAATATGTACATAAAATTCAAAATGAAAATAAATCTTTTTTAAAAGATGCAATTTAAGTTTAATTAATAAAATGGAACTATTTAATACTGCTAAAATTTCACCAAGGACACCATTTATACTTTTCTTTTTAAATGTGCACTGGTGTGAGATTCATTGGAACTGGAGTTACAGACAGTTGTGAGCTGCCATATGGGTGCTGGGAATTGAACCTGGGTCCTCTGGAAAGACAGCCAGTGCTCTTAACCATTGAGTCATCTTTCCAACCCAACACCATTTATACTTTTATGATTTATTTTTATTAAAGCTTTTACATTGGCATAAATATTTCCTAAATTGCCTTTAAACATATAAAATAGTCTTTTTGTAATTTGTTACACTTACTTATTTGTGTAGGGGAATAGACAGGGCCTGAATGCCAAAGGCATATAGAATATTTGCAGGACTCAGTTCTCTCCTTCTACCATGTGGGTCCAAGATCAAACTCAGGTTGTCAGGCTTAGCAACAAGTGCTTTGACTCACCCTCTGAACCATCTTGCCAACTCAAAAAGTTTTAAATTTTCTTTTGTTCTTCAAGACTCTAAGGATTCCCAAAGATTAGTAATCTAGGTTCCATAACTTAAAAATAAAAGTATCACTGCTATCTGTTGGAATATTATTTTAAGGTGTGTTCCATTTGTTTATGCTGTGGAATATTTGTTTAGTGATGCAAAGATGTGTTGCATTCTTTTATGTTGCATTTGTTTAACTCTTGTGATGCTGTGTTACTTTGCCTGTCTAAAACACCTGATTGGTCTAATAAAGAGCTGAACAGCCAGTAGCTAGGTAGGAGAAAGGATAGGCAGGGCTGCCAGGCAGAGAATAAATAGAAGAAATCTGGGAAGAGGGAATCTAGGAGCAAGAGAAGGAGGAGGACACTAGGGGCCAGCCACACAGCCACGAAGTAAGAGTGAAAGTAAGATTTACAGAAGTAAGAGAAAGGTAAAAGCCCAGAGGCAAAGGGTAGATGGGATAATTTCAGAAAAGCTGGCTAGAAATAAGCCAAGCTAAGGCCGGGCATTCATAAGTAAGAATAAGTAAGAATAATCCTCCGTGTATTTATTTGGGAGCTGGGTAGCGGCCCCACAAAGAGCTAATAGAATCAAAGAGTTAAAAAAAATACCAACACCAGTTATCCTTAATATAGAGTAGTGATCTGCCACTACTCTTTAAAGATTTATTTTTAAATTATGTGCTGTGGGATGGTCTGTATGTCAAATCTGTTGCTCTGATTGGTCAATAAATAGAACACTGATTGGCCAGTGGCCAGGCAGGAAGTATAGGCGGGACTAACAGAGAGGAGAATTAAGGGAACACGAAGGGAAAGAGAGACACTGCCAGCTGCTGCCATGACAAGCAGCATGTGAAGATGCCGGTAAGCCACGAGCCACGTGGCAAGGTATAGATTTATAGAAATGGATTAATTTAAGATATAAGAACAGTTAGCAAGAAGCCTGCCACGGCCACACAGTCTGTAAGCAATATAATTCTCTGTGTGTTTACTTGATTGGGTCTGAGCGGCTATGGGACTGGCGGGAGACAGAGAATTGTCCTGACTGTGGGCCAGGCAGGAAAACTCTAGCTACAATTATGTGTATGTATATGGGTCTGCATGTGAGTATGTATTTATGGGTCTTGGTGCCTGTGGAAGTGTCTTAGTTAGGGTTTCTATCACTGTGAAGATACCATGACCACAGCAACTCTTATAAAGAAAAACATTTAATTGGGGTTACTGAACCATCTCTCTAGCACCCTACCACTGCTTTTAAAGTTTCACACTGTATGAGATATTACAGTTTGGGTAATTAATCCTTTATTGGCAGGCACAAACACACACACACACACACACACACACACACACACACACACTAATGTGCACACAAAATAAAATTATGTTAACAGCTTCTTATTTAAAGAAGTTCAAAAATACTGTAAACATGTCTTGTTTCCTTGGGCTGCCATAACAAACGACCATAGCCAGGGTGTCTTTATGAATTTATTGAGAAGGCTAGAAGTCTTAAATTAAGGTGTCAGCAGAGTTGTTTCCTTGTGGAGGCACTGAGGAAAAACTACCCCCTTGTTCCTCGGAGCTTTGGGTGAGTGCTGGCATTTCTTGGCACTCTTTGGTTTGTAAATGCATCATTCTAATCTTTGCCTCCATTTTCACCCGCTTTCTTCTCTCTCTGTCACTGTGATTTCTTCTTCGTATAAAGATACCAGTTATTGAATTTAGAACACCTTAGTTCCGGTATAATTTAATCTCAGGATTTTTAAAGACCCTATATTCAGATCAGGTATCAAATGGACATGAATTTCAGGTGAACATTATTTGCCAACACAATATCATAGAACATACTTTTTTTTCCCCTTGAGACAGGGTTTCTCTGTATCTTTGGAGCCTATCCTGGAACTCGCTCTGTAGCCCAAGCTGGCCTCAAACTCACAGAGATCTGCCTGTCTCTGGCTCCAAAGTGCTGGGATTAAAGGCACAGACCACCACCACCCAGCTCACTGAACATACTTTTAAAAGAAAACATAACATATATTAAGGCAGTAATTCTTTTTGCTTTTTGTTGGTTTTTCCAGACAGTGTTTCTCTATGTCACCATGGCTATCCTGGAACTCACTCTGTAGTCCAGACTGGACTCAAACTCAAGAAATCCATCTACTTCCTGCCTCCAGAGTGCTGGGATTAAAGCTGTATGTCACCACTGCCTGGCTAAATTAGCAATTCTTTATCAAACTAAAATTTTTTTAAACTAAGATCTAACATGCACATAGTTTACTAAAAAGTGAAACAAGCCAGGTGATGGTGGTGCACACCTTTAATCCCAGCACTTGGGAGGCAGAGGCAGGTGGATCTCTGTGAGTTCGAGGTCAGCCTGGTCTACAGAGTGAGTTCCAGGATAGGCTCCAAAGCTACAGAGAAACCCTGTCTCGAAAAACAACAACAACAAAAATTACCTTATATAATGAAGTAAAAATTTTAGAACATATTTTGAAATTTATTTTTTTTTATTTTATGTATATGAGTGTTTTGCCTATGTATATGAATGTTTTGCACAACTGAGTGTTTTGTGCACCACACACACATGCAGTGCCCAAAGAGGCCAGAAGAGGGAGCTATACTCCTGAAACAGGAGTTACACATGGTTGTGAGCTGCTATTTGGGCTCTGGGAACCAAACTCTGGTCCTTTGCAATAGCAGCAAGTGCTTTTAATTGCTGAGCCATCTCTCCAGTCCTCAGAACATTCTTCTTTATCTATGCATTTTATTATCTCATAGGCTGAATTCCTACGAATAGAATCTCCTCCTGGATACTACCTAGCATTTCTTTTTTTTAAGAGCTGGTTCCCCATATGGGATGGTTGCAAGCAATAAGAACTTCTAAATTCCTACACTCCCCTGGTCAATTCTCACACCAATCCAAGATTCTTTGTTGTGAGAATTAGAATCAGCTGCAACAAAAACAGCACTCTTTTGGACATTTATAGGAAGGTGGTATAGTTAATGCCTAGGCATCCATATTTAGACCAAATGTATAAAACTGTAAAATCAGAAAACTATCCTATGAAACACCGTATGATAACAGATTGAAGAAAGCATGCTTAGTAACCAAAAATGAACTGGCACTGGGAGTTCCTATCAGAAGTTCTGGTTTAGACTCTGGGTTTGGACTCCAAGAAGTCATAGATCAGCAAGATGGGTAGGGTGGCTAATAGGCAGGTTAGTGAGTAAACTGGTTTCAGGTAAACCCTTTTTAAAAAAAAAAAATTTTAAGAGTTGTACTCCTAACTCTTGAGTGTACATTTATTTTGTGCTTTGTCATGAAATTATCATGAAATAAAATTTACATAAAGAACTACTACATACTGAAGTATGTAGTCATCAGATTCACAAAGCTGTTCTCTAGGAAAAGCACTTGTAAGACTGTTTTAAGATGTGAGTTTAACTACCTGCTTTTTTCATGAGCACCATTTTAATTTGAAAGAACTGACAGGCAAATTATGAATTAGTTTTTCTTGGGAATATGGAAGATCTTCCTGGAAATAAGCAAAGTGAATGTTCCTTCAAGAAAAATAATTGTATGATTTTTTTTTCAAATGACAAAATTTTAGCTTTTCAATCAAAACTTAGTTTTGAAAATCTTTTAACTTCCACTGTGAAACTGACAGCTTATCAATAGTTCCAGGCTTATCTGGTGATGCCAAAGTGTTATATTACCAACTGTGATTTCTTAAAAATATTAAAGAAGTACCTTATATCTAAAAGACCTATATCAAGACTGAACCTTTTTTTCCAAGTGACTGAAGCATGATGCTTGTAAAATCATAGATTTGGTAAAAGATCATTCAAAATGGAAGAAAAATCAATGTATATTAATGTGACATAGTAAAGCAAGATCAATGATATAGTCAAGGGAGTGTATGCTTTAACTTATCATAAGACTACAACAACTTGTCAAGTTCAGTATACTATCAAAGAGCACCCACAATTATTGAGAAAGACTATCAAAATACTTTCTTTTTCCAACTACCTGTCTGTGTTAAAAGCCTAATATTTTTATGGACTTGACCCAAAACATTATTATAGATTAAATGCAAAGGAAAAAGGGAGAAGCCAACTGACTTTTTAACTAAGCCTAATGACAGAAACTTCTAAAAATGTAAAGAAACACCACTCTTATTACAAAATTAAATTATTATTGTGTGTGCACATGTGCCTGAAGTGTGTAGTAGGGCATCTGTGCCACAGTCTACATGTGGAGCTCAGAACTTCGTAAAGTCAGTCAATTCTTTTTTTTCACCTTACAGGTTCTAGATTCAACTTAGGTCATCAGATTCGCAAGGCAAGCACCTTAACCCACTGAGCCATTTCACCCTCTAAATAATTTTTAAGAGCAAGAAGAGATCTTCAAAGAACAGAATTTGAAAAGAACCAGATACAGCACTATAAACACATTTCCCACAGTCAGGCAGGTCTTTCAATGTTGGCCAAGGTTGAGAATGGGAGAGTCTCTTTTAGAAAAGTTCCCATAATGTACTTCTGACTAAAAGATTTCCACTGGCACTATAGGTCAGTAACAGAATTTTGCCCAGTATGGAGGGCATGGGTTCAATCTTTAGCATTTGAAAGAAAAAATTCAGATGGAATAGTAGCAGGAGATTCTATAATAATGATATATAATAATCACGATACAGGAGGTTTAAAAAAAAAGTCATGAAAATCCCTAGAGTAGCTCTGGAAGCTTGAGTTTTTAGATGACAATAGATGATACAAGTATAAAAAATATTCCAAGAATTCAAACACTTGAAAACAATCATCTCTTTGCAAAATCCCTTTCATTCTCTAGCAACAAAGAAGCTTTCTTATACTAACCACCAGAAATTTAAAGGAGCAGAACTAAAAATTAGTGGTAGAATTAAGGATTCACAAATAGTTCCAGATACAAGAAGTTTTTATATTATACAATTCCAGGGTTTCTTCTTATCTCAGTTGACTATGGTTGTTTAGTGGCATGAAAAAAATGCAAATATAAAGACAAACATGAGCCAAAGCCCTGATCATGTTTTCAATATTTACAATTTCATTTCATTTTATTGGCTATACAGTATTTTAGTATAAAGCTACATAATATTTTATTTATACAAATTTCTAGCAACCAATATTTAGCTCTTTTCCAGTTTTTGTTTTGTTTTTGAGACACGGTTTCTCTGTGTAGCTTTGGAGCCTATTCTGGAACTCACTCTGTATACCAGGCTGGCCTTGAGCTCACAGAGATCCACCTGCCTCTGCCTCCCAAGTGCTGGGATTAAAGGTGTGCGCCATCACCACCCAGCTCTTTTCCAATTTTTACTACAATGGTCAATGGTATAATCACTAAAGCATGTGTATGTGTATGTACACACAAAATCCTTTTATGAGTATTTAAAAAGTCTTATTTATGGAAGGCTGTGCACAGTTACAGCTTCAGACACGCACTTGTTTTCACTTTTCTCTACCTATATGAATGCTTCAACATAAAAATTAAAAATCAAAAAAAAGGAACATTAACCTAATTGATTTCCCTCTGTTACAAATGAGGAGATAGAGATTCCACATCAACTGGCTTTCCTACATTTATAGAGGAAGCATAAAAGCCATCTCAAACTAATGTCCTTAGTAACTGTCCCTTTCCCTAGCCCTATTCTACTTTTTTTCCTGTTTTAACATATGTTTTGCAATAACAAAACACTAGAGACTGGACAACTTATTTACCTCAGTGTTCAGGAGACAAGGGCTTCATGAAGCATCATAACCTGGCGGACGAAGGGAGAGTAATGTACACAAGAATAAGGGAGATGTCAGACTCACTCTAAAGATAAATGATCTGTGCTCGGAGCACCCATGACCTAATTATTTCCAAAAAGTCTCAACTCATAATATTGTGACATTGGGAATTAAATGTCCACATGAGTTTTAGTGGTCATAAATCATATTTAAGCCATATCACTCTCATTTTCCCCTTCCTGGTTCCAAAAAGTATCTAATAAAATTATGTTCTCTCACTGTTAACCCTAAACAAAAGTACAAAGTCCATTTATCTATCGGCATTGTTTTTTGCTGGTGACAGGGAACATGGATATGGATACAGAAAGTAGAACCACAACTGAAGCAATTAGGAAGTTATATAAAACATTAGTTAAAACAGGGCGGCAGACATAGCTCAGTGGTAGAAGACTTACATGGCATACATCTAGTCCTAAGTTTGAGCCCAACATAAATGCACACACATGTGAGTGCACTCATGCACACATACAAATCATCAAAATAATATGATGCTGAAACAAGAGTTCACTAAGACAGATTGGAAAGTCCAGATACATACACAAGTACATTTAAGATGTAGCATGTAATAATGGTGGTTTTCGAATTTTTGGAAGAAGCATTTAACAAATGGTAAAAGGTGATTGAACTAAAATTCAATTTGAGAAAAATTAAGCTCTTCCAGAAGCCATAAGAATACACAGCATATGATAACTGATATTTATAAGGTCAACCCACCAGATGAATAATTCTCTGATGGTGGAACCTCGTCAAACAAGGCTTACAAGGACACGGATGCTGAATACTGTTTGCTTCTGTCTGTACTTTTCTTATGTGCTACCACAATTCTTCCTTAAAATAGTTATGAGATCTTCTCCCATAGCCTGGATTGGTAGTGTGTTCTCTCCTTGAATATATTGGGCACAATTATGTCTATGGATCGACAGAAAAATTATTTCTCCTTCTACTGTGTAATTTTGGTGAATAAAATATACTTTTGTAGCCAGGCCTTTGTTCTACAGCTTCAAGACAATAACATACAATTAGTTGATTTAAAACCTCAGAGCAAGTTCAAAGTAGACTACCCGTCCCTGCAAATGAATCATAAAATGAACCTTCACAGAAAATGCACAGGACAAATTCCCAGATGTCTGATTATTGAACCAAGATCACAGGCATAAAGCAACTTGAGTGCCAGTTCTTCTCTTGCTAAAGTCTGGCTAATAACATAAGACCTAACTCCCTGCACAAATTCCTCAGCAATTAACTCTGTACAAACTCCTAACTTTAGTCTTATGATACAAAACTCAAGGGTCAACCAACTAACTGTTTATGTTGGGTCCTGAAATTTGCATAGGTGACAGAATAGCAATTAACCAGAGTCCAGAGAGAAACTGCTTTCATCCAGCTAAACCATGGGAAAAGTTTTCACAACTAGCCAGGGCTACAGAGGATAATCTAACTTTACAGCCCTGAAATAAGAGTTCCAAGTTTCTGTCCTTGTGATCTGAGGTTGCATGCAGGATAAGAAAATATATCTTAAGATTTGGGATGATTTTCATGACACTATCCCTCAGGGAAGTGCCAAGCGTTGCCATGGTTACTCACTCCCAACTGCACAGGCTGCACTCCCCTAGCCAGCACAGCAATCCAAGCCCAAGAGAAATTGACACTTTTAAATGTTAATTTAGAATGTTTATCACACTTAGAAATACAGAATATAATGTATAATTTCTCTATTTTCTAAGCTCCCAAATAGTTTATCTTTTTACCCCCTTTATAGGCTATATCCTTGGCAAGACAGTGAAACAGCTGAATCCTCCTTCACAGCTGCAGCTGTGCCACTAATCAGGAAGCTGATAGATTTATTTTGTGTGGTTATCAGGATGCTCTGCTTCTTATCATTTACTCAAGAAATGTAATGTGGCCCTCAAATGTCACTCTTATATTGTCTAAAGCTTTCTGTTGGGAATATATAACTGGGAAAAGACAAAGAGGAAGATTTTCAACATGGAGTAATAAAGAAAGTTGCCATCAGAAAGGGTGTGTTCCTTTCCTACCCATCAGAAAGTTTAATTCTCACCAACATCGTGGATTTTTCTACAAACCCTGGGTGTGGTCTTGGAGCTGCTTCTCTGAGATTTCAATAAAGCTCAATCTTTTTCCCATATCTTATATATTAGGTAAATCAAATTTTATTTTGAATATGTAGGAGTAAAGTATTAAGAGAACTAGAACAGAAATTTAAAAAGATCATTACATACTATTTGAGTAGCAACACAATACAGCCCACTGGGAATTTCAACCTTGAGCTCTCTGGAAACCTAAATTTATAACCCAGATCCCAGTGATTCAACTCAGAGATAAGCAAACCAGTGCACAAGTTAAGATCCTCTGATATCTTCCATAGCTTCAATGTCTGCCTTACCTTTCTCTTGTTATACCCTCTTGTGCTCCTTTAAATAAAACTTTATGGTGAACATGGTTTATGAAGATGGATGAGTCCTTTAAGATACCCAACCTTGTGCAATCTTTATAATAATATTTTCTATAATTTGCACAAATGCAAAAGTAGACCATGTAGCCAGTTCATATTCTTATAAAACAAAAAGTGTCTACATCTTATACTTTTCTTATACTTTTCCTAGCTTATAATAAATACATTCACATCTACAGATATTCACTTCCCAAAGCAATCCTCTAAGTGGATAAATATAGAAGAATACTCATTTACTAAAGGCATTGAGGCTCAAAAGAGAAAATGATTTGTCCATAGTTCTTCAACTGAGAATGCAGTAGGTTCAAACTTAGGACTAAGCTTATGAATTGTACTATACTGCCTCCAAAATATGAAACAATTACATATCTATGGTATCTCCACAATAACTCTGTGGGTTTAAGGTCACACCTCTTATGCTGATGAGCCTATCTATATTTACCAATGAAGAGATAGATAGTTTTGGGTTTTGTTTTGTTTTGTTTTTTGTTTGTTTTGTTTTTCAAGACAGGGTTTCTCTGTGTAGTTTTGGTGCCTGTCCTGGATCTCGCTCTGTAGACCAGGCTGGCCTCGAACTCACAGAGATCCACTTGTCTCTGCCTCCTGAATGCGGGGATTAAAGGTGTGTGCCACCACCACCTGGCTATGGTAGTTAGTTTTTTATAGCAATTTATAATGTTTATGCTAAGAGACTAAACATCTTCATCCCCTCATTCTATTTATGAGCACCTATTAGAGGGTTAAGGCATTGCGCTGAGTACAACTTTTAGTAAAACAGACATTTTTGAGAAGAAAATAAATAACTTTTCAGTTCATATGCAAAAAGGAAGATAATTTGAATGTGAAAGACAGTGAAGACTTTTTTTTTAGACAGGGTCTCACTATGTAGAGCAGAGGATAGTATAGAACTCACAAAGATCTACTTGCCTTTGCCTCCAGAGTGCACAACCACATCCTGAATTTATAGCAAAGCTTTAAACCCTTAACCAACATTTATATGCTACTTTCAGGTTTATGGAAGTCATTTTCCTCATCTAAACCATAAGATATTAGTAATCCAATATGACAGCTAAAGAAAAATTAAGCAATTTGTCTTATATAAAATATCTCAGCTGGGCAGTGACGGCACATGCCTTTAATCCCAGCACAGGGAGGCAGAAGCAGGTGGCTCTCTGAGTTCAAGGCCAGCTTGGTCTACAGAGTGAGTTCCAAGCTACACAGAAAAACCCTGTCTTAAAAAGCAAATAATGGCCGGGCGGTGGTGGCGCACGCCTTTAATCCCAGCACTCGGGAGGCAGAGCCAGGCGGATCTCTGTGAGTTCGAGGCCAGCCTGGGCTACCAAGTGAGTTCCAGGAGAGGCGCAAAGCTACACAGAGAAACCCTGTCTCGAAAAACAAAACAAAACAAAACAAAAAAAGCAAATAACAACAAACAAACAAACAAACAAACAAACAAAACCCTCAAGGAAAAGTCAGGATTCACATACAAGGATACTGATTGTAAAATTTCTATTCTCGGGACTGGAGATGGCTCAGTGGTTAATCAGTGGTTAAGAGACTGTACTGCTCTTTCAAAGGACCTGAATTTGACTCCCAATACTGTGTCAGGTGGCTAACAACCACTTGTAACTTCAACTCCAGGGGACCCAATGTCCTCTTCTGACCTCTGGCAGGTACTGCACAAATAAATTCAGATTCACACATATAGATAATTTTTAAAAAAATCTTAAAATGTCTATTCTAATTCCACTTTGTGAACTTTTTCATGTTCTGGATTGTGTGTGTTCGTGTGCATGCACGTGTGTGTAGTTATAGTTCAGAAAATAAAATACTCAGTAAGCTTTTACTTATTTTATAAAAAACACTATTAATTTCACATTTTAAAGTAAAATAAGTTACTTAAATGTTTTAGTAAAGATTGTATTCTCTTCATAATTGATGGTTATACATTTTTAATTATAAATTTATCCAATTACATATCACTACCCTCCTAGTATTATTCAAACATATTTTCAAGTTATATAACAAATGAAATAATTCTATTTAGTAAGCTTCTCTGTAAATATGAATAATAAAAACAAATAATTACATTTAGATATAGTTATACAGAAAATAAGCTGTGGAATTCCTTTGAAAATGTGTAAGTGGTTGTTTAAGTGTTCCAATGTTTCCGTCTTCAACTCTATGAGCAGCTAAGTATTAATTTTAAAAGAATATTAGGTAAAAATAATAGGATTATGAATTTACTAAGTTCTTTCAGAGTGTTTATTTTGAATCTGATTCCTAAGTAGTAGGGAAAAAACTTAAAAATTATAATTTTTTTTTAAATTCTCAAACCTCTCAAATGTACTAAGCTACTCCTATCAGAATTTCTGGACCAAGTTTCACTGGAACAAGATATTTTTCTCTAAGGTATTCATTCACTGCCCAAGTGTCAGCTTAAGGTCTGGGGGAAAACAAAAACGACAACTGCTTTAAAGAAAACAGAACAGGTCAGCCAAGTAGAGTGAGCCATGGTACCAAACAGAAGTTTCTCTGTGATCCAGCTAACGCAACAGCATTATCAAATACACACATAATACGTATTTCCATAGTCTTTCATTAAGTTACAATCTAAATACTTAATTTCACATTTTACTTGAAATAATAGAGTTAAAGTGGAAAAAGCAAGTTAGATAAGAGCAAAAGAAACAAACAGTTTTTATATTCTTGGAATCACGATAGTAAATATATTTATACGACATCCTTTGATATAAAATGCCATCTGTGGGTTGGGTATTATTATCCTTATTTTACTTATCAGAGAACTTGATCCCCAGAGAAAGTACATAAGTTGCTCCATGTTATATAGCTGTTAGAACAGAATATCTGGACTTAACTTCATGTCAAATCTCTTTGATAACAAGCTATGTTCCTCCTATCACACCAGACTGAAAAAAAAAGGGAAACAATATAGAAAATACAAAATGACAAGTGTTAATCTCTGCTCATAATTCTAAAGGGCAAGCAAACATATTATATATACATAAGCTGGAACTTATCTAAACTTCTAAAATGTATTTATTTGTATGCCTTATAATTAAAGAAATGCTACTGTTAAAGAATCCTTCACTACTATAAAGAATCATTTATTGGGGCTGGAGAGATGGCTTAGTGGTTAAGAGCACTTGTTGCTCTTGCAGAGGACCCTGGTTTGGTTCCCAGCACCTACATGAAGGTTCACAACCATTTATAACTTCAGTTCCAAGAGATCTGATGCTTTCTTTTGACCTCCACAGTCTCCAAGCATACACATGGTGCACAGACATACAAGCAGGCAAAACATTCACACACAAAATAAAATTATATGTTTACCAAAATAATTTCAGAAACAAAGACAAAAGAATCATTTATCTTTTTTGTTATTTACTTTTTCACTTTTTATTAATTCTGTGCATTTCACATCATGCATCCCAATCCCATTCACCTCCCTGTCCCTTCCATCTGCCCTCTGCCCCTGCAAACTCCCCCACAAAACAAAATAAAGTAAAATTGAAAAGGAAAAAAAAATCTCATCATGGAAGTTGTACTGTGACACAGAGTGTCACACAGTGTACCCTTTAGTCCATACATCTTTATTTGCAAGATGTATGGACTAAAAAGAGTCACTGGTCTGATTCAAGGCCTCTGACTTCTGCTGGACCCTCACTGGGATTCCTCTTGAATATCTTGCTGTTGCCCTGTGTCATGGACATCCTGCAGCTTTGGATCTGCAGGACTGGCCCCTTCATGCACTCCAGATCATGGATGGAGTGGATGCTAGGGTGAGCCAACTCATAGTCCTAGTTCTGGGCATGGTTGGTTGCTAGATTGGTCAGCCCACCAGCTCTACCTCATCCTCATCACTGGCATGAGCTCTTCAGCATCACTCAGGCGAGCTCACCCTATGCAGCAAGCAGTAAGGGGCAGGATGGGTTTTCCTGCTTTCACACCCTCACTTGCACCTACATCACCAGGGCCATCTCTATTGTGTTGCCCAGTCGAGGTACAGAGGCCACTCTCCCCAGTCTACAGCTGGTGAGGGGCAGGGTAAGTTCTCCCACTCCCATGCCCCTGAGACCAGCTCTGTCATTTGCCACAGGTGCCAAGGGGCAAGAGGGGGAGGGCCTCTTTCCCTTGCTCTTGCTAGCACATGGGATACAAGGGGGGCGGGACCAGCTCTCCCACTTCCATGCTCTCAGGGCCAGCTCACCTGTGCTCCTCACCAAAGGATCAGCTCTACTGTCCTGCCCAGGTGAGATGCAGGGCCTGCTCTCCCCAGTGCTGTAGCTGGTGACGGACAAGGTGTGAGGGCAAAGGGCATCACAGGTGGTGAGGGGCATCCCTCGCTTAAGTCACCTTATGGCAGATGAGAGGAGGGGCCATGTCTCCCCTGCTCACTTCATGCCCTGCTCACCCCAGCTATTTACCTTTTTTACATTTTTTTAAGTTTATGTCTCAGTGGGAAAAAAAAATCTATTGTATAACATTGCAAAGCAATATATATAAACTAAGCATAAGAATCAGTAAAATGGGCTGGAGAGATGGCTCAGCTGTTAAGAACACTGGCTGCTCTTGCAGAGGACCTAATTTTGATTTCTATCACCCACATTGGGTAGCTCATAACTGCCTCTAACTCCAGCTCCAGGGTGTACAACATCTTCTGAACTCCACAGGCACCAGCACTCATGTGCCATACATTCACATTAACACACTGCTACACAAACACACACACGTGCAAGCATGTGTGTGAAAAAAATCTTAGAAAATAGGCATTAGCAAATCAATAAATGAATCACAAAAAGATGAAAAAATTCAAAATATGAGTATTTTATAATGTTTAAAGAAATAAAAAGTAACAACAAAAGGCAAGCACAAAAGAAAAAGATTATGACCAACATTGAGACAGATTTAGAAAAAAATCCTCTAGAAATGAAAACTTAAAGAAAACCTAAAATAAGTTGTAAATTTAGAAGAAAAATCAAAATAAGGCTGAATTAATCAAGTAGAGGGGGGTGGGCAGGATAGGGAGGACAAATACATGAAACAATGAAGCTGTGCTGAGTTTCAGAACATAACAGCAGTATCACGTAAAGCACAAGCGTACAAAGCTGAGGTCACATTAGAAGGAAGCAAAGGCAGGTTATGAAAGCCTGCCTATGCTAGACTCTCAATACTACATTCCTGGTATGCCGATACTACTTAGATGATTATTTTGTCAGCTCAAGAACAATTTCATCAAGGTTTAAAAGAAAAGTCTGCAGAGCTGGGCAGCGGTGGTGCACGCCTTTAATCCCAGCACTTGGGAGGCAGAGACAGGCGGATCTCTGTGAGTTCAAGGCCAGCCTGGTCTACAGAGCAAGATCCAGGACAGGCACCAAAACTACATGGAGAAACCCTGTCTCAAAAAAAACAACAACAACAACAAAAAAAAAAAAAAAAAAAAAAAGGAAGAAAAGCCTGCAGAGCAGGCAACCTGTAAATCTCAGAGGCTGCCTGGAGGGAGGAGAAGATTGAAGGGGACAAGGAAAATAAAACCAGGGAGGTCAGACACATGACAGAAAGAACAGCTTTATAGAGAATAACGAAGCCAAAAATGCTGGGGAAGGCCAAAGTGTTAGGGAAATCATGCTTAGAAAAGAAAGACTAAAAGAAAAACATGCTTTTCTGAATCATTTAGAAAACTGGTCAGACTTACAAAGCCTATGGCTGGGACCCAGTAAATTACTATCTAGATGAGTTTCTTATCTCATATATCTATCCACATGCCTACATACAACTGCTAGTTTTAAAATACATAAATCCTTGGTTAAGAGAAAATAAATATCTATCTAGCAATATGCAAACAGCCTTGCACTACAAATACATAGACATGTTGGAAATTTTCAATAAATATATTCTTTGTTTTGTTTTTGTTTCCAAGACAGGGTATCACTATTTAGCTCTGTCTAACCTGGAATTCCTTACGTAGACCAGGCTGGCCTCAAACTCAGAGATCCACCTGCTTCTGCCTCCCCAAGCTGGGATAAAGGTATGTGCCACCACTCGGCTTAATAAACATATTCTTAAACACACAGTTAACTCTAACAGTAGTAAAACTCAAGATACATCTGAGGAATGTGGCACAAAAAGAAATTAAAAAAACCAATATGATAACTAGGTTATGACTGCCCCAAGAGAGTAAGGGGAAGGGCATCAGTGCCTGTTTTAGTACCACAGGAGGGTGAGATTCAACGCTCACACTGGAATAAGACTGAGGCCTTGGAACATTTAAGTAATGGGCACTAGGGCTGAGACTGCCTGGTATGCTTAAAAGGCAACCGACTCACAGCTACATGAAATAAAGAAGTAACTATTCACTAGCATTGAAAAACAAAAGAACTGATGCATATTGGCCTTGTTAGAGGTAAAATAAATAAATAAAAACACAATAGAAACAATAATTATTCCACCTGAGAATATAAAAACAATGTGTGTAGCAGGGCCTGAGGTGCAGACTTGTAAGCTCAACTACTTGGGCAGCTAAGATAGGAGGGTAGAAAATTCAAGACCTGCCTAGGTGACAAAGTGAATTCAAGCCTGGCAATTAGTGAGTGTGTATGTTAAGAAATAAAAAGAAATCTGGGTGTAGCTCAGTGGTAGAGAATTTGCCTAGCTTGTACTTCAGGGCAGCTATGAACTCAGCCCAACAACAACAACAAATCATAAACTCACCTAAAGCATTATGAAGGTTTTAAAATTATTTATTATCGTGTGTGTGTGTGTGTGTGTGTGTGTGTGTGTGTGTGTGTGTGTGTGTGTGTGTATGATGGAGGAAGGGGTGTGTAGGGGTTTGTGTGTGTGTATGTGTATCATGGAGGAAGGAGGATATGTGAATGTCATAACACATGTGTAGAGGTCAGAGGACAACTCTGTGGAGTCAGGAGATTGTACTCAGGTTGCCAGGCTTGTACAATAAGCACATCTACCTGATGAGCCATCTTACAAGTCCCTTACAAAGGGTTTTTGGTTTTTTAGATTTTGTCTTAGTTAGGGTTTCTATTGCTGTAAAGAGGCACCATCACCATGGCAACTCTTATAAAGGAAAACATTTAACTGAGGATGGCTTACAGTTTCAGAGGTTTACTCTATTATCATCATGGTAGGCAGTATGCAGGCAAACATGATGTTGGAGAAGGAGCTGAGAATTCTTTATCTTGATACGCAGGTAGCAGAAGCAACTGTGTACCCTACTGAGCATAGGTTGAGGGCATAGCTTGAGCAAATATGAGACCTCAAAGCCTGCCCCCACAGTGACATATTTCCTCCAACAAGGCCACACCTACTCCAACAAGGGCATACGTCATAATAGTGTCATTCCTTATGGACCAAGCACTCAAACACATGAGTCTATAAGGGACATACCTATTAAACAACCATAGGTTTGGGGAATGTTAGGGTTTTTTTGGATTTTTAAAAATTCTTTTTTTTTTTTTTTGGTAACTCAACAGTGTAAACTTTTTAGATGCCACATCTTGTAATAATGTCAAAAGGCTGAATACTGCCTGTGAGAGCAACCTCTAAAGGAATAAAAAAGAGAGATATCAATCAGTGAAGCTACTGGAACAGCTAAAATACCAGATGTATAAACATATAGCTAAATTAATAAAAAAGACAAGAAAAGGATAAAAAAAAAACCAAGAACACATGCAAGACAGTAAAAAAAATGATAACCAAACCATACAAATAATTATATTACTTATAAACATATGCCAATGAAAAGGCAGAGATTTAAACCAGGTGTGGTGGCTCATGCTTATAATCACAGTACACAAGAGGCTAAGACAAGAGAATTCTGAGTTCAAAGCCATCCTGGCCTATAAAGTAAGAAGTCACATCAAAAACTAAAAGTAAAAAATAAGGAGAAATTGTTAAAATGACTGTGGTGGTTTGAATAGGTATGGCCTATTGCAGGATATTTGTTTACACTGCATGAAGATGTGAATCTATGTTTTTGCCTCACCTGCCTGAGGCATCTGATCAATTTAATAAAGAGATGAATGACCAATAGATAGGCAGGAGAGGATAGGCAGGACTTCCAGAAAGAGAGAGAAACTGGGATGAATCCAGGCATGCTGGAGACACCAGTGAGACACGGAGGGAGTTGGAGACATGGAGGGAGTCGGACATACAGAATGGAGGAAAGGTTAAAAAGTCATGTGGCAGAATGTAAATTAATAGAAGGTTAATTTAAGTTATAAGAGCTAGTTGGGAAGGAGCCTAAGCTAAGGCCAAGCTTCCAATAAAAAGATAGGAAAGAGCCGGGCGGTGGTGGCGCACGCCTTTAATCCCAGCACTTGGGAGGCAGAGGCAGGCGGATCTTTGTGAGTTCGAGGCCAGCCTGGTCTCCAAAGCGAGTTCCAGGAAAGGCGCAAAGCTACACAGAGAAACCCTGTCTCGAAAAACCAAAAAAAAAAAAAAAGATAGGAAAGAAGAGCCATCCATACCAACATGAACTACACAAAATCTGGGTGATTACACTAGCATCAAAGAAAGCAGACTTCAGGATTTAGTTATTACTAGAGAAAATAGATGACATGTCATAGAGGTAAAGGGTCAATAGATCAAGCTTAACAATATGTATACAGCCAAAACTAATAAGAAAATTTTACTATGTACAGAGTTCTGTTTTGCTCTTCTAACTCTACCCAGTCATTACTGTTAAAAGCAGTCTGTTGTAAGAAATTAGAGAACATATCTAAGAGCTAAGAGTGCACATCTAGGATGAGTTAACAATTATTCCCAGTTCCACAAACAAATTATTTCAATTTTGAGCTACACTTTCATTGGGTGAAATATCTCTTTTGATTATTATGCATACATTAGAGGGATCAATAAAAGGATGCTTATAAAATTCTAGGAAGATAAAACAGATTTCAAAAGTACTAAACTTAGTTCTTATTTTTTTAAGTCTCCTCTTCTAAGACTTAAAGTATGGTATAATTTAGCATACCAAGCTTATATAATAGGAAATCAAAACTCAACCTCAAACACTGTTTTCAGTTACCTATTGCTGAAAAACCAATCCAAACTTCAAAATTTCAAAAGACAATTTATTATGTCTCATAGAACAATATGAACAATGAAAGGGGCATGGGTGCATAATGCATATGTGAATAGCCAGGCTTGAAAAGAGTAGTGTGCACAGGGGGAGGGGGAATGGAAAAAGACTGACTACCTAAGAATAAACAAACTAGATATCATGACATGTGAGTATATATTCACCAGAATGG
The DNA here is from genome assembly GCF_007827085.1 of Peromyscus californicus insignis. Lineage (NCBI taxonomy): Eukaryota > Metazoa > Chordata > Mammalia > Rodentia > Cricetidae > Peromyscus > Peromyscus californicus. The sequence continues at coordinate 104,594,698 of NW_026294562.1, read as the reverse complement.
TTAAAATGAAAATAACTAAAGCAAAATACTGACAAGAATATGGACCTGATGCTGTATGTGTAAGTCAGGCATGGTAGCACATGGCTTTATTCACAGTAGTCAGGAGGGCCAGTGTGGGCTACATAAAAAGTTCAAGGCTAGTCTGTGCTACATAGCCAGACCTTGTCTCAAAACAAAAACAAAAAACTATCACTGTAAAAATGGAGAAAAATCCTAGTAGGTTGTTTTTGTTTTTGTTTTTGTTTTTTTTTTGGTTTTTTTTTTTTGTTTGGTTTTTTTTTGGTTTTTCAAGACAGGGTTTCTCTGTGTAGCTTTGCGCCTTTCCTGGAACTCACTTGGTAGCCCAGGCTGGCCTCGAACTCACAGAGATCCGCCTGGCTCTGCCTCCCGAGTGCTGGGATTAAAGGCGTGCGCCACCACCACCCGGCACCTAGTAGTTTCTAATGCAACAAAACATACATTCACTCTATGTCCCAAATATTCCAACTGTAGGGGTTTACCTACAAAAAATAAAAAGCTGGATCTTATAGGCAGGTGTAGTGACACAAGCCTATAACTCAGCACTTATGAGGCTAAGGCAGAAAGACTGCCACAATTTCAAGGTCAGTGAGTACTAAACAGCAAGTCGGCCAGGGCTACATAGCAAGACCATGACAAAATAATAAACAAACAAACAAATAGAAAATAACAAAAATGCATATATCCACAAAAAGACTTGTTCAAGAATGTGCATAGCAGTTCTATTGATAATCATCAAAATCCAAAAACAGTCAGATAGCCACCTCAGCAGGAAAATGTGTTCTGTGTTTCATTTATAGTAAACTACCACTACATAGCAACACAGATGAATCTCAAAAACATTCTGCTGAGCAAAAGAAACCTTACATCAAACAGTAAATACTAGATGATTCATTCCACTTACATGCAGTTCCAGAACAGGCAAATCTACTTTATGGGAGGAGGAAAAAAATCTGAACAATGGTTGTACTGGACAGGAAGGAGGAGGTGACTATTAACCCAGAAGGGGCATGAGGTTCATAGAAAAGCTCCCTATCTTTCTCTCCCGCCTCTCTGACTTGCTGGAGAGAATATAAGGCTTCTAGGGCTTCAGGTATGCTAAGCATTCACTGTACCACAAAGCTACATTGCCAACTCAAAGCTAAATATCTAAATAAGGGTTCTGTTATACAGGTATATTTATTTTTCAGCAAATATAACTTTAATGTTTATGCATTCCATTGAATGAAGACTTTACACCAAAAGGAAAACACATAACAATTGAGTTTTATATAATGAAACAAATGTGGAAGTTTTTAGGGGAAGTGTACTTTGTCAAAAAAATAAAATGATAGGCAGAGAGAAGAATCAGTAAATGAATAGATAGGTGATAAAACGGGTAAAAAAAAATGTTAAAGTAGGAGTGTAGGCAGTGGGTAAATGAACATCCATTGCAGTATTCTTCCAAGTTTGTTGTATATTTGAAATTTTCACCTAAAAAAACATTAAGTTGGGAGGCTGGAGAGATGGCTCAGTTGTTAAGAGTATTGGTTGCTCTTCCAGAGGACACAAGTTCAACTCCCAGCTCCCAATAGAGGCTTATACATGTAAGATCCTCTAGTTGCAGAGGATCAATGTCCTCTTTGGCTGCGTTGCATATTAAGCATGCAAGTGGTGCACAGACATACATGCAGGCAAAGCACCCATACACATAAAATAAAAATAAACAAGATAAAACAATTAAGATACAAAGTGCAGTGGTGGCGCACACCTTTAATCCCAACACTCAGGAGGCAAAGGCAGGCAGATCTCTGTGAGTTCAAGGCCGGCCTGGTCTACAAAGTGAGTTCCAGGACAGCGAGGGCTACAAAGAGAAACCCTGTCTCGAAAAACAAAAACAAAAAAGGATATAAAGTGCTTATCTCACATGCCTGAGATCCTGCGTTCAAAAGGGGCATTTTATACAAAGTAAAATGATACAGAGAATAAATGATTTATCCAAAGTCACAAGCCTGCAGTGGAGCAAAGTTCCAGACTTTAGTATACTGGCCTTTCTATTATCCTGTTGCTTTTTCCATAGTAAAATGCCTAGGATTTTCATGTTACCGTAACTGCTCTTGCTGTCTCTTTCTGGCTCTGTCATTTTGTTGAGTTCTAAACATAAAATTGTAAACTTACTGAAAAATTGAGGGTTTTTTGGTTTTGCTATATATCTTTTTAGCTCAACTGTGTGTTTCTCAAGAATGAACTTTGTAGATGACAGCGCAGTATTGGTGTGTTGCAGTGTCAAATATTAGGTAACCTACAAGTCTTTATAAATCTGTTTTAGATTTTTATTAAGTATCCTATCATTCTGCTCTAATGTACCCATAAATATATCCACCACAACAACCAAAACCATTTACTTGCAGTCTCTGAGTTGGATATATTAAACCTAAATCTTTTTGTACACTGAATTTGATCTTTCATTTGTTCTTCCTTCTTCAGCTGACTTATGGTGTTTTTGCACTGTGAGTTGGATGCAGTTCTGCCTGTCTGCTTTTCCTTAAGAAAAGAATTCTCTTGGGACAAGTGAAATGGCTCAGTGGGTAAAGGCACCTGCCATCAAGTCTGAGGACCCAAGTTCAATCCTTACGAACCAGAAGGTAGAAAACGAACTGACTCTCAAAAGGTGTCCTCTGATGGCCACAAGCATACACACTAAATAAATAAATAAAATATAAATGTAATAAAAAAATTTAACAAAAGAACTATCTTCCTTAAGATAACAGGAATGTCACCTCTGCCAGCCCACAGAGATCCAGGACTAAAAGACTCCTAATGTGTACTCACTTATTTCAAGAAAAATGGAAGGAGCCTGAGAAAAGGAAAGAAAAAGAAAGGAAGCAAAAGTAAGAAACCAGATACCCCTAGTGACATATGTATGAAAGACAATTGGTTAAAGCCTTTTATCCTGAGCTACAGATAAAATTCTAAGTGAATCTTATAATAAAGCCATAAAGACTGAGGGCACTGAGGGCTGCCTACTTCCTTCTGCCTGGGTCCTATAGATAGGATTGAAGAGTGGCAACAAATCCATGAGGGGAAACAATACTTAGCTCATTCCAACTCCAAATAAAAGGTAGATGGTTACATGGTCATACTATGAGTGCTATTCACACTTTCCATCACTGAAGGTGTGGCCAATCATGTTACCTCCTCTAACTGGTGAAGGTCATAACTAAGAATTTTCAAATATTCTTTAGCTTTTTGATAGCAATCACAGCTATTCTGAAGGCTGAGGCAGTAAGTTCAAGGCCTGTCTGAACTACACATAGTGACTTCAACGCTACCTTGGACAAATTAATGAGATTCTGTCTTAAAATAAACAGAGTTAAGCTTAGCTCAGTGGTATGTATATACAGAGAGAGAGAGAGAGAGAGAGAGAGAGAGAGAGAGAGAGAGAGAGAGAGAGAGAGAGAGAAGAGATATGTAGACATATAGGTATAGTTAATGATACAAAGATATAGCTTTAGCACACATGCAGCCCTAGGTTCAATCTCTAATCTGGGGTGGGAGTGAGAAAGGAGGAGGAGTGTGCCTATTTATATCCTACTGGCCTTTCCAACTATCATGGACAGAGAGGCTGCCTATACATAAGAGTTTTGCAGTCTGACAAAGTTTTACAACTTTACAGTTTTACAACTGACAAAATAGCTCAATAAATATTTACTGAATAAATAAAATATCCTGAAAAAAATTTAAAGGCAGGGTCTCTTAATGCCTAGGGTAGACTCAAATTAACTCTGTAGCCAAGAATAGCCTTGAATTTCTGACTCACCTGTCTCTACCTCCCAAGTCCTGGAATTGTAAGCATGAGTTACCACACCCAGCTCCTTAAATAATTTTTAACTGAGTAATTTCTTCTCTAAGGCGATAATAAAAGCTTATAACTCTCTTCTTCCTTTAGGCACTAATTTCTTCCATTAAACTACTAGTACTTGAAATGCCACTTTCTGTAATCTGTGTACCATGGAAGAAAGTTGTCAGACCTAAGTTGAATACTATTTCTGCCACTATTAGTGGCATAGCTATATGCCATTGAGTAGGTAGCTTCTTTCAGACCAAGTTTCTCTTTTTTAAAATGGGGTAGCATCATCTACTTAACAGGAATGCTTTGAGGATTATTAACAGAGGCAATCTTCACTCAGCAGAGCTCCAATATGTATATATTTTAGTTTGCCAGAATTTAGTTAAATAATACTAATTCAAATAAATACACTACAAACTTCACTGCTAGATCTTCAACCAACATGTAATTACATAAATAAATTTTTTAGTGACCAACTAAGGCAATTCTTTCAAAGTTGGTTACTTTCAAAGTCATTAAATAGCTGCTATTCAGTCCATGTACAGACAGCAAAGCATATGATTGAGTTACATCTTTTTCTTCTGGTGACATCTTACAAAAATGAATATTAAGAGGGAACTGGCTAGGCAGGCGGTGGTGGCGCACGCCTTTAATCCCAGCACTCGGGAGGCAGAGCCAGGAGGATCTCTGTGAGTTTGAGGCCAGCCTGGTCTACAGAGTGAGATCCAGGACAGGCACCAAAACTACACAGAGAAACCCTGTCTGGAAAAACCAAAAACCAATAACCAAAAAAAAAAAAAAAAAAAAAAAGAGGGAACTGGCCAACAATGGAAATTCCAAACAAATGTAAACAGAGTTGTAAGAGAAACAGGAAACCATGGAAATGTGTTATGGGATATTTGTACACTGTGTGAAGGTGTATTGCTCTGACTGGTGTTTAAAAAAAAATTGAACAGTCAATAGCTAGTCAGGACTTCAAGGCAGAGAGAGGAAGTAGGAGGAGGAATCTAGGCACAGAAGAGAGATGCGAGGAGACACGGAAGAAGCAGAATAGGCAGTATGTGACAGAATGTAGATGAATAGAAATGGGCTAATTTAAGTTAAAACAGCTAGTTAAGAACAAGCCTAAGCTATAGGCTGAGCTTTCATAATTAATAAAAAATCTCCGTGTCCCACTGGCTAGCAGGACAGAAAAAGACGCATTACAGAAATGTTGATGCTGCTATCATTTAAGAGGCTAAAAATGTACTGCCTGAGGAACTTAGTTAAGGCAAACTTATCAACATAATGAACACAACAGTTGTGATGAAAAAAAAAAAAAAACTGAAGATAACCCAAAAGAATGATAGTGGCCAACAACAAACAAAACTAAGTCAATTCTAATTAAAGGAACTCTTGGAAATATTTCACAATAAGGAAAGCGCAAAGAATAAAATGCTAAAAGATTGTCCAAACTCAGAAAGGATTTGTCAATGCATAGGAAATACATTCATTCCAAGTTATGTGATGAGAAGGCAAGCACTGTTTAAGCTACACTTGATAATAAGTTATTTGACAAAGAAATAAAACACTCGTGTATGTGGTGGCAGGCAGGGGAGCATGTGGAAAGGTCAGAGGACTATTTGTGGGAGTCAATTCTCTTCTACCTTGTAGATTTAGGGAACTGAACTCGGGTCACAAGGCTGGCAGTATGCACTAGGTAAGCGAGCCATCTTCCCAGCCCTGTTTGACAACACCTTTTAAAGTTTATAAAACAACTATAACGTTTCTACTATTAATTATAAGACTGCTTTGCGGCCACCAGGCCTCATAAATTGAGTTTGGTCCCTGGAACCCATATGGTAGAAGGAAAGAACTGACTTCTGCAAGTCATCCTCTGACTTCCATACAATGTAGCATGTATACATCCCTTCTGCCACATAAACAAACAAAATATTATTAGCCAATTTTAGCTTGCATTGTTATTTGTACAGTTCCATACAAAATAGCGGGCGGGCGGTGGTGGCGCACGCCTTTAATCCCAGCACTCGGGAGGCATAGCCAGGCGGATCTCTGTGAGTTCGAGGCCAGCCTGGTCTACAGAGCAAGATCCAGGAAAGGCGCAAAGCTACACAGAGAAACCCTGTCTCAAAAAAAAACAAAACAAAAAAAAAAAAAAAAAAAATAGGAACCACTTATCCCCATAACTTTTAGCACAGCAAGGGGCTTATTATTTCTTACCTAAAAAGACTCTCTTCCTTTCCCCTGGTCTTTCTAATCTTTTCAAATTAAAAGAAGTTTGAATCAACATGGGCTGATAGCTTTTAGCTGGGCAATGGCTGTGAATGCCTTTGATCCCAGCACTTGGGAGGCAGAGGCAGGGAGATCCCTGAGTTCAAGGCCAGCCTAATCTACAGAGTGAGTTCCAAGACAGCCAAGGCTACACAGAGAAACCCTGTCTTAAAAAAAAAAAAAAAGCCGGGCGGTGGTGTCGCACACCTTTAATCCCAGCACTCGGGAGGCAGAGCCAGGCGGATCTTTGTGAGTTCGAGGCCAGCCTGGTTTACAAAGTGAGTTTCAGGAAAGGCGCAAAGCTATGCAGAGAAACCCTGTCTCGAAAAACCAAAGAGATTGCCAGATAGATAGATAGATAGATAGATAGATAGATATACAAATTTATTAAAAAAAGAAGACAGCCGGGCGGTGGTGGCGCATGCCTTTAATCCCAGCACTCGGGAGGCAGAGGCAGGCGGATTTCTGTGAGTTCGAGGCCAGCCTGGTCTCCAAAGCGAGTACCAGGAAAGGCGCAAAGCTACACAGAGAAACCCTGTCTCGAAAAACCAAAAAAAAAAAAAATAAATAAAAAAAAATAAAAAAAAATAAAAAAAGAAGACAGCTTTTCAGGACTGAACGTTATCACTGCCACATCTGTGGTTCCTCAAACTCAATTATTATCCAAAATATACACTGTAATGCTGAAAGATGGCTGAATAACTTGAACGGTCATTCAGTTTGTCTTTTGTGATAATATAGGATTTCATGTCTGTTCTTCTCCCTTGAATGCAAGGGCAAAACAGTAAGTGTAATAAAAGCAATGATGGAGAAGCAAAAGTGCATAATAGATTTAGAATACAACCTCAACCTGAATACTCTTTCAGTACAACTCATTGCAACTTGGGATAAATTATATCTTGGATTGGAGACATGGCTCAGCCATTAAAGGCTAGGCTCACAACCAAAAATACAAGAAATATACGCTCTTTCCAGGGATTTTGGCTCACTCCTGTGATCCTAGGACTTGGGATGCTAAGACAGGAAGAGTACCAAGAGTTTGAGGTCAGCCTGGCCTAAATACACATTAAACATCTGGAGTGTCTGAGCTACAGAAACCCTTTCACAAAACAAAACTAAACTACAAATTAAAAATAAATGAACATTTCAAGTTCTTAATCTGTGAAATGAGCATAATAACACCTTCAGAGAATTATTGTAAAACTCAAGAGGTAAAATGTATCAAAGGTTTAGCAAATTATGGTACATAGTGAGTACTTAGATAATAAATATTATTATCCTTGATAATACTACCATTAAAACTCACTAATGTAAATATTATAGAGCTGCACTCTTCAGGAGTATATATGTATTAATTATCTTTTGCTCTCTTGCTTATTTTGTTTTTGTTTTTGTTGTTTTGTTTTTGAGAAAGTGTTTCATGTAGAAGAGTCTGGACTTGAATTCCTGCTCTCACCTCCCTCGTGCTGGAATTATAGACATGTGCCAACACACTCAGTTTTTTAAATCTGTGTATTATTCAAAGGCCAAATCCTCACACTTTAAATTATGGTAGATATCTACCACTATGTTATATGGTCAGACAATGTGACTCAACCTCCTTTAGGTCATTTTCTCCCAAAATATGTACACAAAGAGTTGCCAACACATTCATTTACCCTCTTCACGCAACCCTTCTGATTGCTATGTCAACGGCTTCCTTCAGTCTACTCAGTTTCCTCTTCTGAGGACATGAAGAAGTAAAGCCATTTCCCATTTCTCAGAGCTATTTGCCAAAATACTAGTATCTTCCTCTCTCACAGTTCACATGACTCAACTGCCAGTTTTCTCTTTTGATTCTAATCTAAAACCTTAGTTCTGAACTAAAAGTCTTTATTACCTATGGAGATTAATAAAACTGAATAAGGCTAGTACCTTTACTACACAGTTCCTCTTCAAATAAATGACTTATGTGAGCAATGCCTATTTTAGCACTTTCAGTGACAAAAAGCTCTTGCTCCCTTTACCCCCAAGCCAATTTGTTCCAAGACAGAATCACTGGTTAGAAGGTTTTTCCTTGTGTTGAAGCAAAAAATCTTTCCCCTTACAGTTATTTTCTTCCACCCACTGCACTTGGTTCTACATTCTAGAGAAAGTGAGTGAACTTCAAGCCCATCCAATATCTAAAGACTCCTAAGAGGGAAAAACAAAAAGCCACACACTTCCAGTTCAGAGAACATGATTGTAAGTCTCCCTGGTGGTCATGAGCCTCTGATATTCTTGCCAAAGCTATCTAAAAACGAACTGGCAAAGTGCTTCCTTGGCCAATGTTTGGGTTGCCAAGTAATTACCCTATAAATGATTACTTTGTCTGTTTTCTCCTTTACTGTATAAAAACTATTCATTAAAACTAGTAGTTCAGAAAAAGTGATGCTCAATCTAAATCATGGTCTCAAGGGCATGGGACTAGCATCCTGAAAACTGCAAGACTTTCTGCCGGATTATCTGGCGTGAAACTCGCCCTGGAGAAGGACTCAAGAATGGGAATGTTAGCTAAGAAGAGTTTTGCCTCACGGCCTAGTAAAGTGGGCCCATTCAAAAGAAGGCAGTGGCAGTAGCAACCAAAGACTATTTATTCTCTGCTTCTTGCCAGAAACAAACAAACAAAAAGAATGATAAAACACTGTGCTCTCAAAAGCTGGCTAAACTGGATGGAAAAAGTGGCAGATTTCTTTCTAGCCTGGTAGGAATAATCATCTAGGAATCTCTTTCTCTCTCTCTCTCTCTCTCTCTCTCTCTCTCTCTCTCTCTCTCTCTCTCTCTCTCTCTCACACACACACACACACACACACACACACACACACACGAGAGAGAGAGAGAGAGAGAGAGAGAGAGAGAGAGAGAGAGAGAGACAGAGAGACAGAGAGAGACAGAGAGAGACAGAGAGAGACAGAGAGAGACAGAGAGAGACAGAGAGACAGAGACAGACAGAGAGACTGACAGAGACAGAGACTGACGGAGAAAGACAGAGACACAGAGAACAGCAGCCAATCGCGGATTCAGAAGGTGCATTCATGGAAAGAAGTGTCCTCAGATGACCATTAACCCCCAGCAAGTCTGACAAGCTAGATGAAGAGGGGAGCAAGGAGACTTAGTCTCTGGTGCTCTTGGGAGAGTGGCTGGAGCAGGAAGGTAGTGACTAGGTGCTCAGGCTTTCCACTTCTGGTGCAAGATGAACAGCGATCGCTGGCACTTGCAGACACCGGGGTAGGGGTGAGAGTGGGGGTGGGGGGTGGGCGGGGGGCTTCGGCTACGAGAAACGGTAACTGTTCCCTGGAGGTGAGCGAGGTCTAATGAGAACGGCGAGAGGAAGGGAAGGGCCCCGAAGAGTTTCCCAGACTGGGGGAGGATGAAGCCCGTAAGCGTCCCCTTCGTGCCCGGCTGGCCGGCTGAGGCGGGTAGCAGCAGTCGGGCTGGCGTCCCAGGGCCCGCGTGACAGAGACCTCCTCAGCCCCGACCTCAGGACGGGCAGCGCCCGGCCTGGCCGCAGCGGCTCAGGTAGGAACTCCCGTTCCCAGCCGCGCGCCTCACTCTCTCCTCGGAGGTCCAGGCGCGGCTCCCACGTCCCTTCCGTGCCCGACCTGGAGGCCCCCCGAAGCCAGCCCCGGCACAACGGGCGGCCTCGCCGGCTCCCCGGCTTCCCCCGGCCACGCACGCCCGGCTGCCGCTCCCGGGCCCGGCCTGGAGCCTCCCCTCGCGGCCAGGTTCGCCCTCCGCGTTCTCCACACGCCGCGTCGCCCCTCAGCGCGCGCCCTCGCTCCCCGCCTCAGGCCCCCACTCACAGAACTCAGCGATGAACAGGGTCACCGCATAGTTCTCCTCACACCAGTCCAAGGTGGAGGTCGTGGGGCCCCAGTAGCCTTCGCGGTCCCCAGCCGGAGCCATCGCGCCGCCGCCCCACACTCTGCTCGGCCGCTCCCCGGCCGGCTCAGGCAACGCGCGCTCTCCGGCGCCCTCCCCACCCGAACCAGAAGGGCGGGGGCGGGGCCAGAGGCGTCACTGAACCTGCCCAGCGACAGGCCCCGCCCACCGCGCCTCCGGACCGCCTCTCCCTTCTGCACAGCCCCGCCCACCGCGTCCAGGGCAGGCGCACAGGGCCTATCCTGATGGTTCGGGGGTGACCCGGTCGCTCCTGGGCCCCGGGGAGTAGTGATCAGCCGGAGGAGTTGGGAAAGCGGGGAGCCCGGCCGATCTTTACACGCCCGTGGCGCAAGGTTGGAGGCGTCTAGCACCCTCTTTCCGGTCTGGATGGGACCAAGCCTCTATTAGTGTGTGGGCGGTCTGGTTTAATTGGGGCGAGTGTGAGATGAAACCTTTCTCTGGCAAGCCCAGGACTAGATTAAACTTGCACAGTGAGGCACCTCGGCGTCTAACTCTGGCCGCAGGCCTCAAAGGAGGAGACTAAAAAGAGCACCCCTAGCCAGCTCCGGCGGTTCCCGGGAAGTCACTCTGAGTGTCCTGTGGAGACAAAAGAAAGGGGGCAACGACTCAGAATGGACAGACTAAAAAAATAGGTGTTGGCATCCTTTAAAAGTATACACTGGCCTGGCGGCGGAGGCGCACGCACTCGGGAGGCAGAACCAAGAGGATCTCTGTGAGTTCGAGGGCAGCCTGGTCTACGGAGCGAGATCCAGGACAGGCACCAGAACTACACGGAGAAAACCTGTTCCGAAAATTAATAAATAAATAAATAAATAAATAAATAAATAAATAAATAAATAAATAAATAAATAAATAAATAAATAAATAAATAAATAAATAAATAAATAAATAGATAGATAGATAGATAAATAGATAAATAGATAGATAAATAGATAAATAAATAATTGATTAATAAATAAATAATAAAATAAATAATAAAATAAAATATACACTGGATAAAGCACTAAAAGTATGTGACTTCCCTTTGGGTGTCTATGCATAACGTTTTCTGCCTTCTTAAGTGAGACTTACTCACTTGTCAACCACTAGCCTCCCACTGCTTACAACATCAGGACTGGAAGACACCTCAGTCTCCAGACTGGGCTGTTAAGAACGTAAACATAGGCTTGTGAGATGGCTCAATGGATTTGGCTAAAGACATTCCGCATGTGAAGCCGGCAGCCTGAGTCTTATCTCACTCAGGAACTTTGTAAAAATGCAAGGAGAAAACTGACTTCACAAAGTTGTCCTCTGACCTCCCTACAGGCAACACTCACTCACACACACACACACACACACACACACACACACACACACACTAATAATAATAATAATAAGGAAAAATTTAAAAATAATAGACACATCTTGTTGTCTTTTGTGCTCTCCAGGTTATGAAGATAGATGCTACTCAGCTTCCATAGTCCTTCCTTTGCTCCTGAATTAGGCCAACTCCCCACTGTTCCTTTAAAACCCAGCTCCCTGAAGACCTCCCTAACTCTCACACCCAAGAGCCCCTCTGTCCTTCATTCTTATCCTACAGTCATGCTGCTTGAATGGAGACCTTGCTTTCCATACTTTGTGATCCAGCCTGCAAGGTTTTACCTGGCCACACTATGTGAAACAAAGAGCACAGATCAAGGATTATACCATTGCTGTTTTCTAAGTGAGTCAGATAAGCCATGACCAAAAGGAAAAAGAAAAGGGAGAGATGCACATCTTTAGTCACAATGGGATGCCACTCAAATAGGTTTGTCAGAGGTGATCCACTGTAAGTCAAGGCACATCTGTATTTGCTTTTTAAAAAAGTATTAGTTAAGCCAGGTGGTGGTGGTGAACGCCTTTAATCCCAGCACTCGAGAGGTAGAGGCATGCAGATCTGTGAGTTTGAGGGCAGCCTGATCTACAGAGCTAGTTCCAGGACAGCCAGGGATACACAAAGAAACCCTGTCTCAAAAAGCCAAAAAAGAAAGAAAGAAAGAAAGAAAGAAAGAAAGAAAGAAAGAAAGAAAGAAAGAAAGAAAGAAAGAAAGAAAGAAAAGAAAGTAAGAAAGACATTCCATAGTCTATTTTTTTCTCCATATGAAATATGAATGACACCTGAAGTTTATCTTTGGCCTGCATACATACATTTATGCACACATACCAGCACATACACTCACACAAGATCATGTTACATGGGAACTGGCAAAAATGAATTGAACCTCTACTAGAAACCAGGACTTCAGCTCAGGATTGGGGATACAGAGTAGAATAGCAAAGCTCCTGTTTTTTAACCTGATACTAATTTAACTGCCAAAATAAAATGTGACAAGACACCCTGACCAAGTGAGCTAGCAAATTCATTTTGCAGTAAACGCTTAATAAACATGTGTCAAATAGTTTTGTAGACAATTGAAGAAGACAAAACAAATATACATACCCCCATGGGTCCAAATAACTGTAACAAGCATAGTACCTAATACTTACAAACATGCACTCTGCTCCTAGATAGTTTTGAAATGTAACAGTCCCACAAATCAAGTACTGCTTGTATTATCAAATACTTCCTTGATCCATATGGTGAAACTGACCTGGCGAATTAGAAATTTCTCCCTAGGGTACACAGATAACACGCATCTGACCTAAGGCTGGAACCTAGGCATTCTAGTGTGAGGGTCCTATTTGAATCTCCTATGCCTAGCTGATCTAGGAGCTCAGAGGAAGGGGCTATGATCTGAGCAGACAAGAGCAGTGTGGGCTCTCTAAGGGCCAGCACTGTGTTGGGTTTCACTATCCACCTTATATGGAGACTTGGCAGATCTGCAAGGACAATTCCATTTGGAGCCTAAAGGGTTTTAAGCAAGAGATTGGTGTAGATATATTTGATGAAGGGAAGGCAGATAACATTAATGTGGGTACATTTGCCAAAGGGAAGGCAGATAACATTGATGGGATACATTTGCCGAAGAGAGGGCAGATCAACCAGACAAGACCTGAAGCTCTTGAACTGGTGAACAGCACTGCTGATGAGGAAGGGGCACATTTTCCATATTATCAGCACACAGAAACCAACAGGACTTGTAAGGAACTTGAAGGAAGGATTAAGAGAGAGGAACAGACAGGGAGTTGGGCTCTAGCCATTCCCAGCTGCTGGAAAAAGCGGAAGATAAATCTGGCTGCTGTGAGTTGGGCAGTCTGTAAGAGAACGTGTAGAGAGACATTTCTGGGCAAGAAAACAGCCTGCAAGGGCTTGAAAGGGCAAGAGAAAGGCGAGCAGAATGAGGCGTTTCGAGTGGTGTGCTTGTGTGCGGAGGTGGGGGCAGGGCAAGAACAACTGTTCATCTGAGGATTGAAAGCTCTGGCCTAAGGTACTGTAATGAGACCCTTGCTGCATAACCTAGCAAGAACAGAAGCGGGAGGGGAAAAAGATAATAAAATGTCCAAATCTGTAGGCTAGGCAGAATAGGTTTCCAGGCTATAGTGGGGCAAGAAGGGAAGAAGAGAAGAATCCGGCAAGCCGAGGGGCTGTGGCAATGAACTTGACAAAGGCTGGCCCGGTCATGTTAAGTTGCAACACAGTCCTGGGCAATTCTTGCACCAGCATTCCAGGACAGACCTCCAGGGCTTGCTGATTTGTGAGAAAAAGAGAAGCACAGAGGAACAGAGGTTCCCAGATCAGCTCCTGAGCCGCAAATGTGCCACCCTGGGAGATAATCACTACACAGGACCAGAGCTTGCAAACCATTGGTTAGGCACCTTGAATGTGATAACAAAATAACATCTCAGGGGGTTGAGTCTTCACCAAACAACCCCAAATGGACTGTTTCATTTTGAATGGGATTATAGAAATGTCAACAATATGAAAACAATATAAGAATTCTTGCCCTATGAACAGGAACGCCTTCTCTCAACATCACCTAGGAGGCAGCCCTCTCAGTCTCTGAACTCATAAGGACCATTTACATGTGTGTACATATCGGTGCCTGTTCTTCACATGCACCTCAGAGCTGTCAGTTACTGCCTCGATGCTGGCTTGAATCTCAATCTCTAACCCACATCTGTCTCCAGGGCTTTAGCTCTTGAACCAATTAAGATCATGTTTTTGTTACAAATGACAAAAAAAAAAAAAAAAATAGTTCCAGCACCTTAACTAAAGAAAGGATTTTTTAACTGGGCCTGGTGGCGCACACCTTTAATCCCAGCACTCGGGAGGCAGAGGCAGGCAAATCTCTGCGAGTTCAAGACCAGCCAGGTCTACAGAGCGAGTTTCAGGACAGCTAGGGTGATTACACAGAGAAATCCAAAACAAAACAAAACAAAAAAATTTTTTTTCCTCGAATAGTAAACAGACCAAGTTCCTACCTCAACTGCCTAGTGCAGAGTGTCTTCTTGGTCTCAGGATAGGGCTTTCAGCCCCATGGTCATAAGATCACTACTGCTTGTCCAAGCATCTAACTGTGATGTGGCAAGAGGAAGGAAGGGCAAGCGTAGGGACAAAGGGCACATACCAGGCTGGGCCTGTTCTTTGTTATCAGGAAAACAATATCCTTTCCAAAACCTTCACCCGAGGATATCCATTTAGAACTATTTGGCCAGAAGCAACCGTGAGAGCTCAGAGACAATGACAGAGAGTCTGGGGAGACTGGCAGAAGTGTCTAGGAGAGAGTTTGAACTGAGCTGTCACCCCAAACAAAACCGACACCTACTAGGGAAGAGCTCATCCAGATGACCTTCTGAGCAGTTCCATTGATATTTCACAAGGCTCTCCAATTCAGTGTGCTTTAAAACTGACCTGCCATTCCCCTGCACACTGGCTTCTCCGCCAATGGTTTCTTTCCTATGGTGCTGAAATGCAGAGCCATCGACTCAGTTTGCTGAAGAAAGAAGGTATAATTGACAGCCAGTTCTCCCATCCTGTCACATCCAATCAGTGACTAGCTCCTGTGGATTCCCTCTCTGTCCATTTCCCTCCTCCCTCAGTGCAGGCCCCCATTGCCTGTGTGCTAACAACCCCGAAGAAAGCCTTGTCTTGCCCCATCTCACAATGTGATGGCTGCCAGAGGACCTGTTCTTAAACTCAAACTATCAACATCCTCCAAGTACTAACTGTGATTTTCCACCACCTACAGAATGAAGTCCAAACCTTCTGACAGGACCCGCAAGGCTTTGTCACCTGGTCCCTGCCGACCTCTAAGACCTTCTCATCACATTTCTAAAATATTCCTTCTCCCTTAGAAAAGGTCTCTTGGTCTCCTCTTACTCCTGGGCATGTGGGCATTGCCCCTTAACCTCCAATCTCCCCTTTGCTTTCTTCATTCCACACCTTCGTTGCTGACTTTTTCTGAGGTCTCCACTTAGACCTGGCTTCCTGAGGAGACTCCTGATTCCTCAGGAAATTCTCTCTCTGCACTGTGATCATCTGTCTCCTGTGTTCCTCACCAAAAGGATCACCTGCCCTCAAACTTCCCAGCAAACCTGAAGAAACAGACTGCCCATGGAGTGTGTGCCTTGAATAGCATGGGTCATTATGAGACATATGATCTCCAGAAACCCAGAACCAGGCTCCAGGTGGCCTCAGGACAAAAAAAAAAAAAAAAAGTGTCTTGGTCCTCAAGTGTTCCCAGTACCCAGCACAGTACTACTGCCAAGTTAACCACCTGTCTACCTCCAGACCTTTGGTCTTACTCTGCTCTGTGTTGTCTACAAAAAAACAGTGACAACTAGTTACAGGGTAGCACATTGATATCAGACTTACCAACTGATCAATCAGCCAGTCTCTTCCAATACTCGTTGTGATCCTCCTGCCTCTATAGCCCAAGTGCTGGGATTACAGCCAAGTGTTACTTGCCTCTTTTAATTCATCCTGGGGCTTGAACCCAGGGTCTTGTGCATGCTAGGCAAGCATTCTGTCAACTACACTACAGTCCCCAACAGTGCCTTTTATTATTGTTGAGATTCCCTCCAGCTCTATACTTTTTAGCTCCTTCACCTAAAATTGACAGATACTAGCAGCACCCTATTAAGAAGATTACTGTTAGGAGTAAGTATGATAATGAGTTTCAAGCACTAAGGAAAATGTTTTATCCAATAGCAAGAATTCAATATACAGTGACTCATATTATTATTTCTACTATTAAAACTATTGTTCATGGAATACTTGTTGAAGTCTAGCCAGGGATTTGAATGAACATATGTAGATGCATAATTTCATTTACTTCTCCAAGAAAATGTAAGTATCACCATCCTCATTTTTTTAAGATTTGTGTGTGTGTGTGTGTGTGTGTGTGTGTGTGTGTGTGTGTGTGTTTTGCACATGTGTGCAAATACCTGAAAAGGGCATCCCCTGGAGCTGGAGTTACAGGTGGTTGTGGGCCACCCTATATGGTTACTGGGAACTGATCTCAGGCCCTATGCTCTTTAGCCACTGAGTCACTCTTCATTTTACAAATAAGAAAATCAGGGCACAGAGAGGCAAAGTTTTTCCTATTGGGTTAACAGAGAGGAGCAGGTAGAAAAGACTGTGAGCAGCAGTGGGGTAGGGCCAGAGGTTACACCTCCACAAGGCTGCCTGAAGCATCTTTGGATTCTTTCCAGAGGCCTCCACTAGGTGAGGCTGCGATGCTTGACTTCACTGTAATAAATGATCTCAGGACAGTATGAGGCTGAGTTTGAGTTTAAATACTTACTAGGAAAGTATTTTAACACACAGTAAAGCACAATGGTTAGTAGAAAGATGCCCAGGAAAAGGACAAGACATACTTAAGGAAGAGCCCCAGTCAAGTGTCTTAGCAGCTTCAGTTTGGAGGATCTTGGAGGCCTGTGGAATGGTATTGTTCAAAGGGTTCCTAAGGGACCTTCTTTCTTTTCCTTTTTTGATAAATGAGATTATTGGCTGGCATTAGAGGTGCCTCAGATAGGATCACAATATGATATAGTTAAAAAAAAAAAGACATAAGGAGCTAAGGAGCTGGGCCATGGTGGCACATACCTTTAATCCCAGCACTCAGAAGGCAGAGGCAGGTGGATCTCTGTGAATTTGAGGCCAGCCTGGTCTACAGAGTGAGTTCCAGGACAGCCAGGGATTCACAGAGAAACCCTGTCTGGAAAAACCACAAAAACAAAAAATAGCGATGCTTTGGGGTCCAGAACTGCTCCAGCTTGAGCCATCCCTGCCTCCTGCTGCCTGTCACCACCTGCCTCTCTGCTGCCTGAGATTTACCCTTTTAGGGACTTTTGACGCGTACTGCCTTCTGGCTCAGAGTCTAGCAAGTTGGACATTTGCACAATCTGGTCTGCAACTGGACATTTGCACGATCTGGTCTGCAGTTCCTCTCACTCCCATAGTGGGTTCACCAGCTCCCAAGTGCAGCTGAGCCCCAACCTAGAGCCAAGTTAGTTCTGGATCCTTGCTGAGCAGAATCTGCACTTGAACTGCATTGCCCTGTCCAACTCTGGCTAGGGTGGAGCCTGAGCCATGGGAAGGCAGAGGTCAGCAGCCCACGTACCATCTTGCCAGCCAGGCCCTGCCAGCTCTCTCTGTCTACTTCAGAGCCATGTATGCCCTGTGGTGAGATGTGCAATCTCAGCCTAGCTATTGCAAACCTCAGCCAAAAACAAAGTGTTCACAGGACACCACAAATTCCTGTTTATAAAAGGGCAGGAGAGGTGGCTCTTCAGGTAAAGGTACTTGCCACCAAGCTGACAACCTAACCCCTGGGACCCACATAGCAGGAGAATCCCAACTTGTGTGCTGTTGTACATAAACACATGTAATAAAAAATGGGGGGCGGGCAGTTCAGGATAGGATTTCCCTGTGCAGTCCTGGTTGTTCTGAAACTCACTCTGTAAACCAGGCTGGCCTTGAACTCTGTCTCTGCCTCCAAATACTGGAATTAAAGGTGTGTGCCACCACTGGCCAGCCCAAAAAAAAAAAAAAACCAAAAATCCTCAAAAACTCATCTCAGCTTTTTTTTTTGTCTCATTGATGGCGATCAAACCAAGAGCCTTGTGAAATAAGGCATATGCACTGCCATGGCATGATACCCTCAGCACTTCCCTTTGTAGCATCAAGAGCTTGTCAATCACCTGAGTCCTATCACTACTATGAGATCTGCGTTCACTGACTTAAAAGATGTGTGTGATGTGGCATATAATTCTGATAAACTCGGAAGGTTGGTTACAAAGCTACGTAGAATGTAGTCACATCTTTAAACACACACACACACACACACACACACACAGAAAGAGAGACAGAGAGACAGAGACAGAGACAGAGACAGAGAGGTATTTATGGGAAATAGTGTTAGGGGTAATTTTCATTATTTAATGTATTTGATAAATAGTCCATTATATTTTAATTACTTTTTAGAGTTAGAATTTAAAAAATACACAGGTTTAAAAATTCACCAACTTCAAGCTAAATATGGTGGTTCATGCCTGGAATCCAGCACTGGGGAGGCTGAGGTGGGAAGATCACCCCATTCTAAGGCCAGCTTAAGCTTCATAGTAAGTTCCAGGTTATCCTGGGTTACAGGAGACCATGACTCAAAAAAAAATTGAAGAATAGGTTTTTCTTTTACTTTGTTCCTTGGCATTTTCTCAAAAGCTTCTGCTTGCTTGTTTTTGAGACAGGTTGTCTTGTCACCCAGACTATAAACTTAACCTGTAGTGACAGGTGTCTGATCCTCCTGCTCCTCCCTCCTGAGTTCTGGGGTTGTAGGTGTGGGCCACTGTGCCCAATTTATATGGCACTAGACTTGAACCCAGGACTCTCTGCATGCTAGGCAGGCACTTGACCAACCAGGTTCTATCCATGGGCCCACCGTCAGAGGCTTTCTGTAGGAACAAGAGGACACTTGTATTCTGATGCATAAGTTGGTAAAGTATTTGTTCCCATAGGAACTAGAGAGTCTTAGAGGCAAAGGAGAAGTCACCTTTAGAATCAGGTTAGATTGTCTGTGTGCGTGTATGTCTGTGTGCATGTGTATGTGCGTGCATGTGTTGTATATGTGTACGTGTATGTGTGATTGAAATTTTTATTGATTAATTCTGTTATTTGACACATGTACACATGCATGCATGAATACACACATAATGTATGCTGATTACTCCCTCTACATCTTCTCTCATTTTCCTCTCATCCCTTAAAGAAGCTCCCTACCCCTTGTTTCTACCTGTCCCGCTCCCAGAATCATGACTTTTGGTTTTGTTTGTGACACATTTAGTTTAACCAGGACCGTCTGTATGACCATTTGGTTGGAACTATCCATTGGAGCCTGGTCATTGGTGGGTGTGGTAGTTTGAATGCAATTGGCCCCCATAAGCTCATAGAGAGTGGCAGCATTAGGAGGTGTGACTTTGTTGGAGTAGGTATGGCCTTGTTGGAGGAAGTGTGTCACTGTGGAGGCAGACTTTGAGGTCTCATATATACTCAAGCCACACCCAGTGGTCAAACCACTTTCATTTGCTTTTGGATCAAGATGTATTAACTCTCAGCCCCTTCTTGAGCACCATGTCTGCCTGCATGCCTCCATGTCCCGCCATGATGATAATGCACTAGACCTCTGGAACTGTAAGCCACTCAATTAACTCCTTTATAAGAGTTGCTGTGGTCAGGGTGTCTCTTCACAGCAATAGAAACCCTAACTAAGACACTGGGTATACAATTGAAGACTATGACTTCCTTTTCCTTGAATCTGTCAGTAGCAAACTTGTAACCACAGCTCTGTCACTAGAGGTCCAAACCTTTCTCTTAGTTCTTTAAGATCCCAACATTTTATTATACTGGTTAAATGAGGTAATGAGTGTGATGTGCTATTGAGAACAACAGCAATAGTGGCTAGTACAGGCAGGTGGCACATGAACTGGCCTGAAGTCTTCAGAAATGTCTGCTCGATACCTGGATCAGAAGCCCATCTATTTGATAAGGAATGATTTCTGAGAAGAAACACAGGCATAAAATATCCCACCAGGCATGGTGGGACATACCACCCATCCCAGGACTTGGGAGGCCAAAGCACAGAGGATCAGGTGTTCATGGCCAGCCTAAACTAGATTGCAAGAATTGTGTCTTAAAAAAAAAAAATCAGGGGTCAGTGAGACGCTTCATCAGGTAAAGTCACCTGCCACCAAGCCTGATTACCTGAATTCAGTCTTCATGGTGGAAAGAGAGAACCAACTCCCTCAAGCTGTCCTCTGGATCTGATCATCACACCCCATGAATTAGGCAGGATGTCACATGCCTATCATCCAAGTACTTGGGTTTTAGACAAAAGGATAAGAAATTCAAGGTTATCTTTGGCTACATAGCAAGTTCTAGGTCAACCTAGTCTATAGAGAGCCCATCTCAAAAGCAAATTAACAAACAGCAACAAAAAACAGTTCCTTTGATTTGGACCTTAAAGAATCTACAAATCCCTTTGTAGATGGGTACGTGGGGTTGAAGTAAAGAGTTCAATATGAGAGAAGGGCTCAGATTATGCTCTATAGACAAAGCAAGTCCCACAGGGCTGTGGGTAAACCCTGACATATACACTCTGAGAAATCTCCAAAAAATACACCTCCAACCAACCAGAGGAAGATAGATAAAGAGCTATATCTAAGAGTATGGATGCTAATATGCTCTTATCCTTGCACTGAACTCAGTGTCCCTGTCTTAGATGGATGAGCCATCTCCTGCATGCATGCACTGCTGAGCACTTTGGTTTAAGGCACGAGCTAAGAACAGGTACAGGCTGTGTGGGATCAGGTAAAGGACTAGCATTTACTGAGTCCTGACTGTCTGAGACATTTGATAGACCCTTTTTATCATTGACTCTTATTTTTTAATTTTGTTTTATTTTATGTTTGCTACTAGGAATTTAATACAGGACCACAAACATGCTAGGTGAGTGACCTACCACTGAGCTAAATTCTCAGGGTTTTTGTTTGTCTATTTTCCTGTTGTTTATTTTGAGATAGTGTCTCACTAAATTGCCTCGACTGGCCTTGAACTCACTCTATAGCCTAGGTAGGACCTGGATTTGCTATTCTCCCACCTCTGCCTCCCAGTGGACGGGATTATAGGCCTGTACCACCAAGTCTAGCTGAATCCTTATGTTTTTAAGGTATTGCTACCCATTTGTATACAAGATGCTTAGCATTTGGGAAATTAGTAACTCAGTGAAGACCATCAGTTACTTAGTTAGGATGAAACTAGAACTCAAAGGCTGACTCACCAAACTGCTTGCCGACCCATTCCCCTGAATAAAGCTTCATGGAAGAGGTGGTTTAACGTAGTAGAAAGCAAGGCCTCTAAACAAGATACGTTAGATTTAGCTCTTTCAGGGTGTGTCTCTCATCACTGGGCCTTGGTTTCCTTTAAGTCAGAAGAGCGACACCAATAGCATTGGCTGGTCGGACAGCTCACATAGGTCTGAAAGTGCTGCTTAAACTCAAAGAGCCACATAAAAGGTGACACGGTGTTTGGGAAGCTAAGGAGACTGGGCCCAGCATGATACCAGATGTTGGACCGTGGAGAGATGAAACAGAGGGTAGGCTTGGCTCACTTGGAGTGGTATTTTAAAGCAAATCATTAAACTGGAATTAATCCAGGCACTGTATGGGAAGTGGTTCAGGTGAGAATCGATCCTTTCATTAAATGCGTGTCACTTGCTTTTTGCAAAGCCATGAACTGGGAGGAGAAGGCAAATGGAGAAGGTGCTTTGTAACCTGAGATAGAGGGTGCTGCAAGTCCCTGGAGAGGTGCTCTAGAATCCCTGTGGATGAAAGCGCTTGGCCCCAGCTCAAGGAGGCTGACAGCTGCAAAGGACGGGGTAACCTGAGTGATCTGCAGAGCTGTGGGTGGCCAGAGGGGAGTGAAGAGGAGGTTAAGGCTTTGTTCTAACTCCATGACTAGAAGGGAGGGCCTAGTGGGATGCTGTGAGGAAGACAATGCATTGTGGGGTTAGGACTTGTCGGCAGCTTTGTGTAGGGGCTGTGTTGGTTTGAAGTACATGGGAGGCTGAAGCAGGATCACAAGTTCAAGGCTAGCCTGAACTACAAAAAAACAAAAACAAAAGCCTACTCAAAGGGCTATGGATATAGCTTAGTGGAGCCCTAGCAGGGGTGAGATCTCAATCTGACCAACAAAACCAACCACTCAAGGAAGATGGTATATTCCAAAGATGGCTGCATTAACTCATGCCAGTCCCTGTGTGACACTGGCATACTTCCAGTGACAAACAGAGTCTATTCATTGTACTTGAACTGTGCAAGCGAGTCTGTGTAACTGAGGAAATGGTACTTTGGTGCTACGCCACCCTTCAAAGGAACAGAAGCTCTATTGTTGTCATGGAGACATCAGGTGGTGGAACCTCCACTTGACATTGAAGTAAGGGGAGACTGAGGGACAGAAAAGGGAGGATACTGGCAGGAAATGGGGAGCAGAGAAGATGAGAAGGGGACATCAGAAGATTATATTTGTAAGGATACAAATATTCCAGAACGTATTTATGAACACTTTATTCATGACTACGTTTAGAAGAAGAAAATATTCTTCATTGAAATATATTCAAGAATATATTAAAACAAACAAACAAACGTAAAAAACCCTAGGGGCCAGGTATGGTAGCACACACCTTTAATCCCAGCACTTAGAAGGCAGCAACAGGTGGATTTATGTGAGTTCAAGGCCAGCCTGGTCTACATAGTAAGTTCCAAGCCAGCCAGGGATACATAGTGTGACCCTGTCTCAACTTAAAAAAGAAAAGAAAGAAATGTTGGTATGGTGGCCCCTCCCTATAATCCAGCACCAGGGAGACTGCAAGCAGGATTGTGAGTTCAAGACCAGCTCCTGCTATATGGTGAGACCATGTCTCAGAAAAGAAAAGACTATAATATACTTACATTAGAAGAATATGACCTAGAGTATTAGGGACTTTTCTGAGTGTATTATTTTTCTGCTCCCCCGTCTCTCTGCTCCTACAGCTTCACTGCTCTCTGCTCCCCACTCTGTCCCTCAGCTGTCTCCCAGCTGGCACCCTGTGTCTTGTCTTGGGTCTTGGGACACTTGTTCCCAGAGGGACCTATCATCTGCTGGTACTGAACCCTCTCAGCCTTCCTCCATGCAGAGGGTCCCTCTGGCTACAACAGTACAGAAGTAAGTGCAAAGTAGGACAAAGTGACAGATCTTGAAATCCTGTCCCCAAGACAAAAGGAAGTCATCCTATCCAGCAGCACTGGCAACAACAACAAAAACCTATAGAGTCACATCAGCAGAAGTGAATTTGGAGATGTGCTCTTTGGGACTTAGCCCTGTGGTGACTTTGTCAAGGAGGTGACCTGCTTTCCTCACACAGCATGTCTACAGGGATGACTTTGTGTGAGCACTCAGGAGAGCCAGGGACAGCCCTTGAGCCCAGACTAGGAAATAAGCAATAACCTACCACAGGGTGCTGCCTACGAACCCAGAAAAGGTCAGTCACATTTGTGAGGCTACGCTTAATCTCAGTGTCCCTGCCACCAGCCACCTCCTCTCTCCAGAGGTAACTGTGTAGGGACATCATTTGGGAAGGAGGGAAGGGAAAAAACAGTTACCATGGTTCAAAGGCCAGAAATAGAGCAGGGCCAGGGAGAAAGAGGTTGGGCGGCACATACCTGCAGTTCCAGCTCAGGAGACTGAAGCTGGCTGCAAATGTGAGGTCAGGGTCAGCCTGCGTTTACCTAAGGAGACCCAGACTCACTCTTTCACAGCAAGGAAACAGCATGGGACTGTTTGACTTTAGAAGTAGCTCAGGAGATGTCTGAGGGTGTAGCTGAGAGAGGAAAGGCAAAATCGGATCCAAGAGGAGTGTGGCAATGGAGACTGGGAGACAGGAGACTCTTTCAGGACACCTCTACAGATGACAATAGACTTGACAAAAGACAGGTGCCTCATCTATTACGAGTGGGTTACACTTGGGTGTGTTCAGCAAAAACATGCAGAAGTGTGAGAGAGAGAAAGGAGGAACGGAGGTGCGGGAGGCATGGGGAAGTGAAGCCAGGTTCCCGACCATGAATTCTTGGAGTGCCCACTTGATTCACAATGAAGATAAACACAGCACAAGACCCGAGGTGGCCCACGTGTGAGAAGTGCCGCAGTGAAGTGCTGTGAGAACGTGGGAAAAGGGCCTTGGAGTCTTAGGGTGCTCTGGGGAGGCCACCCTGGCAGGGAAACACTGTGGGCAAGGGCACAGAGATGTCAAAGTCCAAGGAGTCTCTGTTTGGAGGTGTGGAGCAGAGAAGTCAGAAGGGGACAGAGAGAAGGAGAGGGTGTGGTGGCCTCAAATATTATCCTGTGGAGCAGGGGTGGGAGGGCCCGCCACAGAGGTGCATAATGACATCTGAGCAAGGCAGGGGCATTATCTGAGTTGTGACAGGTCTCCTCCGATGTTTGACACAGCCAGAGGACAAGCCCTTCCTGAGCAGAGACAGCAGCAGGTGGCAATTGACATTGCCGCTGTGACAGATGATTATGTTTTCAATGAGGCTTCTGGTGGAAAGAACACAGCCAAGGGGCAGTGATGTGGAACACAGCAATGGCAGCTTTGACTACACACACATGCTTGTCATTTGTTAACCAGACTCTGCTGGAGTCAAGGGTGTGGGCATATGGGGCCACAGCTAAGGATGCTGTGCTGGCAAGCTCACAGCCCACTGGGGAAAAGACAGGAAGGAAGCAACATTCTTTGCCTTTGAATAGGTTCTGGGACCCATGCCAAACACTGACATACCATATGGGTGGTCCCCTTCATTAACAGTGCTGTAGTCAAATTCCAGAGGATTATCTTCACCTTCAGGTGGAAAGATAGACTCTCGGGGCCAAGGTTATACTGGCCATTTAGGCAAGCCCTCCAAAGATAGCGTCTTCTCTCCTATGCCAGGTATCTTTGTGGAAGGCATCCAGATCTTTCTCCCATTCTTTATTACATATATAGTTGTCAGTAATGACATAATTGGGTAATAATTCATAAGTACCAGGAACTGTTTCAGATACTTTGTCCATATTTTATGTACAGTAACTTAGTATCTGCAATAGATCTACAATTTAGATACCTTACTATCTTCATTATAATGAGAAAGGGTACATAATTAAAAATATTTAAATTATGTGTATGCATGTGTGGGGGTGGTATATACACATGCCAGTTCAGGTGCCCTTGAAGTCCAAAAGAGGGCATTAAAAGCCCTGGAGATCAAGTTACAGGCAGCTGTGAGTCAACTGATGTTAAGTGTTGGGAACTGGATTGGATAGTTTTATTTTGTCAACTTGACACAAGCTAGAGTCATCTCAGAAGAGGAAATCTCAACTGAGAAAATACCCCCATCGGACTGGCCTGTAGGTCAGCCTGTGGAGCATTTTCTTGATTGAAGGTTGATGTGGAAGGGCCCAGCCCACTTGGGCAATGCTATCCCTGGGCAGGTATAAGAAAGGGGTACGTAAAAAAGCAAACTGAGCAAGCCACAGAGAGAGCAAGCCAGTTAGCAGCACTCTTCCATGGTCTCTGCTTCAGTTCCTGCCCTCCAGGTTCCTGCTCTGCTTACCCTTCATGAAGGACTGTAAGCTGTGAGAAGAAGTGAGCCCTTTCCTCTAGAAAGCAAATTAAGACAGGACCCAAACTCAGGTCCTCTGGAGGAGCAGCGTGTGCGCTTCACTGCTGAGCTATCTCCTGGGCACCAAGGCTAAGCAATGTGTTTTAAGTCAAATCTCCAGCAAGTCAAGGAGGAGGCTTAGACAGTCTGGCCTAGTGGCCCCAAAGCACTATATACACCGTGAGTACGTGACTCCTCTACATGGATTTAAAAATGATGCTCCCTAATCTTTGTGTTTGCTGGCTGTATCTACGTGTGTGTGTGTGTGTGTGTGTGTGTGTGTGTGTGTGTGTGTGTGTGTGTGTGTGTGTGTGTGTGCTCACTCATCAGTCATTACACCCTCTCACCCAGCAAATCCATGCATGACTGGGCACGTGCAGCATCCACACTCCTTAGGCCTGGAGGGGCGACAGGAACACAGGTGGAAAGTTTAAACGTGGGCCGCTAACAAAAGTCAGTTTTAACATTATCACTCCATCTGCTGGGTAGACACTAAACCACAGGTATGTGTAAACATGAACACTGGCCGAGTTACACGAGACGTGTATCTTCCCTGGAGACACAGTGGTGCTGTGGTCAGAGCATGGGTGCCATGGCTTGACTACAAGCTCTGCTTTTGTCCTTTGGAGAGATGGGAGACCAAGGTTTTGAACTAACTCTTGGCTTCATGGACAGCTTCACTGTAAGTTCTCTGGACAAGCCTCTTCAGCTAGGTCAATGTGAGGTGCTTGGGTCCAAGTAACTAACGTCTCTGTCTTCTCCAGGGTCGAGCGTCTACCCTGTTTACATTCCTCTAAGGACTTCCTTTCACCGCCTACACCATGCATGACCCTGTATAATCCCATCTCCCCTCACAACACCTTCTGCTGCTGCTTCCCACTTTAGGCTCCTTTAGCCATGCCAGGGCCTCCTCTTTGCCCTTCCAAAAGTCAAGCATGAGCTGGGAAGAACGCCCAGGGGATGAAGATGCTTGCCAAAGAAGCCTGTCTTGCCGGGCGGTGGTAGCGCACGCCTTTAATCCCAGCACTTGGGAGGCAGAGCCAGGCTGATCTCTGTGAGTTCGAGGCCAGCCTGGGCTACCAAGTGAGTTCCAGGAAAGGCGCAAAGCTACACAGAGAAACCCTGTCTCAAAAAACCAAAAAAAAAAAAAAAAAAAAAAGAAGCCTGTCCTGAGATCTAACAGGGTCACCACACCTGACAACCTGAGTCCCACACCAGAGATCTGCATGGTAGGAGGACACTGACTCCTACAGCTTGTCCTCCGACCTCACACACTCTGTGATATCTGTATGCACACACACACACACACACACACACACACACACACACACACACAGAGAGATGTAATAAGTAAGGTAATTAAAAGCCAAGTTCTAAGGAAGTAAATGGTCATAGATTTTTCCCAAATTAATATTTTTAAACTTTATTATTCATTTGTATTGTTTTTTGAGACAGGGTCCCATGTAGCCCAGGCTGCCTTCTTGCTGTGCAACTGGTAGTGTCTTGAACTTCAGATCCTTTTGCCTCCATCTTCCAAGTGTTGGGATTACAGGCATGAACCACCTACTCCCAGCTGATGTAGAGCTGGGGATTGAACCTGGGATTTTGTGCATGTTAAGCTGGCAGTCTGCCAACTGAGCTACATCCTAGCCCTTTTACTTCTTACTTTTATTTGCATTTTCTTTTTTATTAATGTGTTAGTAAGCACATAAAATAGTGTTTCTTTAGGATATTTTCATACATAATATATTACTCTTTGTTTTTAATCCTTGGGTTATCCACTGCTAGGGTTTGGTGGGAACCATCTTGACCTTGGAACCAAGTAGACATGGATTCTAGTGGCAGCTGTGATGTTTGCTGGTCCTGGCAGGTCACCTAGCCTCTGGAGCCCTTGTTTTACAACTAGAACTTGAGGGTAGGGTGACACCTCCCCGAGGAAAACATTGAATTAGAGGTTGGGTATAAAGTGCCTGGCACAGTTGGGCCTCGGGAGACACTGAGGGCCTCTGTATCAAGAGTCTGTTTCCACCTCGAGACCATGGTCTCTGGAGGGATATCTTGTCTTCATCATTTACTCTGTGGAACCTTCACAGAATTGATGTCCAATGCGTTTTTCACATGGTAAAATCTACGCCAAGGCCCTTGTCTTGATTCTGGCTGCTGTACCAAAACACCAGACCCAATGGCTGAAAGTAACAGCCCCAGTAGGCTGCTAAGTACCATTCTGGAGGCTGGAAACACGAGGCCACGGTGCTAACATGGCTGTGTTCTAGAGAGGCCTTCTTCCCCGTTGGCAAACTACCTTAGAATCATTGAGCCCTCATGGAAGAAATAGGGGTGAGTCCTTTCTGGGTGCCTTTACTGGGCTCCCGTCCCATTCACGAGGACACTGTCCTTATGACCTAATAACCACCATCACTTCTCGGCTTGGGATTTCAGCTTATACATCCCATTAATGGCCCTCCTTCTACTAACCTGAGAGGCCAAGTTATCTGGTCACACAGCAGGTGGTGGCCGAGCACTGCTTAGTGCTGGAGGTATTGTGGTGGTTTGAAAGAAAATGGCCCCCAAAGGGAGTGACACTATCAGGAGCTGTGGCTTTGTTTGAGTGGGTTTGGCTTTGTTGGAGGAAGTGTGTCACTGTGGAGGCAGGCTTGGAGGTCTCATATATGCTCAAGCCACATCCAGTGTCTCAGTTCACTTTCTGTTGCCTTTGGATCAGATGTAGAATCCTCCAGTACTATGTGTGCCCGCATGCAACCGTACTTGCCGCCACCATGCTCCCTGTCCTGATGATAATGGACTAAACCTCTGAAACTGTAAACCACCACCTCAATTAAGTGTCTTCCTTTATAGGAGTTGCCATGGTCATGGTGTCTCTTCACAGCTACAGAAACCCTAACAAGACAGAAGTTGGTACCAGGGAGTGGGGTACTGCTGTGTTAGGCCTGACCATATTTTTGTTTGGAGGAATTTGGATTTTGGTACTTTGGGTTAGGAAAGCAGTGTCAAGCTTTAAGCACTGCTTAATGGAGCATACTAGTAGGAACATGGAAGACAGTGGTGCTGAGAATGATTTGAACTGTGGGGGCTGCCTCAAGAGGTTTCCGAGGAGAAGAATTTTAGTATGTTGCCTAAAGATCATTCTTGTGATAGTTTGGTGAAGAATAGGACTAATTTTTGCCCTTGTCTGAAGAGCATGCCTGGTGCTAAAGTGAAGAGATTTGGATTAATTCCATTGGCAGAGGAAATCTCAAAACAGCCTAGTATAGACTCTGTCCTGTGGTTACTAGTGTTTACGCTTACAAAGATTTATAATGAAAAGGAGCAAGCTGAGGAGAAAAGGAGCACCAGGAAGTGGAATGGAGATAAGTCCTGTGTTCAAGGAGATAAACAGATTAATAAATGGACTAAAGGGAGTGGTGACCTCTGGGCAAGATCCTACCCAGTTAAGTTTCCAACTTGTGGAAAGACAAGCTTAGAGCCTTAGAGCCGGGTGTGGTAGAGTATGCCTTTAACCCCAGCACTCAAAAGGTAGAAGATGGTGCCAGCCTGGTCTATAGCACAAGTTCCAGGACAGCCAAGCTTAGGCAGTGAAGGAAATTACTGAAAACAGAAGACAGGTGAAGATGTAATTGAATGAGGGGGCCATATTCCAGCCCTAGTAAGAAGCAGAACTTGGCAGCTTTGGTCACGTGGTTCTGGAGTTAAGGATAGAAGAAATGGGTAATGGAATTTGCCTCTGTGACTAAGGAAAGCCACTAAGGCCAGGCATGTGTCAGAGTGTCCCTGAATGGAGGCCTAGAGAGGCCATTTCATGAAGCTGTGAAGTTGAAGCCTGGATTACCTTAGAGACCCCAAGATGTTGGAAATGAAAGAGCTGTAGAACACCCGATGAGGAAAGCTGCTAACAGTGAAAGTTAACCAAGAGAAAGAAGTGTTTCAGTCAACAAAGCTGGAAGGAGTTGTTGGTCTGAAGAGCTCTTTGACATCAAACATGGAGATGCAGAGTTTGGAGTTTGCCCAGCTGGTTTTCGGTCTTGCTTTGGTCCAGTATTTCCTCACTATGCTCCCTCCCCTACATTTTGGAATGGTAGTGTATATCCTGTGCCATTCTATGTTGGAAGTATGTGGTCTGTTTTTTTATTTTGATTTTTATAGGGGATTACATTTAAGAGATTGCATTAATCTCAGAAGAGATTTTGAACTACGAACTTTTAGACATTGTTGAGACTGAGATAGACTATGGGAACTTTTGAAGTTGGATTGAATGCATTTTTCCATTATAATAGGGCTACAAGCCTTTGAGGGCTAGGGGGTGAAATGCGGTGGTTTGAAAGAAAATGGTCCTCAAAGGGAGTGGCACTATTATGAGGTGTGGCTTTGTTGGAGTGGGTGTGGCCTTGTTGGAGGAAGTGTGTCTCTGTGGCTTTGAAGTCTCATATGTGCTCAAGTCACACCCAGTGTCTCAGTTCACCTCCTGTTGCCTTTGGATCAAGATGTAGAATTCTCCAGCACCATGTCTACCTGCACATCGCTGTACTCCCAGCCGCCATGCTCCCCACCATGGTGATAACAGACTAAACCTCTGAAACTATAAGCCACCATCTCAATGAAATGTTTTTCTTTGTAAGAGTTGCCATGCTCATGGTGTCTTTACAGCAATAGAAACCCTAAGACAGGTACAGCGCCATAGAGAACCTGGAGCTTTTGTTCCCCCTGGACTCTGCTGTTTCTATCTATTCATTGCTCGCACACAGCATTCTGGGTCTTGTCCCAGATATCAGAGACAGCAACAGAGCTCCCTAGACTCTGGAGGAGTTTTAAGTTTCCAGGGAGCTAGTAAACAAAGAGGAAACCCTTCATAGGCTTCATAAAAAGTGTTTACACACAGGCTTATTATGGTGCGCTCTCTCTGAAACAAACTCACCAATTGGAAGTGCAGGCAGAATCATCCTGTTTCATCCCAGCCTCTAGCCCTGATGCTTTTTTTTTTTTTTAAAGATTTATTTTATGTATGCAGTGCTCTATCTGCATGTACTTGTGCACACCAGAAGAGGGCATCCATCTTACTACAGGTGGTTGTGAGCCACCATGTGGGTGCTGGGAATTGAACTCAGGACCTCTGGAAGTGCAGCCAGTGCTTTTAACCTCTGAGCCGTCTCTCTAGCCCCCAGCCCTGATGCTTTATCTTTTCAATTCATAAGCTTTTTGACCCCACTTAGAGCCTGGTCAGCCTTGTGCTAGGTCCAGGATCCCTGAGGACCAGTAGAATAGCCAGGGTAGGAGCAGATGTGAACACAGGTTATGACTGTGCAATATAATCTGAAAGAGTAGAGACAGCGAAATGCAAGAAGCTAAGGGAGACTGTATCCCAGCCTGGCAAGAAGGATTCAGAGAGGGCTTCCTGGGAGAGTAGGTACTTGAGTTCCTTCCTTCTCTCCCCTCTCCCACCCCCACCTCCCTTCTCTCTCTTTCTCTTAAAGATTTATTTTCATTTCTTTTTAAGTGTGTGTGTGTGTGTGTGTGTGTGTGTGTGTGTGTGTGTATGCAGGTGTCCATGGAGTCCAGAGATCCTCCAGAGGTGGGATAACAGGTAGTTGTGAGCTATCCAGTGTGAGTGTTGGAAACCAATCCGTGGTCCTCTACAAGAGCCTTATATGTTCTTAAGCCCTGAGTCATTTCTCCAGCCCGTCTCACTCCTCCTTGAATTTTCCAATTCTGGTAACATGGCCTGCTTCAAGCCTGAAAAGCCTGTGGTCAAGAAGAAATCAACTACTCTAAAAGTCCTCCAGTTTTGCTTCATGTAATTGAAGTAATTTGAATTCAAGTAATTCAAAGATTCAAGTAATTTGTGTTTGCCCACTGGACATGGATGTTGGTATTTTGGCCACAATTCCACATAAATAAGCCTGGAAATAAGGAAAGAAAAAAATCTTGCTCAAAATTCTACAGTATAAAAATTAGAGGGCTTGCAGGGCAGTAGTGGCACACGCTTTTAATCCCAGCACTAGGCAGAGGCAGGCAGATCTCTGTGAGTTTGAGGCCAGCCTGGTCTACAGAGCAAGTTCCACAACAGCCAGGGCTGTTATGCAGAGAAACCTGTCTTGAAAAACAAATAAGAAACAAACAAACAAAAATTAGAGGGCTTATCAAAGTGGTGAGATCTCAGTGGTAAGCACTTGTCCCACAAGCATGAGGGCCTGAATTCAACGCCCAGAACCCATGTAAAGTAAAGCTGACATGGTGGTAAGTTCTTGTCATTCCAAAGCTTGGGAGACAGAGAGGGAGATCCTGAGGCTTGCTGGCCATTCAACCTCGCCTACTTGGCCAGTAAGTTCCAGACCAGTGAGATACTTGATCTAAAAAAAAAAAGATGGCGTCTGAAGAACACCTGAAATTGTCCTCTGACCTGCACACACATAGCACACAGACATACCCTACACACACACATACACACACACACACACACACACACACACACACACACACACACACACACACACATGCATTCAGGTACACCCATGCATCCATCCACACAGAAACATTCCCACATACACCTGCACATAACATACTAAATAGATAAATACAGGTTGTAGCAACTTGGGAGCCTGAGATAGGAAGATGGCAAGATTGAGGCCAGGCTGGACAATTGACTGAGCTTCTGTCTAAAACATAAAATCAGAAGGGTTGGTGGCATAATTCAGTAGAAGAGAGCTTACTTGCAGTCCCAAGGCCCTGAGTACAAACAACCAACCCAGACTCTTGGGTCTTTCTCAGTCTGGCCACAACAGAAGCAGTTACGGAGCAGCAGGGCTCAGTCACTCTGGCCACTTGTCCCCAGTGTCAGTCACATCATCTGGCAGCTTTAAATCTGGAGCACATGCTCTTTTTCAGTGTTGAGGACAGAACTGGAGCCTCACACAGGTTCTTCCACTGAGCTACACGCCAGCCTTAGAAATAATGACTTTGTACTTCCTCCCTAGTGTGGGACTTCGATGTCATTCACATAAAATAGACAAATGCATCCAGGAGAGAAATCTGACCTAAGGTCTAGACTTCTTCAAAATCTACTCTTTTTTTTTTCTTAAATACAAGTGTTTTTTTTTGTTTGTTTGTTTGTTTTTTTTTTAGAGACAGGGTCTCATGTATTCCAGGCTGACCTTGAACTCACTATACAGCCAAGGATGACCTTGAACTTCTGATTTTTCTGCTTCCACTTGCTAAGTGCTAAGATCATAGGCTTAAGGCCAGCAAACCTGGTTTATGCAGTGCTAGAATTCAAACCCAGAGGTTCTTGCATGTTGGGCAATTACTCTGTCAAGGGAGCTGCGGTCTCCAGCACTGTTAGTATATATGTGTGTATGTGTGTGTGTGTGTACACTTCTGTGTAGCTAGAGTTTTCCTGCCTGGCCCACAGTCAGGACAAATCTCTCTCACCTGCTAGTCCCACAGCCACTCAGACCCGACCAAGTAAACACAGAGAGTTATATTGGTTACAAACTGTATGGCCGTGGCAGGCTTCTTGCTAACTGTTCTTATAGCTTAACTTAATCTATTTCCATTAATCTATACCTTGCCACATGGCTCGTGGCTTACCGGCATCTTCACATGCTGTTTCTCATCATGGCAGCTGGCAGTGTCTCTCTCACTCAGCCTTCCACTTCCCAGCTTTATTCTCCTCCTTGTCCCGCCTACACTTCCTGCCTAGCCAATGGCCAATCAGTGTTTTATTTATTGACCAATCAGAGCAACACATTTGCCATACAGAACATCCCACAGCACTTCCCCCCCGCTTTTTTTTTTTCAAAAAGGAAGATTTTAACCTTAACAAAGTAAAATTACATATAATTTGGGAATTTGGGCATAGCTTCTCTTACTACTTCCTGCTGGAGGGGGGCGCTGTATTTTATGGGGTCACAAAGAAAATTTTAGGATCATGGAGTAGTCTGTGAGGCTGTATCGTCTGAGCCAGTTGCCTTGAAACCATTCTGGATGTTGAATCATCTGGGCCATGGTGTCATCGGAGACCTTTCAGGGGGTCTTGGCTGGTCAAACCTGATGTATCTTAATCTGGAACAAATCCATAGCCTCTGGCTTTCTGTGGGATCAAAAGCAGAGTCTCCTTTCCAAAGCAACATATCCTTATATCCAAATTTTGAAGTCAAGGTACCTTTAAAATATACATTTTGGCATAACTCAACATCTTTTATGATCAAATGTTTTTCTGCATTTAAAAAACCCAAAGACAACACAATCCAGATTCTCTGTGTAATATCCATTTTTACGTGGCTTATTTTTTTTACTACCTTTACTGTCTCTTTAAAGACTTTATTTTTTAAAACTATGTATTTGTTTCTATAACTCTATATATCACCTTTTTTGTCTCTTTTAAGCCTACGTATCTTTTACACACATTGTAAACTATTACATCTGAATCTGTCTTATTGTGAATCTATTGCTTTAAGCTGCAGCAGCTGTGGCTGCTGGCTCCGCCCACCTCAGCTTCCCAACATGGCGGTGGTAGTTTACCACCAGCTCTGGGAGCTATCGTGGGTCTATGTTTTTAGCCGAGCAGCGTGTAGCCCAGAAACCTCTTTTTTTTTGTTTTGTGCTAGCAAAGTCTAAATCCACCATGCAGCTTAATGTGCCACTTGCAGAGGCCTCATTCCTGCCATACGGCGGCCAGTAGCTCAAACCGGCAGCTGCCACTCATTTGAGAGAGACAATTAGGAAGCTGTTTTTAGCTCCATTTTAGAATCTTTTTTTTCAGTTTTTAGGTGGAAACTCTTGCCCCATGTTGGGCGCCAAATGTAGATGTAACCAACGGTCTTATTAAATAAGAAACACAGAGCCAATTCAGAGAAGAAAGCCAAGAGGTCAGAGCGTCTGTGTACCACAGTGTAAATATGGAGGTCAGAGGACAACGTTAGGTTTGTGACAGGGTCTCTTGATTGTTTTCCCTCTGTATATGCCAGGCTAGCTGACCCACTGGCTTCTGGGGGATTTCTCCTATCTCTACCTCACATCTACCTGTAGGAGTGCTGACATTTAATGAACACTCAAACTGTGTCTTGCTCAAACTGAGTTCTGGGTATTTGAACTCAGGACTTTATGCTTGCACAAGTGCTTTTATCTGCTGAATCATCTCCCCAGTCCTCCATCCCTGCTTTATTGTTATTTCATTGTTGTTTGAGATAGGGTCTCACTATGTAGGCCAGATTGGGCTAGAACGTGGAAAGCCTTTTTCAACATCCCAAGTGTTGAGGTTACAGGCACGGGGCACCATGCCCTTGGCGGCGCCATGCCCAGTGCTGAAACAGCTGCTTCCTTAGGAAGTCTTCACAGAACCTCTCTGGCTTCTCTCTTTACTTCTCCCATCAGCCCTGGACTCACCATTTACACCTATACTCTTGCACACTCTCTTCTTCATTTGTCACACTGGTTTGTGGATTACGACACGCAGGTGGCAGACAGCACTGGGATCATTCCCTCTCAGGAGATGGGAGGAAGAAATTAACAACTGCCAGGTGCTGCTGAGTCACAAGCCTCATGCCACCTAACCCCTCTGCTCACAACAGCCTGGTGAGGCCAACGAGGGTCCAACTTCTCAGAAGAGGAACATGGAGGGAGCCCTCTGAGATGTTCCAGGCCCCCTTGGTGAGAGGACACAGGGAACAATGGGAAGATACGGCCTGGCTGTGGTCATTGCCCATGATACCTCAGGGAGGTGAGTTGGCAGAACAGAAGAGGTTTCATGCTTCTGAGCAGTTCTGGCGTGATATAGAAATGATAGGATAAAAGGATAGATTATTGAATCTACTCTGAAAAGAAAAAAGGGAGAATATGGATATGATAAGATAAAAAGGTAGATTATTGACTCTACCTTTAAAAAGCAACTGCTGGTTTTAAATATATTACATTGGATTGTATTTTTGTATATTGTATACAAATTTTGTATATTGATACAAATTTGAGATTAATTTTGTTAGAACATGCTGTACATACATTTCTACTCTTGTTCAAGGTATTATACCTATACAGTTCATTTAACAACGTGATGCAAATTGCTAGTCCTTGAAAGTTATTATTACCAACTATTTAGGATAATAAATGAAGGTTAGTTGATAGTCACCTATTACAATGGGATTTGTCAGGTTAGGTATGTTTTCAAGTTCAAACAGTTATATTTTAGATAGACAGGTCATCTTCAAACACTTCAGAGATCTACAGAATATGGCATTTAAGGTGTTTTAATAACATAGTTTCTTTTTATTTTTATGACAATGAGACATGTCTGCTCCTGGCAGCACCAATCTACTTCAGAGAAGATGATGGGCATTGAAGAAACTCCATAGGGAGTTTATTTTCTTTGTGGCAAAAGTTAGCCACTGGGCAAGAAAGTGCCCTTGCCTCAACTGCTGACAATATGCTGTCCAAATGAACAAGTAGGACACAAAAGAAAGGACTGCCGAACTTTGCCAAGACAAAATAGGACAGCCCTTCATAATATCCTGCTTCACAGATGAGTCTGTCAGACATGCTAGGCCTGTAGACCAAAGATGGATGACCCAACATTGCAGAGAAATCTTGTGTGACTGTCCAGGCAGCCAGCTGTTTCTACCATTTCTCACATTTTTTAGAAGTCTCTTGCCTGCACTTCCTGTTTACTTAGGTAATATTATTTCCTTCTCGGGTCTCTGAGGGAGTTGAAGATAAGATAGTTATAGTTTTCCTTGTTAACAAATTCAGAAAAGAAACTCACTAAAGAGATGTAAAGTGTAAAGTTTGAAAGACATCAAAAGATAGTTTTGGGTTGGTAATACAAGTTAGGGTAGAAAGTGAATTAGGCATATATAGGATAAATAATGTAATATTTTCTCTGAATCTGTCAAATGTTAATGGACTGGACATTGTTAATGTAATTCTTGACTGCATATATTGTATATACTTATTGCATATAGTTTTTCTTATATTACTTGTAACCTTCTTTTATTATTTTAGATAAAAAGAGGGGGAAATGTGACATATTGTATGCCCTAATAAAATTTGTCTCAAGAACAGAACAAGCTCCTAGATTAAACATAGAGGCCAGGCAGTGGTGGCACACATCTTTAATCCTAGCACTCGGGAGGCAGAGATCCATCTGGATCTCTGTGAGTTCAAAGCCACCCTGGACTCCATGAGATTGACTTGGTCTAGGAAAGAAACAAAGCCAGGCAGTGGCGGCACACAACTTGAATCCCAGTACTTGGGAGTCACACGCCTTTAATCCCAGCACTTGAGATCTCACACCTTTAATCCCGGTATTTGGGAAAGACACATGTCATTAATCCCAGCACTAGGAAAGAAGTGATGGCTGGACAGAGAAAGGTATATAAGGTGTGAGGAGACAGGAACTAGAGGCTTTTTCAGGCTAAGGAGTCCTAGAGGTAAAATGTGGCAGTGGCTTGTTCCTTTGTCTCTCTGATCTTTCAGCATTTACCCCGATATCTGGCTCTGGGTTTTTTGTTTGTTTGTTTGTTTGTTTGTTTTTATTAAAAGACCATTTAGAAATTGGCCCAGCAGCAGGACCTCTGTTGAATAATGACTCCAGTGACTTGAGCATTTATTCTAAGGTAGGTATTTATTAAACAATGTCCTGCTAGGGCTGTTGCACCAAACTCCTTTCAAGCACCATGCAATGGGATTTTGAAATTCAGTGTACAGATCAGAGAGTGATGGCCCCTCTAACCCTGTGTGTGGAGGAGTGGGCAGGATGATTAGGAGTTCATGGTTATCCTTAGCTGAGTAAGTTCGAGGCCTATCTGAGCTACGTGAACTCTGTCTCAAAAACCAACTAACATCAACAAAAGAAATTCAATAGATGGGTAGGAATCTGAGGCCAAGAGAGCCTGCACAACTTGCTCAAGGTCATAGGGCTTATTGAACAAGGACCAGCATTAAAATCCACTTCTGGCTGTCTTTGATTCTAAGGGTACAGTCATCAGTCCGATGGTGACCACAGAGGCGCCAAAGCTGAGGAGCAAGACAACTGCCCCAGGACACACTGACAGGCGGGAACTCACCATGAAGGTGCACAGAAAGCTGAGGCGTTGGCAGGTGGTGAAGAGCACAAGAAGGGGGAATGGACCGTGCTGCCCATCTCTGCCCCTGCTGGTGCTCTGTCCTTACTCCATGAAGAAGGAAGTGCCTTCCTTCCTTAGGCCAACAGAACAGGGCTTCTGGAGAGCCATCTGGAGAATGTGGCTGTGGGCCTTGGTATTTAGTGGGTTCAGGGGTTGATCCCCAATCCACACTTGAGCATGCCTATGGGTGAGTGGCTGTGAGAGTGGCCACAGGTGCCCAAGTCATCATACAGACATCTAGACTCCTGCTGGGCAAGGATGCTTGGGAATGTCCATATCCCAGATGTGCCCACACTGCAAGGTGCTGGGTTAAAAGGGTCAAGAAGCCTTTCTAGAAGGGCTGGTGACCCATAGGGGTTGGGGAGAGCTGGGCAAGAGCTGGGCTGAGGGAAGAGAAACAGAATCTAGCAAAGAATAAAGACAAACAAAGTGGAGGTTCTGGGGTAGGAGAGGTGGGAGGGGATAGGGCCCTTACAAGACAAACCCTAGCAATTGCATAGCTGTTTGTAAGACCCCAATGTAAAGGTGTGTTTACAGCAGTGGCCTTGGGCTGGAGAGATGGTTGAGTGGACAAGTGCCCTGGCTATCAAGCCTGATGATCTGAGTTCGGTTCCCACAACCACATGGTAGAAGGAAAGAGCCAGTTTGGAAAGGTTGTGCTCTGATCTCAAGAGTATATCAGGGTGCTTGCAATGCACATATGTGTACACACACACACACACACACACACACACACACCGCACACACACACACACACACTATACACACACCACACACATCCACACCACACACATGCCATACACACACCACACACACATCATACACCGCGCATACACATCGTATACCACACACACACACCACACACACACATACATACCACACACCACCCACACATATGCATACACATAAACACCACACACACACATACCACACACTCCACACATACCACACACACACACACACACACACATGCGCGCGCACAAACACCACACACACATACCACACACCCCACACATACCACACACCCATAACATACACAGAAACACCACACACACACACACACACACACACACACACACACACACACACACACACACACACCAAGGGAAAAATGCAGAAAGTAGGCTTTGTCTACCCCTTGTCTCTTTCATCCACCTTTCCTTCCGCACAAGGCTGTGGGAGAAGGGGGATGGGGTCACACCAGACAACAGGATCCAGACAATTGTCCCTCTGTTCAGAGACTGCTTGGTTACTTCCTTCTGAGGCCAAAGCACAATTATTCAGTTAATTTTTGCATAGTGAGGAAATATCCATACGATGAGTTAGTATTTTAAACTTTATTATATTTGTTAGGTTCAGCAATATCCCTTGAAATTTTGGCCTTCCCCTACCCTGGGATAGGATGCAGGAGGTGCCTGGGGCTCTAAAGGAACAGCTGGAAGAAGCTCAGTGCTTTGCCTAGTCCCCCACCATCTGTGAGCCCAGGTGCTCCAAGAAGGACTCTTCATGACAATTATGAGAAGGAGACCCTGCTGATAGCCTAACACTACCATCGACTTTGTCCTGGGAACTTTCTCATGCTCCCAGGGAGATACAGGTGTGCAGCAGGGAGGGAGACATTGTGTGTACAGAGCTTCTGGGAAATGCGCGCCCTGTTCGGTGGGGCTCTTGGGTCACAGACCCAAGTTACTGTGACACAAGTAACCTACAAATACCCAGGGCTGCTTACAACTTTGCATACTTTTTTGTGACTCACTGGGGTTAACTTACTGAGGGTTCATTGTGTTCATGAGGAATTATGCCAGACTAGCCATGGACAAAGGAAACCCCACATCAAATACCACTTTGGGATAATGGCTGTATCTTGGAAGTGAGATGCTATGGCCACTTTGGGGAGGAGACGGCCCTGCTGCCATGCTGTGCCCCACACCTGCTTCCCTGACCCAGGCCAGGGTCTGATTTCATTGCTATCTGCATCCAGGGAACCAAATATCCAGGACCCAAAAAGGCTGCCTTGCAAGGCCTGGATGGCACTTCCTTCATTGACACCTCAGACCAGGCTACTGGGAGGTCACAGTATTTGGAGGGACTGAGAAATTCAAGATGGATTATAGCTGGGCATGGTGGTACACCCTTATAATCCCAGCACTTGGGAGGCAGAGGCAGAAGGATCAGGAGTTCAAGGCCAGCCTTAGCTATATACCTAGTTCCATGATGACCTGGGCTACATAAGACCCTGTCTCAGATAAATAAAGGTAAGGCAATAGAATACGGTGGACTTCTTTTTAAATTTTCTCTTTTTATTAAGTAAGTCACGTGTACTCCTAGTTAAAGCTAACACAGATTAGGCCAAAGAAAAATATTTTGACCTCTCATTTTAGTCTGTGGTATTAAAAAAAAAACCTACCATTCTTCTATCTGTTCACTGGTTTCCCAGCATACACACACACACACACACACACACACACACGCACACACACACACACACACACACACACACACACACACACACACACACACATACACACACACACACACACACACTCCCTAACCTCAGACAGCATAAAGAAACTGAGTGAAATCTTTGCTAGGATGTCCACGCTAAGTTCTTCCTTTATTTGAGAGAGAGAACTGAGGGGGAGAAGACCCCGGCCCTCCTGACTCACGGCCTCTGGGAGCCCAGGTAAAACCCAGATTTGCAGGCAGCATCCCAGGACTCCGAGTCATTAAGTCTAGGGTGAAGTTCAGGCTTTTGGGCAAGCACCCAGATGACACTAATCCAGGTGTCAGGGTCCCTCACCCAGGGAGACACTGTGGAGAAGAGTGACGGAACACTGTTGTCCCTCTGGAACTTGCAGATAGCAGACCACAGGCAAACTCCTCTCAGAGAGTTGGGGCTGGCCAACACCTGCCTTGCAGCTGAAATAATCCTTTCTTAGCCGGGCGGTGGTGGCACACGACTTTAATCCCAGCACTTGGGAGGCAGAGGCAGGATGATCTCTGTGAGTTTGAGGCCAGCCTGGTCTACAGAGTGAGTTCCAGGACAGTCAAGGCTGTTACATGAAAAACCCTGTTTAGAAAAACAAAAAAAAATTAAATAAAAGTTAAAAAAGGAATCCTTTCTTCCTGTGTGTGTTTAGGCTGTGCTGACATACTGTGTTTATTCAGAAAGTTCTTTGGGAGATAAAAGAATATCAGAGAGGAAATCCTTCTTTTCCCCTAGGGTCCCAGATTTCTGTGGCCATTTCTTCTGGGCTGTTCCTGGGGAAATGGTCACTGATAAATCACAGCTGACTTGGGGCTGGCACTTTCAGCTGCGTGGTTCCTGTGCACTGTGATTTAAATGTTTGTGGCTCCTGCAGATTTCACATTGAAAAACTTTCATATATGTTTCCTGGTGGGCCTTTATGAGGGGATTAGGCCAATGCATCTCTTCAGATACCACTAGGGAGGCCGAGGGGTGCCACCTCTGTGCCTCAGAGCCTGGAACAGGGCCTGGCATAATGATGCTCAGATGGAAATGAACTTGTACATGAGCTTAGGCTCCACACTTTGCCAGAATACCTCGGGCTTTGACTGGGACTCATGTACTCATGAGTAAGGTGGGTTTTTTTTTTTTTTTGTGTGTGTGTGTGTGTGTGTATGGTCAAAAGTCAATGTCAATTATCTTCCTCAATAACTCTCCATCTTATTTTTTTGAGGCAGGGTCTCTCACTAAATCTGGCTGGAAGGCACTGATCCAGTTAGAGGGGCTGGCCAGCAAGTCCCAGGGGTCCTCCTGTGTCTGCTCTGCATCACTGAGATTACAGGCACAGAAAGCCAAGCCTGGCTTTTTTGACATGGGTGTGGGTCTCTAACTCAGGTCCTCACACTTGCATGGCACACTTTACAGACTGAACTATCTCCCCCATCCCCAATGATTCAATTTAAATTCTTAGCTCTCAGGCAATGCTGGGAACTGAAGCCACAGTTGTGTGGAGCAGGACAAAGCAGGACAAAGGGTAATTGCCAGGAGATGCAGTGAGACATCTGCTCAGATGTCAGAATGACTAGACCAGAATTGGTCTCGAAACTGTAAAGCATGAGCAAATTAAACTCCACAGAGTGGCCGGCAGTTCCCAGGGCCGGCAGCTAGAGAGGCTGTCATGCTATCAGATCCCATGGAGTAAGCAGGCTTCCAGGAAAGGAATAACATTAATAATGCTTCTGCTGGGAAGAGGGCTGGCGCCTTTTGCTGATTGCAGTGAAGTGTCCAAGGTCAGAATAAGTGGGTAGACCTTCCCTAGGTGAGAGTACGCTGTGGATCCCCAGATTGGGTAAGAAAGCAATGCCCTCCCTCAGCTGCAGAGCTTGGCTGACTCTCAAGTTGCTGGTGTGCCCGTTGCCCACTGGACCCTGTTAGAGCTGAGCGTCACTGATCTGGGGCAGGTGATATCATGGCTAGCCATTGGGCTTAGTAATTTCTTTACGATTCTGTTATAGTTTGAAACTGTTTGAAAAAAGTCCCAATATCCTCAAAAGATTCTTCAAGTTGTTTCCCACCTTCATTAGCAAACTCAGCCACTCAGCGGGCCTTTCTGTTTGTTGGTGACAGAGGTGTGTTTTGAGACAGGGTCTCAAATGGCCCAGGTGGGCCCAAAGTTCTGGTCTTCCCATCTCTACCTCTTAAGTGCTGGGGTTACAGGCATGCCCCCCCCCATGCCTGGCTGCAGCCAGTTTTCACTGAATAGCTACTGTGTGCTCCTGTGCCAGCTCAGCATTACCTTGATTTTATCTCTCCTCTTCTGGACTTTTGGCCTCTGCAGGTCATCTTTATCCCACCTGGAGTGAGTTCCCAGAGCCCTTCTAGGTCAGAGGTCCTGATGCAATTAATCTCTGGCTTTTGTCCCATCTGGGCCAGGATACAGGGATCAAGAGGAATTGTGTAACTGGAATCCAGAGAAGTAGATCGTCCCTGAGCCCACAGGGCAGTATTCCCGTGTGACCATACACCCAGAGTGCGTGTTCCTGAACACTTACTCAGACCCTCTGCCATTGCTACGAGAGACTGTCAGTTCGGATTCCAAACCTTTATGAGTCCTGCTGTGTCAGTTCTGCCCCTTGGGGCTCACTCTTTTTTGTTGTTGTTTGCTTGTGTGTTCATTTGCTTTTTGAGACAGGGTTTCTCTGTGCAGCCCTGGCTGTCCCGGAACTTGCTCTGTAGACCAGGCTGGCCTCGAACTCAGAGATCCACCTGCCTCTGCCTCCTGAGTGCTGGGGTTAAAGGCGTGCGCCACCACCGCCCGGCGAGGGGTACACTCTTAATCCTTCTTCAAATCCCATCCAAGAGCCCTTCCTCCATAAAGCATTCCTTGTGTCCTGCAGGCTGAGGTGAATCCGTTTCTCCGCACGCACTCCGAGCTCCATCACCACCATCATGAGCGCTCCTGAGAGCTAGGCCCTGGCTGACTTGGCTCTCTGACCCTCATCCACAAAAGAAGGAAGGGAAGAAGGGGACAGACAGAGAAGGAGGGAGGAAGGAGGGAGCGAGGGGAAGTTGAGGGAGGAATAGCGATCATTTTACATAACGGTATCCTCCGTCTTACTCTCTGTTTTTTGACATGAGCCCCATGTTTTTCTGAGTCCCTTCCCACCCCGGATCCCCGCATCAGCTCTGAAGTGGTTTGGGGTA
Source organism: Peromyscus californicus insignis (assembly GCF_007827085.1). Taxonomy (NCBI): domain Eukaryota; kingdom Metazoa; phylum Chordata; class Mammalia; order Rodentia; family Cricetidae; genus Peromyscus; species Peromyscus californicus. Next base: position 104,551,233 of record NW_026294562.1, on the reverse strand, counting down.
GAGACTCGGCACCCTGCAAATGAGGAAGCTGAGGTCCCAAGAGGAGAAGTGACTTGTGCAAAGTTGCCTCTGGACTCCCACCAGGACCTGCCTCTTTCCTTCTACCCCCCTTCCCCAGCTCCTCCCCACTGGCTTCTTTCCATAATGACCACAAGAATGCAGTTGGAGTCCCCAGGGAGTATGACCACAGTGAGTGTGTGAGTGCCTGTGCACAGTCTCCCCTGAGTGTGAGGTAGGGAGGTAGGACTCCACATCAGGGCTGGCACTGAGCTGTCTTGTCTTCTTTCTGCCCCTTGTTCATGAAAGGGGAACTTTGTGTTCCACAAGTGACAGTGCTAGGTGGTAGCAGACGCAACATAACCATATTAAAGTAGAATCTGGGCTTGCTGGATGACCAGCAGGCTGTTCTGGCCCTCAAGTCTGGATCTGGTAAAACAGAGACTTGGAGTCCCACCCCTAGAAAGTAGGGGCTGAGACAGGAATGGTGTCTTTCAAGTTCTTCATGGCCTCTGCAGGGAGAGGGTGCCATTGGTCAGTGTATAGGCCGAAGAGCGGGGTAAGAATAGGTGAAGGGACATGGAAGAGCTGGGGTTGGTTGATGGAAAAGCTGAGTTATTTATGAAGAGCTAGGACAATTCCAGGGTGGGGAGGACTGCCTTAGCAGGAAGTGAGTTTCCTGTTACCCAAGGTATGCAAGAAGGGACCATCCTGGAGAATGGTATAGATGACAGTGGGGCTAGACTGAGCGGCATGTGCGGTCCAGCTCTGGGAGTTTGAAGTCCCTCTGTGCCCAGCATGGCATTTTACTTAGAGCAGCAGAGGAGTGATGGACCAGGGGGCCCCTGCGCACATTCTTTACACAGAGAGAGACTCCCCATCTCTGGCCTACAGTTTCCTAGCTGTAAGACGGGGGTGATGATCTCTGCCCTGCTCAGCTGTCTGAGAACAAGATTAGGAAGTGCTTGTAAAACAGAAAGTCTGCAGAGATAGCAAAAGTTAGCTTTTAACACAACCTTTTTGGGGGCTCCCATCAACCTAATGCATATCTATCACAGCAAATTTAGAAAGGCCAAAGGAGAAATTTTTAGCTCAGAGCTAGCCACTGTTAACAGTTTGGCACATCTTCCTTTAGTTATTTCTTAATGCAGATTTTGCCATCCAATGTGCAAAACTTTGTACCCTGCTCTGTCTCTGTCTCTGTCTCTGTCTCTGTCTCTGCCTCTGTCTCTGTCTCTCTCTGTCTCTGCCTCTCTCTCTCTCTCTCTCTCTCTCTCTCTCTCTCTCTCTCTCTCTCTCTCTCTCCATCCCAGTGTGGTAGTTTGAATAAGATGTACCTTATATTTTCAGGCATTTAAATAGTTGGTCACCAAATTGTGACACTATTAGAGGAGGCTTAGGAGGTGTGGCCTTGCTGGAGGAAGGTGTGGCACTAGGGGAAGGTTTTGGCTTTTTCCTTTCCCACTTCACTCTCTCTGCTTCCTGTTTACTGTTTGGAGATGGATGCTCTCTCTCAGCTGTTTCTGCTCCCGTGCCTGGTGCTGGCTGCCACACTTCTCTGCAGTGATGGTGATGGGCTCTAACCCTCTGGAACTGTAAGCCCAAAGTAACCCTTCCTTCTGTAATTTGCCTTGATCATGATGTTTTGTCACAGAAATAGACACAGGGCCTGGGCATGTAGCCCAGACTAGTCTGGAATTCTCATATCTACCTCTTGAGTGTTGGAATTACATTCATGAGCTAGCATGCTTGGCTTGTGTCCTGCTTTCATTTCCACTGAAAATACACACAAACTTTCTTATATCTTTACATACTCATCTGCAGGTTTAACCCTTTAAAATCCGTTTTGGGACTGATGAAATGGCTTAGTGAAAAGGTGCTTGCTGCCAAGCCTCACGATCTAAGTTCAATCCCTGGGACCCACACAGTGGAAGGAAAGAATGGAATCCCACCCACTTTCCTCTG